>NW_026126636.1:2227500-2827500 GCF_943737965.1 Phodopus roborovskii
AAAAGCTTTTCTTTGATGTCATCTTTCCTGAGTCCTTTAGCGGAAGTGGCAGGATATGGTCCTGTGAACACTCTTGAGTGTTAATGGCAGAGACAAAACTGCCTCCATCTCATCAACAGCCGGAAATACATACCCCCTCCTCCTGACACTAGCACAGGCTCCTAGCCCCACCCCAGGATTTCTAAAGACTGTCGGAAGTTAATGAACAGTAAAGCCAGGGGATTCGAAAGGAACCAGGAGCCTGGGTTTTTTTAAGCACCAGCTGCTACGTTGAGAGCCCCGTCCACCCTATCCCCCGCCCCCACTCCTGAATTGCTCTGGATTTCACAGAAGGATAGGGGAAGGAAAGTTCGAGACTTGACAACCGCCAAAGCAATCAAAAGGGTTTCCCTGCCCTGGAGACCCATGGCACCCGCTCCCATCTCATCTTTTCAACTTTCTGTCACTCATCTGCATGAATTCACTTTTTGCCTTAAGAGGTTGTTGTAATGCGTGTTAAAACACACAGAGCGATTTTATCTCCATAACATCGAGAAAGAAATATTATGTTAGTATAAAGTTGGAGGGGGGGTGGAGGAAAGAGAAAAGTCGGCTCTGCAGCGGACTTGCGGCAAAGCATTGCTCAAAAGCGCCACCCACAGGTGGGAGAATGTAAATGCAAGCCGCGAGCCACGGGATGGCTTGCTTGCTTTTTCTTTCTTCTTCGCCTTTTTTTTTTTTTTTTTTTTTTTTTTTTAATTTCAGACTATAAAAAATGACAGCGCCAGGAAACTTGACGGAGGCTTTTGATTGAATTGACTGATTGCCCCAGCTGCACCTGCGGAAAATTGATGACAATGCTGTCTAAACCATTCATTAGGGTTTGGAACTTTGCGCAGATGAATGCCGGATTCATATATTTGCTAGACATGTGTTGGGGATAATATGACGAAGCACTGTTTTCAAATGAACATTTCTTTGACCTAATTTTATCGAAATCATGCAAAGGAATGAAAGCTCGTTCGTGCCCGAACTCGGTCAAAGCAGCTGCAACTGGGCTCTCTCTGTCTCTCTCTCTCTCTGTCTGTCTGTCTGTCTCTCTCTCTTTCTCTTTCTCTCTCCCCCCTCCCTCTCTCCCTCCTTTTTGTCTTTTCAATACATTTAAGTGGAATATTTTTTTTAAATGTCTCTGCTGGTCTGCCTTGAAATATTTGTTATGAAAAAGCTTTTATTTTTGTATTTATTTTTTAGTCATTCCAAGTGTTACTCTCCACCAAATAAAGGAAAAGTATTCTATTCGAGGTGTTTTTTTTTTCCAAGCCCCAAATTTGCTAAATTGTATACAAGTGGAAAATAGATTTTTTTTAAGGGGGAAAAAAAACTAATAATAACATCCTCCTCTTAGACATCTTGGGAGGAATCATTTCAGAACCAACTGACCGTGCTTTCCTTTCTCAGAGAATTAGACTGCCTGCAGGCTTTGAAGGGAAATGAAATCCCTTTAAAATATTGACTGCTCTGGTCAAAACGGGGCGAGTGTTATCTATACACCTTTTATGTAAGAGCCCTGGTTCGCTCTTGATTTTAATGTATCAAAGCACAATCAATATTGAATGAAGCTTTTGCTGCATGTCCAGAAATAAGGGGGCGGGATGGAGAAAGGGGGCAGGATGGAGAGAGAAGGCAGCTTTTACACCTGGCTTGCCTTGCTACACCGGGGAGGAGGCTGTATTTGAATCTTCTTCTGAGAAGGCAGCCTGCTGGAGGTGTGAATTGTTAGGAAGGAGTTAGGTTTTTTTTTTTTTTTTTTTTTAGAAAAAAAAAAAAGAAAACCTGGATCTAAAGAACCCAAAACGCTGTACAAATAGATGTTACTTCTCCAACAAGGGCTCTATGCCTAGAACTTGCCCACCCCCCCAAAAAAAAAACCACAAAATGAATATTTATTAACGTAAGAACCTGGCGCAGGTCTGTCCACAGATCCCGCTCTGCCAAAGCGCTTCTAGCTCTCTTCCCTGGCATTTAAGAAGAAATCTATTTTTATACAATCTCGTACGTTTTGGTTTGCTACAGTAAGGTAATTTCTGATGAAGCATCTTGGATTGCCCCTCCCCACCTCTTCCTAAATCAACCCTGCCAATTCTTCAGGCACTTGCATTTACCCTGAACCTGGATGGAGAGAAATCACAGGTGTGAGCATGCAATAGCCATTGTGGCGGTTCTCCAAGCCTTCTCCTACTGTTTCTTAGTTATGTGGGGAAGGAAAATACACTCCACACAAAGCCAAACCAGGCTCTTTAAGGATACTGTAGCCAGCCAAAAAGACAGAAGATGACCAAGTGAGTGTATGCAAATGCTTAGGTGCAGAACCAGCTGGGGCTGCTTCTCATTGCCATGCTTTGTTTTCTGGTGAGGAAGGGGCAAACCCAGTAAGCTTTTGGAGCTGAGCAGTAAAAGAACATTCTGGCATTTCTGTAAATGACCTAACTCAGTGGCATGTCTGAGAAAAATTCAAACCCCACCCACCTTTTAGAATGTAGTGTTTGCTTTTAAATTGGTGGAAATGTGTTAGAAACAAGGCCATGGTTTGAATAGTATAGTGGTCATTGTTTCTGTTTGTTTATTATAGTACTGGGCATAGGACCCAGGGCCTTGTGTATGGCTGGGTAAGCACTCTATCTCTGAGCAGCCCTAAAGCAAGTTCCTGGTTTGTTTTAGGCGGCTTGTAAAAGCACTGATGTCAAATAACCACCGATACAGTGACAAGTAGTCTCTCCCTGAAAGATGTTATAATGTAGCCAGGGTATCTGTGTAAGTGAGTTGGGGAGGGTGGAGGTTTAAGATGTAAATATAAATATGTTTCTGTTCATAAGGGACAAGAAAATCCAGGTGGCCTAAATGACACTGGCTGCAGAATAATTAGTAGTTTAGGTACAGGAACTTGGGCACAGTTAGGAAGCAAATGCATGTAAGAGAGGCAGAGGTTATACACAGCAGAGATACGTACAAACATGTGTCTCTAATGACATGCCTGGTCTGTCTTCTGCCTGGCTCTTCCTGTTTTAGCCCCATCTGCTAGTGCTCTGATGCAATTCAGGGAAACACAGGGAGGGGGCCCAAGTGTACCCCACCTCCAACTGGCCTGCACTGTACATCCCCAACCTGGCCTGGGGAGACACAATCCTTAACAGAGATAGACCCTCCAGCAAATCTCCAAGGGCTTCACAGGAAGCCTTAGTCTTAACAACAAAAGGGACCTCTTCCACTAAGAATGCATCCCCTTCACTCATCCTGAAAATTTGTGGTTGCCTTTGTCCGATTGCATGCTTTCAGTTCTGTACTGGGAACACCGTTAAAGATCCTATGTTCCTTCCACCTAAAGGTCTCATCCAGAGAGTCTTTTCATTCCCTGGTCCTGTTCATTCCCCATGGGTCATCAGAGCTGACCTGCTCCAAACCCTCTCCTTTTGTGGTCTGAAAGGAAATGCTTTTGTGGGTTCTGCTATAAGGCAGCCTTTGTCCCCACCAGGGATTCCGATGTTCAATTAGTATTTATTTCCCCTTGAACACAATGAACAGACACTAGAACTCTGTGTGGATTCCCAGTCACACCCAGGCCAGCTTGGATTGGATGATGCTTTCCTGGAGCCACTAACATCCCAGCAAATGCCTGACAGCTGTGAGTCCAGGACATCCTGCCTTCCAGTCTCTTGCTAAGAACTGAAGTTCAGGCCTTCTGCTCAGGTAGGGCTGCTCTAGGGGTAGGGCATGCTGAAGGAAAGTAGTGCGTGCATCCCTTCATCCCTTCTCCCAGGCTCTTCAGGAACAGTGACCTCACAAAGCTCACACAGCCACAGATGAGGAAATGACCCTGAGGTGGCAAGGTCAAGGCTAAAACTGGGCTTCCTGGATTTGCTTGTTACATCTCTTCCTCCAGATTTGGCATCTCCCCAAGCTACCCAATAGATATGTAGTATTTTGACAGCCATGATATTTACAGCCCCCACCCCCAACCCATATGTGTGAGGAAGACAAAACCACTTTGTCATGAATGTATCGGAGCATTTAGTCAGCACCAGTGACTGCGTACAACGGTGAAAGTTATACTTGCCCAGAAAAGGAAGGGACAGCAAACAGGACCAGATGCTAGCCTTACACACTTTTGGACTCTCTAAGAGAGACTCCTGCCTGACCTTTTTTGTCCTAGGGCTCTAGGTTACTATCTTCTGTTAAAATGCATGCACACCGTAGACATGCTCACAAAGACAGATGTACATCCCTACCACTGTGGAGAAAGAAAGCATCGGGAAAATAGACCATGGAGCTGGGAGTGGAGCAGTCAATGGCGTGCTCGCCCAGCATGCACTGGGCCACAGATTCAGCCCTCATCACTGCTTAAACCAGGTGTGGTGGCACACACCTGCAATCCCAACACTCACAAGGCAGAGGCTGAAGGATCAGAAGTTCAAGATCTTCCTCAGCTCAGCTATCTCCAAGAGCAATAGGACTGTGGACTGAGAAGGAACTACACAGGAAACCCTCCCGCATCAACCTCTGGGGTCAGGGTTTCCTCTAGAAGACTGTGAGGATACTGTTCTTACGAGCCCTGGTGACTTCCTAGATGAAAGAGCAAAGCCCTGTGGGAAATGCAAACTCTCCCACCGCCAAGCCACATGGCAGACATCCCATACCCGAGTTGTTCCTGGTAACTAGCTACAGATCCTGTCATATTGATAGGTGTTTACTCTATCCAAAGCCAATACCCAACCGCTCCAGGAAACACCAGTGTTAGGTCAACACCAACAACTCAGGAGGTGGAGTCAGATGTCAACCAGGGCTGGGAGGATAGACAAAAGATTCTTCTGTCTGTACTGACCACCCAGTATTCTTGGCACTCGAGGTCATCTAAACCAGAGATTCAGAAAATGACAAGAACATTCCAAACATTAAACCTTGGGGACAACCTCACACTGTTTTTTATGTAATCTGAGAACTAAGTAAGTCTCATCTCATATATAAAAGGAACACTATCGATCTGGAAGTGTAGTTCTATGGTAGAGCATAGTCTAGAACATACAAGGCCCCAAGTTCCATTCCTAGATCTAAGCATAAATAAAACACACATATCTTATAGGATAAATGGTCTCCCTCAGAAATTCACTTTGTTGCTCACATAAGCCTTTCACCACATACAAACACTTTTGGTTTTCTTCTTTATTCCAAAGTAGGTGCCACCTTAGAATGCAAGCGGGTTGTCAAGACAGACACAAGGTCAGCAGGCTCCCAAGCAGGGTTTACTTGAGTGACTTTGTGAGTGAAGCTTG
This sequence comes from Phodopus roborovskii, assembly GCF_943737965.1. Classification (NCBI taxonomy): domain Eukaryota; kingdom Metazoa; phylum Chordata; class Mammalia; order Rodentia; family Cricetidae; genus Phodopus; species Phodopus roborovskii. The sequence goes on from NW_026126636.1 coordinate 2,232,804, forward strand.
CCCATGAGCCAAGGGATGTGTCTTCAGGCCCAGCTTTGACTAGCACTCAGTGGCTTTCCCAATGGACGTGACCCTCAGACCAGGTGACTCTAGGCTTGCTTCTAGGCAGAGTCCCCAGGGACCTATGTAGTCCTCAGGAGAGGTGGACTGACCCCACTCTATATGACTTTCCACTAGATTGTGGGACACAAGGCTTATGGGAAATCAACCTCAATAGAGCAGTAGGGAGGTTGGTCTGAAGCAGCGGTGTGGCTACCCGAGGCTGTGTCACCGTCTGCTCTCCTCAGACTGGCCTTTTCTCAGATCCATTTATATAAATACAAGTATACTACACTGTACACAATCCTCTTTATATCCAATATAGTCTCATTAATATGGTGGATATTGACTAGCTAGAAATACCTGTATAATTTATATGCATATGTAAACTCCGAATAATGACATGCATTGTCCTTTGGGGATATATTATGTATTTGTACATATCATGATATTTAATAAATACAAATATATTGAAGTACATCTAAGTCCAAATGTCTAATATGTGCTTATTTATATGCACAATATAGCATATATCAAATAGATATAATTATGAATATATTTAAATATATGTGCTTAAGTATATATTGTTCCTTCTATAGTATGCATTTATTTTTATTTATATATGGATACTAAATAGATAGAAATATAGGCATGTTTAGGTATGTATAATTATCATGTACCTTTTACATATTATATACTCATATTTACATAGATATTAAATACATATAAATATATTTAAGTATGTTTATTGTTCTTTTATGTATTATATGCATATATAATTGAATATATATTTATATATATTAAATATATAGAAATACTAAATAGATATGTTGAAACATACATTTAAGTATGTGCATTTTTATATATTATATGGTCATATTCACGTAGAGCTATTAAAAATATTAAATATGTTTAAGTATGTATATTGTTCTTTTTATGTTATAAATTCACATGTATATAATTATATAATTACAAATATATTTAAGTATGTATGCTATCATTTTGTGTATTTTATATTTATTTGTACATGGATATTAAATACATATAAATACCATAATTAAATATATATTTAAGTACAGATATTGTTTTATCTATTATGTATTCATTTATGTTTTATATAGATAGATATTAAATAAATATAAATATGTTAAATACATATTGAAATGTATTTAGGTGCATACACTAATTTTTTACATTATATACTTGTTTATATTCATGCATAAATATTAACTAGGAATAAATAAATTTGAGTGCATGTATTTATATTTCATACAGTATATATATTTTTTGATCTTTCCTGTTTCCTCCTAACATCTGCAGGCTGAGCTTGATGCAACAGTTAAAATATCACATTTCTCCAAATGGCCTTTCATCTATTGAAATGATGCCCAGCGGGAATCAATTTGCCCCAGAGCCCCCCATTCAGCGCCCTCTAGTTTCAATAGGGAAAGCCAGGGGCTGCAGACACCCCCCCCTCAGGGGCTGCCAAACCCTTCACAAAAGCAGGGACCCACACAGCACCAACTCCTTTTATTCCCAGTCTACCTCTGTCTGTGCACATCCGCCAGGGCACGGCAGCGCCTATCTGCAAGCCCTGTTTAAAGATGCAGAGGTCCACCCCGTGTCATTAAAACAAATGAGTAGACCCCTCTGGTCATCTAGGTGAACACGTTTTGTCGGGGGTTTCTTTTTCAAGTTGTCATCGCTATATATAAGTGTAACATATAAGCAATAACCGTAGAAAGATACTGTACCCTTGTGTGTGGATAATTAAAATAGGAACATCTCTGGACTAAATTAAAATGTGTAAAAACCAAATCCTTATAGCAGCCATGAAATTACAGACACTACAAGTGAATCACCAGCCCAGGGACCAGGCGTTTCTCTCATTACTTCATGAACCTCTTCCATGATCACAGTTTTCCATTTTCACAAATCTGCGAGGTCCTTTTTATGTCACTAAATATTTCAGCTCACTTCTACTGCCCTCCATGCATGGAAGCTGGCTGTACAAGAACAGCATGCAAACAGTCTCCAGTCATTGAGGGAAACAACCTTTTTGGTGCTTTTTGGTAACACTGACCACTACAAATTACAATCTAAAAATCTGAAGGGGATAGAAAGATGAATATATATTTTATGTGTATATATATTATTATATATAGATATATATCATTATTATATGTAATATATATATATAATAAAGAAAAATTTCTGTTGTGAAGTAGTGGCTTCTGTATATGACAGGGAAGCTGTGCCCATGAAATCTAAACAATATGACTGCCTAAATAAGACCTGCGCAATGGTAGCACCCACTGATGGCCCAACATGAATGGAGGAGATCTCAATAGGCTCACCCCTAGATGAAGAATTCTAGGCCATCAACAGCTGCTGAGAGAGGGAGCATCAGACTTCTCCAGAGAAGAGCCTCCTGACAGGTTACCCCAAGCAGTCAGCTCTAAATACATATATAGATGAGCAAAACTAAATGAACCCAGCAGGTCACACACAAACACACACACACACACACACACACCAAAGAATCAGAGACCATGAATTTGAGAAGGAGCTGGGGTAAGGGGGGAGGGAGAAAAAGAGAAGGATGAAAGGAAATTATATAGATGCAGTACTCACATATAAAATTCTCAAAAAAATAATTAAAAAAAGAAAAATAATATTTTTCCACTTCCATAAAGTCGCAACCCACAGGTTATAATCTGTGAATTCGGAAGGCCCAAATACCCAAGGACCCACTCCCGGAATTTTGCCTTCACCCGTGACCCGCACAATCTGTGCAGTTCCCCTCAGAGGACAGCTCCGCCATGCCCTTCTCTCCTCTGTACTCTGAGCGTAAGAGGTGTTATTACCCATAACTTTTTATTTAAAGGAATTGTGCAGCTGGGAAAATGAATGAATTTAATTATCAATGCAGTGTGAAAAAAATCATTAGAGCAGGGGCCTGGAACGCCACATATTAAAAATAAACAAAGGCTATTAAAAAATCAGTTCCCAAAAAGGGTGTCAGTTTTTCTTCAATTCTTAAAATGTAAATACCAAAAAGAAAGCCGTATGTAAACACCCACAGTTACAGAGGGAATTACTCTTTAAGAAAATGCTAAATGATTCACTGGGTCATTTAACTTTAAATCTATACTTTATGTGGCAGCCTGGGAAGGTCATTTGATTGCTATGCATCGAAAAATGAGGATTCCATAACGTGGCCTCGAAGTTTCACCTTCACAAGACAAAATTTTCATTATAAAATTTTTATGTAATGGGGAATGTGTAGAACTCCTTCCTCGATTGTTCAAGAGGGCACTTTCCGTAATCTGAGAGGTGGCTTTGCCGTTGACTTTCAAAACGGAGTCAGAGTCTGTTTGGGGGACTGGAAATGTGAATCATAAATGCTGTATGACTGGTCCTGAGACTGCTTGATTAAAGCACAGAGTTAGCTGGAATATTGGAGCTGCCTTTGCAGCGCCTTCCTAGGCCAGGTGAGGTGGTACAGGCTTGTGGCTGCAGCTTTGGGATGGAGATCAGCAGGATGCTGCACTTGAGAGGTACCTGGGCTATGTAGGAGAGTGATATGGTGTGGATAAACAGATAGGAAGGGAACAAGGGAGCAATAGGAAGGCTCTTGGTTGGTGTCGGAGTTGAGATGCAGGTTTGCTGGACTACATGGGAAAACTGAACTCATTCTCTGAGGTTTAGAAATTTTTGACTGGGACCAAATCAAACTGATTGCTGGGATATCCCCAGCAGGGCCGCGTTCAAGCTCCAGTGTGGAGGAATCCAGGCAGGATAAATGGGGCTAACTATCTGCTCCAAGAGGAGCCACAGGTGGCAAGACAGTGTGGCTCAGTAAGGGTCCGTCTCCAGCAAGATCAGGAGCAGGAGGCAACTCCCACGGGGGAACCAGTTCTTGGAAGGTGGAGGTTGCCGCTCTGGGATGGGAAGAGCAGGGTGTCCTCTCTCCCTGCTGCTCAAGGGAGCTCGATTTGTGACTGCAGCCCGGAGGGTTAGGATGCTGAAATGATGCAGACCTGGTCATGAGCCTGCCAAGGCGCTCTCTGTCCCGTACACAAACCTCTTTCTGCATAGTGAGGAATCTCACCCACCGCCTGAGGGAGATTGGATCAGGAGATGCAGGGCATCCTCAGCTGTGCATTACCCCAGGCCCACCTTCCATCCCCTGTGAGCCAGAGCAGTTGGCAGCTAGGAAGCTGATATGCAGGCTATGCCCCATGTCAGAAAATGGTCCTCAGCCAGTGTCAGACAGCTGTGCTTGCATTAGCCAAAAGCTTTGGCTTATATTTGATCCATGTCTCTGCTCTCTTCTTGGCTTCTCTCTGGTAGGGCAGGGTCCAAGGGAGAATCTGTTGGGGCTTGGCTGGTCCTCCCAGCCTCCTTGAACTGGGGTCCCTTCATGGACCAGTGGACATCATCACAATGACCACCTGCTGATGCCTCCCCTGAGCTCCACTCTCCACATCTGAAGACACTCCTGACAGTGTGGGGGGCCCTGGTTCCCACAAAATACCCCATCGTAGCTCTGTAGCTCTGAGCACCCTTTGGTGGGTAAACACCGTGTCGCTTGCCACTTCAAAGTAGCTATGCACCACCCGGAAGCCAGTGCATGAATTTTTTTCTGGAGCTGAAAAGCTCTGAGCAGAAGACAGTGCTGCTGGGCTTCCCAGATTGGTACCCACCCTGCTCAACCTCCCCACAGGACCCTCATTCCACACCCTGCTACCCTCTGCTTCCATTCCTTTACGATAAACACTTCCCCAGTAATTCCCCTGGGGAAGCCCCATGGGTCCAGCCTCTCTGGAAGTCATGTCCCAGACTTTGCAAAGGAATGGGTGAGGTGGAGCCCAAGGAGGGGGAAAAGAAGCAAAGGTCCCAATGGCAATGGGTGACTCCCTAGGAAAGGTGAGCGTGTGGGAGGCGATGGGCAGAAAGGGGTCACCTGCCCCCACCCCCACCGGCAGAATAAATGGGTCTAAGCTAGTGTTTCAAAATATGCATTCTCTGTATTTAAAACATATATATGGGGAGAAGGAGTCCTGGGGTGGGGGGACACTCTAGCTAGATAAATTCAGAGCGATCCGAATAGATTACCACGGTTAAGTTTAGTACATGAAGAATCCAGGACGGCTCTGCTGTGCATTTCAATGAAGCCCATTTCAGTGGAGACTCTGGCTGGGCTGTGGCAGCTCCATCGCAGCCATGGCTGCCCTAATAAGTAGGAAGGAGAAATCCGTGGCTCCCTGACCAGGAATTGTCCCCATGGGATTGGACTCAACCTCCAAGGGGAAGCAAGGCGAGCTCGAGAGGAGAGAAGCCTGGCAGCTGGAGTGAAACGTGGAACACTGCAGGGAAGGATGGGCTGTGAGGTCATCCCCAGGCTTGAGCTAGCCAAGGTGTCCCTGCTGGTACAGCCAAGCCCTGTGTTCTGTATCTCCCGAGTTTTCCCAAGGGAATCCCCAGGTGAACATGGGATCTGGAGATCAGAGGCCAGCCTCTTACCTGAGTCTCCCCTCCCCACCTCCTGAGACTTTGTCCTTGTCCAGGAAAAAGAACTGGACAGTGACACCAGCAGAGGGACTCTCCTGCTCTGGGCATTGCATCCCTTTAGAGGAATGGCTTTAAGGAGAGAAGGAAGGGAGAAGAACGAGACAACAAGAAGAGAAGAGACACAAGCAAAGCCCTGGCTGGAGTCACCACAAATGGAGAGATGAAGCATAGCTCTCTCTCCAGCATCTCTTGGGCCCAAATGGTCGTATTGGCAAGAACTGGGAGAGAAAAGATGCACTGGATGTGTTCAAGAAACATCCCCAGAGCCAACACTCAGGTTGTGAGGACAAGGAGACACGGGCATTTCTCGGAAAAATATAAGAGTGGTAACCATGTGTGGGTATGGTTCCAGAGTCTGAGTCTGACTCCATGCACAGCTTTTGAGACCCAGAGGCCTGGAGCGTTGGGGAGGGAAAGAGTCCCCAGACTGTGCATGCAGCAAGGAGCTCCCAGCTGAGTACAGGAGATGCCGTGGTCTGACCAGTGGGACATGGAGTACCCAGACTCTTTGTAAAGGGTACTTCAGAGACCTGGGACCAATCTCACAAAGAAAATAGAAACAGCCAAGCTCATAGAATCCGCCGCAGTCTCTGCTCTCTGGATGGAGTTTGCTCCTGGACTTCCGTGAATAGTTAGCTGAAAAGCTGTCAGAGTGGACATCTGTTGTTTTTGCCTGCCCAGCCGCTTTCCTCCTTTCGCTGGAAATAGCATCCTGATTTTTCCTTGAAGAACTGCCCCTCCCCCCACAGGCATCCATTTGGTCTCCAGGAGGAGCCGAACCCACCCCCAGCTCCAAGGATAGGCAAGTGACCCGATCCAGGACAGCAATGAGGACATCACATCCCACACGCTGCCTCAGGGTGGGGACAGGACCTAAATCAAGAACAGCTTCCCTCAATCACAGGTCTTTGTATAAAAAGAGAAATCTTTTTCCCTGCCTCTGGTGTTCCTGAGAGGAAACATAAGCCTTGAGCTGCTGGCAGCCATCTTGCCATCACAATGAACACAAGCATGCTGCCTGTTAAAAGAGACCAGGCCCATCCTGACCCTAGGCCCGGCCCTGCCTGAAGTTCTACCTACCGAGACTTTCCGTTTTAAGTACCAGTATAACCTGGCTTGACAAGCCCATCTGATTTGGTCTTTCTATGGAAAAACCTTGACTAAGCATGCCTACCAATGGACTGACACAGACAGAGGGGCCCATTTGTGCTGGTGTAATAAACTGGGGCCTAGGAAGTTCAAGATTAAGGTGTTATCAGGAGGTCTGAATGGTGACTCTGCTTCCCAAAGGCCTCCTGGTCACTGTGTTTTCTGGAACAAAAGGACAGCATCTCCACATGGTGGGAGACAGGAGAGCAGCTGAACCCGTTATAGTGAGGCGTTTGTCATGAGAGCCTCCAAGCATTTATAAAGGAAGTGCTCACAGCTTAGTCACCCCCGTAAAGGTCTCACAACCACCTCGTTAGCTATCACATTTTAACACCTGAGTTTGAGAAGGGACCCACTCAAATCAGTGGGACCTGTGATGTCCCAAGACTGGTAATATCCCCCAGTACCTAGCAGGTTCCTTGAGTCTCCAAGTAGATGTGTCTGCTCTCTCAGTTGCCTTTGGGGATGGCTGCGATGGAGAGGCTCCCTCCTGGGAAGACAGCAGACTGTGAAGTCTTCACAGCTTACAACTTACTCATCAGGAGCTGGAATGGTTTTTTGGTTGGGGTTTTTTTTTTTTCTTTCTTCTTCCTCTGCTACCTTAGTTACTGATTATTTCCAAACCCACCAGATACACAAACTCATTTTTTAAATACAATCAGGACACCCTCAGATCCATCTATAGATAGTAAAGAACAGTTGGCTGAAGCCCCTGGAATGTGTTACTGTCACATAGGCGGAGGTGGAGAACATCACAGACTTGCACACCACTTCAAGAAAATACTATTTAGTTGGTAATTCAAGCTGGGGGCAAGGGTTGGTGAGTAATCACCTTATTTTGAATAATGAACCAGCAAAGTCATAGCACTTAGAAAACTTAGAGGCTGTTCTTGTCTTTGAAAGCCTGGTATGTGTGTGTGTGTGGTCTCAAATGCACAAGGTTACCACCTCTTCCAGAGAGCCCAGGCCCCTGTCTCCAGCCAGCCAGGTGCAGCCAGTTGAAGACTGGTCAGGCCAACTTCCCTAGCTCCAATGTCTCATCAGGCCATGACCTTAAGGCCTCCATTTCTCTGCACCCCGACTCTGCAGAAAGGCAGACAGACAGTGTGTGGCTGTGCCTGCAGTCTCTGCCCTGGTTTTAGCATCACATTTGGCCACATGACTGGAATGCTCACCACCAATAGCTATAAGATGCCTGGAAGAAAGGAACTTCCAGTCTGTCCTGGGGTAGTCCAGAAAAGTCTTTGACCAACTCTGGTGTGACTCACAGGGCTTGGAAGGTGGTTCAGTGTGTTTGCTGTACAAGTGTGAGAACCTGAGTTTAGGTCCCCCAACATCCACATAAGAAACCAGGCGTGGTAGTGTATGTCCCTAATCTCAGTGCCAGGAATATGGAGTCAGGTGGATCCTTGCAGTTCACTGGCTAGCCGCCTTAACCTAATCAGTCAGCCCTGGGTTCAAGGAGACACACATCAAAGTAATGATGTGTGTCAACCTCTGAATACCTGTGTATGTTCACACACAGGTGCAAGACTTCACACATGTACCTTCGTGCATATGCAAATTCACACACAGGTGCAGGATTTCACATTTGCACACACACTCACACACGTGCAGGACTTGTGACTTCCTGCCAACACAGAGGGCTGCACTGGTATAGGACAGTCTGAAAGAAAGACTTTGGAACCTTTCCAGCTGATGTGGACCTGAATTGAAGGCAACTACTCACTTTGGGGTATGAAGGGGTCTGCCACATGTGGTCCTGACATTTAGCTCCTTCTAAGCATGGATGTTGTGATGGCTCATGCACTGAAAGGTGACCCCACCCAGCTCTTGTGTGAGAGGCTCTGTCAACTTTAGGAGGATGGGACCTACTAGGAGAAATCTGTCACTTGTGGAGGGGCTTTGGGGATAGATTATTCCCTGTCCCTTCCAGTTTTCCATCTATTTCCTGTCAGCCACAAAGTGAAGAAGCTCCCCGGGGCTATATAAGGCCAGAGACGGGAGGTCATGGGACTATAGGGTGAACCTCCAAAGCTGTGAGTCAAACTAACTCTTTCCTCCTCTGCAGCTGTCACAGTGACACAAAACTGATACAGTGATGAACACACTGGGTACCATCCTCATTCTCCTTCCTCAGTGGCTGAGCCCTTTACATAGACACACTGCTGGGAACCTCCCTATGCATCTAAATCCCTGAGACAAGAAGCTTCAGACCTAATCCCAGACTAAGCTCCTGCCAGACCAACCTGTCCCAAGATGCCACTCATGGTGGACAGTGGCCCAGATCTAGAGCCTGCCCATCCGATGGCCAGAAAGAACTTCAGCCTCCAAGGGAAGCTTGGAAGTTTTCCTCCCTTATAACACTGACCTAATCTTTGCATGGAGACTGCTATTTACATTAAAATCGGTCACATAATGAAAAAAAAAACCATAGTTCATTAATATGCTAAGAAGTGCTAATTTGAACATTGCCGAAAAGCAATTGTGAATTCCATCTTGCAACCCGCAAATTTGATGCAGTGCAAATGAGGGCTGATGGCCCTGTCTGCAGACACTCAGATTTGCATGCTCTCCAGCTCCCCTTCTCAGAGGCAGAGGTGGGCTTCAGGCCCCTTGTGGCTGACTGACTTTGCCCTTGTGGGAAGAAACTGTAACAGTCTGGAGTGAGTAACCCAGATGCAGCAAGCGCGTGCATGTGTGCGCATGTGTGCGTGTATGCGTGTGTGTGTGTGTGTGTGTGTGTGTGTACGTGTGTTGCTGTAGTGTGTATTGCTTTAAGGAGAGGTCTCAGAAGACTCTTCACCAGAGGATGCTAAAAAGGCTCCAAAAGTGTTAGAAGATGCAACTGGGCCAGAACCACACCTGCACCCAAGCCCAAAGGCCACAGCCATTCCTCTCAACCTCGATTCCAATGGTGACCCTAGTGACTGGAGGTCCAGCCCAGGATGCCCTCTCAGCTGAAGCCTGTGGCAGTCAAAGACAGCTCTGGCAAGCGTCAGCTGTGACCCTCTCAGGGGTACAGTGGAGGCAGCTCAGTGAGTGGAATTTAAGGCCCAGGGACCAGCCTTGCCTAGCTGAACTGACCCATCCATTATCCTACCTGCACAGGAAGTGGAGTGCACAATGTGCACATGTGACAGGAAGTCAGGATTGGTGCCCTTGAAAGTCCCTTAGGACTTCATGGCATGGGAGACCATGCTCCCTTCTCTAGGAAAATGGCACGCTGGCTGCCACTCTAGGAACAGGATGTCACCTCCTCAGCGCACTCAGAGACATCTCAGCAGCCAGACTCACAGTGAGGCAGTCTGAGACTGCACCCTGGCCCCACACTAGCCCTCCAAAGCGTCTTTCTAGCTTGGCCCATTTCTTCGTGAAAATAGCACAAGAAGAACGGCCCCAGAACACCATCCTCAGGGCGCGGGCGGGGAGTGGGGGGGGAGTGAAAGCTTGCGAGGGGAGGGGCTGTTTATGCCCTTCTGGGTCCTGCTTTGGCCTCTAAATGGTGCGTTCTTTCAGACCCCTCAGGTTTCTTCTCCCGTCCTCTGAAAAGGAGGGTTCCAGCAACTTCACTCCTCAGCTTCCCATGCTGCTTATCACACCAGAAGTCACCTCAGTTTTGTGTGTGTACAGTTAGTTCCATGTAAAACAGAAGCTTCCTCTCGGTAAGAGGCTTGTCTTTCCCACAACACCAAGCAGGAAGAAGTTTGCGTGGCACACTTTGGGCAAGTTTCTACACAGCAGGTGAGCTGGCAGCCAACTCCTCCTGCAGCACGTTTAATATTTCAGCCACTTCTTAATTTGAAAATATTAGACCTCACTCAAACTTTGCAGCGGTTTTAGGTATAGGTCCTATTACTAACCCATTTCACTGATTAAAGAAACGAAGGCACAGAGAGGCAAAGTAATTGTCCTGAGGTCACACAGCTCACAGGGGTGTATTAGTTACTTCTCTCTCTTTTAAAGGATTGTGTATTCGCTTTATTTTATGTGTAAACGTGTGTGCCCATGTGTATGTATGTGGAACATGTGTTTGAAGGTGCCCACTGAGACAAGAAGAGGGTGCTGGATTCCCTGGATCCAGTTATAAACTAGCCAATATGCTGGTGCTGGAGAGACGGCTCAGTGGTTAAGAGCACTTTTATCTCTTGCATAAGACCTAGATTCAGCTCCCAGTACCCACAAAGAGGCTCATAACTCTGTAATTCCAGTTCCGGGGGCTCTTGTGCCCCCTTCTGACCTCCCTGGGCACTGCACACAGGGAGTGTGTGTGTGTGTGTGTGTACACTAAAGCACATAAAATAAAAGTAATTCATAGAACGGCAAGTGTTCTTAACCACTGAGCCATCTCGCCAGGCTGTGTTAATTACTGCTCTTGTGGCTGAGACAAGACTCCTAACAGACACGACTTAAAGGGCAAAGGCTTCAGTTTGGCACACAGCTCCAGGAGCCCAAGTAACAGGAAGGCGATAAGGCCTACAGCTATGACAGCCATGGCTTCTCACAGCTTGGAGGGCCAGGAAACCACTAGGCAGCCACTAGAAGTGGGTGCCACCTTAAAGACCAGCTCCCAGTGAGCCTGTCTAGCCAGGTAGGTTCTATGATGCCTCCCCCCAACAGCACCACTAATTAATCCATGAGACTCTGAGGGAAGCCCTCCACCTCCACAGCTGATGTCTGATTGGCCAGGTAGTCAACACGTGGAAAACTAAACTTGAGCCTTTCTCCTGGGCCCAGGAGTATACACTCCTCGGCCCTCCCTTGTGCCAGAATACCTTTCCTGATTCCTGGAGACAGGCAGACCAGTCCCCTTCAGTTTTTCATTAACTGTTGATTTTCTCTAAAATACAGTTGAGTATGGAGGGCCCCACTGGGGAGTCTGGGGTCAGTTCATCGATAGGATTGGCAGCTGCCCATCAGATAACACAGCAGAGGGCTCCAAGGAGCTGGATGCTGCTTCCAGACGCACGTGCTTAGAGGCAGGCATCGCAAATGAGCCCTCGGTCCCTGTCCCCCACCCCCACCCCACCCCACCCATCCCCGTGAGAGAGGGCAGCACTAACCAGCCAGCATACCCACTGCATTCACGGTACCCACCACATCCACCACTGCTCTGCAAACAGATGTATGTGGGCATCTCAAGAAGGCCACACCTGCTCCAGCACTGCCCAAACAGGCAAGACTTGAGACCTCTGCTGTCTGCCAAGAACCCCTGAGAACCAAATAAAGATCCTGTGAAAGAACCCCCACCCCACGCCCCCGCGCGCCTCATGACTCTGAGGGAGGTCCTGGGTGGAGGCCCGGAAGCACCCCACTTGTCCCTGAGACCCATGCTGCATGAGCCTCTGTCATGATTATCACTGACTATTTCTGGAGATGATACAAATGACAAAGACATAAGGCCACTGGAGGAAAACGGCCAAGAGACGGAGCCCCCGGGGCCCAGCCCCCGGGTGGCATAGCCCTCAAAGGAGCCCCCGGTGGCCCAGCCCCCGGGTAGCATAGCCCTCAAAGGAGCCCCCGGTGGCCCAGCCCCCGGGGGGCATAGCCCTCAAACTTGTCTCTCTTCAGCGCCTCCTGCTTGCCGCCCAGCTTCCTGTGACTCGCCTCAGGTTCCCAGGTATGAACCCCCTGTAGTGTATTTGATACTTTCGAAATCCACTTCAGGGCTCCCTTAAAGAGAGAAAAGGCAAGGCGGGAGAGAACACAGAGATAATGAAGCTACCCATTTCCTTCCCTTCTTTCTCTCCCCCTTTTGTTATATTTCATTTTGGTTTGGGTTTAGGGTGTTGTTGTTGTTGTTATTGTTGTTTTGAGACAGGATCTCATGCTGCATCCTGGGCTGGCCTGCAACTCACAGCAATCCTCCTGCCTCAGCCTCCTGAGTGGTAGGATTACAGGCATACACTGTCACACCTAGCTCTTTCTCTGCCTCTTGTTTCCAGAGATGTCTACAAGAGTGGTGACCCCCATGCCAGCCCCCGCCCCCCACTCCTGTGAATGTATTCCGGATTGAATGGTCCTCTTTCCCGTTTCTGGCAATTTCACCACCACTACCCAAGTCAGTTCCAGAAATCAATACGAGTAGGGCCGATCCTGTACACCCTACCGTAACTGTTAGCATCACCTTGCAGAACCAGACCTCCTACCGGTCCTGATGCAAAGCCTAACCAAGAAAAAAGTCCAGTCTCTCACTGTCTCTACAGAAAAACTTCTCGGGTGTACAGCAAAATAAACCTGTACTCACAGACAAGCCACCCCCTCATCTTTCTTTTATTTTTTTTCTTACACGTGAAATATGAAGACTCCCCAGGTCCAGCATGGTAGAGAAAACCAGCAGAGTTCATTTTCTCCAGCCTTTAATTTACCAGACTTGTACAAAGTCAGGGGTGCAAATAAATGAACCTACTATTCTACCTTGGCCATGCCTGGAGGACACTGTCATTTTGGAAAGATGGACTTGTCCATTTCAACCACACTGCAAGAACGTGGAGTGTTACAAGGACATGGAGTAGCTGGAAAGGCCATTCCATGCCAGTGTAAGAAGCCTAGCTCTTCCCCCTCACTATTAAATAGCATGTTGGGTTTCTGGGTTTGGGCATCAGTCTGATAACGTCAATGAACATCAGTTCATATCAGGTTGCTACTAACAAATGCCACTTTGCAGAGATGGCTCAGACAAGGGTCCCTCTGTCCTAACAGTGCTTGGGAAGCCCTGTCCACAGAGGACGGGGCAGGCATAGATGTACCTCTACCCAGCCTAGAGCAAGGATGCCACAGACTCCAAGAGGGAAAGATTTGGGGGAGGGGTGGGTAGCAGCAGTCTGGAGACCAGAGAATGACTCGTCCCCACCGTCACCCATCACTCCCTGAGCTCTCCCAGGATGGCACCTTCATAAGTCAGCTACCAAGAATAACTGCTGGTCCCTCCTTGCTGAGGTTCCTAAGTGCTTCAAATGCCAGTCAGAGCTGATAATTAGAATTCACTGCAACTCCAAGAACACGCAGCCAGTCCACAGCCTGGGCCTCCCGTGACCTCGGCTCCAGTCCAGTGATTTAAAACCTCGGTGGACAGAGTCACCACACTAGCCTTCCTTCTCGAGGTGGGCTGTCCCCTCTGACATCCAATGAGCAGGAGATGAATCACAGCCACAGACATAAGAGAGAGAAGTTACAGGAGGGTGTCCCCATTAAGCACTGTGCTGGATGGGTAATTTGAGGTAAGATGGAAGGAGGAGATTAAACTGTCCCCCATTTGTCCTTCAAGTGCCCTTCCAGGAAAGCATCCCATACCCACCCCAACCTGTGTGTTTCCTGCATTATGCAAGAATGGGCTGGGATCGCCTGTTCATGAACCTCTCAGCAAGAATGGACTGGGATGGCTTGTTCATGAACCTCTCAGCAAGAATGGACTGGGATGGCTTGTTCATGAACCTCTCAGCAAGAATGGACTGGGATGGCTTGTTCATGAACCTCTGAGGATGCCAGAACATGGCATGCTTAGTCTTCACTTTCACAAGTATTAAACACACTCAAATTAAAAGTACATTCGTCCCATGCATCTTACCCCCACGTAGATCATTCGGCTTTTGCTAATTGTTTACATTGTAGTCTCAGGGTGATCAAGAGGACACACAGCCCTCTTCCCACGTGTCTCAACGTCACTAATAGTCTTTTAACACTGATAGGTCCCTGTCAAAAACCCAAAGCAATGGTGGCTGCTACCCGTGGCAGTGGAAGCAATAGCAAAACCTGCAAACCGCATGCCTGGTCTGAGTGTATCTGCTGGATTATTTGAGACAGTCTTGCTGTCACCAACAACCAAAACTTTCTGGTGAATGAGAAGGCTATGGATGTAAGAGCAAATCAGAAATTTAAAGACTTGGGGCGGAGTTCCAGCTCTTACATCAAGCAGTCCTGTGACTTGTCCATTGCACATATTGATGTTTAATAAGGATCGGGAGAAACAAATAGGCCGAATAGATGTTTATTCGGAGAGAAATAACTCTCAACATAGACAGATGAACACCAGCAGGTTCCTGGTCCCAAGGATGCCTCCGGAAGTGCTCCTGTCCCCGTGCTGCAAGCAAGAGACTCTCCGGAGCCCCCTCCTCAGCCTTAGTTCCCCCATGTCTCCTCCGGCCCTGTCTCCACCCTCTCCCTTGGGTGTGGTCTATGCCACAGGTGTGGACAAGGTGAATACGTCCCTACAATTGCACAGGTGATTTTGTCAATGTGACAAAAACCACAGTCACCTGGAGAAAGAGAAGACGCTTCCATCAGACTGGTTTGTGGGTAAGTCTGAGGGGACTTTTCTTGATTCATGATTGATGTGGGAGGGCACGGGCAACTGTGGGCAGTGCTGTCCCTAGGCAGGTATAAGAGAGCAGGCTGAGTCGGCCACGGAGAGTGAGCTGCACTATTCCGTGGTCTCTGAATCAGTTCCCATCCTGATTTCCCTCCATGATGAACCTGGAAGGCAAATGGCCCTTTTCCTCCTCAAGCTGCCTTTGGTCTGAGTGGTTTATGACACCAACAGAGAAACCAAACTAGGTTTTTGTGAGCTGGGAACCTCCTTCCTTCCCCATTCCGACCTCAAGAGCGGTAGCGGGTACCCTACTCTCTGGAGTCTTTATGTGAAGCAGGGAGAACAAGAAAAAAAAAAAAAGAAGTCATTTGGAAGGAGTTGCACTGGTGAGTGTGGGCATGAGTGTGGGAGGAAGTGGTACTCAAAAGAATGGCACCATCCCCCCCCCAAGGCAGGTGTGATAGTGCACACCTGTAACCCCACACACAACACAAACGATGAGTCAGGAGGAAAGCGGGCCATGGGGAAGTTTCCATCTTATACCCGAGTCAAAAAAAAAAAACCGCGAGGAAGATGAAAAGGAGAAAGACAAGAAGAGGGAAAGGTGGAGGAAATGAGGAGGAAGAGAAGGAGAAAGGGGAGGAGAGGAAACGCAGAAAGAGAAGAGACGCCGCTGACAAATACCACAGCTGGGAAGGGTAAAGATGCTGTGGGTCAGAATGCTGGCAGATACAGGACCCCAAAACAGTATGTCAGCTTGGGAGGGGACACCAACTGTTTTCTCTGAGGTCCTTTGGGAGTTCTCCAGTGGCCAAACCAACTGAAGTCATCCATCCAGGGCAGCCCGCTATAGAGGGGCATACCTGTGAGGATTTGGGTTTGGTTGTTTAATTTGAAGTAGGAAGATCCACTTCCAATCCAGATCTTTGAGACAGGAAGACATGCCTTTAATAGGGAGCTCTTGAGCTGGGAAAAGATACATTTGTAATCCGGGTCTTTAACCCAGATCTAATCTGGGCCACTGCCTCTGCCGGAAGCCTGTATGAGGAAGTGGAAGGAGGAAGCCTTGGCTCTTTGCCTGCTTGACCTCACCTTGGTAGCACGCCCATTCCTTCACTGGCATTAGAGCCTCCTTCCCCAGGATCCCAGCTTCTACTGAGGACCAGCTGAGACATCCCGCCGTATGGACTGAGCAATTCATGGGTCCTTGAACTTAATGTTCACAGCCAGTCACTGTAGTCTTAGCTGAGCCACAGCCAGTAAGTCATTCTAATAAGTCGCCTTTCTGTAAATAGAAAAAGATTCATTCTGTAAATTCTGTTCATCTAGAGAAGCCTGACTAATACAGGATGTGTGGCCTTGTTGTATAAGGGATAGCCTGGTTGGAAGAGGTGTGACTTTATTGAGAAAGGCGTGGCCTTGTTGGAAGAGGAGTGGCTTTGTTGGAGGAGGTGTGGTCTTCTTGGAAGAGGTGTGGCCTTGTTGGAGAGGTGTGGTTTCGTTGGAAGAGGTGTGGCTTTGTTGGAGGAGGTGTGGCCTTGTTGGAAAAGGTGTGGTTTCATTGGAAGAGGTGTGGTTTCATTGGAGGAGGTGTGGCCTTCTTGGAGGAGGTGTGGCCTTGTTGGAAGAGGTGTGTCACTGGGGGCAGGCTCTGAGGTTTCAAAAGCACACACCAGGCCCAATCGCAAACTCTCTCTGCCTGCAACTTGTGGATCAGATGTGATCTCTCAACTACTACTCCAATGCCATGCCACGTTCCCCATCATGACTGCACTGAAACTGTAAGTAAGCCCCCAGTTAATGCACCCAAGGACTTGAATACATGGCTAAGAATGTACACCAGGGTGAGACAGGTGACTGTCCTGTGAAGAAAGTTAAATCAGTCAGTGGATAATCGAGAGACATGACTGTTCACACTGTTCTCAGTACACAGAGGAGGAGAAGGGGGGCGAGAAGGGGGGCGGAAGGTGCAGAGAAGGAAAATCTGAATATGGAAACAACGTTGAATGGAGTAAACAGAGGAGGGAAAGGACTGTGACTCTTCACCGTGTGGTACTTACTTGGAGGTTGCAGACATGTCTTTCAAGTTCCCGTCCCCAGTTCTACACTCTGCTCTGCAGTCCCAGGGCAACCCTGCTTTTACACAGATGGGACAAGAACTAGGTAGGTTTGCAGCAAGTGCGGGGATGTTTGCAATTAGTAAAAACCAGTAGAACAGGATGCTTCCACCTGCTGTTCTTCCAAAGCAATGACTTTTAGCTTTGGGAGGCAAGAAGATTAAAAGATGAATGCCCAGTGCCTAGGAGAGCTAAAACAAAGGGCTTTCTCTAAACTAGCACTGAGATGTACAGAAAAGTGAAGGGATTTTATAAGATGCCTTGGTCATGATATCTAGTTTCAGCAACAGAAGTAAGACAATGGTGGCAAGCCCAGTCTTGGATGTTCTGTGTCCCAGGAGGCAAAGCTCTCTATCAGATGAGTGAAGTCATCTGCTCCTCAGTGATCTCTCAGAGCAGAGCATCACATAAGATCTCATCAATAGACCTGCCTCAGCTCAGGCACCCTGAGGACAAGGTTGGCATGGGCTGGAGAGAGAAAGGCCACAGAAAATCAAGGTTAGTCACTGCCTACAGCAAGCCACCTGACCCCCAGCACCCACAGCATGGGCCTGAGAGTTTGACCTCTTAACAACTCAATGTCAATGAAGAAATGTGATCTCTTAGGTCATCTGCAACAGCATAAGCCACCAGAGTAGACCTCAGGGTTGACGAGCCTTAGGTGGCCTCGGCAAAGGTGCCCTGGGTTCTGCTGTTCTACTGCTGTGTAGGGACACCATGACCACAGCAACTCTTACAAAGGAAAGCATTTGACTGGTGGCTTGGTTACAGTTCCAGAGGGTTAGTCCATTATCACCATGGTGGCAAGCGGGGCACATGTCGCAGGCATGGCAAGCATGGTACTGGAGAAGTAGTTGACAGCTACATCCTGATCCACGGGCAGAGAGAGAGAGAGCCTGAGCCTAGCCTGGCTTGAACTTTTAAAGCCTCAAAGCCCACCACTAGTGACACACTTCCGCCAAAAAGACCATAGCACCTAGTCCTTCTAAACTTTCAGTGAGTCCCACCCCTCCTGGTCACTAAGCTTGAAATATATGAGCCTAAGGGGCTACTCTTATTCAAGCCATCTCAGGTTCTGAGTCTTGTTTTAAGGGCAGGTTCTTGACCTGAGAGGATCGTGGAGGTTCATTCAGTCCGAGCCTCTGTTTGACAGATAAGAAAACCAACTAAGACCTCACTCAACACCAGACCTCGGTCAGTGCGCCAAGCCACTCATCAGCAAGGTGCAGACAAGAACCCATAAGGATGAAGTCCTTGGCATGACATGGATAAGCTAAAAGCACAGGCCTTGGGTTGCACTTTACCCTGCTTACCCCAGCCTAAAATCATCTGAAAGCAGACCCTCAACTGAAAACAGATTGGCCAATGGGCGTGTCCAATGTCTCCGTTGTTAACTGTGCCACTGTGAGTGGCACCATCCCTAAGTAAGTGGTCCTCAACTATATAAGAAAACTAGCTGAGTAGAAGTTGGCCTGCAAGCCAGGTAGCAAGCACATCCTCCATGGTCCCTGGTGTGTGTCTTTGGCTGTGATGTGAATTCCTTGGTTAGAGGGAATACAATGGGACTAACAAGCCTTCAAGATCTTGCCTTAGTTCCTGCCTTGATCTCTCAAGATTATGACCTGGAACCCTAAGACAAATAAACCCTTCCCTCCCCTGCTTGCTTTCTTTGGTCGGTGTTTTATCCCACCAACAGAAAGCAAACTAGCAAGCAAAGCCTGAGTTCACCCCCAGTTCCATTGGCTAAGTGAGTTTGGGAAAGCTATTCTACCTTTTCAGCCTCCATTTCTTCATCTGTTAAATGGAGCCACAAAACTTTACTTATCTCAGAGAATCATCGAAAGAATATAAGAAAAGGTATATAAAGAAATAGACCAAGCCACACAAAATTCTTTTTTTTTTTTTTTTTTTTTTTTTTTTTTTGGCCAGTTCACTGGAATATCGCCATGAATGAACCATTTTCTCCACAAGATGGACCATCTTCTGCCTTTTGTCAGGACATGGGACCCAGCCAAGTGGAAGGATTTACTGAGTCAGCCTGGAGCCTATCAAGAACTCTTGCCATCCTCCCATGGAAAATGAGAGGGTGTTTGGCACCACCTGGAGATGAAGGGACAGCTGCCCACAGAGAGGCCACCTGAAATGAAGGGACAGCTGCCCACAGAGAGGCCACCAGAAGATGAAGAGACACATAGCCACTGAGCAGCATGAATGGGCTCCAGTCTGAACTTGAGCAAGACTAGGAAACTAGCATGCCCACAAAGCACTGGCATCTTAGAAGCTAAAGTGGGGTCATGTTTATTTTAAGCACCAGCTACAATGGGCTGAGCCCCATCGTGTTAGTTTGAGAGCTCAGCAAAGCAACCCTCTGCTGGAGCTTTTTAAACACATGGACACCACCCTGCAGCCTCTCTCTCTCCCCTGGAGCAGGGATGTCTGTGGTAACTGCGGGTGGCACCCTACGTCCACACTTCCGGGGCCAGCACCAAAGCAGAACATCACACCCAAGCTGCCTAGCGGTGATGAATTATCATGAAGCTGAGCACCTCATTATCCACTGATCCATGGCTTAAGGGGGACCCCACTGGCCAAGGGATGCAGACCAAAAGAAAAACAAAACAAAAATGCTTCTGGGTGAAAGGTCCTGGTAATCACAGGAAGGGAGACCCTAATCACGATCTTGGACATCGTTCCTGCTGACCTGGCCTAGGGCTTTGATCTAAACCCATGTGATCCTAAAGGCCATATTAATAGTTCCTTTCCCAGCAAAACTGCCACACAGGGAGGCAAAAGATTTAACTAGGGGCAATGCTTCCCCAGTAGTCATGTGGTAAACATTCTTTTAAAAGTCACAACCCAGGGAAAATCAGGGAGAAACAGAAGGAAGAAACAAACTTTTTTTTCCCCTGAGACAGGGTTTCTCTGTAGCTTTGGAGGCTGTTCTAGAACTAACTCTTGTACACCAGGCTGGCCCGCTCACAGAGACCCGCCAACCTCTGCCTGCCAAGTGCCGGGATTAAAGGCATGTGCGCCACCACTGCTCGAAGAAACAAACTTTTGCTTTCTTTGATTTGCCCTGTACAAAGCCGCACACAACGCCCTGGAAGGGAGCTCTCTCTGCGCCTCTGAGAGAGGAAGTGAGTGGCGGCAGGTACCTGCCATGGTAGAGCATCAGGGAGCGCCACCATCCTTGGAGGAGCAGAGGTGGGAACTTAGACAGAGGCTGTCATGAGTTCCCAGAGAGAGCACAGTAGATGAGTTCTAGAGATGAAACTTGGGTTCTCATGCTTGTGTGGCAAGAATTTTCTGGAAGGAATCAGCTCACCAGCCTCAATAACTTTTTAAAAATAGTTAGATCCTGTAGATGAGGTCCAACCTTGGCATTTTCCTAGGATTGCATTATACTTTCTTAGTGCTTTGTCAAGGCTTACTGCCTCTATCAAGATCAATGCGTGGGTTATAGCTTATTGAGCACTTGGGGCCTAGGCTATAGCCTCTTGTTCAATGCCAGAATGAGAGCCATTGTTCTCCATCCTGACCCTTAAAACACGATGCCTCATTATAGCATTGTAGACACAGTCATTATTCTCCATAAACTCGTCCCACCCACACCTGTCCATGATGGAAATTGGAAAGCAGTATATGTGTCCTTCCTGGGAACAGTATTCCAGATACACAAAGTCAGGAAGATATTACTAGTCCATGAAACAACCCACAGCCTCCACTATTGGATCCATCCCCAATGGTCAGCGGTTTCCAGGAGACTAACACGGCCACTCCGAGACCTTGAAGGCAGTTAGGAGTTGCCCAGACCCAGTGGTTGTATGTTTCCGGAGGACAAATCCAGAATGGCGCTGCTCTCCAGTGTTCCGCAGAGCACGCCACGCTATAGACAGAAGTGTTTCGAGTCAACACAATATGAAAAAATTCAAAATAAAGTGAAAAGTGTCTGAAAACAAACCAACATAAATATACAGCAGTCCTGTTCATTATGATTATTTATGATCCTAAGAACTGGCACCACTACCGTGGTTTCCCTTCCAAAATCTCACAAACTTGTTACGACACAGCAGTCTCCCAGGCCCATAGGCTTCAAAAGGTGGCTTGCTCCAGCCCAAAGTTATTGCCCATTGGGATGTCACCCACCCCAGCTGCCTACATGCATGCTTGTGAGCAGTGAAGACACAAGGAAGCCAGCCCAGACTTGCCAACACCCCTGATTAAACCAGTGATATGCACTGCAGATGTCTGATGGGCACTGCCAATCAAACAAATTGCTCCGGGCACCTGTGAGGGGCCTGGAGAATGGTCTAGAAGCCATCCCTCGCCGGGGGTGAGGGTGGGGGTGGACACAGCTCATGGAACATGCCAGGCAACAGTTAGAATGTCATCCAGGGATGACAGGACCTTTCTCTTACAGACCCCCTTTCCCTCCCCTTCTTGCTATCTCCTCCCCCGCTTTCCAACTTTCCTTCGACTCTCTTGACAAGTAGTCAAGGCCACATCACCACCACGCTGCTGTCCTGGCCAGCTGACCTGCGCCTTGCGTATGGGGCCCAGTGGTCATGCTGTCCTCGTCTCTCGCCAACCACATCTGACAGGAGACACGGCGCTCACAGCACCTGAGACGCGCTGGGACTACACAGGTAAACCAGGGGAGTCCGTGTTGTCTCCCAACTAACAACAGACGGAAAGACATGACATCTGCAGCCCGGGGAGCCCACGTCGGAATATTCAAAGGTTCATCATGCGGGTGATGAGGGCCAGCAATGCATGTGGAAGGCAGGAGGAGGGCTGGGAAGGGGAACCCGGCTCTGTCCTCAATCAGGGGAGAAAAGGAGTGCAGATGTAACTGGGCAGTGAGGGCAACTCAAGGGCAATGGGCAGAGAGGAATGTTGCCCCCTCCTAGCACCTGGAGCCCACTGGTGGCTGTAGACCCTCCTACTTCCTTGGTAAACCTCTCATCATTGAGAAACTCTGTTCCTTAGGCCCCACCCACTTCCTGAAGTCCCTCTCATCTCTGCAGCCCCTCTCTACAGCTTAAGAGACCCCCCCTCTCCCACCCACCCCTCTCTCATCTCCTCTGAATTGCACTCTCCTTGGAGGCCCTCCTGCCTCTGTGAGCTTCCTCCATCGAGCTCCTAGAAGCCCTATGCAACCCCTTGGAGCCCCACCCAGCTCCCTGGCGGTACCGCCCATCTCCTGGAGCCCTGCCTAGTCCCCGGGGGGGGGGGGGGGTTCCATCTAGCTGCTTATAGCCCTCCTGCCTCTTTGGGGCCCTACCCACCTCCTAGAACCCCATTCCCAGGCAAGACCAGATCCTGCAGACACGGGTAGCCTCCAGGGCTGTTGAGAAACCAATTCTTTCCCTTGAGGCTTCTGACATGACCCAAGAAGACAGCACTTTGCGGTGAAATGAGGAACGCACCCTGTTAGCGCTGGCGTGGTAGTTTTAAGTTGCTATAATGTCTTGCCACTCCCTTTTGGTGAAATGTCGGCAGAATGGAGAAAAACATGAAGTATTTTGACTGAAATAAATGCTCTCGTGGAAAACAGAGAGCCCTAGAGAGTATTCTCAGACTTGAAGAACTTCATACTATTTTAAACAGGTGACAGTAATGTCACTGTCTGAGAGGTTAGGATTTTCTTTCTTTTCCCGTAGACTTGCAAGAGGGGGAAAAAACATGTAAGTTTGCTTTGAATATAGAAAGTTAAGAAACATACTTCCCCGTCACATGGATAATTCATATACTACAGTGACATATCTCCCTGCAAGTAGACTTCAACACAACTCAACAGTGCTATCAGGGGCAGTGTTGGCTCCTAGCAGACTCAGAATGAAGCAGGAACATACCCTTCATTCTGAATTTCCCCAACTTCCTTTGTACCACTCACATCAAGGGGACTGCTATGTGCACTATGCAGGCCCGCCCCTGTCACCTGGCACTCAGGCAGTACCCTGGTCATTCCGGGGTTCCATGAGTGCTAATCTGTACACTGGTACAAAGGGCCCCTTTAAAAGAAAGACCTCCGCCCTCTCTCTCTCTCTCTCTCTCTCTCTCTCTCTCTCTCTCTCTCTCTCTCTCTCTGGTCTCTTCTGCTCTTTTCCAGCTCTCTTCCCACTCTGCCGGCTCTTTCCTCCCCGCCGTTCCCCTGGGAAGGGAACTTTTCCTGTCTCCCTCTTCTCTTCTGTCCTCTCTCTCTTTGTCTCTTTGCCTCTTTTCTCTTCCCTTCCCCCTCCCTCCCCCTGATTAAACTTCTCACTTAAGTTCTGTCTTTCTGGAGTGTTTGTCCCAGCCTCGGTCACCCTCGTCTGCCATGAAACCCGCCATGGTCCCCCAACGCAAAAGCTTTATCCTAACACTATATGCCTGTTCAAAACTCCACCTGGGCCTAAGGCAAGCTCTAGGGCAAACCAGGACATTGTGTTCTAGCCAGCCTTGACCTGGAGGCTTATTCTAGACGCTTTAAAGAGAAGCTTTACCCCTCCTCTTCATTCTCCTTTGGTTCCCGGGCAGTACTGAACGGGCAATGGAAGGGCAGATCGGCTATGAGGCACCTACGAGTGTGAATGGAATTGTGTAAGATTCTTGTTAGGCTACTTCACTCACCAAGGTTACCACGCCGGCTCCCTGGCTTCCTCTTTCCCCTGGGGAGGGGGGGGCTTTCAATACCGCTTTGCAGCGGTTGGAGAAGGCGTCCTATGGCAACCCTGATTCTTGAATTCCATGGGAGTCTCCTGCTTTAGGACTGGAACAGATGAAGACCACCTGGAATGCCCCCCCATACACACACACAGTGGGGTCTCCGTCCCCATTGTCCTGTGAACAATTGCTACCTGGCACAGGAAGTGGAATGCCCACTGTGAGACTTCTGCCACTGGACCAGGGGTCACCAAAAAAAAAGACGCAAGAAGATGGAGGTTCAAGCTGGGGAAAGGGTTCAGCAGTTAAGGGTACTTGCTGTTCCTGTAGAAGCCTGGGATCAGTTCCAGCCACCACGCGGCAGTTACGACCGTCTGTAACTCCAGTTCCAGAGGGTCCAATACCCTCTTCTGATGTCTTTCGGCACACACATAGTATACAGACACACATGCAGACCATCACTCACACACCTAAGATAAGAATAAAACCTTTCATTAAAAAGACGGGGTGATGTCACCAGGTTCCCCATGACTCTGAGATCAGGAGAGCATACAGGGTAGGACAGGAACTTCTGAGAGTATGAGCGTTGCCTAGGGATGGCGTTTCCCAGCCAAACTGCTGCTCCGTCGCTACATTTGTTTATTTCTTTAAGATAAGAGTATCTCTGCGTAGTTGCAGCTAGCCTCAAACTCATTATATTATGCAGCCCAGGTTGGCCCCAAATTCATGATTCCTCCCTCTGCATCCTCACAGCTATATACCATGCTTCGCTTAGGAGGTGAAATTTTTGAGCCAAGCCACTTTTACTTAGTTGAAGATAACCTTCCTCAACCAAGACCTACTGTGAGTCATGTCACAGCACACCAAGCTTCTGGAATCCATTGTCACCTAAGCCAGCTCACCCTCTCTTGCCTGTAAGCTCTTACTCAAGAAGCCTTTACTAAACCAGAAACACCGTGTATATACACACAGAGAGAGACATGCACACTGGAACACACACACACACACACACACACACACACACAC
This sequence comes from Phodopus roborovskii, assembly GCF_943737965.1. Lineage (NCBI taxonomy): Eukaryota > Metazoa > Chordata > Mammalia > Rodentia > Cricetidae > Phodopus > Phodopus roborovskii. The sequence continues at coordinate 2,257,665 of NW_026126636.1, forward strand.
ACACCTCTTCCACCCTGAAATTACTCAATACACAAAGGTCCCCAACCACACGAATGGGATTTTCCTTTAAGGGAGCCCCACCACCCGATAAACAGTGATGGACTAAGACAAGTGCTTTCTTAGCCCACTTGTTGTATTTAGATCAGGGTCCTAGGATGCCATTGCTTTGATAGCATTGGGATTTCAGAGTCAGTGTCATTCTGCCGCAACAACCTCATGTCTTCCATTAACTCAGGCTGCAGGGATCTGCCCAGATCACCATCCTAGAAAGGGATCACTTCTCCGAACCAGGATCTAAAGATTCATTGCTGGATATCGAACCTGGGACTCCAGCAAGGTGGGATGGGAGCTGCAGCATAATTTCTTGTGATCACTGGTCTTCACCGTCAACTCGATCCAATCTACAATCGCCTGGGAAGGCACTCTCTGCGAGGGAGTGTCCGGAGTAGGCTGCCCTCTGGACTGTCTATGAGGGATTCCCTTGAGTATGCTAGTGAATTGAGGTGGGAAAACCCATCTTCATTGTTGGCAGGACCAGAGCTGCATGAGTGAGAAAGCAAGCTGAGGTCGAGCATGCATGTGTGAATGCATAGCTCTCTGCTCTTGGCTGTGGATGTGGTGTGAGCAGCTGCTTCACCTTCCTGCAGCCTGAGCTTCTCCAGGGTGGTGATGGACTATGAGCGGAAATAACCCTCATTATGGGGAGGCGGTGGAAGGTGCAAGTTGGAGGCTTGATTGAAGGAAGTAGGTTATTTGGGAATATGCCTTAGGCAGGAGTATCTCATCCCCAGGCCCCTGTCTGCTTCCTGTCCACTATAAAATGAGCTTTACCATGCTTCACATGCTTCACCATGTGCTCTCTGCCTTGATGCTCTGCCTAACCACACTCACTCATAGAGCCACGCAGCCATACTCACTCACAGAGCCACATGACCACACTCACCCACAGAGTCACGTGGCCACACTCACCCATAGAGCCACGCGGCCATACTCACTCACAGAGCCACATGACCACACTCACTCAGAGCCATGTGACCACTCTCACCCACAGAGCCACCTGGCCACTCTTGCCCACAGATCCACATGACCACTCTCACCCACAGAGTCATGTGGCCACACTCACCCACAGAGCCACATGGCCATACTCGCTCACAGAGCCACATGACCACACACACTCACAGAGCCACGTGACCAAACACCAAACTCTGAAAACGAGCCAACATAAGCCCTTCCTCCCTCACATTGCTATGACAGCTATCTTCCCACAACAGAAAACTAAGGACTGGGTAGAGATGCCTTTGATTGACAGGAGGCTGATAAGGGAGGGATGCATTAGGGACTTTGGGGCTTAGGAGACCCTATTTTGGCTTGGTCCTAAGTTGGGCTTCAATGTCAGCTCATAGGAGCTTCCCTGTGACTTACAGGTAATTCTTCTCTAACGGTAAACAGAATCTACCCAGATGGGGTCCAATGTCCCCTAAACCACAAAAACCTCTGGATGATGATTCCAGTGATCTTGAGTCCAAGTGACACTGATATCAGAAGGCAGTCACTGTGCAGCCTCAACGGGCTACCAATGAGCTTTCAGTTGCAGGTATGTTCCATTAATGAGCAGGTCCTCTCCTTTCCCCCACCCACTGTTCCAGCTCCATCTTAGGACAAGCTGGAGTCCCTACTGTTTGAGCCTCTCCAGTTTTATGCTGATCGTTAACTAAGAATATTTCCCTCTAGAGATTTATTACATTAATGAGCTCTGAAATTACTCATAGCAATTAAGTATATTGTTTTTAAACTCTTCAGAAATCATCAAAACACATCGGCTGTTTTCAAGGAAGCATAAATAAAGGGTCCAACTTGCTTCCCAAACATCGCCAGCAGCTCCTTTCACACAGCTTTGGGGACCTCGGCTCCCCAGGCTCCAAGGTAACATATGCACACCCAGCAACTGGATGGATGTTCAACCTCCCAGTGCAGTGACATCTTCACTCTCTAGAGGCCTGGGGGGCTGAGGCTGAGCAGCCAGGCAGGGGTGGTGGTGTTTGGAGGAGCTGTGAAGCCCTCAGGATGGGAAGCCTGGCTGATGGAGGTTGGGTCCTTTGAGAGAAGGGGCTGGAGGGTTATAGCACACTCCACTGCCGGCCTCAACTTTCTGCTTCCTGGCAGGTGGATCTGAACAGCCGCCTTCTTTGTGTTCCTGTCACCATGGCAGTGAGCCATTCTGTCCCCATGTCTTCCCCTCCATGGTCTATGTCCCCTGAACTATGAACCAAAATGCACCCTTTAAGTTGCTCTCATCAGGGATTTTTGTCACAGCCAGAGGGATGGTAATCAGTACTTCGCCCCAGCTAAAGACCTCACCGGGGCCTGGGGCCTGGCCCAGTCTGTCCCCTCCTCAAAGACGGGGCACTTGATAGACAGTTCATCTTGAAGATCTGCCCACTCTTGTTTCATTCCTACAACTATGGAACAAGAACTGTAATGGGTGGCTCCTGTCCAGCCACGAAAGAGATGCCATTGGCCACACTGAGCTGCAGCCTCTTTGGAATGTGAGGGAGCTTGCCCTCACATTGATGTCGTGGGCTCTGCACTGACATCAGCCAATGAGAGCCCTGTAAGAGGTTGGGGGAAGGGAGGGGGTGGCATGGTGGCTCCTATTCTCATTGCTGTCCCTCCCCAGGCACTTCCGGGATGCTCTCCCGCAACCATCAGGCCTCAGTTTCCCTCTCAGTTCCCACAGTGTGGGTTCCTAACCCACCTGCCCCACTGTAAATGATTTGTCACCAAACAGTCTTTCCTTCGCCTCTACCCTTTGAGTTTTGTTTTTTCCTAGACAGCTTCTCTATGTAGCCAAGGCTGGCCTTGAACTCATGATCCTCCTCAATTGGCCTCCAGAATGCTAGGATTACAGATTTGTGCCACTGTGCCCAACACCCACTGAGCCCCTGCAGGGTCTGTATCTCACACAGCCATGCTCTAACCACTAGCCCACTCTGCCTGTGTCCTGACTCTAGAAAACAGGAGATTTGACCCAGGGAGGAAACAAAGGCCATTGGGATATCTTCTCACTCTTAACACCAGAATAAAGAGTTAAGAGTTCCTGTGGGTGCAGGGCACACAGCTCAGTGGTAGAGTGCTTGCCATGCATGCACAAGACCCCAGTACGCCTTGCATTAACAGCCTGCTGCCTAGCTTTGTCAGGGGAAAGCGGAGAGGCCTAGCCAAGGACTGAAGCACCCTCAGAACTCTGCCATTCACCTGCAGCTGAGCAAAAAGGACACCCTCAGCTCTGTTGTGAGTTCTAGGGCCAAGAAGCCGCGCCAGTGCTCCATAGAGAAGATGAGGAGGGATGCCAGGCCTGGAACTGAGCACAGAGCACCTGCAGACCCTGCAAGAACCTTAGGGCCTAGAATCAGAGGAGCCTTTAGCCTTCACTGCCTGGTGGGGCCTCTTCTCCTTACCCTACACTGAGACCCCTATCCACACTGCAAGGTGGTGGCCACCCTCACAGTCCGTGGGATGGCACTGTCCCCAGCGAAGTCCCAGGATGGGAACAGGAGAGTGGGAGTGGCTGAGTCTCCTTCTACCTTTGTTTCCCATCTGTAAGCTGCAAGCTCCTTGCAGACCACCAGGCCCTCCATTGTCACAGTGACAACACATGCATTTTAGGTCTATCAGATACTTCCTCCTTCATAAATCCAGGCTACAGAAGCCTCCCCAGGTGCCCCCATGGCCTTGATAAATTGCCTCTTGCCTCTATGAAATTCCTTGAGAAATCCATAAGATGTGTTAAAGTGTTAAGCTAAATAATCTCTAACCATAAAAAGACTGGAGTCAAATATTGGGGTGAGAACCTGAAAGACCAGCGAGACAGGAAGCAGCCCACAGTAGAGTAGCTTTCTACCTCTACCATTCCTCTGTCCAAATGAGCTGAGATCCCCTCTCAGCCCCGCCTTACTACTTCCTGTCTCCTCTATGTCTACAGTCCTCCAAACCTCTATGGTTAGCTTTGGTCAGCTAGTGACTAGCTCTGCCCTCTGACTCCAAGCAAGCTTTATTTGTCAGAACAGAGTCAAAATATCACACTTCAATGTATCTTTATTACGTTCACCCTCAACTCCTCCCCTTAACTCCTCCTATATCCACACCCACCTTCCTCTCCTTACCCCCCCCCCTTTTTTTATAACCCACCTGCTCCAGGTTGTACATACAGTTATAGATGTGAGGTTGTCCATTGGAACAAGGTTGACCCACTGGGGCCAACACTTAACCAAAACTGAATCTCCCTCCCCTAGAAGCCATCAACTGCCAACAACTCCTCGGTTGGGGGTGGGGGCTCCTGAGCCCCCCCCCCACCACCTCCATGCTGACAGTCAAGACAGAACACTGCTCTCTGTAGGTTGTTCCCAGATCTCAGACTTTGAAGGAGTTGTTGGGGTGACTTACCGGGTGTAGGGGTTGGGGGTCGGGAGGATCATTTTTCAGTTTTCCAAATAGAAACATCATTTCCAGGATGTTGCGGGGGTGGGAGAGTGTTCCAAACGCTGAGTCTGGTTGCACAGCTCAAATCATCATATTGAAAACTTAATTTGCTATGAAAAGACATTAAGATGAGTCTGTGTTGAGCACACCAAGATTAAGGCAAACATAGAAGATAAGCAGCCACAGGGGGACACACCTACGGGCCCAACAAGCCCAAGCCAAGGATCTTAGCTTCATCTTGCCCTCACCCTGCCTCCACCCCCTCCCACCTCAAAACAGGTGTGTCTTCACTGAGACATCCACTGACAAAGCAGAACTGGGGTCACCATGGGGACAGCTCAGATCTATTGGACCAGATTCATCCAGAATGACATATTTAACGGTGGCCTTCATGAAGAAGAGCAACCCTTAGCCGCTGGCCGGCCCAGGGGCACCAGGATGTGACAGAAATAAAACTAAGCGACATCGCTCGTCATCTTTAGGAAGGATTGCCACCCCTTCCTTCATCTGAGAAGCGCTGTGCTTAATGAATGAGTCCTGAGTCATGACACGAAGATGACTAAAATATGGGAATCACACAGAGGTCAACAAATGTAGCTTAAACCATAAAATTAAGGGACCTATTGATATCTGCAGATGGTACCACTTGCAGAGACTGTGCAGTGGGGGGGGGGGGACACAGCTAACGAGCAAGATTCCTGGAAAAGCTGCCAGGACAGAGGAAGATGAGAGAAGAGAGGGAGGGGGAGAAAGAGAGAACAGAATGAAGGCTTTGCCTTCTATCATACGGCAAGTTCTGCTCCGAGGCAGAGCCTTAGTGCAGGGTGAAGGTGTCCACGTGTGAGCCTGGTACTCAGGATGAGCAGGAGGACCACACATTTGGGACCTGCCTGGGTGATAGAGAGAAGCCTGCCTGACTATGGATGGGTCTGTGGCTAACAGAAGAGTGTGTCCCTGCAGGTCCTGAACTTCCACGATGGAAGCTCATGGTCAACTTCATTGCCACACATGCACCAGGAAATGGCTCCTCTTAGCTGTGTTGACCTTTCCTTTACACCTAAGCATTAAGACACTTCAGGGTCTGAACTCGGCCACACGGTGGATAACAGCAAAAAAAAAAAAAAAAAAAAAAAAAAAAACCCAGAATATCCGGGTTGGGGAGATGCTCAGTGGGTAAAGTGCCCACCGCACAAGCATGACGACCGGTGTTCAAGTCTCCAGCACCCAGGTGACAAACAGGCGTGGTGGCACACGTCTATTACCCCAGCACTGGTGAGGTGGGGACAAGAGCATCACTGGAGCTCGCTGAGCAGCTCACAGAACAGACTCTGTCTCTAAAAGTGAGGTGGAATGTGATTGTGGAAGAAATCTAGCATCGATGTCCTCCTCACACACATTAGTGGACTCTGGCATGTGCCCTGGCATGCACACCCCACCCCTCACTCCTGCATACAGTAAAGATGCAGGCTCCTCCAGAAAACCTGAGAAAGTGCTAGTAGGAAGCCATCTTTTCAGGAAAGTCTTTCCAGTGTTGGGTATTTCTATTCTGCAACTCATTTTTTTGGGGGGGTGAGGATTCTGAATTTCCTTTGATGAATCTCTGCCCCTCCCCTACCCACTCATGAGGTTGACATCACAGGTGCCATCAAAGGTGGATGATAATGGTTATCTGTCAACTAATACATGACTTTAACCAGACCCCATGTATCAATGACCCAGTCCTGGCCAAGCAATGACAGCTATGAACATGCCAAGATGACGATCACACGAAGCACGGTTACTCATAAACAGAGGGCTGGAGTCTCTTCAAACAGGTAAATTATAGTGTGAGGAAGCTTGGATGAAACTGATAATAGGGCCAATAGTATTTTACTCTACTGGAACAAGCTTCACCTGAAGCAGACTCAACTTAGACCTTTCAGGTTTATAAAAGCTAAAATTCTTGCACTGAATGCTTTCCCTGTCCTATAGTATTTCCAGAATAGTCCAAGTCCTGTCAAGAACCTTGCATCCTAAAACACATTGAACCTTGCAATCCTTAGAAAGATGGCTAGAGACAGAAAAGCTGGGCAAGAACTGATAACAGCTTCGTTGTCCCCAAACACACCCATCCCTGTATCCCTGGTCAGTTACCAGCCTCCTTTTTTTAGTTGTCAAACCCCACACCATGCTAGGCTTTACTGCTTAGTAACTCTACCTGCCTCCAGCTGTCGCTGATGAGCCAGGCAGAGCAGATCCAGGTGTGGGAAGATTGAAAATGGTTATTCTGCCTCCCACTTCCCACCATGATCTCTAAAAAAGGGACTGCATTGTACTATCTGGGAGAAACCAATTTTTGTTTGACTGTTTTATACAAGAGTACTGTCCTTACATTTTCACATTTCCCCCACCCTCTCCACCTCTCAACCCCTTCAATCTTTCTCAACGTCATGATCTCCTCTTCTATTGTTATTACTGATACACACACAGGCTTGTGTGTGTGTGTGTGTGTGTGTGTGTGTGTGTGTGTGTGTGTATGTGTGTGTGTGTGTGTGTGTATGTGTGTGTGTGTGTGTGTGTCCTAGGGAGTCCACTTAGTGTTGCTACTGTGTACATATGTTTAGAGCTTAGCATTGGGTTGGATAATATATGGGGCTCTTGTCAGAGGGCAACTGATCCTTCCTCTCTCAGCAGCCATCAGTGGTCTGCAGCTCTTCATCTAGGTGTGGGGCCTGAGAAATAAATTTGATATGACATAATGGACCACCAGGGGTGTAAGGAGATTTACAAAATGAGGGCATACCCCACTGAAGCTGCAGATCAGGCCAAGCAAAAGTAAATGTTGGGGGGAAATACGTCATGGCTTCTACGTGGCCAGCATTCAGACAAGAGCACATCAAGAGAATTGTGAATCCTGCATGGGACCCAGGGGCTTTAAATGTCACCTCCTGTGGCAGGTCTTTGAAAGTCCCACTCCTTCCCCAGCCTTCCCCCACAAGTGGCCTTAAGGTCTGTGTCAGATGTTTCTGTTGAACGAGAACTCAGTCCTTACCCCCCTCAAAAGCACCTCACCTTGTGCCAAGGCTGAAAGTCTCAAGTACTCCCTGATCTGGGCATGTGCCTACACCCTAAGAGCTCCTACCCTTGGAATGCTCTGCTCTCTCCCATTCCTGCCCCAGTCTTCCATGGAAACCCAGCAGTCATGATCTCCTGTGTGCTGGCTAGTTTTATGCCAACTTGACACAAGCTAAAAGCATCATCACCTGAGAGGAGAGAGCCTCAATTGAGAAAATAAATGTCTCCATGAGATTGGCCTGTAGGCAAGTCTGTAGGGTATTTGCTTAATTAGTGATTGATTTGGGAGGCCCAACCCGTTGTCTCCTAGGCTGCAGGTCCTGGGTTCTATAAGAAAGAAAGCCATGAGGAGCATGCCAGTAAGCAACTCCCTTCCATGGCCTCTGCATCAGCTCCTACCCTGCTTGAGTTCTGTCCTGACTTCCTCAGTGCACTGTGATTGAGGATGTGTCAGCCAAATAAACCCTTTCCACCTCAAGTTGCTTTTGGCCATGGTGCTCCATCATAGCAGTAGTAACCTTGACTAAGAACACCCTCTGTGTTCTGATGTCTATGAGGAATCTTCCCTGATCACCCCTCAGGTAGCTCTGGGCCTCTGCATCTTTGACCTAATCAATTCAACCACAGGTCCATTGTTGTTAAAAGGACCTTTACAGACTCAGATGAATGAACTATCATGCTCCCTCCCGTGCTGTGTGTGTGTGTGTGTGTGTGTGTGTGTGTGTGTGTGTGTGTGTGTGTGTGTGTTGTAGTCAGGCTGGCTTTGAGGGATCTGTATAGCTGAGGATAACCTTGAACTCCTGGCTATCCAATTTTCACCTCCCAGGTTTTGGGATGACATATGTACAACATCAAGTCGACATCTTTACTTTTCAACAAAGAAGGACATGTTCTGCTTGTAAATAATAATAATAATAATAATAATAATAATAATAATAATAATAATAATATCTACCTCTAAGATAGTGGTTCTCAACCTCCTAATGCTGCCACCCTTTAATACAGTTCCTCATGCTGTGGTGACCCCACATCATAAAATTATTTTCATTGCTACTTCATAACTGTAATTTTGCTACTATTATGAATCGTAATGTAAATCTGTGCTTTCCAATGGTCTCATATAAATGGGGTTTTCTCATCCTCTCAGCCACAAAGGACATCTCACAGCAGTCTTAGGTGACCCTGTGAAAGGGTCACTGGACCCCCATATTGAGAGCCACTGCTCTAAGGGTTGGGAGTGTTGATACTAACTTAAAATCCCAGTACTCCAAAGGCTGAGCCAGATGGGTTATGAGTTCAAGGTCAGCCTAGACCCCATAGGGAGCCCTTGCTTCAAAAAGAAAATAAGGAGGCCAGACAGACATCTCAGTAGTTAAAAGCACTTAATGGTCTTCCAGAGGACCCCATCAGTCCCCAACACTTACATGATGCAACTCCAGTGCCCTCTTCTAGCCTCTACAGGAACTGCATGCCTGTGGTAAGCAACCACTTGTAGAGGAAACACTCACATGCATTAAATAAAATGGGTGAATCTTTTAAAAAGACTTTTTAAAAATTAAAGAAAAAAAGAAAGAAAGAAAGAAAGAAATCCACTTTGAGATGCCATGGATGACACTAAAGCTCAGCCCTCTGCCTGATTGTCCTTTCACAGTGGCCCCGCCCAACCCCAGCATGCAGGGTAGGGGGACAGAGGAGTGTGAGAGGAAAGATGAAGCCTACCGTCTTGAGGTTGATCAATATAGGCCACCCACCGCTAATTGTCACCCAGCGATTTTGCTTCCAGGAGTCACATGGCGAGTGACAGTCACCGACATTGATGGATTCTGACACAAACCAGAAATCTGGCTTCTCAAGGCCGGAGACACAAAGGAGGGAGAGACAGTGAAGTTAGTAGACAGGGACAGACTCGGGGGCATCTCTGACAGGTCAAGCTAAGGAGGAAAATTGGACAGGAAAGCCACTCAGCCACCATGTGTGCTGGAGTTGGCCAGGATAGCTGGAAGAAATATCACCCAGCCAGATCCCTGGCCTGGATTGTGATACATGCATGCAGAGGGTTATCAATAACTCTGCATGATTAATGCTAATGATTTATGTTAATTTTGCCATGAGCTTTATTTGTGCCCGGTGTTGAGCTTAAAGATGTCAAATCATTTCTTAGGAGGGCGTTAGAGATTTTTTAAAAGCCAAGTCTAAACTATAAGGGCTGACATTCCATATATCACAGCCCCAGCTCTGAGTCCAGGGTCACCATTCCCCTCGTAATTGCCTCTCATCCAGCAACGAGTTCTTGGGGGAAAGGCTCCACATAGGAATTGAGTGACTGCAGGAGCATGCAGGGTCCCTTCTTTGGTTGGAGGAAGGAGCGTAGACGTCTAAGCAAGGAAGAAAACTGCAAACGGCTGGTGGTCCCAGATCCGTTCTCTACACAGATGAGGTGAGCCACAACATGCTTACCTACTGTTATCTTAGGTGGCTGCACAATAGGCACATCTCTTCTGCAGCCTCAGTTTCCTCTCCATGGAGTGGGTTAAGGAGAAGACTCAGCTTATTTCACAAGTGTAGGGAGCCTTCCCTGCATTCTCCATTACAAGATGGCACCTGCATCCGACAGGCACCGAATGGTAAACAAGCTAGTGAGCAGGCGCTGGGTAACTTTCCATCCCTTGGGCTCTGCCTCTCCCGTGGCGTCATATGGGCTGATGGGCTGCAGCCAATCAGGAGATGACACGTCCGAGGCGAAGGTTGTAAACCTATATAAGGGTTGGGTTTTGGATGTTTGGCGTCTCCACTCTGTAAGCTTATGCTCTCCCTCTCAAGATGCATTAAAGCTTTACTGCAGAAGGATCCTGAGTGTGCCGCGTCGTTCTTGCTGGCGAGACGGTAGCGCGGGACACACAAGAGAGCTGAGAGGTTCAACTTCTGTCACTCCATGGAACGGCTTTGTTCTCAATAATGTCAGCAAAATCACATAAGGTTGCATCACTGAGGTTGCTCTGAGCACTTAACTATTTACACAGGACGCAGTTGGTCACTGCCCACCTTGCTCCTACCCTGCCTAGCTGTTGATCCCAGGAGCCCCTTAAATACCTTTTACTCACTTTTCATGCACCGTCACATGGGTGGCTAACCCTATGCTAGTTGCCAGAGTCCATGAAGAATGAGAAGGGAGGAACATGCATCAACTTAAACCTGGCCAACACTAAAGCTCAAAGCAAAACCCAACAGGGCATCACCAGGCAGTGGTGGCACAGGTTTTTAATCCCAGCACTCAGGAGGCAGAGACGGGTGGATTTCTGTGAGTTTGAGGCCAGCCTGGTCCACAGACCAAGTTTCAGGACAGACAAGGCTACACACAGAAACCTTGTCTTTAAAAATAAAAATAAAAAACAATCCTAGGACATAGTACCCGGTGGTCCTGGGCTATATGTGATACAGGGCATCACAGAGAGGCAGACACCGAAACAATAAAAAGAGATGTGGTTTGATGCAGAGTCACAAACATCTACCACCCTAAACATTTGGGAGTTGGAGAGGTCCTGGAACGCCAGCTGTGTACATCTACCCTGGATGCTTCTTACTCCTTGCACAAAGCACCATCCACACCGTCTCTACTCTCTGCTCATCAGCATCCCCCAGACCCCCCTTGGAGCTCTAGGAATCAGGGTACCAGCAGCTTTGCCTCCTGTAAATCAGTCACCCTGTTTTTGATTTCAAAACTAACCTCTTCCTGCTCACCCCTGACAAAGCCCAGATCCACACCTGAAACCCAACCCACAGGGCCCGGTCTATCCCATCCTCCCTCCTCATAGCTGTATCTCTTGCTAGAAATCTATTGTCTATAGCTTAAAACCAACCATTTCTCTGTGGCTTCAGACCAAAAGGAAATCTTCTATCTGCTTTCCTTGGTTTCGGGGGATGGAGCTCCACAAAACCAACGTGGTCCAGGCAGTACGGCGCACACCTGTCAAAACATATGGCCCATGCCATTTATCAACTAATCTGTTCCAAGAACAGATAGGCAGTATCAGCAATCTGGTATTGATCTGTACAGGCCTCTGCTATTGTTCATCCCCGCATCCCGAATGGCAGCAGGAATTAATGAAAGAGACTAAACAATGCAGGCCAGTCACTCAGCCCCACAACTTTGTTTGCTGTTCTCATTAAGTTGGACAAAGTTTCCCCAGTGAACTTGGAAGCTCTTTTTGGAGAGGTGAGCCCAGAAGGTCGACCCTCTTTTCCTTCCGTGGTCCAGCTGCTGACTCCTCTGAGCTGGACTTGTCTCAGTGATACTCCAGATTCCTTCAAAGGTCATGGCAGTAGCATGCTCATGACATCCGAGAACCCATTGGTCTCTTCCAGGGACTGAGTGGAAAGATACTCTTCCTCTAATAGCCCCTTTGCAGTTGTGCTTAAGCCGCCATTGTCTTGGATGAATGAGTGGGTGAATGGAAGAATGTATGCATGGATAGATTCAAGGAGGTAAAGATATATGAATGTATGGGTACACGGATTGATGGATGAAGAGACAGACAAGTAGACACATACATGATGGATGGATGCATGCATGGATGGATGCATGCATGGGTAGATAGATGAATAGGTGGCTGACTGAATAAATGGGTGCATACATGGATGATGGATAGAGGGAGAGATAAATACATGCATGCATGGAGTGGTGGATGGATGCATATATATGGGTGGATGATGAATGGGTGAGTGAGCATATATGGATGGTATACGCATGCACAGGTGGTTACAAGGATGAATGGATTGAAGCGTGGATGATGGATGGATAGTTGGATGGATGGACGGATGTCCTTCTCAAAGCACAAAAGCATCATCTCATTCTCCAATCATGGTGGCCAGGAGTTTTCTCACCATGATGAACATCAGGAGATGATGAGGTGTAATGGATGAAAATTCATCTTGCATCCTACAAAGCCAGCCTCAAACAACAGAGGAAAGAAACATACTACCTGGAACAAGCAAGGCTCCAGTCTCTGGAATCCCCAAAGCACACATCCTAACCCAGTTTTCTTGAAGTCCCAAGGTTACAATGGGGCCAAACCACAGGCCTATACTAGCTAAGCTACTCATTGAAGCTGACACAGCGTGGCACAACACCCTCAGAAGAGCCCTTGAAAAATCTTCTTGGCTGGTCTGTGAGGACTCACAGCAGCCAGTGTGTCCTCTCCTGCTGGGACAATGTGGTCTTCCTATTTGGGAGGCTTCCACCTTCGCAGGAAGAAATTTCAGCAGAGGACGGGCCAAGAATGGAGTGTTCTGTTCAGCTTGAGCTGGACGGGAAAGGCAGCTCACTCCCATCTGTGAGAAGAAGCAGAGACACAGAGGGCTACTAGCATGGCCTCGCTCAGCTGACCAGGGTCAGTATCAAGAGACATTTCCAGTCTGCAAGAAGCCCAGAACAAGGGGTCAGGCCAGGCCAGCCAGGCATACTACATGCCATTCTCCAAGGGCAGATAGCAAAGAGCCCATGCAGCTTCTGCAGACGTCTACCTGAGACCTGAAAAGATAGAGTGAGAGTCACACCTGCTCCTGTTGATCAAAATCCACAAAGTTCTAAGAGTCTACTGGAGGGAACAGGGCTTGGATGTCATAGAGGGACCTCCAGCAGAGGACACCATGGACAGGAAGCAGAGGATGCTATGGACAGGAAGCAGAGGGTGCCATGGACAGGAAGCAGAGGGCACCAGGAAGCAGAGGGTGCCATGGACAGGAAGCAAAGGGCACCAGGAAGCAGAGGGTGCCATGGACAGGAAGCAGAGGATGTTATGGACAGGAAGCAGAGGATGCTATGGACAGGAAGCAAAGGGTGCCATGGACAGGAAGCAGAGGGCACCAGGAAGCAGAGGGTGCCTTGGACAGGAAGCAAAGATGAGGACCATTTTTTAAAAACCCCACTGAGTTCCAAGAAATGGCCTTAGACCGGAGCAGCAGGCTCTGCAACATTGTCACTTGGTGTCCTAGTTAGCACTGGGAGCACAGGGCTCTCCACATGAAGACCTGCTCGGCAAGGCCAGCCCTGATTGCGCTGGGAGCTTAGAATGTGAAGATGAGCCACAGTGGCGCTATTCAACGTTTAGGACAAAGCCATTAAACCAAGTCCCTACACAGTCATCAGCCACTGCAGGCTGACACCGCACAGAATCCTGGGAAGCCAATCAGCACAGCCCACTATGCAACTGCTGACGTCATGTCATCTTCAGAAGCAGGGGCCATGGAAATGGGGCAGACCTATAGGCTCTGGCACCAGGGGGACTCTGCTGGAACATGAGCCCCTCGGGACAGAGCTGACTCCGAGCCCAGCAGCATTAGATGACATTTTGCACACACTCCTCAGGCCTGCTCCGCCTTGCCAGCTTCCACACATACCTCCCCAGCCACCATCTTCCCTGCACCCAGGAGCTCTCAGCCTCAGTCCAGCTGTGTGCAGGCGTGCTTGTCTAGATCAGCTCCAAGAAAGCTCACAGAGAAGCGCCAGGGGACCCATGACCTTGAGTGGCGACACCAGGCTGTCTCCAAGATGGCACTGATGAGGCAGAACCTGTGGTGCCGATACACCGTGGTCTTTCCACGGCAGGGCATAGGTCTGAAAAGTCTCTTCACCGCCTGAAGTTCCTTGAGTAAACTGGATGTCTGCTCACTGAAGTCTTCCCAGGACAGTGAATGCCAAGCTCTCCATCCCCTCTCCTGCCCAGGAACATAAGCAGTTTCACATCCTTTGCCAACTTGCTGGGAACAAAGAGGACAAGATAGGTCTCTCTCTCTCTCCCTCTCTCTCTCTCTCTCTCTCTCTCTCTCTCTCTCTCACCCTCTGTCTCTCTCTTTCTCAAACTTTTGAAATTTTCACAATCACAATCATCTCTAAAAACAGAGGAGGAAATAATACTGGATGGTTCTACCTGGAAAATAGGCACAGAGTAGCAGGGACCTGCTCTAGAACCATCCACAGATGCCAGCTGCTACCCGCCTGGTCAGTTTTGCAGTGCTAGAACAGGTCTCAGATACAGACTGAAGCTCAAGAGCTCTAAGGGCCTCTAGGGTAAAGTGAACACCCAGCAAGCCATGCCTCCCAGGAAGTTTGGGGAACTCCTCTTCTGTGAGGTTATTCTACACATCACAACTCACCTTGAAACCAGTTGAATCTGGTTGACTTGAAGGATAAAGCTATCAGAGAGGCAAGCAGGGACCTCCAGGTCCCCTTTAGAAATGAGTCCGGCTCCCATTCCCATCCCGTCTTTATCCCAAGTGCATTCTCTTCTGGAGGCTGGCAGACAGGCGGGATTTAAATGCAAAGAGAGATTATGCTAAAGTGTAGAGAACCAGTAAACAAAGAGGATGAAAAAAATACATCCAGGCTTCCAATCTGCCCTTTGCACATCGACAGCCACTGTTCGCTGGGCTTTCCCGCACATAACATGGGTACGCTCATTTCTATTACACAGAACATTAGCAAGACACAGCGCTGACCCTGGATTGCCAAGAAGCAGGTAAATGGCTGGGAGGGAAAGGGGCCGAGAAATGGCAAGCACTTCACATGGCGAGACTTGAAGGGGAATTCATTGACTGTAAAGATGACGGGTGTAGGTGCACTGAGGGAAAAAAAAAAACATAATATTTCATTGGTGTACGGCAGCAGAGCTGGAAGAAACACAAATACCACAGTAGTTCCATTAGGTCTATGACAAGAAACAGCGTTCCCATCCACTCCCTAAACTGTTTCTGATTCTTTTCCACCAACATTCAGAATGATACGTACATTAAGGTGCTGGGACTGGGAGGGGGAAGGTTTAAATGCATCCATTTCATAATGGAACTTTCTTGTGTTATAACAGAGGTGTAGCCTTTGTTACAAATACCACAGGCTCTTAAAAAAAAGCCAAGTGCAGTTATTAAATTGCACATTTTTTAAGGAAGAAATTTGGAGAGTATACAAATGGAAGGGTGCATGTAGGGACAGGGCGGCAAATCGCTGCCAGATGGGCCTGGCAAAGAAGCTGGAGAAGCAAGCAGGTGAGTTTACAGTGTTGGTACCCAATTACTCTGTGAAAGCTGAGACTTGAGGTGGGTGGGGCGGTCTTGGTGGGAATCTACTTGCACTTCCTCCATCCACAGTCTCCATTCTCCTCTTCTTCACCGACACTTTGTGCCTGCGTCTGCAAAGGAGATGGAGCAGGTCATCTATGCAGTGTGTCTAGCAGTGTCTGGTACTCAGTGCATGGCTGTAAGTAGCATATTTATTTACGGCCTTCACTTCAATTGTCAGGCTATACCCAAAGCCCCACTCCTAGATGGTGCAATCTATTTATTTTATTTATTTGAGGAAGAGTCTCATGCAGCTCAGGCTGGTCTTCAGTTCTCAATGTTGTTGAGGGCAGATTTGAACCCCTGATCCTTCTGCCTCTACCTCCAAATGACAAGCATACACGACCATGCCAGGCTCCTGTATAGACCCTTGATCCTGCAATACTGGAATATTCTGAGGATCTGGCCTGGCTCTGGATGACCTCGCAGGTACAGTGGAAAGAAGGCACTTGTGGAGATGCCTGGGAACCAAACAAGGCAGGCTTCTTGGAGAAGGAAGCACTCCAATCCTAGGATTTAACAGAGGCATGGTGCCAGAATGAGCAGGTGGGAATGAGGAATGTGAATTGGAAGCAAAGCAGTTGCTTGGCACAAACAAGGCCTTCAGTCCCATCCCAAACTCTGTAGAATAAAATGAGCGGGCAGAACGGATGAACTTGGGATTGCCTGGAGCAGCTAAAGCCCATGAGAGCATGGCATGTGGTGGAGGGCAAAGTAGTGACATTTTGTCTGAAAATAAAATATGAAATGAAGATGGGGGCATAGCTCAGTGGTAAAGCCCCTGCCTAGAATCCCCAGTGAGGGCCTGGGGCATGGCTCAGTGGTAGAGCCCCTGCCTAGAATCCCCCAGTGAGGGGCTGGGGTGTGGCTCAGTGGTAGAGCCCCTGCCTAGAATCCCCCAGTGAGGGGCTGGGGGCGTGGCTCAGTGGTAGAGCCCCTGCCTAGAATCCCCCAGTGAGGGGTTGGGGATGTGACTTAAGGATGCAGCGCTTGTCCACACTGGAGGTTCTAAGTTCAATTTTAAGTACAAAAACATATTGATCTCTTCTAAATAGAGTTCCTTCCCTTAGCAAAGCTCAGACAGACTGAATTTCCCTATCCTGATGGCTATGATTGCCCATTCGTGCCTAAGCTATTAGCTTTTAATTTCCTTTCCTTACTTTCATTTATAGCAGTGTGGAACTCTGACAAAAGTGATCCTATTTTGGTTTAGTCTGTTGTAGCCCAAGCTCAGCCCAAAGTGATGGCCTCTTCTAGAATCTGGTTAACAAATCTCAGCTGTCAACAAGGAAAGCAAGGTGGCCAGGACCTCACAGGCCAGTGGAACCAATCACAACATCACCCTCGTCAGCCATTTGGGGATAACTAACACACTTCCTTTGCCAACACTTAGACAACACCAGTTAAGAAAAGAAAGAAGAAAGAAAACTCTCGGGCAAGTTCATGGCAAAATATAAAAATTAAGCAACTAATTAAACTTCAAGTGATTAGGTGAAAATGTTTTGTAATTTGGGGATGTGGCTGGATTTACAAAAATATTATTCCAGAGCTGCATCTGCTACTCAAACTGTCACCATCATAAGCCTTTCTCTTGGGCTGAAGACAGCTCTGTTTTCAAGGTTCCTTTATTAAGATACAGATCCTGGGCCTGGAGAGATGGCTCAGTGGCTTAGAGCATTTGCTGCCCTTGCAAAGGACCTGGGTTTAATTTGCAGCACCCATATCAAACAGTTCACAAGTTCCTGTAACTCCAGCTCTGGGGATCTGACGCCCTCCTCTGGCCTCTGGGGACACTGCATGTATATGGTATGCATTCACAACGCAGGCATAAATCTTTTTATCTTTTTAAGAGATTCAAACCTTCCTTAAGAGTGGAGTACACACACACACACACACACACACACACACACACACTCACATACTATGTCTGTGCAGTATATATGTATAAAATACTTGATTGTTTCCTGCCCAATTCCCATGAATAATTTAATGTGAGATGTATGCTTTGAAAGCAGTGAGCTGCATTCCACGGCCAGGGGCTGGATCAGAGCTGGAGACTCAGCCATCCAGCATTGTTATATGTCCAGAAGCCACTGTAAATTCACTGCAAAAGGCACGATCCCTGGTTCCTGGGAGCGAGAGGGTCACTAGAAACACATCAAAAGGCCACGGCTTTATTTAATTGAGAACTAAATATCTCTGCAATTGTTTTCTCTCTTCCAAGGAAGGTCATTTTGCTGTGCAAGCATGTCAGCACCTCCTGGGTGGCTCTGTCCCTGAGCAGGTCCAGATTCCCCATCTGTGTTGCGGGTTCCCTCTTCTGCACCACACAGACACAAGCTGCCAAGCCAACATTTGGATTTCCAGCATCCTTCCCCACACCCCGGAGCCCATCTCGCTTCCTCTCCCCCTCAGTCAGGCACTCAGAGGCCCCACTCATTAGCCATGGAGTCACTGAGATTCACACAGTATTAAGATGGCAATATCATCTTATTGGCTATTAACACAAATGTGCCAATAAACATAGTGCATAAAAATTATACATATTCCCTCAGAGTCCATAATCCCGAACTGATACTGCGTCACACAGAACACACTTCCCCAAAAGTAGTGCTTAAAGTCGCAATGTACAAATTGAATTTTAAATAAATTTCCTGAAACCTCACCAGTGGCTCTAGCTATATTAGCTGTATAGACTTGCTACAAATTAAGTGCGGGATGACCATACCCACTCCAACCCAGAAAAGGTTGGGACCAGAGGATACTGATCTGCCTTGACCTCGAGTTGTTCCCAAGGGGTTGTTCACTACACATGCATTTGGGTACACTGAAAATAACCCCATCTTCCCCTCAAGGGCTTCTCCTAATTACCAGTGATCATCAGTTTCCCAAAGTCAGCTTGTCTTCACCCCATCCTCTGTCAAAGAGGAGATGCTAATTGCGTTATCACCCTGCCAACACCCTCTGAAAGGATGCCAGCAATCATTAATGGGTACCACAGAGCCAATCACAGTAGACCCAAACTCAGAGCCAGCCTGTGGTGTGCCTCTCAGTCCCACATGTGCATGAGCACCTAGAGCACTATAGGAGACGGTGTGGGGATGCTGGAGACAAGGGTTGCCCTCTGTATATCCACGAAACCTCTAGCTGCTTGGGCTCTGGAATCACACATACATACCACACACACCACACATACCACACACACACACACACACACCACACATACCACACACACACACCACATACATCACACATACACCACACATACCACACACACACACCACATACATCACACACACACACCACACATACCACACACACACACATACACACACAAACACACCACACATACACCACACATACCACACACACACACACACACACCACATACCACACACACAAACACACCACACATACCACACACACACCACATACATCACACATACACCACACATACCACACACACACAAACACACACACACCACACATACCACACACACACACCACATACATCACACATACACCACACATACCACACACACACACACACCACACACACACCACACATACCACACACACACACCACATACATCACACACACCACACACACACACACCACATACATCACACATACACCACACATACCACACACACACACAAACACACCACACATACCACACACACACACCACATACATCACACATACACCACACATACCACACACACACACACCACACATACACACCACATACCACACACACACACCACATACATCACACATACACCACACATACCACACACACACACAAACACACCACACATACACCACACATACCACACACACACACACACACACACCACACATACACACCACATACCACACACACACACACACATACCACACACACACCACACATACCACACACACACACACACCACACATACACACCACATACCACACACACACACATACCACACACACACCACACATACCACACACACACACAAACACACCACACATACACCACACATACCACACACACACACCACATACATCACACATACACCACACATACCACACACACACAAACACACCACACATACCACACACACACACACACACACATACACCACACATACCACATACCCCACATCAGTGAAAAACTGCTAAACCTTGTTAGACCTTGCCCAACCTCTTTGTCTCCCTGACCAAGCTGATCATTTCAACATGTAACTTAAAAAGCACAATGAAGCCAAATTCATGTTGTGTTATTTTACCTAATGAAGAATCAAAAGCCAGGCAAAATAAGACACTATACCATTACAGTGGCAATGCTAGCACTCAGGAGGCTGAGGCAGGAGAATTACCATGAGCTCAAGGCCAGGTAGAGTTATAGAATAAGACCCTCTCTTAAAATCGGATGACCTGAGCTTGGAAGGCTGTCAGTGTGACTCCTTTAGTAGATAGGCATTTGTGGTTACTTTAGTGTTATTTTCTGCAAAAACAAAAACCAAAAATAATTTGCCCTTGGTCACCCCACATCTTTTCGGATCTGTACAAAGTGATATTGTGGTTTGCCTGAGCTGAGTATTCTTCCATGGCTCACCCAAGCAGGTACATTTGGAACTAAAATAAGACTCCACTATCAAAATCCACCCCACCCTGGCCTGGCTCCAACCTCAGCCCTGTAAGTCATTTTCTCAGCCCCGTTAGAGAAGAGAGAAGTAACCATGAGCCATCACTAGCTCAAGCTGCTTCAAGCATCCGATCCTCACAAAAAGTGTAAGAGGTGGGGACCAAACTCTGCTCTGGAAAGAAACAAGACAAATCTGGAGTTGGGAAAACAGATTGGGTTCAATCATTAATGGAAAACCAACTTCAAATGTGTGTGTCTATGAAAGAGGTGAACTTTGCAAAGCCCATCCCTCGCTGGGACCTGAGGCATCAAGTCTCCCACAGGACAAGATGTCCTGAGTGTGACAGCCTCTGCTGTTCAATAGACTGGCACGGAGGGACGCCCGGGACTAGGAAAGCACACAGGGGAGATTGGGGGCGGGCTCTAGAGATCGCCGCCCTGTTGGAGGGCGATTGGGCAGGAAGATCTGCGGGGGGGGGCGGGGGGGGGTGTCCAGGTGGGACAACAGTGGTGAAGAGGGAGAGCCAGCCCCCTCCTCTTCTCCCTGCCCCCTCCTCTCCTTCCCAGCTGCCTTGAAGTGAGCCGCTATGCGCCCAGGCTCTTTCCACCATGATAACCGGTCAAGAATCAGCAAAGGACAAGCTACCATTACTGAAGCCCATGAAACCTTGAGGCAAAATGAGCATCTCTTCCGCATAAACTGTTCTCTCAGGCATGCAGTCACAGAAATGGGGAAGTCTGACCCACTGCAGGATAAATCTTCACAAAATAGAGCCACATGCTACACAGAACTTCCTGTCTTGGGATTCTGCCTCATGGAAATAACTGGAGTGGCACCGCAAGTCCCGAGTGTGCAAGAATGTCTGTCCCAATACCACTGATCATGCCAAAAAAATTAGGGACAACTCAATATTTACCAAGAAGGAAGTGGTTAAGCTATATGGCTTATTCATAAAAGGCAATTCTGTAAATTCTTAAAGTGAAAAAAGAAAAAAAAACTTGAAGAAAACCATCAAGGACAAGGGCCATGCTTGCAATATGTTACAAATAAGAGTAGAGAGAAAACAGAATATAAAAACTACATGTAGTAGACTCCCAAGTCCGAACAACAACAACAAAATAATAATACATCTAAACGCCCATAGGCCTGTAAAGAAATGCATAAAAAATTTAGCAATGTTTATCCCTGGATGGTTGGATTACAGGCAGCTTTTATTTTCTTCTAGAAATTTCCCTGTATTCTCAGATGTTCACAGATAAATTTGTATTACTCCTGTACTCCAAATGCAATGCCTTGCTTTGTTCTTCACACACACTGAACCCCCACAGCACGAGCTGTCAGAGCGGCTTAGCGCAAACATCGCGTTACCCCATCTCATAGTGAACTCGTGTGGGCTTCTCCACCTGCTTCGGTTGCCCTGCTCTTCACCTGAGGCCTCGGGGTCCTTTTCTGTATTTTTATTGCTTTCCTGTTACCCCCATCTGACCATTTCTCTATTGTGTCAATGAATCCCAAGACAGATGCCATGCTTCTGTTGGAGAACTGCATGGCAGAGACAGGAAAGGGGAAAGAAGGAAAGTAATGGAGAAATTCCCCAAGTCCTGGGACAAGGTTGGGCATTGTGGACTCCATCAGGTGTGTGTTTAATGTACAGGGGTATCTTAATGGACACACCTGTTAAAATAACCATGGGATGCTGCTGTTGCTGGGTACTAACTCTGACCAGCATCTGCCTTAGTGTCTAGGAAAAAGATATCCCCATCTTGCTGGCCTCTCATCCAGGCTCTGCTATAGTTTGGAACATAAATGGTCCCTGAAAGCCTATGTGTTTTTATAAGCTTAGCCCTTGGAGTAGTGCTCTGGAGAGGGGGGGTGGAACCTCTAAGGGCTGGGACTGGCTCAGACATCATGGGACTCAGCCTCCCCTGACTCCCTTTTGCTCCGTGACTGTGAGATGAATGGGTTTTGTTCCACTAAGCAGTCTGCCATGTTTGTATTACATAGCCAATAGCAATGGCAAAACTCATTGGTTGAGATCTTTTCTCTGTTATGATCACTTTTCCCGCCAGCCTGGTCCCACAGCCGCGTCAGCCCCAAATAACACAGAAATGCTGTGGGAGGGAGGGGGGGAGGTTGAGGGCTCAGATGCTCGAGTGGGGCCCATTCACTCACTTCCTGCTGTCTGTGGATCTGTAGAACTCTCAGCTCCTTCTCTAGTTCCATGTCTGCCTGTGTGCCATCACGCTTCCCATCACGATGACAAAGGGCTAAACCTCTGAACTGTAAGCCAGCCCCAATGCAATGTGGCCATGGTCACCGTGTCTCTTCACAGCAATAGAAACCCTAACTAACCAGCAGGAAGTAGTTTGGAAAAAACAATGCCCAAATTCCCAAATATTGTCTATAAATGTTTGTTTTCATTTAAATGGACTTGGTTATATAAAACTAAAAAAAGAAAGAAAGAAAGAAAGAAAGAAAGAAAGAAAGAAAGAAAGCCTAACTAAAACACACTCAAGCCTTCTGAAACCTTTAGCCAAGTTAAAGGCTTTCTTTTTTGCAAGTTGCCCGGTTGTGGCTTTCTATCACAGCAATAGAAAAGTAGCTAGGACACCCATCCATGCCTCTCAGCACCCACAGTGAGATAGGACCAGGTCTTCCTTCACCCCAACACTTCCGGGTACAATGTCACTGTCTCTCAACTTTTCCTTCACCAGCAAGGTCAGCCTGTCATCTGGCTTCATCTGCAGTTTGCCTGATCGGATGAGCAGCCTAGAAACAACTTAACTGAGCCCGGGAGCCTGCATAGGTGATCAGTTCGTCGTGTTCTCTCTGCTTTGTTTCCACTCAGGATGGGGACTACCATTTCCAGGAGGTGAGACATCTTATCCATTCAACTCTCAGATTCTGTGCAGTGCCACAAGGAGCCGAGAGGGGGCAGAGGGGGCTTCGTGCCTGATCCTTTCCTGCACTGAGGGTCGGCCTTGCAGACAGGAGAGTGAATTGTGAGAGACCTTTGACCTCTTTCAGGTGAGCTTCTGATTTACAACTCACTGTGCTTTCTAACGAATCCTTTTGATGTAATAATTCCACCAGGAAACACAAAACCTTCTTCTAGGGAATGCAATTAAGGGAAAAATTAGCAATAAATTGTTTTCAGTACTTAACTCACCTCTAAATTTATGATGGCTGAAATTTATTGTTTCAAAGGTCTGAGAAATGGCAATTAATTTCATCCCATTTCCTGTCATTCAGCCTCAAAAGTGAGGTGTAAATAAGGAAGTGTCCACAGCCACGGGTTTTCAGCACAAAAGAACAAAATTACAGAAATGAGCTCAGAAGATTCTAGAACCGCAGAGAAGAGGGGTAAGTGCTGCCTTTGTTTCTGTCACCACTGTGGTGACTCACAGTGCCCAGTGCCACCTTGAACATAGAATCGGGCTGCACAGAGTGTAAGTGAGAAAGCACAAAGTTAGGCCCTGACAGCCCAGGCTGGATGTATCCATTTGTCCTATAAATAGGCACAGATCACCTGCATTTTTATTGAATTCATTTTCCAGCCAGGCAGGGACCACGAGATTCCTCGGCACAGTGTTCTGCTTTACACCCTCTAGTGCTGCTACTAGTGTCAACCCCAGCGGATTTATAGCCCATTCATTCATGGGAACAAAAACCCTGCCACAGCTGGTCATGGGACATGCAATAGCAGTTAGTTCAAAAGATAACAGGGGCAATAGCTCACCTCTCCATTCAGCCCTGCGCGACCCACGCGACTTTGGAGGTAATAAACACTTCTTGTTTGTAGGCTCTGAGTCATAACCCAAGGATGGCTGTGTGGCCCCACCTCAGATCTTGTTGCTAAGGGAACAGCTTTCTTCTTACCCACACCTTAACTCCAGCCTTGGCTGGAGAGGGGTCAATAGAAACCTTTCTGCAGCCAAAGAGATACCCCAGTCTTCCACCCGATACACGGAGTGGCAAGTTCTCTGAGCCTAAAGCTGAGAAGTCAGATTTCAATCTAGAGCTCATGTCCAGTCCCATGAGATAGGATGGCCTAGCTCCAGCACAGTAGCGCATTCACAAGACAAGATCTTTGCTGGGGTGGGGGGCACACTGCTCATGGTGCATGTACAGTATCCAAACTGACGTCTGAAGGAAGCCAGCAAACCTGATGGAGGAGCTTCGAAAGAGGATTTGCCTCACTTGGCAACCTGTTTCAGAAACCGAGCTGGGCAGGCTCCTGTCCCCACCAGGGGAGGCAGCTGGTCAAATGAATCACTAACCACCCCAGAGCCTGCAAGCTGAGTTCCAAAGCAACCACACATGGGTGTTGAATAAATGAGTCACTGGATTTCCCAAAAGCTAGCAGTGAGGAAAGCAGTCAGGAGAGTACATTCCAAGTGTGTCTTTCAATTGATTAAGAATCTGAGGATCAGAGTAGGGGACATGTTTCATCAAAGAATTAATAGAATGGCAGAACATTCTATCCCATTTGGAAGCTAACTGCCATCACTGATGAGCCTTGACTTATTATCTGCAAAATGGGAATATTCACTACAGCTAACTCATAGTTCGATTGTTAGAATTAAATATAGTCATCCCTCAGTAACCTAAGGTCCTATGATCCTATGTTACCAAAATCCTCAGATGAACAAGTCCTTTGTGTAAAATGCCATGGTGTCTGCAGGTAACGTATACACAGTGCCCTGTGAAATCAGCTGTAGGTTTTTTAATAAATAATACTTAAAATAATAGATGGTTACTAATTGTATTGTTTAGAGGAAATAATAAAGAAATAAAGTATATGTATGTTCAATATAGATTCAGTTTTTAAGTATTTTCAATCCATGAACTAGCTGAATTCATGGATACAGAACATGTAGATAAGTGGGTAAGTAGATAGATGCAAAGATATACACATACAGAAATAGAAATGGCACATAGATAAATAGATGATAGTGCATAGACATGTGAAGACATACATACCTAGATGAAGAGATGAATAGCTAGATGAATAGATGATTGATAGATAGAGAGACAGAGATATAGGTGGATGTACAGGAAATACATGGATAGATGATGGATGGATGGATGGATGGATGGACACTGAGATAGATAAACAACATAGTTACAGTTTGCTTTGTTTTTGGTGATAGAACAGTCTGATCAAAAGTAGTCTAGGGGTTGTTCCAGCTTACACTTCCAGGTCATAGGCTATCACAGAGAGAACTCAAGGCAGGAGCTGAAGCAGAAACCAAGAAGGAATGCTGTTTTCTGACTTGCTTGCTCCTGCTCACTGTGCTCAGCCAGCTTTCTTATACAAACCAGGACCTTCTGCAGAGGAGTGGTATCACCCACAGTGGGCTAATATCCTGCATCAATCACCAACAAGACAATTCCCCACAGACATGGCCATAGGTCAATATGACCAAGGCAATTCCTCAGTTGAGACTCTATCTTCCCAGGTGATTTTTGGTTGTGTCAAGGTGACAATAAAACTAACCAACATGGATGGATGGATGGATGGATGGATGGATGGATGGATGGATGGATAAATGGATGTATGGATAGATGGATGGATGGGTGGATACATGGAAAGACAGAAAGATGATAGATGGATGATAGATAGATAGACAGATAGATATAGACATAGATACTCCTGTATTTTTAAACTTTGCATAATGCTAACCAAATAGTTTTATTAAATCCTTTAGTTGGAGAAATGAGACTCACGAAAGAAATGTTAAGGGGGACAGGAGGTAGTGGCTATCAGGTAAATGATGTCAGTGTTGCAGCCCTGCAACAGGACAGACATTCGTCTCCGCCAATCACTGCTCTGCAGCCTGCCTCCTATAGTCCCAATGGTCTAACAATTAATCATCAAGGAGGACAGTTACACAGGACTCTCCACACCTTGCCCCTGGGTTCTGGACCCCAAGTCCACAGGGTTCGGGTGGGAAGTAAGGCATTGAAGGGAAAGTAAGTGCAGACCATGCACTTAAGCGGAGCCTCCTGGCTGGAGAAGGTGGCAGAGAGGGAGAAAGCCAAGGGCCTAATGTGGTGGTGGGGAGGGGAGAAGGGGAGAAGAAGCCATGAAAAGCAAAGAAAATGACACCGGGCATCAGCGCTGTAAGTACATTCCTTGCTAATCAATCAGTTTTTACTGTGACGCCTCCAGCTCAGCTCATAAGGCCGGAAAGCAGCTTCGGCAGCGGTTTAAAATGTTTCCAGTTTAATAATCCCTGCTAATTGAAAGTAGCTCAGAAAGGGGGGGAGAGGTGGAGAGCTCAGGATGCAGGAGCTGTTTATGGCATTGGAGACATCCCTACGGGGAAGGAAATAACCTTTGGTGCTGGAGGGGAAACCCACTTTCTGGGCCCCCAAATAACTAATTTCTATAACTGTCTGCTTTGCCGCTGCAACCTTCTCTTCTAACGTTTTAATTGTGGAATGTAACAGCAGCAGAATTGCTGAGAAACCTGTTTTTAATCTATGGAAAATTAGCCACCCCCTACTGCAAAAACGGGATTTTTTCCCCCTTCAAAGGAGAATTACATTCATTTTTATAATTGTTCTTTCCTTTCAAATCACCTGATATGACAAATGCAAGGCTGTGTTACAGTTCATCTGCTCAGCACTGTCCTTATGAATCTGAGACGTCCGTGCTTTAATGGAGAAATTGCCCGACTGAAGTAAATTCTGTCACCTTCACCCCAGCGATCATATTGGGTGCAGACATCTGCTGACCTAACCTGCAGAGCTTAAAACAAAAACACATTCGCATGTGCAGGCTGAGATATTTAGTTCAAATGATGTCTAAATAGGTCATAATGGAAAGCAATTTTTAGCAGGAGACAAAGCTACCATTTAACCAGACTTTTGACAGCTTTTAAACATACATAATTATTTGGTATTGTGATTTAAACAGGTAAAAGATAGATTTGTTTTAGCACAAAAGACTTAGTCCTGGTTTCTGCAGCTGCCTGGGCAGAACTAAAGGCTGGGGATATAGATATCGGAAAAGGGGGCGGGGCATGAATCTGATGTGCTGGGGGGTCAGCTGGGCTATCCCTCTGCATTCACACATACCTGCTCTAGAAGGTGGATCTAGACACATGTGTCTTCTTTCCATAGATTTTTAAATTATATTTAGCCTCCTGGACCTTATTGTTTGTTTGTTTGTTTGTTTGTTTTGAGAAAGAGAGAATGTCATCACACAGTTTGAGCTGGCTTTGAACTCAGGATCCTCCTCCCATCTCCTCCTAAGTGCCAGGATTACAAGGGTGTGCTATCACGCTTGGATCTGCCTGTCTTGTAAAGTGATATCACCAAGAAAGAAAGGAAAACAACATTTAAACCATGATAGGCCCTGCATTCAAGGATGACAGCTCTTGGGTGCTGAGTGTCAGTCAGCCCAGGTCTTTGTCAGTCTGGCAGTGCAGTGCATCATGCTGGAAGCAAACCCTGAGGGAGGTCTGGCCACCCCAGATCCAAGCTAAACCAAAGCGGTAGTCATGAGGAAGTGATGGAGCCAGGCCACCAACAACATAATAGCAAGTCTCCAGGAGTGTGTCACCTTTGAGAATCAAATCCTGAGTCCAGAGGCAAATAATCCAAGATGGCAGGGGGTACTCACTGATCAATGGCCCCTGGGGAAGAAACAGCACATGCCTTGGAACAAAGTCTTTCCTTCTAGTCAGTACGCCAGGGAATCCTTTGCATTCAGGGAGGCTGTGCGGTGTGTTTACATCCTGAAGTGGAGGGAGAGCAGAGGGAAAGAAAGACCTTTCAATCCAGCCAGCCTCCCATCTTGAGTGAAGGTAAAGGACTGGGATGCGTTTGCATTGTGGAAGACATACAAGCATCCAGGAAGACAGAAGCATAGCCCGGAAGGTGCTGTGCAGATCTTAACAGTGTGGGCATTCACGAGGCTTCTCTTCTTCCAAAGCCTGGAAGATCTGGAACTCGGAGGTCTTGCAAGTTCTAGAGAGGTTATACAATGTGTTAATTGCACATGGCCTTAGGGAGAAATTTCCCCTCCAAACCAAAACACCACGGAAGATTTTATAGACTACTGAACTAATAAGTTGAAAATGCTAGTTTAAGACAACATTTCACCCTGCTTCCATCTCCCAAAATTATACCCCTAAGTCATTAATGGTTTTTTTTTTTTAATATGTCTTAACAGTTGCCTTTACATACGTTCTTGGCAGTACACTTCTAGAAAACCCTCCCCTTACCTCGCCCCACATCCTGCTTTGGTTTGCTTTTCTGCTGCTGCTCACTTGGGTGAGGAAAGGGCTTATCTGAATTCCAGATCACTGTCCATCGTGGAGGGAAGCCAGGCAGGAACCTTGCTCCAGTCTATTGCTGTGAAAAAGCGCCATGGCCAAAAGCAACTCCAGGAGGAAAGTGCTCATTAAATATCTTAGAACATACAGTTCATCATGAACAGGAGTCAGGGCAGGGGCACAAGGCGGGAACTCACTGGAGCAGAGACTACAGAGGGGTGCTGTTTACTGGCTTGCTCCTCATGGCTTGCTCAGCCTGCTTCTTATACAACCCAGGACCACCTACCTAGGGGGTGGCATTGCCCACAGTGGGCTCCGCCCTCCGGTATCAATCATCAATCAAGAAGTTCCCCCACAGACTTTCCCACAGGCCAATTTGATGGAGGCAATTATTGCACTGAGGGTACCTCTTCCCACAGTCTACTTTGTGTCGACAAAACACTAACCAGTGTGGTCATCTCCTAGGGATCCATGGTAGCAGAACACTGGGGTCCAAGTCCCCAAAGCCAGCCTTTGATGGACCATGTTGAACAACTAGACACAACTCTTCTAACTCTGCCCTCGATGACACGAAGTGTTGGTGTCATATGTCGAAAACTTTTTAGAAGATTATTTTATTAGTTGTTTGTGTGTGTGTGTCCACATATATGTGGATGCCCGTGGAGGCCAGAAGAAGGTGTCAGATCTTCTGCAATTGGAGTTACAGGCAGTTGTGTGTGTGGAAGTTGTTTCCTGTCTTGGAGCTGCCACTTCCCAAATTACCACACAGAGGCTTAATATTTCTTATAAATGCTTGACCAGTAGCTCAGGCTTATTGTTAACAAGCTCTTACATTTTAAGTTAACCCATAATCCTTATGTATGCTCTGCCACATGGCAGTTCTTTTTCTCAGTACTGCATGTCCGTCTTGCTCTCTTGGAATCTATCCAGCATCTCCTGACTCTGCCCTTCTCCTTCCCATCATTCTTACTTTGGTCACCCACTTATACTTCCTGCCTGGCTACTGACCAATCAGTGTTTCATTAAACCAATCTGAATAACAAATGTTTACAGTGTACAAGAGGACTATTCCACAGCAGTTGTGAGCATCCTGATGGGTCCTGGGAACCAAATATAGGTTCTCCAGAAGATCAGCAAATCAGCAAGTATTCTTAAACACTGAGCCATCTCCCTGACCCCCATAAACTATCTCTCTCTCTCTCTCTCTCTCTCTCTCTCTCTGTGTGTGTGTGTGTGTGTATGTGTGTGTGTGTGTGTGTGTGTGTGTGTGTGTGTGTGTGTGTGTGTGTGTGAATAAAAGCATCCAACACTTGAGAAGAATCAAAAAGTCCTTTCATGAGGAAATGAAGGCAATTAAATATCACTGGAAACAAACATCCCATCACTGGGAACCCAGAGGCAAACTCTTCCAACCCTTGCTCTAAATAAAGCCAGTGTAGGGTTACACAGCATGTCATCCCAGTACTCAGGAGGCTGAGGCAGAAGGATAGCCTTGAGTTCAAGTTCAGACTGGGATACACAGTATAATAGCAGCTGGGGATGCAGAGAGAGATGCAAGACCCTATCTAAAATTAGACAACTACACACACCAAAAAAGGGAGGAAAACCCCAGTGATTTCTACTCAGCAAACACATATCCAATGTCTGCACTCAGAAGCATGGAGAACATCCTGTCTTTCCCTCTGTTCCTTTCACAGAGCGCAGCTTGGAAAACATGAGCACTCACTCACCTAGCACCTTCTGGGCCTGCCAAAGCCTCCATGTCACTGCCTGGAATCTAGAGCAGAAGTCTAAACCCCTGTCTCCTTAATAACAAAAGGTAACACTGCAAACGTATCCCCCGTAAACATTGAAGTCTTGTGTGGACAAACTCTGTTCTTATACTAATGTGGGCTCTGTAATGAACTAAAGCAGCCTTTATGACTAAAGTTATAACACACCATAACGTGTTGAGGCACCCGAGATGTTGTACTTCCTACACTAAACAGCGTGACTTTAAATTTGTAGCCAATCTTTTTAAAATACCGTACACGGTTCCATCTTAAAATGTCATCCACTGAAATGCCTGGCAAGAAAATCCAAGGTTTGGGGCTGATACATTTTGATCATCGTCTTGACCAGTTTAAGAGGCACCTGGACCAGAGGTGACTGTCTGTAGTGAAACAGTGCTTACAGATAGGACAGGGTCTTTGCCCACATGAACTCACAGAGGCTGTGATCACATGTGCAGGGCCCTTGGAGAATCAAAACAGCCAAAGTCCTGGCATGGAAGGGGAGGGGACTCATGAAATCCCACCTGGATCTGAGGAGCCATCAACTCCTGTGGGAGGGAGAGTCAGTTTTCTTCAGAAATGTGACCCTTGAGAAGCTACCCACACTCCCGGGGTGACCATACACATATGCACACACAGGGAGCACCAAGGCACAGTCAGCTAAAAAACAAAATAGTGCCTGAAGTTGGAGGGAGGGAAGCATTAGCGGATTGGAGAAGGAGATGGAGGGGGAGGGGTGGGTTTGATTTAAACACATTATATACATGTATGAAATTCTCAAATGACGACGATGATGATGAGAATGATGTAGTACCTGGGGAATTATCAAGGCACACCTCTCTATGTGAGAGTGTTTCTTGTGGGCACTGTGCTATGGGCTAGGGCCCCAGACTAAATACAATGGGTCAAAGGAGAGAGCCAGCTAAGTACTAGCATCCATACTTCCTGGTCCACTGGGATGCCAGCAAGTGGCCTCGTGGTCCTATCTCCACACTTGCACAGCCATGATGTCTTCCTCTCTATGATGAACTGTACCCCAAACCTTGGGCCAAATGACCCCTTCTTCCTTAAGTTGCTTTATAAGTTGCTTCTTTAATTATTTTTGATAATGTAATTTAATCAAAACATTTCTCCCTCCCCTTTCCTCCCTCTAAACCCTCTCACCCTGCTCACCTTTAAATTCATGGCCTCTTTATTCATTAATTGCTATTGAAGATATATACATGTATGTATGTATGTATGTATGTATGTATGTATGTATGTATTCCTAAATATAAGGGACTGAGTTCATATAATGTCACTTGTGCTTGTGTTTTCAGGGTTGTTTTCTCAGGCATTTGGTCATAACAATGGGAAAAGTAACTCAAATAGGCTGTAGGTTTGTTTGTTTGTTTGTTTGTTTTAATTTCTATACTTTTGGGATTTTTCTGCCTGTTCTTCAGCCAAGATTACTCCCTGCTCAAAGAAGTAAATATGTTCCCTAATAAGACAGTTTTATTTCTGGGTCTCACACTCCAAGTTTTCTGCGCAAGTTCTCCTTACAATCATGGAAAGGAGTGATCAGACTAGAAGAGGAGCCAGAGAGGCCAGGTAGAGTCAGTAAGACAGAGAAACAGTGCCCAACCCTTGTTGTTAGCCAGGACCCTTAGCCTTAAGCAGGTCCCTTGGGCTGCCTCCTTTCTATTCAAGATGAAGAGTAAATGCTATCCAAAAGGCAGTCATCAAGCATAGTGTCGAGAAAGAGAAAAACAACGTGACATTGTGTGGGGGGAGATTCCTGGAGCTCCTTACCCCCCAACCCAAACTCACAAGCATGAACCCGATGGGAGATGTTATTCTGTAAATATGTTTCTCATACTGGTTAATGGATAAAACACTGTTGGCCAATAGGAAAGGAAGATAGGCGATAGGCAGGTCTAGGAGACAAGGAGGAGAGAGGAAGTAGACTAGGGAGGAGTCAACATGGAGAGAATGGAGAGAGCAGTACACCGTGCTCTCTCTCCGGTAAGATGAGACCACGTGAAAGTACTTAGATTAATAGAAATGGGTTATTAATTAAGACAGAGCTAGCCGATAAGAAACTAGTAACAGGCCAACAGCATAATATCAAATACAGAGTCTCTGTGTGTTATTTGGGGCTGGCGTGGCGGTGGGTCCAGGCCGGCAGGGAAAACCTTACTTGTAACATGAACCCTCGATTCCTACTCAAGGAACACCTTTGTGTGACCAGCCAAGACATGATGCC
This sequence comes from Phodopus roborovskii, assembly GCF_943737965.1. Classification (NCBI taxonomy): domain Eukaryota; kingdom Metazoa; phylum Chordata; class Mammalia; order Rodentia; family Cricetidae; genus Phodopus; species Phodopus roborovskii. Next base: position 2,290,250 of record NW_026126636.1, read on the forward strand.
TGGTTTATCTCCTGGATCCAGCGTTTTAGAGATTCCCATGACAGTCAAGCATAAGACATTTTATGGATGGATGGGGGATGGTAATAAATGGGTGTTCGCCAGAAAATTCCTGAAGAGTTGCGCAATGGTGGGTTTCACATTGAAAGATCCTAGCTATAACCTAAAGGAGTTCCATACCTAAACCTGGGACAATACGAGCCAGAAAATGATAGGTGTGGTAGTTTATGATCACGGTCAGTTTGGATGGATTAGGGCTCACCAGGAAGACACACATGTTAAGTATGTCCTTGAAGGTGTTTCTAGAACTGAACTGATGAGGGAAGATGTGTCGTACTTCCTTGGCAGCATAAGAACCAGCATAAGCATTCAAATGCTCAAGACTGGGGGATGTTACTGAGGACACTGATCATTCAAACATTACAGAGGACAAGATCCAAGGACCGAGATTGGCCAGTACCTCAGGCCTGTGTTGTTCCTTGGCCTATGGCCACTACTGGTGCCATTTGTTGCTCTTCTGCTAACCCACTCCTTACCACGGACAACCTGAGCCCACTGCCACCAGAACACCTGCCCCAGTCACACATGAGTGCCATGGTTCCTCCAGACTCCACGCACAAAACTGAAGTTCAAAGATGAAATTGCCAAGAATCTCCCAAACGACCAAAGGAGATCTTGGCAGACCATATCCAAGCCCAGCATGTAGATTAAAGCATCTTATGGGTTTTATTTTAATTTCTAAAAATGTATTTTTCACTTGTTAACTTATTTATCTTAAGGTAAATCTATGCTGACTGTGTATTTTATTTTTTTTAGTTTGTCTTTGTTCTTGAGAAATTGACATGTGTATTCAGTGAAATATAATTATATCTACCATTTCCCACCCCCAGAGTGTATCCTTCAGTGTGTGGCCAGACACGGGCTGTGTTACTTCTCGAATTGTCCCGGCAAATGCGGTGAAGTTGAAATATGTGTGGCATCAATAGAGAGAGAAGCCTGAAGTTGGGGACTTGACCAGATCCCGCTCCTAATAAGCATCAGTGCTAGGTGGCTCCCAGGGCCCCTCTGCTCTCTGAAGGTGAGCATGGGCAGACTGGCCATGCTTAAGGAGGGCACACCATGGACTCTGCAACAGCTGGTCAGATGTCAGGGCAAAAGCACTAACCCAGGGGCACCCTTCCCAGCCAGACTGTCTGAGCCCCTTCACCTCCATCACATGCTCAGCCACCATTCCACATGTCTAGTGGGACATCTTGATCTTCCCTCAGCAACACACCCTGTTTCACGGCACCCCTTTGCTGCCGAGGAGGGAAGCAAGGCCCAGCCTCACCTTTAGTATGTCCCATGCAATGAATTCTTCCTGACACAAGGTCAAAGTTAAGGTGGGCTATAGCCCTCAAAATCGCCCGAGTAATTTCAGAATTCAATTTGTCCTGTGCTGGGAAATATACATCTGTCAACAGTTGGCCTTTTGTATCTGTGGGTTCCACACTGATGTATTCTATCTATAGTCTTCTGAAAATAGGAGAAAAAAAAAAAACTAGAAAATTCCAAAAAGCAAAACTGGAATTTGCTGTTCCCTGCGTGCTGTGTTGAGTCTACACAAGGGAAGTGGCATGTGGTCGCTGTGCTGGGTGTTCAGAGGAACTGAAAGATCCCTACGGAGGGAGTATGAGAGTTACTTGACAATACAATGCCATCCGTAAGAGGAACTTAGCATCTACACATCTACAGATCGTGTCTGCACCTGGTCTTAGAACCAATCCTCTGGGCACACTAAGGGACAGTGACTCATGCTGACGACTCGACTCTCCGTGGTGGATAGTTGCTGGGCTCAGTCACGTGCAGCTACCCATATTGGCTGTGTGACCATGGCTGCAGCAGCAATATCACATCTGGATGGCAACAGTTCATGACAGGTCTCTGCCTTCCTCGGGCTATTCAGTTCCTTCTGCCACCTCTTCTGTGATGTTTCCTGGACCATGTGGGAAGGAGGCAACGAGACCGAAGCCTGAGCACTCCTCAATCACTTACTCTTCCGTACTTTGACCAGGTATGAGTCTGCATTAACTATCACAAGGATGGCTACTTTGATACAGGTGTACAACACATACTGAGGAGATAGGATGGGTGGCATTTCTATCTCCTTACTGTGTGTCCGGATTTGGCACCTTCAAGCTCTTCTCTATATGTATCTCATAAATATATACAATTGTGGTATGTTACTAAAAATTAAACATTTAAAGTTATGGAACTCCTACCCTGGTTCAGTTATTACACTGTAAATAAGTGTGTGTGTGTGTGTGTGTGTGTGTGTGTTTATAACACTGTATATATAACTGTATACCATTAAAGTAGAAAACTGGTAAAATATTATAAAAAGATAGTAAGCCAGAGACTGTGGGTGACTACAAGGCAACAATGTCTCCTGGACACAGCAAAGCACATGCTCTTCACAAACTCAAGCCAGACAACATCCCAGCATGGAGTACGGACAGTGGGCAGGAAGTCATGCCCCTAGATAAAGAGTTGTTGATGTTTGCTAGCTTCTGGGAGAGGGAGAATCTTTAAGGATGTGACATCCTTAAAGAAGGAGGACCAATTCCCAGGCAGGCAGATTTCACCCCTAAGAGAATTTGGCCAACAAAAGTTAGACATAATAGGTTTAAAAGAAAAGGAGAACATGAAGTTGGGTGGATAGAAGGGTGGGGTATCTGGGAGAAATTTGGAAAGGAGTGTATATGATCAAAATACACTGTATAGCATTCCTAAAGAATTAACAAAATATTGTTTTAATGGAGTTAAGGATGTGGTTCACTAAAACACTTACCTAGCGTGCAGGTGGCACCAACAAAGGAAAAACAAAGGAAAATTAAATCTTTCTTGGGGAACATGATGGTAGACATCTTTATAGTTGAAAAGACTCCTGGGAACAAAATTCTTATCTACAAGACAATAAGACAGGATAGACTTTAATTTCTTATAAACAGGACAAAGACGTTCAAACAACTGAGCATGAGATGTAAATGAGCTAAATATATCCATAGAAAGATCTGGTTTGGGTCAAACACAAAGTGCAGATTTTTGATCTTGTAAAGGAATACACCTACAACAAAATGTCCTGAAAAGTTGAGAAAATGCATTCATACATTTATTCATACAGCAAATAAATATTAAGATCTTCCTCTGTGCCAGGAAAAGTGATGAGCATACACTTGCCAGACAAACACAAACAAAAATAAATATGAGATGATAAAATGAATATTTAAAAAGGTAGATGGTGGTCAATGTGAATCTTTTCCCTCTCATGCTTTACAGGTATAGAGAGCAAAAGTTAAAGGACCTATCCAACATTAATGAGAATTTTGATGACATATATGTATATACTATATACATATGAATATACAAAATATGTTCTACTCAAAGGCTCAACATTTTGTATTTGAGCAAAATGAATTGACCAATAGTATCAGTAACCTTGAATATATATTCATATTACAATATAAAACCTGTAAGATGATACACTCAACATCCATATGGACATCTGACAATATCTTTAGTAAAGTCAAACACTCTCTTACTTACACACATACAACTCAAAACTTTACCCAAAGTCAGATATGGTAGCCACTAACCACAAGTAGCTAATGTTACTGATTATAATTAAATAAACCATAAAATCAGGTGTTAGTCTCACTGGTTACGTATGTGCATCTAGTCAATGCCATTCCAGCCAGGATAGATACAAAAGATTCCTGTCATGGCAAAAGTTCTGTTGGACAATGAGAAATACAAAATGTAGCTGTAAACTCTATATAGCACTTGGAGAATTTTCCTATACACAAAAGAAGAATCGACTTTTTAAAAATTTAATTGTGATGAATAATTAAAAATCACAATCTTAGCACAAGATGCGTTCATTGCCACTGGTGTGTCATTGCTTCTAGGTTCTCTCAGCAGACACTGCTGAGAGATATGAGGATATGTATTCACACTGCACAAGCATATTTATTTCAATAATATTTCTATATCTAGAGATGGGACATAGGTAAATGGGTGGATGGGTAAGTTGGTGGGTGGATAGGTTGGTGGGTAGATAGGTGGGTAGGTGGACTGGTAGACAGATCCACAGACATAGACATTAAAAACCATAATTTAAACTGTTCCCTTGGACTCCACTCCACAACAGGATGCAATTTTCACTGCTTCTTTCCCACATTTCCACAACAATTAGAAATTAAGATCTCATTGTCATCACTATTTGAATGTATTTGTTCAATCATAGAACTTAGAGAAAATGGGTGTACAATTTTAACCCATTACCAATTTTAACAAAGAAAATTGCTAAAAACAAGATCAACTAAGGATCACATTTTGTTTATGCCTGGTTGGATGGTTGATAAATTGATTGGTTGATGGGAAGGTTGGTTGTTTGATGGGTAGTTTTTTGTTTGACAGGTTAGTTGGTTAGTTGGTTGGTTGATGGATGTGTTGGTTGGTTGAGTGGCTGGTTGAGTTTGGGGTTAGTTGGTTCATTTATTAGTTGCTTTCTTCCTTGCTTGATTATTTGCTTGTTTGTTTGACTCACTGGTTAGTTGTTTCATGGTTTGGTTGATTGGGTGGTTAGCTGGTTGGTTGGTTGGTTGGTTGGATTGTTTTTTGGCTGACTGGTTAGTTGGTTTGTTGGCTTATTCATTGTTTGGTTCCTTGCATACTTATTGATTGGTTGGCTTATTGGCTAGTTGTTTGTTTGTTTGGTTGGTTGGTTGTTTCGTTGGTTGATTGATTATTTGGTTTATTGATTGGCTAGCTAATTGATTAGTTGTTTTGGTTGGTTATCTCATTGCTTGGCTGTTTGTGTCTTTAGATGGTTGGTTGGTTGGTTGGTTGGTTGGTTGGTTGGTTGGTTGGCTCATTGGTTAGTCGGTTGATGGCTTGCTTGTTCAATTGGTTTATTCTAGGTAGGTCTATTTAAAATATTTCTAAACTGGGGCAGGAAAAATATTAAATGAAACTGAAAGGAACATCTTTCTGTGCCAGAAAACAAGAAAGCATGGAGATTCATGAAGACATGTCAAAGGAGACAAAAACTAGGTTGAAAAGATCCACATCATGGAATTCTAACCAATTTGAATGTCAAAATATTTTTATGTAATGACAGCAATAGGCTAAAACCCATGATGTCATAGGGCTATAATTTAATGCACCATTTTTAATTAAGGGGATAAAAAGTGAAAATGTAAATATAATAATAATTAACATAGAATGAAGGATAGTGTTAGAAAAGCATCAGCATATAATAAAACTAATGAGTGAATATTGATGAATCATAAAGAATTTATACAGCATAAAACTATCTCCCCACAAATTAGCTATTGATTACAGAGGCGAAGATAGAAATAGGTTGACATGATGGTAACCAAATAATCAAAGAAAAGAAAACCAATGTTGGAACAAACCAACCCAAGCTCTACCTAACTGCACACAGCAAAAGGAACACAGTCTTATTAATAGACATTCCTGCCAACAAAGCAAAAACCAGATCTATACACATAGACATCAAGACATGGCGCCAAATGAGCGATGACTAAGTAGCTTATGCTCTTCAAGACTGAAGGGCAAGAAAGACTGAGAAAGCTCCAAAGACCAGCCAATTCAAGACAGTACCTGAGACTGGACCATAACCTTCAGGAGAAATAGAGCAGCCATTAATGGATAAGCAACAGAGTTGAAATATGAATTGTAGATTAGAAGGGAAATCATTCCTGCTTGCTTATAAATAGTTAGAAAAAGTATTAGTGTGCATAATAATATTCACCAAGTATTAGCATAAGTGTAGTAATTATAAATGTTAGTGTAATTAGTATGATAATTATATATATACATACTAATCATGGCTATATACAAATAGAAAATAAACGAGGCAAATTTAAACAATTGGTAAAGGAGAGCGAAGTCCTCAAACTATTCTTGTAACTAATCAAAATTAGAAATAACAAAATAAACAAAACTTGAAAATGATTAACAATTCAAGCTTTTTAAATTCAAATCACTACTAGCTATGGTGACAAACTCCCATATTCCCAGTGCTCAAGGGATCTCAGGTTGAAGCCCAACTGAAGGCATCATGATCGTGTCTCAAAAAATGTTTTTAAGAGTTGAATTGTAAGTCAATTTAAGAATGAGTTTCTCAAATAAAAAAAAAAATCAGAACCATCAAGTCCAATCAAGGGAAAAAAAGAAAAAGATTAGAAGAATCGAAAGCTGAATATGGTGGCATGCTGCTTTCATCCCAGTAGTAGAGATGCAGAGGCTGGAAGATCTGTGAGTTAGGGGCAAGTCTGGTCTGCAAGCAACTCCCAGGTCAGTCAGGACTGCATAGTGGTTGTTTCTCAAGATGTGAGCTCTCAGCTACTGTTCCAATACCATGCCTGCCTATCTACTATCTTGCTCCCTGTCATAATGGCCATGAACTCTAACCCTCTGAAACTGTAAGCTCCAAATAAACTCTTCTATAAGTTGTCTTGGTCATGGTATCTTATCACAGCAAGAGAAAGTAACTAAGACACATAGAATCCCCCAGTGAGGGGCTGGGGGTGTGGCTGAGTGGTAGAGCCCCTGCCTAGAATCCCCCAGTGAGGGGTTGGGGGTGTGGTCCATCGATAAAGCACTTCCATAACAAGTCTTTGATTATATTTTCAGCATCAGAAAATAATTAATTAATTTAAAACTTATAAATTAAGAAGATCAATTAATTAAAGAAGACATAGACCTATGGGAGGTCTGGTAATACTATACAGATAGTACTTGTTAATTATGACATGAGTTCTGTCAAAATCCTTTCAGAGGAAAATACACAGAAAAATTCTGAAAAATAAGAATTATAAGAGAGATATAGCATATCATCTATTAAAACAAATTACAGAACTATATAGCATTAAGGCCATGGAAATGGCCCCAGGATGGGGGGAAGGGAGTAGATATGAAAAAAGTAAAAATAAGCAATGTATGTAAGAAGAATTCAAAAGCCCAATGAGCAAGCCACAAGTCTGTGTGTACCAATAGCTGCCAGAGAAGTATAACTCAGAGAGCAGAAGGTGCTGGAAATGAAGCAGTTGGTAAAGAGAAGGGCCCGTGTGTTCCTCACCCATTTTGAATACCCCAGCAGATTTCTATAGCCCTTTTGGAAAGCTACAGAATAAGAGGTAAGCACTTTAAAGTACAGCTTCAAAGGCTTTACTGGGGGTTGGAGAGGTAGCTCAGCAGTTAAGGGCTCTTTGTTGCTCTTCCAGAGGACCCAAATTCAGTTCCCAGCTCCCACATCAGGCAGCTTACAGCTGACTGCAACTCTGACTCCCTGCAATGTGAGTTGTCTTCAGGCAGTGCACATATGTGCACAAACACACACAAAACCTTAGTTCTTAAAATGAAGTTACGTTAACTGAAAATGTACTCACCCTCGGAATGCCTTTGTATAGCAGGGTTTTTGTGTCTATAAAGCACTGCCCATGCAGAGAAGGTTGGTGGATAGACAAAGACTTGGAGGGATGTGTCCCTACCAGCCTGCCCTATAGCATCCCCACTGTCCATCTCTCCTGCTGCTGCTATTCATCTCTCCCTCATCTGCTTCAGCACTTCCATGACTCCACACGGTTTCCAGTGGCAAAACTGTAATTCGTTCATTCACTCATTTGTTATGTGAGTCAAGAGTGGTCATGGTCATAAAATGAAGACCACCCCAACCAGAACGCATGCAAAGGCTCTTCATCCAGAAACAGCTGTGTCATATTAAGGGAGTCAGTCTCTACCTCCTGTTTGGCAGACGCTCAAAGGGAAGCAAAGGGATGGAAAGCTTTTGCAGTAGGAAAACAAAGTGAAGGCTCCTAATGTGCCCAGTTGGTACAGGGAGACTGTGGGCATGCTAACCCATATTAGGTGCCCTGGGCGGTTGTTTAAAAGTAGGTATTGGTATTCTACAAAGGGCCTAAGTTGCAAGCAGGAGCATAAAATTAGGAGCACTTCCAGTTATTAATTAATCCTGGCCCATTGTTATACCACTACTGTTTGATGTTCTAGCCTGGTCCCTGAACTTGCATATATCCCTAGAGAAAACTGGTTTACTTCCTGGACCAGTTCCTACAAATTGTGGGCTACAGGTTTATCCTTACATATCTGTATGGTCTGCTGGTCACCTGCTTGTATAGTCAGTCTCCCATAAGCACAGAGGAAATACTGGATGCAATGCTTAGTGCTAGTTGTCAATTTGACAGAATCTAGAGTCACCCAGGAGGTGGCCTCTGGGTATGGCTATAGGGAATTGTGTGGATTATGTCAATTGATGTGGGAAGACCCATCTTAATCCTGCATATGACCATTCCCTGGGCAAGAGATGATGGGCTGTATAAAATGGAGGAAGTAAGTTAAACATTAGCATTCATTATCCTCTGCACTCTGATTCCTGAAGGTGGATGAAATTTGACTACCCAGCATCTGCTCCTACTGCAATGCCTTCTGCCATGGTGGACTGTGGCCTTCTAAACCAGAAGCTAAAATAAATTCTTCCTCCCTGGAGTTGCTTTTGTCAGAGTATTTTATCACAACAGTAAAAGAAACTAAGATACTGGGTTCAAGAAATATGTGTCAGTTATTGTGACAAAATACCCGAAAACTTTAAAAAGGAAAGATTTGGTTTTGCTCGACATTTTAGAGCATGGATACATGGCTGAGCTAGCTCCATTACCTCGGACCTATGGTAACTTGGAATATAATGGTGGAGAGAGTGTGGTAGGGCAGAGCTGTTCAGCTCACAGCAACCAAGAAGGACAAGGAGGAACTAAACACAAGGTGAACTCTGCAGGGGCACACCCCCAATCATCAACACTGTCAGTGAGACCCAGCTTCCTACTTCCCACCACCTTTAAATAATGAATCAAGCTATGATCAGTCCAGAGTCCTCAGGAACAAACCGGTTCTCACTAGTCCCACCAGCTGGAGACTAAGACTTCAGTATGTTTTGTAGGACAGCTCACAACCAAACCTTGACCACAAAGGTACATGAAACACATTGCCTGCCCACCCAAGTAGATTGCGTGCTGGTAGAAAAGACAGCCCCGTTATTTTGAAATGTCATGTATCCTTAGTCATGTTCCTTGGTAAGAAGGCTTCTCTTCTTGGCTACCCCGAGAGTGTGTTGAGCTTAGGCCAAACCCACACCCTATTGTCATTCTGTGCTTGGTTCTTTCCAACTCTTTCCTACTCTGCTCCACCACTCTCTGCAGACAGCGATGGCCATCCAACCAGTGGGAGAACAAAAGCCCCCACCCCACCCCAGCTGCAGACAGTAAGACCCCATAATGCCTAGAGTGGGTTTCAATTCCATATGTCTGCCACTCCAAATTATGTCAGCAATTAAAAAATACTTCTTTCTGGGGTTGGAGAGATGGCCCAGCAGTGAGGTGCATAGGATGCTCTTGAAGAGGACCAAGGTTCGATTCCCACATGGTGGTTCATAATCACCTGTAACTCCTGTTCCAGGGTATCCATCACCTTCTATTGGCCTGCGCAGGCACTATGCACACATGATATACAAACATAAATGTGGGAAATCATTCACACACATAAATTTAAAAAAATAATGATGTATATTCCTTCCTGAAATCAGATAGTTCATTTTCTATTAGTCTAGATCTGAACCCATTGTCCACCACTACTTAGAGTCTTGATTAGCAAATTTCCCCCACATTTTAATACATATTGATTCCTACATGGAAACTACTAAATGTACTGAAAAGTAGAGGCAGGTTCTTGAGACACACGAACTCAAGGGTGTCCATTTGTTTTAATGGTGAGCTTGGGGAAATTTGAAGTTGTGCAGTATCAACACAGGCACAGTCACTGTCTCCAGTGCATTGAAGGAGTAGAACTAGAGCAAACAAGGAAAGCCCAGTGACAGCTGAGACAAATTACCTGAACTTCTGTCACTTCAACTCTGTCACCTGAAGTGGGCACTTGAAAGTTCATTTGTGTTTAAAATTTAAAACAGAGCAAACTCCGTGGTGTTACCTTTTTGTTTGATTGGTATGAATTTTAGTTCATACATGATTTATGGAATTTTAATAGTGTCTTTAAGATTGAAATTCATTATTTTCAATTGCTAATCATTCACAAAGTAGGAAAGAATATAGAGACTTTTACAGTACTAGCACACTTTTGTATTTCTATCCAGATAATGTAGACAACCACAAATATATTTGCAAACAACCACAATCTGTCTCAAACAAATCACACTGACACACCAATATGTGACATTGATCTTTGAACTGGAGGCATGTCTCAAGGGCTCACAACTGAGCTAAAACACCCAGGCCCTCACTGGGGGATTCCAGGCAGGTGATCTACCACTGAGCCACAACCTAGCCCCTCACTTGGGGGTTCTAGGTAGAGGCTCTACCACTGAGCCACACCCCAGCCCCTCACTGGGGGATTCTAGGCAGGTGCTCTACCGAGTTACACCCCAGCCCCCCACAGGTGGATTCTAAGCAGTTGTCCTACCACTGAGCTGTAACACACATGCAGCAACACTTAGGTAGTTTGTTTATTTGTTTGCTTGCTAGTTTGTTTGCTTGTTTCACTCTGTAGCCCAGGTAGGCTGGTATTCACTCAACTCCTGATCTTCCCGACCCTACCTCTTGAGTTCTGGGATGGCAGGTGTGCATCACCATGTCCTGATGGCTTTTCCAAAGATGAAAAGAAATTAACATTTTTTACTGAATTATCTTAATTTATGCTAACTTGATATTTTAGTGAATTTTCGACTAAGGGAACCCTTTAAATGGAATCCTAAAATATGTATGCCAAAATGGTTCTTACACTGAAAGCTTTTCATAACAATTTATTTATCTGTGATTTAACATGATTGAATCACTTGGGAATTAAGAATAATCTAGAAGCATCCTTCAATCAGCTCTGGGTGAATGCAGCTTGACACATCTGGGTGTGAAGAGCAGCAAAGCCAAGCAGACCTTCAAGGGCCAGGGCTCAAGATGGGCAGCTGTAATGCACAGCAGAAAGCTAACCAGTATGTATGTAGGGATAGGCTTGTCTGTATGAGTGGAGTTCATGCTATCAGTCATTACGTGAGCTTTATGTTGTTGTTAGTATAGTAATTTTTCCTTCTAACATGATTACATAAATAAAAACCAACAAAGGAAACTTTATGTTTATTTTCTTAGTACTATCATTATTAATCGTGTGCATGCATGTGTGCGTGCATGCATGTGTGCGTGAGCGTGCGTGCGTGGCTAAGGGGTCAACTGAGAGTGTCATTCTTCAGGTGCCATCAAGATTGTTTTCTGTTTGGTTCGTTTATTTGTTGTTGTTTTGTTTTGTTTTGTTTGTTTTTTTGCAGAGATCTGCTGGTCCACACTTCATCCGTGCTGGGATTACAAGTGTGTGCCACCATCCCTGGCTTTTTACATGGGTTCAGGGACTCAAACTCAGGACCCGGTGCTTGTATGGCAAGTACTTTACTGCCCAGGGTCTCCACTGTCCCATCTATTATATTTCTGGATTGTAACCAAAAGGCATTCAGATGTATGGAGAAAAGAGCATGTGGGGACACCTATGTCCTGAATGCCCTGGGGGCACATGGACTTTGGCCTGACCTGAATATTCAGTTGCTCAAGCCAGGAGCACCCTTCTTTCCGATCTCTGGGGGACTGGACTCTTACTAGCCATCTGTCACTCTCAGAGAACCGTATTTTCAGTGCGCCCACTTCCCCATGTAAATCATGCTGTCACGACCTGTCCTATTACTTTCCTTCTTTGTTTATTGTCCATGCTCTGGTACCAGCATGGGGGCTCCAGAAAGAAGGGAAGTGTCCCCTGCTTCTCTTGGGCATAGCACCTGGCAAATGTGATGTCTGCACAAGGTGCCTGAGCAACCAACTGTGAATTCAGAAGCTCCTGTCACACACAGGCAAGAGAGGGGGCTGGCCCAACACGCACTGGGGCCTGAGGCTGAAACTAGAAGGGCGAATAAGAACACTAGAGCCAGCAGGAATGGCGGAAGGGCATTCAGGGAATTTCAAGTGGACAGAGTCTGGAGGGCATTGTTGTGATATAGGGGGGGAAACCAACAGGGACTCTGAGGCTGTCATCCAAGCCCCGGCTAGATAGATGGTTAAGGGATTTTAAAGTATTGGAGTTTATTTGAGGTGGTCAGGTAGTGACATGGGACCTGATGTATTCTCTGGAAATATCACCATGGCTGCCACAGAAAGACGAAGAGCTGAGTGCCTCAGTTGGATGGAAGGGGGAAATGGTGATAGCCTGAGTTCTTTGAACGCACCAAGGCAGAGATGAAGCAAAGCTCACTCCCCCCACGTTCAGCTAAAACCCCAACAGCCAAAATTGCCACTGCTCCTTCCAGATGAGGAAGAGCTGGGACCAGCGTGGGGACGGGGGGACCCAGGCCTCCTCCTCAACGGTGGGCAATCAGCAGGGCCAGCCTGAGAGTTTGTGAAGCAGTGATGGCAGGAAGGACATTGGTGGCTCAGGTCAGGAGGCTCCAATTCAAGACGCTAAGTGAAGGGGGCGCTACCAGAGACACAGAGGTTAGCTCAGCCTGTACTGGTACCTCTCTTCACTCACGGTAGGGAAGGCCACAAGACATCACCGAGGACTAACTCAGATGCTGAGAGACAAGATGAGACCCACTGGCTCTTGATTTAAAAGCAGGCTGGCAAAGGAGGCCACCGAAAGCCAAGCCAGCCCCACTGAGTCCCCAGAGCCCACCAGCTACCCTGGGACACAGATACCACTCAGAAATGGGGGGATGCTTCAGGAAGCCCCCCTTTCACCCCTACCCACGGGGATGGCCAGCTCTTGTTCCCCTGTCCCCAACAACGTTGCTAATGTAGGCGGTCCCCTGGGGTAGGGAGCAACGGGCAAACTCTGAATCTTTATATGCCACAAGGAAGAAAATCAATTCCTGGGCCCAGGGGAGGGAATGACTACAGCGAAGGTCAGCAGCAGCCACTACATGTAGCTGCACTGAGACTAGGATGTGGGTGGAGGGAGGGAGGGAGGGGCTCCAAGCGAAGCAAGCAAGCAAGCTCTGAGGTCTGCAGCAAGCAGAGAATAATGGGTAGGTGTGCGGGGTGTGAGCAGGGCCACACTGGTGTGTAGGTGTGCGGGGTGTGAGCAGGGCCACACTAGTGTGTAGGTGTACAAGGTGTGTGTGAGCAGGGCCACACTCGTGTGTAGGGGTACAGGGTATGAACAGAGACACACCAGTGTGTATGTAGGTATACAGGGTGTGAACAGGGACATACCAGTGTGTCGGTGTACAGGGTGTGAGCAGGGCTACACAAAGGAAGAGGTTCTTTGCGCTTCCCAACCACAGCAGATGTCCAGATTCTGCCTCCTACCCCTGGAGCAAGGCATCTACTTTAGTCACAGAGATCTGGCTCATGGTCAGGGTTAGAGGAACCAGCTGCCATTTTTCACACTGCTGTCACAGTGGGAACAGGTTGGTAAGCAACAGCCAGTTCACTTGGGTGGAAGAGACACTCCTCCTGCTGCCCAGCCTCCAAGCCCTAACCCTTGGTGGTTCACATCAGCTTCCATGCTCCCATACAGGGATGCTAGGTCAGGACTTTGGTTTGACTTCCAGATCCCTTGTGGGGAGGGCAGAAGATGCCAGCTCTACCCCAGAGCCTTGCATCTCCCTGCAGCCAGAGTCCTGACCTGGACCTCGTATCTGCTGCAGCCCAGGGCATCTGGAGCCCACTCCTCCAACCAAGTGATACAAAGAGGGGCGGTCAGACAGGATTCGGAGATCAAACAGAAAGACACTTCACAGGTCTGTCGAACCTGCCACTACCCAGACGTTAGACCATATTCAAACCCTTCTTTATGACACAGATAATTTCTGCTTTGTTTTATGATGTTCCTTAGCGGAGTCTGTGGAATGGACTGTGGCAGTGGCAGCGTGTACTGGTTTCAATAGGCAGTGTCCCCCGAGGTTTTGATGCCCAGCCCCAACCGGTGACAGTCATGTGGATGAAGCTGCTTGGCCATGCCCACTCCACCATGATGGACTGGGATGTCTATGAACAGGACTAAGTCCCTTAAGTCCTATCTGTCAGGAGTTTTTGTTTGTGTGTTTGTTTTTGCTTTTGAAGATGTACCTAACATATAGCCACGCTTGGGGGTCATAAGAGGCAGTAAGGCTCCCAGAGAGAGAAGACCCCACAAGGAAGAGGCCATGGGGACATAAAGGCACAGTGTGTAGGAGCGGCTGTACCCAAGAGGGCTGTGGAGCAGAAGCCAGCTCCCCACAAAGCCACCGCCTGGAGGCCACACCCTAACACCATCCTCAGTCTGAGGAGAATTAAAGTGAAATTAAAAACTGCTGGAATGGTACCACCAGAACAGTCCAGAAAAGAATGAAGAATTGGACGCCATCAGAATTAAAAGCATCTGCTCTACAAGGGACAACGTTCAGCAAATTAAAAGACAAGCCACAGCTTGTAAGAAAATATTTGCAAGTCACATATTTGAGGAAGGACTTGAATCCAGATTGTTGTAAAGAATTCTCAGAACCCAGCAATGAGAAAATAAACAACCTAATAAAAAATCAACAAAACTTTTAACAGATACTTAGCCAGCATGGACAAATATCAAAGAATGTATAAGGGGTGTGTAATATTGTTAGACATTAAGGCAAATTAAAGTCACAATGAGATGCCACTGTATCCCTATTACATTAGCTAAGATATAAAAATAAAATGCATAATACCAAGTGCTAGGAAAGATGGAAAGCAACTGGAATTCACATACATTGTGGCTTCAGGGCAGTAAAGCTGTTTGGAGAAACTTACTACAATGTCTGGGCAGTACTACCTTCCATGGACCCCTGAAGTACCTTTCTGTTTGATCCCTGCAATGCTAGAAATGAAAATTGATAATCTCATTGAAACCCCGGGTCCAGATATTTAGTAATAAACGTATGCATAACTACCTTGATGTGCAAACAAGCTATGCACCATAAACTCCTAACGTGGAGTAGTATTGAGCAATGAAAATGGACAACCTACTGTTGTACACTGTGTGGGTGAATTTGAAATGTGCTGTGCTGAATGAAAACCATCAGATGCTAAACTGCATACTAAATACAGGTTGGCAAAGCTGTTAGACCAGAAAGTACAGCAGTTACCAAGTAGAAAGGGTGTGGGAAGGGCTTTATAACAAAGGACTTTAAGAGCATTCAGAGTTGGTGGATCCATACATTGTCTGAATTATGATGGCAATTAGACAAGGGTTCATGTTTGTCTCAATTTGCAGAACTGTATATTGAAATGACTGACTTTTAATACATATGAATGTAAGACATAATTGGTTTAAAGAGATTTCTTATTGATAGGTTGATTGGTCATAATTGTTGGGGGCTGGGGAGCCAAGACAGTCTTACTAGGCAGCCCAGACTGGTCTCAAACCAATGGGCATTTTAAACTACTGTCCCAAAATGAGTTTACACTCAATTCAACATAATAAAATATGTCCGTCAATTCTCTAACACTGAAGAAATGCCTGAGAAAATCATCACTAAGAAGGCAATCTTGTTTTGGTTCACTATTTCGGAGGTTTCAAACCATGGTCACTCAGCCCCATTGTTTCTGGATCTTAGAGTGAAGTTGAGGGGAGAAAGAGCTGTCCCCACTGCATGGCAAACAGAATCAAGAGGGAGGGGCAGGGTCTAAACATTCCCCCAAAGTCATAACTGATCAAAGTGCAGAGAATGCCAGCCCTTCACAAAGGCTTGGGGACTGCCATGCACAAGGAGACAGAAATGTAAGAGCTGGAGGTTGGGGAGGACCTGAGGGAGGGAGGGAGGGGGGAGGGAGGGAGGGAGGGAGGGAGGGAGGAGGGAGAGCCTGAGAGTCAGCTTTCTTTAAGGGCATGCCCCTGCTAGACTGACCATGCTCCAGTGCATGGCCCCACACCCCTGAGTATTTAGGCAGCACAAATCGAACTCTGTGGGTCATAAAAAGATATAAATAAAAATTTTAAAACAGGCTTCTAAGTTGGAAGGGGTGGGGTGGATTTAGGAGGGGTTGGGGGACAAGTGGAAACGACTATGACCAAGTATGTTGTATGTGTGTGGGACACTCTCAAGGAATAAAGGCATTCATTTTAAAGGTAATTTTAACACATGTATACACAGTCAAATTTTATTCCAGCACTCAGGAGGCAGAGGCTGGTGGGTCTATGTGAGTTTGAGGCCACAGAGCAAGTTCCAGAACAGTCAGAGCTACACAGAGAAGCCCTATCTCACAGAACAAAACAAAACAAAGAAATCTCCTCCAAGAACACACTTTCAGGGACATGCTTCCTGCCCTGAGACGTTATCTCCTAGTCTTTCACCAACTCTCAATACCCTATAGGCAATGAATCCATCGTGGATTAACCCACTGATGAGGGCAGAGCCCTCTTGATCCAGTGACCTCGCAAAGACCCAAGGCCTTAAGCATGTTTGCTCCAGAGGGAGATTCCTGATCCAAACCGCAGCACAAGGAGATCTTCACTATTTCATTTAATAGATGTGGAGATGCCTCTGCCTGGTCCTCCTAGAGGAGAAGGTTCTAGAAGGCAGAGAAGCCTACCACTTCTGTCTTCCAGAGATATCTCCAGAGCAAACCAGACCCAGTTAGAGTCTGGGCCTTTCATGGAACAGGCCACGTTTAAGGTGGGCACGGGGGAGTGTAGATTCACAGTGTTATACACTGTGGGTAGGCAAGAGGCTGGAAGGCAAGAGGCTGGAAGGCAAGAGGCTGGAAGGCAAGAGTATGAGCACACACAGACGAGGCTGATTCCAAAGCCGGGAGGGATGGTGGGCATGTGAGGGGAGGGCAGACCACACAGGATGGTGGGAAACTCGATGAGGGTCTGGTTGGCACAATCCTGAGACTCCTGTGGGGACTTGTATGGAGGCCAGATGGGACATAAATAAATATCAACATGTAGCCTCCTTTAAATCAAATGGAACAGGGCGTGGGGAAGGCCTCCTCCCCAAACAAGGCAATTAGCCCATCACAAGGAAAGCAACCGCAGGAGGTCACCATGACCCCATCAGCTGACATTTATAGAGTGCCTACCACTTGCCAGGCGCTGTTGCCAGGGCCGCATACAGATGGACCTATTTCATCCACCCATGGCATTTTTATGATTCCCTTTTGCAACTAAGAAAATTGAGGCCATGGAGCGACAAACTAACACGTCCAAAGTCACACCCGTACAGGGAAGAATCGGGGTTCAAATCCGGGTACCTGTCTCTGGGCACTCCTCCTGGCTGGATGCTGAGGAGGTGCTGTTCAATCTAGGCAGTGTTAGGGTTGCTTTCCCAGCATCTTTTTCTGTATTCATATGTCCATGTTAACATGCTTGTGAATGCACGCGCACACACGCACACATACTGGCTTTCCAGCCTTTCTCAAGCCCCATTTCACACTTCCCCAGCTCCATTGAACACACATGCAGGCACGTACAAGAATATAGGACTCAAAGGTAGCTGCTCAGCCCTCCTGGAAGCTGATGGAACCACAGAGTCAAACAACACAAAAGAATTATAAGACACTCATTCTTAAGAATAATATGTCTTTTCCAAAAGAGGCTAGGGTGAACAAGCAGACGTGAGAGCCAAATGACGTCTGAAACTTAACAGCCAATAAATTAATTTCATGTGGGAGGAAAAAAGAAGAAGAAGAAGAAGAAGCTGGGTTGGCCCAGGGTTATTAAAGACCCCATCAGAATAAAGATCTCATTGTGACCCAGACCTCTCTGGTGGGGTCTCATCGGCTGAAGCTGTTTTAGATTCTAGTTTCTCTGGAATCCCCTGTGACTAACAAAGATTCCACGTCAAATGCAGAAAAGATGGACCTGTCTAGACAACCCATCCCATGTAAAAAATAAAATTTAAATTTAAATTAAAAAAAAAAAAACCCACACGCCCTTCTTGTCAGTCCTGAGAAGTAGGGCCTGCCCAGAGTTCCCCACCAGGCTGCTGGCAACTAGCAAAGCTGAGGCAGGAGAGCGAACACAGCCACTGTGACTGGGGAAACGCTTTCGGGCACTTGTAGGAATTGCTAGTGAACTTCTAGAAGATTCCAAGGGTTGCTAGTGAAAACTGAAGGAGGACATTTTTGTTGTGGAACCAGTGACCCCCTAAGAGATGGGGAGATATGCCAACAAGCCCTGGATGAAACACAGCCTAACCTACATCAAAATTGGTGGTTCTTCAGCCAAGGCTGAACTCAAAGCTCTCTGGCATGGCCAGGAAACAAGGCTCAGGGACAGCCTGGAAGCCAGGAGAGGAGCTGGAGATCTAGTCAGTCTCATTAATAGCAGCAGGAGTCATCCGCATGTGAGTGGTTAGTCAACAACTATTCTGAGCAGAGCAGCTAGGAGTTAGTGATCTCCCAGTGCCGAAACCAGACATGGTACCCAGTGACACGCACGACCCTCCCACCTCTCCACCCTCATCTCCATCCATCCTTTCCTCATAGGCAACAGAACTTGAACCCCCTTTTTCTTCATTGACTTGACTCTTTTGTGTTGCTGTGATAAAATGCCTCAGTCCAGGTAACCTACAAAATAAAGAGGTTTGGAGGTTTTTTGTTTTGTTTTGTTTGTTTGTTTGTTTGTTTGTTGTCTCAGAATATCTCCCAGAAGTCTTTTACTTCTTATATATGCTCTAGAAGGGAGGGGCCTAGTGGGTGTGGTCAGTTTCAGGGACTTCCTGGAGCCTTTGATTTGTTTCCTTCCTGCGCTTAAGGGGCTCCGTGCAGGACGGGGCACCCCATTGGGATGTCCCTTTATTTCACCTCTCTGTAAATATCTTGCATGTATGAGCTTCTCTGGAGACAACACCACTCAGGAGCATAATAAGACTCCCTGGACCCTGGATTAAGCACTACCCAAGGCCCCCAGAAGGGACCCTGTGCATCAGGAACTGAAAGACAGGGTCCGGGTTGCTATTAGAAAGTTTCTGTGCCTACAACCAATAACCAAGTTACAAAGGTCAGACTGGGAGATGGCTCAACAAATAAAGTTCCTGTGATGAAAGGGTGAGCGCTGGATCTCCAGATCCCACATAAAAGGCTGTGCAGACGTGGTGTTTGGGGACCTGCAGCATAGAGCCCCAAATACAAGGCATAACAAAGGGAGTGGGGGACACAGCAAAGCTGTTCTCCTCATGGCCAAAAAGCCAAAGAGCAGATGAAGGAAGGACCTGGGTTCCACTATCCTCTTCTGACAGCATAATGACCTCCCAGTAGACGCCACTTCTTTTTAATTTAAATCGGAAATAATCGTGTTTTCCATTTCAATCCCAGTTCCCTCTCCCTCCCATTCTCCCATGCTCCCTCACTGACCTCCCCCCACTTCCCATCCCCTTTCTGCTCCCCCAGAGAGGGTGAGGCCCACAGGGGATCATCAAAGTCTGTCACATCATTTGGAGCAGGGCCTAGGCCCTCCCCCATGTGCCTAGGCTAAGAGAGTAACCCTCTATGTGGGATGGGCTCCCAAAGTCCATTCGTACACTAGGGATAAATGCTGATGCACTACCAGAGGCCCCATAGACTGTCCAGGCCTCCTAATTGACACCCCTCTTAACGATCCCACAATTCCCAGCTCCAAGTTAAGGGCTAAGCCTTTGAGCAGTTTTTAACTGTAGCCAATGTGAGGTATAGACAAAATAATGTGGCTGGAGAGGAAGGTGGGGTGTGCTGCTGAGTTTTAACTCTATCCTTGATGTGACATTAAGGGGCCTGAAAGGAATAAAGCAGATAAAAGGCATACTCTGATGTATATTTTTAGAGTTTGTTCTGATTATTGGAGAGAGAACAGATCATACCATTATGATGAGACAAGTTAGGAACAAAGCATTTTCCAGATTGGAGACAACAGGGGACAGTGGAGTGAGGGTAAAGGAGGCTGGAGCCAGGGTATACCCTGAGGCAGCTCCTGGAGTCTGTGAGAGCACAATCCAGACTGACAGTTGTGTCGTGGTTGGAATCTGTCCCTTGAAAATCCGTGTGTTGAAGGCTTGGTAGCCAGGGTAGCAGTTTGGAAAGGCTTCGGGACCTCTAAGACGTGGGTCTTATCAGAAGTGTTTAGGTGACTAAGGTCACACCCTTGAAGGGACTGCAAGACCCCATCCTCTCTGCCTCTGTATGCCTTTTGGCTCTAGAAGAATGCTGTTTGCTCTAATGCCTGCTCCTTTACACCGCCATCTGCAGCCTAGACAACAGAGACAGGCTGTCTTGACCTTGAACCTCTAGAGCCATCACCAAGTAAATCTTTCTCTTAATAAGTTAATCACCTTGGAAATTTTATCACAGCGCTGTGAAGTTAATACAAGTAGCAGTTTGGGGTTATTTTAGTGATGTGGTTATATCACTAAGGGCTGGAAAGATGGCTCTGCAGTTAGAACCACTCTTCCAGAGGACCCACGTTCTGGCACGCACATAAGAAGTTCACAAGTTACATCATTGATAAAGTTCTGGCACCCACAACTCTCACAACTCGGCAGCACAAAAATACAAAGAATGCAATTGGAAATGGACAAAGGATTTTCAACAAGAGTTTCTCCAAAGAAGACCAATGGCACAGGCAGATGACTAAGGTGCTGGTTATCAGAGACATGCAAATAGCATCACTTCATGCTCACTGGGGTGGTGATTTGAAGCATTCTTGGAACGAGCTTGGGTGAAGATGTGAACAAGTCTTGGACATTGCCATTGGGAAAGTAAGATTGGACTCTGGCACTGCAAAACACCTCATGGCCCAACAATTTAACTTCTGGGTATACATATGAAAGGAGTGGATACATTCATGTGTCTAATTACAGAGGCATTATCCAGGGTTCTGTAAGAAAGCAGGCTTAGAAGCCTTGAGAGCAAGCCAGTAAGCAGCATCCCTCCATGGCCTCTGCATCAGCTCCTGCCTCCAGGTTCCTGCCTTGAGTTCCTGCCCTGACTGAAATAAACCCCTTTCTCCCCAATTTACTTTTCCTCATGATGTTTAATCACAACTAAAATACTGTGTAAGAGGAAAGCTACACACACACACACTTATACACAAATACACACTCACAAACACATACACACACATATTCACATTCACACACACACTCACAGACACCACTCATGCACACAAAAATCAGACTCATACACTCATGCACACACACACACACACTCATGCTCACACACATACATATATGTGTGTGTACATATATACACACATAGTCACATACACACTCACAGAGAGAGAGAGACATACTATGCACACACACATTCACACACATGTAATAACTGTCTACTCTGCATTAACCCTCAATCTAGGTGTCATCCTAATGACTGAGTCAGGACAGATGCAGCACTATGGCCGTGGTGTATGGGAAGCCTCCCCTGCTCCAGAGGGGAGACCTCAAGGAGAAAAGCACCAACTACAGAAATCACAGAGACAAGACTGACCGCCTGGCCACCAGGACAAGACTAAACTTGAGGCGACTGGCTGTCTTTGTTTCCCCTCCCTGTACAATTAGCCTGGCGGCTAAAGAAGAGATGGAAGATAAATGGGTCTGGAGGATGAAACTCCACTGTCTCGTCAGACGGAAGTTCTCACAATAAAGAATGGCTTCAAGAGTTGATTCTGGGCTCAGCCATGTGACCATCAGGACAGACTTGCCAAATATCTAAAGAGAGACTGATGACTAACTTATCCACCATCATAGAACCCTCATCTAGTAGCTGATGGAAACAGAAGCAGATGCCCACAGCTAAACACTGAGCCAAACTGGAATCCAGATGCAGGCTACAGTAACCCACAGAGACAGCCGACCTGAACAAGGAAGAGCTAATGGACACCCCCCCCAGAATGATAGCTGGGAAACCAGCATTGGACTGACTCAGACCCTCTGAATGTGGGTCTCAGTTAGAAGGCCTGGGCAGTCTAAGGGACCTCTGACAGTGGAACCAGGAACCAGGAACGAAAGGACTTTGGGAGCACATTCCCCATGGAGGGATACTCCTCTAACCTAGAGGGAGGAGGGAGGGCCTAGTTCCTACTCCAAATGACTTGACAGATTTTTGTTGATCCCTCCTGGAGGGCATTGCCCTCCCTATGGAGTAGGGGGAAGTTTGGATAGGAGGGTGGCCAGGGGCTTGGGAGGGAGGGAGAGAGGGAGGAAAGGAAGGAGAGGAAACTGGGATCGATATGTAAAATAAGAAAAAATAAAAAAAGGAAAGGCACAAAAAATATCTAAAGAGACAGAGTCCAGGTAGGCAGTTTCCAGGGGCAGAGGAAGGGAAATGGGGGAGGGGCTGCTTCATAGACGTGCAGGGTTTATTTTGGAATACAGGGTATTTTGGAAATAGTTACAAGCAGTGGTTGTATGAGATTATAAAGTGCAAGGTGGCTCAGGCCTTTAATCCCATCAGTCGGGAAACAGAGGCAGACATATCTCTGAGTTCAAAGCCAGCCTGATCTGTAGAGCAAGTTTCAGGACAGCCAAGACTACACAGAGAAACCCTGTCTATAAAAATCAACAACTACTACAAAAAAGAAAAACAATAATTTTATATTTTAGTTAGTATTTTTCTGCATATGGACGCTTTGCCTACATGTGTGTCTGTAACACCATGTGTATGCCTGGTGTCCAGGGAGGCCGGAAGAGAACATCGAATCCCCTGGAGTTGCAGATCGTCATGAATCACTACATGAGCACTAGGAATCAAACCTAAGTCCTCCAGGAAAGCAGCCAGTGTTCTTAACCACTGAGTCATCTCTCTAACCCCATAAATCCACATTTTAAATGAATCCTTGAGTAATGGCGTTCCATATACTGGAACCACTTCCTCAGGTAAGGAACATTGGGGAAAATAGGTTTGAGTAAGGAGGAGCATTTTAACTTTTGGCTGTGCTGCAATGAGATGTCCTTAAGTCTAAAGAAGGTTCCAGAAGGAAGGCTACATCCAGGAACCCAGAGCTCAGGTAGGAGGTCCTATCTGGAGATAAGGGGTTTGCAAGTATGGATATATAAGGGTATTTTAAAATCAAGGTCAGGGATGTGAGCATGGAAGACACCAATGCAAAAGAAGAGGCCCAACAGGAAGACCTTGTCTTCAAAAGGTAAGGAGAGCTGGAAAGATGACTCAGCAGTTAAGAACATGTGTTGCTCTTTCAGAGGACCCAAGTTCCCAGCACCCAGATAAGGTAGTTCACAATCTCCTGTAACCGCAGCTCCAGGGTCAACGCCCTCTTCTGGCTCTCACGGGCACCTTCACATAGGTACACACATACACATCAATAAAAATAGCAAAAGAAATCTTTACAAAAACGATAAAGTGGAGTGTGATTAAGGAGGGACCCCTACTTTCACCTCACATGCATGCACACATGCACGCGTGCACACACGCACACACACACACACTAAAGGCACCCTTGGAAGCCCTGCTCCAGTGAACCATTTCCAACCATGCCCCACGTCTTGCCAGTCCCCTCAGATCTTAATTCTTTAGGGTGCCCAGCCTTAGATGAGACCAGGAACTTTGTGATGTAATAACACACTTTAAAGAAAAATTTGAAAATCACATTTCCAAAGCTTTTTATCAACTGGCCACCAAGGCGAGCACATGAGACTTCTAGAACTATTTTTCACATTTAGAGCATAACAGAGCCCCTGGCAGGTGAGGCCTGGTGGTGAGACCACTGGTGAGACCACTGGCGAGACCAAACGCCTAACAGCAAACAGCAAGGTCAACAAGGAAGGGTTTCTCTGGGTTGAGCATAACAGCACCAACGGTGGGTGTGGCAGAGTTCACAGCATCCAGAGCACGTCTCCGTGGACCAGGAAGCAGAGAGCACAGGCCAGCTACAGGTTAAGGATACAGCATCCCACACTTTGCAGCTAGTCCCCGCCTCCCAAAACAACGCAACCCGCTGGGGGCCACGGGTACAAACTGTGGGAGCCACTCTCGCCCTGTAGTTGGGTGCCTCTGACACTTGGCGGACACCAGAAAGTGGGGGCTTCCGGGGATGAACCTTATCTGACCAGCCCCTCAAGGAATACACCCTCACACTGCCCTCCTCTCCTAGAGTCCAGTCCAGCTTCCAGTGCAAACAGCCATTCCTCTCTCTGCCAATCCCTCCACCCCGCACACTCGAGCAAGCGTCTACCCTCATCTCTCACACCTCCGCGGGAGCCATGGGGCATGAATCATTTCTCTCCGTCAAGGTTATATTTCCTTGTTTTAAAAAGAGCACCTATTCTTCTTCTTATTCTGGGGAAGAAAAAAAAAGGTGCCTTTTTTGGGGGGCTTCGGAGGTGGCAGAATTTTTCAATATATTCATGCAAACGAGATATTTCATCTCATGGATTTTATCCCAGTTCTGTCTATGCACATTTTAAATAAATTAAGATGAAATAAATCCATTTTATTATATTACCCGGTGCCATCTCCATGAAATAATGCCCATATTTGTATTTCCTAAGGAATGTTGACGTGGCTAAAAATGTTGCAGCAGCTGTAATCTTTAAGGATTGTGCTGCCAGGAAAAAAATAAATCTAGGCCTTTGTTTGAAACCTAGAGTGGTACCACCTTTGATTGAAATGGCCTAAAATATCCATCCCCCAAACATGGGCGAGGCAGTAAAGTGTACAGAATTGATCACCACTGGCTCAGACACAAAAATGGCGTGACTTCCTTTGTTTCATAACATTTGTCCTCTTCCTCCTCCCATAAACCATCCGACAGAAATAAATTGCCCAGATCCTCTTTGTTAGGGAAGAAAGGCAGATTATAGAGGTCAGCCCCAGAGTGGCCAGGACCATCCAGCTAAACTCTCAGAGAGGTCCCTACAGTCACAGGTTCCTCCTAGTCAAACCCTAGATGGAAGGAAGGGTGTGGCTAGTGACAGAGTCTTCATCATGCAGCATACTGTCCTCCCAGGAAAACCAGACAGAAAAGGCATGGATGATAACCCAGAAACCTAACCTAGACACAGAGCCCTGTCACTGGAGCCTGGTGGCACAGGGGACATGAACCAAGGATGGTAGAATCAGGGTGTGGCTTATGTCAGCTGCCCCTTTCATCAGAATGTGTGTTAGCCATTGTTTTGTTTGTTTCTGTTTTTGGAGACAGGGTTTCTCTGTGACTTTGGAGGCTGTCCTGGAACTCACTCTATAGACTAGGGTGGTCTTGAACTCACAAAGAGCCACCTGCCTCTGCCTCTGCCTCTGCCTCTGCCTCTGCCTCTGAAGGACTTTCTTTGACTCACAGTTTCAGAGGGCTCTGTCCATCGTGGTCATGGTGGGATGGTGGACCTGAGAGGCTCACATCATAAGGGATCAAAAACAAACAAAAAATGTTGGCTTTCCTCTCTTTTCCTTTACTATCTGTACCCAGGTCATGACTTTCCTATAATCTACCCTGCCCCCAGATAATGCCTTCTGGGAAACTCCTCCACAGATACTACCACAAATGTATCTCAGTCTTCTCAGTATTTCTAAACCCAATCAAACTAACACTAGACATTGACTATTACTAGATGAAAACTAGAAAATCTCTCTCTCTCACACACACACACACACACACATACACACACACCATACTGTCTGGTGGTCCAAGCTATCAACAGCTAAAGCCAACTCCTTCCAACTAAGGCTGTGGTTTCCACAGAACTGGTAGCAGTGAGGACCAGCTCCCATCTAAGCCCTAATCATCCATCCATCTCCCACATGCCCTGCCTGCCACACACTACAAGCCCTCACTTTCCACCTTGCATCACACCCTGGACAGCAACTATTCCGTGACTTCCCATCCTGGTTCTTCCTAGCTGGTCTCTTTGAGCATGGTCAATGACGGTGACAATTGCTGCCTGTGTGCTTAAAGGACGGGGGCGTGGCATGTCAGTATGCTTGTAGCACAATCTCAAAGTACCTGAGGAACAAAGCCTGTCTTCTCTGTGGCTTCTCTGAGCGTTCTCAAATGTCCCAACAAAATGGGCAGCCCTGCCTTCATTTAACATCAGGAGGCCTGGACTTTCTTCTCCACACTTTAGTTCAGTCAGCTACCACAAGACTCGGTGGGCCTGGGGGGCAACTCGACAGCCCTCTCATCTTACACAGGCAAGTGATGTTCTGGGCTGGCTCCTCCTCCCACTACAGCTATTAGTGTCAATTACGCTGAGCCTGACAGGCCACCTTTGACGAAATGCCGGAGCGGCAAAGACATAAACAACGCCAAAGCCTTTGGAGTTGATATACGGTTGCATTTAATAAACATTTGTTTGCATATTTTTTATCATGCTAATGAATATAATTACTTTAATTTATGTCATCAAGCTATGATCCTGTTCTGATCTATACGTCACTTGAATGTGTAGTGTTAGCATTTTGCACACACTGGCAATTTGAAGAAGGGGAGGGTTTGCCTCTTAGAGACCTTGGAAGAACATGACACCCTCTCAGAAGATGGACCTGGCTCTACAACTAAGGAGACAGCTGATAACCCACAGACAGCCACTACCTTAGAGACTTTCTCCAACAATCACACTTTTTCCTTTTTTTTCTTGTTAATGATCTCCACAAAAGGAGGCCAAGACAGAGTGTTCAACATGCAACCATGAAATCCATCTTATTCATGGCTTTTTTTTTTTTTTTTTTCCCTTGCTGGTTCTTTTTTTTTTTTTTTTTTTTTTTAAATTTAAATTATAAACAAACTTGTTTACATGTCAATCCAAGTTCCCTCTGCCTCGTCTTCTCCCCTGCCCCCCACCAACCCCTCCATCCCATTCCCTTTGTGCTCCCTGGGGAGAGTGAGGCCTCCCACGGGGGATTTTCAAAGTCCATCACGTCATTTGGAGCAGGGCCTAGGCCCTCCCCCATGTGTCTAGGCTGAGAGAGCATCCCTCTATGTGGGATGGGCTCCCAAAGTCCATTCGTATACTAGAGATAAATACTGATCCACTACCAGAGGCCCCATAGATTCTATTAATTGTTTTCACTGACAGTAAAAATAATGCACTGTTCATTTTAAAATGTTTTGAGAGAATAAGTATTACAGACAGAATTTAGATGAAGATGGTAAGTTTGACTTCTTTCAAAAGGCAAGACATCTTGGGGTCCAAGATGGAGGACATGCAACCTTGTCTAGACTACAGAGGCCTAGGCGGGCAGCAGTCAGTACCCAGCCAGGACTGGACAGTCACAGGAGAGAATCAAGTAAGGACACATTCTTCACGATGCATTGCCATCATTAAACAACAAGTAGCTGTCTATACTCCTCCCTCCAAATAGCACTGACCTACAAGAAGGGTTATCCCTAGGCAATAAAAAGGTAAAAAAAAAAAAAAAAAAAAATGCCCCCTGATAAAGAAAAAAAAAAAAAAAAGGATGGCATGCTCACTTGGCAGATGAAAGTGTTGCTTCTAAGCCTGGTACCCTGAGTCCAGTCTCCCAACCCTAAATATTGAAAGGAGAAAATTGCCTCCTGCAAGTTGTCCCCCGGCCTCCATAGGCCTCCATAATACACAACCAAATAAATAGCATAAAAGACAAAAACAGACGCTCAGGAAATAAGCACCCAAAATGACACAGAGGGTACCCAGGGCATGTGACACTTGGAGGGGTATCTGTGGACTGTAGGCTAAAGAGCTATGATTGGAGAAGCCAGCCTGTGCCTTTAACCATTTCCTTCCCATGGCCAGTGTGTCCAGCCACAGTATGGATTGGTCCTGGCCTTCTGGGGGAACTTAATTCTCCTGGGTACCACCCTGGAGAGACAAGGAAGACACACTCGACATGATTTTTAGCCCCACCTTCTCCGGCACATGGGCATAAGCAGTGGAAAAACACTAAAATCTGAGGTAGGAATTAGACCCAATTAGACTGTGTGTACCCTAGTGTCTAGTTGGTGTAGAAGCAAGTGAAAGATCTGGGAAGGTGGCTAAGTTTTGCCACACACACGTGAGGATTTTAATTGAAATCTTAGCACCTACATAAAAAATTCACGCACAGCGGCACACATCTGAGACCTAGCCCTGGAGTGTGGAGGTGGCTGGATTCCCCCCAGAGCTTGTTGGTCAGTCAGCATGCTCAAAGTTGAGTGAGATCATAAAGGGGAAAATTGATAAAACATGCTACATCAGAAATGTTAGTATTACTCCTCAAAAAAAAAAAAAAATGTGTATTGTGGCTGAAGAGATAAGATGCTGCTGAAACATTGTCAAGCTTCGCTTTCAAGACCAGGGGAGTTACAGTACACACCTGTAATACAGCACTGGGAAACTGAGGCAAGGAGACTGTGAGTTCACAGGCTGAGGCCAGACAGAACTACATAATAAGACCTGATCTCAAAGCAAAACAAACCCGCACACAGCCAGCAAAGTGCTAATATCCAGCACAAAAAGAGAGCTCTCAAACCACATCAGCAAAATCTAAACGTCAAACTGGAAAGTGGGTAAAAGGCAAAGGTAGTTATTCCGCTGCAGAGAATGTACAAATGTCAATACAGCCCATATCTATAGCCAGGGGGAGATGTAAATTAGGACCCTGCCGCTTAACAAAACTCTCCAGGCGGTGACCAGAATGCCCAGGTTGGAGAGGGAGGGAGCATCCCTGCTGAGAAGCCTCAATGGGCAGCTCCACCCAGGTGCCCCTCATGATACTGCTTGGCAGTATTCAAAAAAAAAAAAAAAAAAAAAAATTACACCAACTCCAACAGGAGCCAACACAGACATTCTAAAGTATTACCCTGGAAAAAGAAAACTTACGTCCCCATAAAACCTGACACAGGTGTTTATAATGGCTTTATTTGTGATCAAAATAGGGAACAGCCGGATGTCAAAAGGAGACTGGGTTGAGCAATCAGTGTGCCTGCGTAGCGTGGAATACTACTCAGCAATACAAAGGAGTAAAGCTGTGGGTCACACGCAACAACTGTGGCAAATATCCCTGCAACCCGGCTACTTGAGACGGTATATTCCAAGGGTTACCTTGTACTATTCCATGCACACAGCAGGGTATGTCCGATTTTCTGGGTGGCCTTCTTTTGTAACATCTTTAGCATAGAAACAGAGTATAGGTCAGAGACTCTGGGGCTGGGACCATAGGGATGGAGACGAGCACCTAGAAAGTTCTCATAGGAAAATTCTGTGTCTAGTCGAATGTCAGCATGTGCTGGTCACATGATAGTCTTACAAGACGGTCCGGTTGTGACAAATGGGTAAAGAGGCTCAGGAAGCTCCCTCCTGCTACCTCTTAAACTATGTGTGTGTATACTTGTCCCACCAGAAGTCTTTTAAAGGCAGAGCCAATTGTAAAACACTTATTTATTTATTTATTTATTTATTTATTTATTTATTTATTTATTATATATACAGTGTTCTGCCTGCATGGCAGAAGAGGGCACCAGATCGACTTACGAATATCTGTGTGCCATCATATGAGTGCTGGGAATTGAACTCAGGACCTCTGGAAGAGCAGCCAGTGCTCTTAACAAGTAAAACACTTTTTAACCACCTATAAGTTCAAACTTATTCTTTCATATGACCTAGCTATAAGTTCTGTCCCCCAGAGTATTTGCCAAGAGAACACCAATCTATGTTGTGAACAATCTAAGTGTCTGTCAGCTGAGGTCTAGATTAGAAACCTTCGTTAACCTTGCAGGGTAATTCTGTATAGCAATGTCTTTAAAGATTTTTGCATTTTTATTGTGTGTGTACAGGTATTTATGTCCAGTGCTGGAAGAGGCCATAAAAGAACATCCCTAGAACTGGAGGAGTTAACCACCATGTGAGTGCTGGGTGTGGAACTCAGGTCCTCTGCTAGAGCAACAAAGGTGACACTCAAAGTCAACAGACCCACAGGATCCAGCTGTGGTGCATCTGCAGCACACTTCTGGAAAGGAGGAGTCCATGAGCAGAGCTGCAGTTGTCAATGTAAAGCAATAGAATTACCACAGGGGACTCGATTGCCTCTCTAGACTACTGAGAATGCCAAAATTTATGAAGAAATACATTTTGAGGGTGTGAGAAAAGTAGACTTATCCAGAAGATCGAGGAAGGGGTGAAGCAAAAACCCAGAGGATAGAAAGGTGCAATATATACTTGTATGGTACCCTGAAGATAATAATAAAAAAGTAAACAAGAACTCCAGTTATGGAGACAATAACACAACCAAGGACAGGCAACCATTTACAGAGCCTCCAGCAGCAGGACCATGTGAGGTAGCTCTTCTCAGAATGAGGGTGAACTAAACCCAGCCCTTAACTGACAGTAATCGCAGAATGTTGTAGATAGGCATTTCTGCCAAAAGTAAGTCTCATACCCCCTATTGGCCAGGTCTTCCAGGCTTCTCCATATTAAGATGACTTTTCTCTGGCTATTTTATGATTTTTGTGCTATTGTGAATTTGGTTTGATTTTTCCCCCCTTTCTATATGCGTATTTTGTAGCTCAAACTGGCCTTGTGGTCATGATCTTCCTACCTCCGTTCTAACACCCCCTACTGACGTGCACCGCTATGGGCAACAGAGTGCCAATTTCCTCCCAGGACGTTTTATAGAACTTTTCTATTAATATCAGTGTTGACTCAGCTGAGGAGCTTCCCTTTCCAGAGAGATGGACTCCCAAACGCATCAAAATGACCCTTAAACCTCATCCTTGCAAGTTCTGAAACGACTTTTTAATATTTTCTTGTCGTGCAGCATTGGCTAGGACCTCCAATACACAGCTGAATGAGGAATGGCTCTAAACTTTGTTTCTGTCAGGTTTTTATTATTTTTTCTTTTTTAGATTATTTTATGTGCAATGGTGTCTCGCCTGCATATGTTTTTGTGTGAGGGTGTCAGATCCCCTGGAACTGAAGTTATGCAGGTAGTTGTGAGCTGCCATGTGGGTGCTGGGAACTGAACCCAGGTCCTCTGGAATAGCAGCCAGTGCCCTTAACCACTGAGCCATTGCTCCACCCCACCCACAGGCTTGTTTTTTAAGATTTTATTTTATATGTGCATCTGTGTGTGTGTGTGTGGGTGGGTGGGTGGGTGGGTGGGTGTGGGTGGGCACACACAAATGAGCCTGGTGCTCATGGAAGCCAGAGAAGGGCATTGGACCCACCAGAACCAGAGCTACAGGAGTTTGTGAGTGCCGAGAAACAAACTCAGGTTCTCTGCAAGATCACTACAGACTCAACCACAGAGCCATCTCTGCAGCTCCAACTGGCCTTGCTTTTGAAGGGAAATATTTCTCACAGTTTTAGTTCTTGCCTTAGTTAATTTTTTTTTATTGCAATGATAAAACACTATGACCAAAAAGAAAAAGAGGGAAAAAACTTGGGAAGAAAAAGGTTTTCCTCTATCCCGGAGAGAAGTCATGGTAGAAACTCAAGGTGGAAGGAACCTGGAGGCAGGAATCAGAACAAAGACCATGGAAGGGTGCTGCTTACCCTTTTGCTTCCCATGGCTTGCTCAGTCTGCCTCCGTATACAGCCCAGAACCACTAGCCCAGGATGCCGCCACCTACAGTGATCTGGGTCCTCCCCTATCCATCATCAGTCAAGAAAACAAACCCCAGGCTTACCCACAGGCCAGTTTGATGGGGACATCTATCCAACTGAGGTCCCCTCTTCCAAAATGACTCTAGCTGATATCAAGTTGGCATAAAGCCACCCAGCACAGTGCTCTGGTTTTATCTTTTCATTTGGTACTGCTCTTGCGCAAGAATACTTGACTGGAAATTATTTGCTTATCACAAAAGAATAAAATTTCAAGCAAAAGATGCTTTGACTGCCATTTGATTCTAACATCAAAATTATGTGAATTAGGTAATTAATCATCTTCCCAGTTGGCAACACATTAGGTGTGTGTGTGAGAGAGAGAGAGAGAGAGAGAGAGAGAGAGAGAGAGAGAGAGAGAGAGAAAGCGAGAGAGAGAGAGAGAGAGAGTTCATTACACAGAAGGCATGTAGAGGTCAGAGGACAACTTTATGACGTAAGTTTCCTCTTTCCACCTTTACATTGGCTCTGGAAATTAAACTCAGGTCATCGGGTTTGAGGAGCAAGCTCCCTTTTTACCCCTGAGCCATCTTGCCAGCCCATGAATTGTCTATGTCCTGAATATAAGGTAAAATCATCTGAGTGTTACATTTTTCTGTAAGAGAGGGTCTTTGATTAGCATTTCAGCCTTGTCAATAAAAACAGCTTACTTCAACCTTCTACTACATCTAAAGCTAGCTCTGTTCACTTATGTGTTTGATAAAAGCTTTCACCTGGTTTTTAGTTATTGTACAGCCACTATCTTATCAAACTTAATTCCTCTGTGTGTTTATGTATGTCCTCTTTCTCCCGGTGCTGTTTGTCTATATGCTCTCCTGTTCCCTGGTCAGATTGAAGGTTTTATTGATCAGCTCACTGGCTGTGATGACCTTGCTTGCTCTGTTAGTGTCAGTATTTAGTCTTGATTACAGCTGTGCTCTGACTTTCTGTACATTTGATTTTGGGTTCTTTGGAGGATCTTGAATATTATGTTTGGTCCATTTGGTTTCAATTTCCCCCATTTTCTAATGAATGCATCCAAGTCCATAAATTTTCCTCTGATAACTGCTTTGGCCACATCTCACAGGTTTTAATATTTAATGCTCTATTGCTTATTTCTAAATAGTGTATAATTTTCATTTTTATTTCCTTATTAGCACAAGACCCCTTGTAAGTGTTTCTGTATTTGTGATTGCAGATATTGATTTAATCTCTCTTTTACTTATTTTCTCATTTGTTTGGGGGATGAAACTTATACAATTCTATTTTTTCGTTGCTGTTGTTAAGATTTCCTTTGGTGTTTAGTACATTATCAGTTTCTAGGAATAGTGACTCGTAAGTTTGAGATGAATGTGTATTATAGGTTTGTTATACCAAGTTGTTCGATGTGCCATTGAAATTCTGAATGCCATGCTGGTGGTGAAGGGAGCTGGCTGCTTTTCCAAAGGACCCTGTGTGATGTTTAAACACTTGGCCCCCAGTTGGTGGCTATTGGCTGGAGGAAACATCACTAGGGGCATCGGGCTTGGAGGTTACAAAAGGCTCCCGCCATTCCCAGCGACCTTCCACAGCTTCCTGGTCACAGTTCAGACACATACTCTCAGATGCTGCTCTGGCTGCCTGGTGTCTGCACCATCATGGGCTCTAACGCTCTGGGACCCTGACTCCCAAATTGATCCTTCATTCCCAAAATTGTCTCCATCACAGTGTTTTATCACAGCAATAGAAAAGTAAAAACTAAACCTGAATTTGGTTCCCAGCACCCACATGGTGGCTCACAGCCACCTATATCTCCAGTTCCAGGGCATCTGCCACCCTCATCTGGCTTCTTGGGACACACTGCAAGGGCATACATGCAAACAAAACAAAAAAAAAAAACCACATACAAAAAATAAATGTAAATAAGAATTTGAATTCTGTTTGCTGTTATTTTTGCTTAATATAGTTTCTAAAGAGGTATGAATTATTTCCTGCTATTATTTTTTTTTACCTTTGTACATATGTATTTGTTAGAGTTCTCTAAAGTAACAGAACCAATGGGATGAATATATATATTCTAAATATATATACTAAATATATTAAAGAATTTATTGTCAGCTACATTGAAGTAGTAACAAGAACTGAATTTACACCTAAGAGGCTAAGAACTTGTTTCCTGGTCCTTGAGGCTGGATGGGGTCCCCTGATTGCTGGCTCTCTCTGGAGAAACTGAGGATCCAGTACCTGCTCAGTCCACAGGACAGGAGGCTTCCACAGGACTGGGGGCTTCCACAGTCCCAACCCGGTACCAAAAGCCTGGAAGGTTCCTGGATAGCCTCTGGCCCTTAGTCAGAGATTCAGAAGTGCTGTTCTGATATAAGTAAAGGAATCAGCAGGCAGCTGAGTAAATGAACTCTGAGGCAAGAAGGATAGCCAAGCCAGCAGAAGGCAATAATCGCCCTCCTGTCCCCTTAACCCTAGATGGCTACCCGAAGATGTCACCCACACTCCGTGAGTCTTCCCACATCAACTAAGCAATCAGGACAATTCTCCAGTTGAGGCTCCCTAATCAGGTGATCCTAATTTGTAGCAAGTTGACATTAAAACCAACCATAATAACATCTATTAGTTTTATTTTATACTCTCCATTATTAAGGGCGTGAAGGAATACAATTACCGTGTCTTCCCAGCTGATTGTTCTTTCAAACAATATAAACTATTCTTTTATGTCCTCATTGCAACATGACCCCTCCTGCTTGAGACGGTGTCTGAGTTATCTTACACACTTTAATATAGTTGCACTTATTCCTCAGGCCTGTTTCTTTTCATTAATTTTGCTGAATTCTAGGTATCATACATCTGTTCATTGTGGCTTTGCAAACAGAATTCATTAATAAATTATGTATCTCTATATAATAGCCATTCTTCTGCCTTAACTTCAGATTTAGTGCTGTGTTCTTGATGGGACATGTTGTGGCTTGAATCAAAATGGCCCCTGGGACGGATGTCAACATGGCACCAGCTAGAGTCATCTGAGAGCTTGGAGCCTCAATTAAGAAAATGCCTCCATAAGGTCAGGTTGTAGGCAGGTCTGTAAGGCTTTTCTTAATTTGTAATTTGACTGAGGAGGGCCCAGCCCATTGCTGGTGGTGCCATCCCTGGCCTGGTGGCCCTGGGTTCTCTAAGAAAGCAGGCTGAGCGAGCCATGGGGAGCAAGTCAGTAAGCAGCTCCCTCCATGGCCTCTGCATCATCTCCTGCCTCCAGGTTCCTGCCCAGCTTGAGTTCCTGTCCTGACTTTCTTTGATGGTGAACAGTGATGTGAAAGTGTGGGCCAAATAAACCCTTTTTTCCCTAACTTGCTTTTTGGTCATGGTGTTTCATCACAACAACAGAAACCCTAACTAAGACAGCCCCCAGAGGCTTAGATGTTTGAATCCTTAGGCCCCAGTTAGTGGAAGTGTTTGGGAAGGATACTGGTGGGGGTGAGACCTTGTTGGAGGAAGTATGTCACTGGGAGTGGACTTTGAGGTTTCAGAAGCCCAGGACATACCCAGTCTCACTCTCTCAGTCTGCTGTGTGCAGATCAGGATATAAAGCTCTTAGCAGCTTCTCCAGCACAATGTCTCCCAATCTCCACCATGATGGTCATGGATTCTCCCTCTGAAACTGTAATCAAGCCCTTAACTAAATGTTTTCTTTTATAAAGGTTGCCTTGGTCATGGTGTCTAATCACAACAATAGAACAGTGACTATGACAGGTCATATGAGAGCTTCCTACATATCCCTGGATTCCCTTCACATTACTAGTAAGTGATAATTCTTATCTGACCATCCAAATATTTACCCCTCACCTCTTCCCACTGTTTGACTGTAAGGTTTGTTCTCCAACTCTCTTGTATTTGTTCCGTCACTATATAAGGGATCCCTTCAGATTAAGGGTAATACAGGCCTTGCAACAGAGTCGTATAAACTGGAGCTCCTTGACTATAGAGGGAAGAATTCTTTTCCCTGTGCGTTATGGGATGTTTAGCCAACAGCATCCTTGAACTTCATCCCGCATATACAAGTAGCTTCATCCACCATGCTACAACCATCAGAATGCTTCTGCACGTGGCCAGATATCTCTTCAGAAGCAAATGCCCCTGAGCAAGAGCCATTGACCTCCACATTCCTCTTCCCTCCCTGTTTTCACTGTAGCGTTTGGAAGGACAGGATGGTGAATTTCGTCAATTTTGCATATGTTGTGGCTTGAATGAGGCATGCCCCCATAGGCTCGTGTGTCTGAACACTTGATCCAAAGTTGATGTAGCTGTTTGAGAAGGTTCTGGAACCTTCAGTGGGTGGAGTCTTACTGAAGGAAGTATGTCACTGGGCACTGGAAGTTTCAGCCAACTTCCTGCTCCTGCCTTCATGCCATGCCGTGCCATGCTTCCCCTGCCATGATGGACTCGCCGTCTGGAACCATACACTAACATAAACACACACACAACAGCTTTCTTCTGTAGGGATATTTGATCATGGCAACAGAAAAACAACTAATAACTATATGATTTCATATTTTTCTTCAGCAATCTACTAATAGGATACCGTTTGTCTCCTAATCTGATTCCTTCCTTGCCATCGTGTAATAAAGCCTATTGCTCGTAGTACACATATTTAATACACAGTCTTGCTTTTCTAAATAATATTTATATTGGCATGTGAAGTTGGCCAGTAGTTTCCCTTACTTTTTGCTAGCTTGCGATGGGAAGCTTATGCTTGATTGCTAAGTGTGACTGTTGATATCACTAAATTCACATGCTACAGGATCACCTTGGAGAGAAATGCCTGGTATTGTCTATGAGAGACTGTCTACATTGTGCTAAAAGAGATGAGAACTCCCGCCTTAATTACAAATAAAAAGGAGACACTGAACCAAACACCAGCATTCACCTGTCTCTGCTTCCTGCCTGTAGAGGCAATGCGACCAGTGCCTCCAGCCCCATCTCCACAGCTCCCTGATCATGATGGGCTGTACCCTTGAACAGTGAACTAAGATAGCCCTTTCTTAAGTTGTTTTTGTCTGATATTGTGTTGCAGCAATGAGAAACATAACCAGTATAACTACATCGATATCACTATCACAATAATTTTCTGTTTCTTGAAGGATTTACATGGATTGCATCTGCAAAACTCTTTCTTAAGCATGTCTTTTCTTAAGATTTATTTTTAATTTATGTATATATTTTCTGCACATGTACATGTGTACCATGTGCATGCAGCATTTATGGAGGCCAGCAGGGGGTGCTATATCCCCTGGAACTGGACTTACAGGTGGTTGTGAGCCACTATATGGGTGCTAGGAATCAATCCTGGTCCTCTGGAAGGAAGAGCAGCCAATGCTCTTAACCACTGAGCCATAGCTCCAGTCCTGTGTTCCTTCCTTCTTATTTTTTAACCTTTCATTATTGCACACTTAATCATTTAAATTTTCCTATATCATTTATTTCAATAGTACTTCCTGTGCTACTATGTACCTGTGTCTATCTCCTTTAATGTTGCAAAATTCATAGTTAGTTCTCCTTCTCATTTATAATATTATTACATATTTTTCCATCACTGGTCACATGTCTCCAACTACTTCTTCATTTTAGCAGTCTACTATCTGATTTCTAACTTACTAAGTTATGTCTCGTCATAATCAATACCATCATGGATTTGTTCAGTCACCAGATGTGATGGTTTGAGAGAAAATGGGCCCCATAGGCCCATAAGGAGTGGCACTATTAGGAGGTGTGGCCCTGCTGGAGTAGGTGTGGCCTTGTTGAAGGAAGTGTGTCACTGGGGGTGGGCTTTGAAGTTTCAGATGCTCAAATCCAGTGTTATTCTCTCTCATTTCCTGCTCCCTACAGATCCAGATGTACCACCATGGTTCCCACCATGATGACAATAGATGAAACCTCCAAACTGTAAGCCATCCCCCATTAAATGTTTTCCCTTATAGGAGTTGCTGTGGTCATGGGGTCTCTTCACAGCAATAAAACCCTAAGACACTATGATTCTCGTTTGTTGTGAATTAAAAGTTTAACTTGTGTGTCTCTATTCAACATCCAATAATGATATTTAAGGCTCCATGTTTGCTTCTGAAAACAGCTTTGACCAACCCAAGTATTGATGCATAACACTCTTGTTCTCATCATTTTCTGAAGAGTCTGTCAATACAAGAGACTTTTGTTGTTGTTTACCTGGAGTTAGTTTTGACTTTCAGCTCTGAGGAATGAACACATGGACTCCTGTGGATGCTAATTATATATTCCCCCGAGGGGCTATGTCCCAGGTCTCTTTCTAGGTTTTGTCTGTCTGCTGTCTGTCTGTTTTGAGACAGACTCACTAAGTCCTCCAGGATGGCCTTCAACACACTCTTCAGCCCAAGCTGACCACAAACTTGCAATTGAGCTGCTTCAGCCTCTCAAGCTGGAATGACAGGCTCTCACCACCAGGCCTAGAATAACTTTCTGTTCCTTGAAGATTTACATGGATTACCTCTGAAAAAATGTACTTAAACTTGTTTTTCCTTAAGATTTATTTACTTTTATTGTGTATGTCTGTGCGGTGTGTGTGTGTGTGCTTGTGTGTGTGTATATGTGCTTGTGTGTGTGTGTGTGTGTGTGTGTTTGTGTGTGTGTTTATACCACATGCATGCATGCAGTGATGGTGGAGGCCAGAAGATGGCGCCAGATCCCCTGGCGCTTATATTTGCTTTGTTGTGTTGTGTTTTCATTCTCATCCATAGATTCTTAAAACTGATTCTTGAAGGGATTCTCTTCCACATACAGATATCCTGTTGATAATTAAAATAGTCCATGATTTTAAGTGTGTCCTACTTGCTTTTCAATCTCTATCTCAAAATTTAGGGCAGTTAGGCCACAAGGCAACTAATTTGCTTCCTTGTAACAAAATGTAACTACATTTCTTTTCTCTTCCTGCTAAGTCCATGCTATGACTCTTCCCTAGCCAGTCCTCAGACACTAAATAAGCACAGATTTTTCTATAGGCATGGTTATTCATTCTTGTACAACACAGCTTCTCCTCAAAAGTTCATTTCTAACATTTCAATTTAGATTTTTCACAATTCAGGCCTATAGAGCATAAATGATGGGTTGAAATTTGTTCTGCCTCTGCAAAACAAAGCTGAGCCTTTAGCCCCTACCACGAACCGTGGGTGGCCACACAAAATGCTAGGGACAGACAATCCCCTAGGCAATTCTTTCTGTCCTGATAGAGCAGGTGTCTCCTAAAGGCAATCCACTGAGGAAGGGTGTGAGTAGGGAACACAAGTGGGTGTGAATATTGTAGGGGTCTGGGAAGATGTCTGAGGTTTTTGTTGCTTTATTTTGTTTTATTTTTAGTTTTGTTTTGTTTTTTGTTTGTTTTTGTTCATTTTGGTTTTCTATTGCTAGAATAAAACACCAAAAGCAACTTGGGGAGGAAAGGGTTCATTTGGCTTATACATCCAGATCACAGTCCATTGTTGAAGGATGCTAAGGCAGGAGCTGAAGCAGAAACTACAGGGAAATGCTGATTACTGCTCCCCATGGTTTGCTTAGTACTGCCCACAGTGGGCTGGGCTCTCCCAAATCAAACATTAAAAAAAAAAAAAAAATGACCCACAGACTGCTACAGGCAATCTGATGGTGGCATTTTCTCAACTGAGGTTCCTCTTTTCAAATAACTCTAGTTCAATGGTTCTCAACCTATGGGTTGAGACCCCTTCCAGGTTGAACAACCCTTTCACAGGGGTCACCTAAGACCATCAGAAAACACAGCTCCTTACATTACAATTCATCACAGTAGCAAAATTATAGTTACAAATTAGCAAATACTGTTATGGTTGGGGGTTCACCACAGCATTAGAAACTGCATTACAGGGCTGCGGCATTAAGATGGTTGAGAACCACCACTCCAACTTGTGTCAAGTTGACAGAAAACTAACCAGGACAGCAGGGCTAGCCCTTGTGTGCAAGCATCAGGCTGGAGACACAGCTCGACATCTCCCAGATGGTCAGCTACTGCTAGGAACAAGTTCACGAAGTCGCCATGCACAAGGTCTTTCTGTTGCCCCTAGCTTTACATCAGTTGTGTCTCAGCCAAGGTTTCCAGTCCTGGGCTGTTACAATCCTAGCAAAACAGAAAGGAGCGAGGAGTGCTTCAAAGATTCCGAGGTGCAAGCCAAGTGTGTCAAGTACAGGACGCACAAACACAGCGACCATGGAGTTTACCACTTTATTAAAACTGTGATTGTTCACATAAAGACTCAGCCAGGTCACATATTAATAATTATCACTGACAATCTTTAACATCAGCTGAAGTCCACAAGTGAAGCAATATCACATCTCCCGGTCTCATTTATCTTACTGCTTATAGCCCCTCTGTGGTCAGCATGCTGCGAGCTTCGCGGACATTTAATTATGAGCACATCATAAATGTAGCTGACAGGGCAGAGGCTGTGAGGGGGTGCGCCTGGCAAGGGGGTTGCAGTCAAGAGTACTCAGCTGACGTACCCCCCGACGAGGACAGGAAAGACCACTTCTCCCGTTTTCCCTCCGCAACTCCCTGCTACCCACTGGAAGCCGTCGTGATTGGAGGACCATCCTGAGGGCTTCTCCACACACTCTGTGACTCGGCAGCCAGGCTCGTAAATTTAAGTCATGTCTGTGGTCCAGCCTGTACAGATCAGCTATGAGTACCTTCACTGCACCACACTTGGAGGGTCCCACGTGTGGGCTCTACTCTCATGCAAATGAAGGGAAGGAGCTCTCCAAGCTCTCCAGGAAGCCCATCATCCTTGCCACCTGGCCAGAAATCCTCAGCTGTAGTGGGGTAAGGGGACAGCCAGGGTCAAGCATAGTGGTGCACAATTATAGTCACAGCATTCAGGAAGCAGTGACCAAAGGATTTTGGGTTCAGGATCAGCCTGATTGTATCACATGTTAGAGACTAGCCTGGGTTACATAGCAAGACCTGTCTCAAACACACAAAAGGAAAAGAAAAGAAAGAGAAAGGAAAATAAAGAAAAATGACTAGGGTCTGAAATGTAGCTCAGCAGTAAGGCACTTGCCTAGAATTCCCTAGTGAGAAGCTGGGGCTAAAACTCAATGATAGAGCACCTGCCTAGACTCCCCCAGTGAGGGGCTGGGACATGATTCAGTGGTAGACCACCTGCCTAGCTTATGCAAGGTCCTGAGTTGCATTCCCAGCAATATAAAGGAGTTGGGAGGAGCTGTTCTTAACAGCATCCCACCATTCAGCTACATCCAAGTACACAGAAAATGTCTTTCCAGGAAATCAGAAAAA
This sequence comes from Phodopus roborovskii, assembly GCF_943737965.1. Classification (NCBI taxonomy): domain Eukaryota; kingdom Metazoa; phylum Chordata; class Mammalia; order Rodentia; family Cricetidae; genus Phodopus; species Phodopus roborovskii. The sequence continues at coordinate 2,331,154 of NW_026126636.1, forward strand.
GGTGACCTTGTATCCTGAGTGATGGAGCAGGAGGCTCTCCATGCACTTCTAATTAGCTGTGGCTTTGATACACTAGCCAAGGTGTCGGGCACTAATAAGGCCGCCAGCCTCTCAGAGTGGGCCTGGGGCTGCCAGATCTCAGAGTGTCGTGTTTCAAAGCAAGTGTCCTCAGAGGGGCCGGGGTGCAGATTCCTGTGCACCCTGGCAGGCTCCTGTAGGAAGACAAAGCATATAATAAGGGATGTGCAATGAAGGAGTTCTGAAGAGAAAGCTGAAAAGTAGCTATCATGTTGGCAGATAAATTCTACACACAATTATTCATTCCTAGCCCCTTGACATGTAGATTAATGAGTTTGATAACCCAGGCTTCTAGGAAGTAGATTCCGCCCTTCGCAGGCTTTCTCTCCCTCTACCTACAAACAGCGAGCTGGTCTATGGAGAGGGAAAAAAAAAAAAAAAAAACAAATCGATACATTTGCAGTAGCCATCCCTGCTTGCTCGTGATTGGAGCCTTATGTCAAAACTATGATGTGCCTTCTACCTCCTGACCTGGGAGGAAGCCACCGTTGTAGTCAAAGGAACATGGAAGGGACAGGAAGCTTCAGATCTTGTGCTCTGCTGAGTTCTGGTTCATCTGGTTCGTTGCCTAGCCTGGGCATGGGGCACTTTCAACTTCATCTCCTGCATCCCAGGCTAGACTTGCCAATGGCACTGGGTCACCCTCTCAGAAGAGAGGAGAAAGAATTAAGAACTGCAAGGATGTGGTAGAGGTCCCCAACCCGCTCTGGGTGTCGCAGGGAGGATGGGGGAACAGCTGTGAGCCTGAACTTGGACTGACGTCAAATCCCCACAAGGAGAAAATGCATCCAAAGTCGACCTGTATCTATGTCATCAGGTCTGCACGTTGTATCACATGTGATGTCCAAAGAGGGAGGAGTGAAATCGTGGATGTGCCCCTAGACTCAGAGAACGCCTTCCTGGGGCCGCGGAGACGGCTCAGTGGAGAAAGCGCTTGCCTTGGGGAACGGAAGCCCCAGAACCCACACAGAAGTCTGGTGGGCCTGCTAGCTGCTGCAGACCCGGGACTGGAAAAGCAGAGACAGGATCTGCAGGCTGCACTGGCTGAGCCAGCTGGAAATGGCAAGCCCTGGGTGTGCTGAGAGACCCTCAGAAAAGAAAGGAAAGCTATCAAAGAAGATACCAGGTATCAATCAGCTTTGTCCAACACAGACAGACACACACACACACACACACACACACACACACACACACACACACACACACGCACATTCCTTGAAAGAGACTTTAGAAAAGGTGGGTATGGAAGACAGTAGAATGGGAGATACTGAAATGGAAGGGAACTACTGGGGCAGGAGGGTTCAGTAGGGAAGGGGGCAGGGGGATAGATGGGGGCAGGGGGATAGATGGGGGCAGGGGGATAGATGGGGGCAGGGGGATAGATGGGGGCAGGGGGATAGATGGGGGCAGGGGGATAGATGGGGGCAGGGGGATAGATGGGGGCAGGGGGATAGATGGGGGCAGGGGGATAGATGGGAAGGGACGCGGGAAAATATGCATGAAAATCCCACAAGAAAATCTGTAACTTTGTAGGCTAATTTTAGAAGGAAGGGAGGAAGGAAGGAACGAAGGAACGAAGGAACGAAGGAAGGAAGGAAAGAAGGAAGGAAGGAAGGAAAGACTGCATTCCCAGAGTGGGTGCAATGGCTCACACCTGCAATCTGAACACCCAGGAGACTGAGGCAAGAGGATCAGGGAGTTCCAGGCTAACTGGGGCTTATAATATAGTAAGAGCCTGTCAGAAGAAAGAAGGGAGGGAGGGAGGGAGGAAGGAAGGAAAGACAGACAGGAAGGGGGTGAAAGGTGAAAAACATATGTGAAAAGAAAAAAATCTTTCAGTGTCCTCATTAGCCATGTTTCTAGATCTCAGTCCATTTTCTTGTTGCTTCATGGTGTTGTTTATCTTCCAGAAATAAAGCATGGTGAGCAGGCAAGATGGATGTCAGCAAATCTGACTACCTCAGTATAGTGAGATACTAACTTTGTCTGCATCTGTGGCACTGACCACGCCCATTGGGGGTGGAGACAGGAGCAGAAGTTACCTGGGGGAACTAGGTCTGAGGAGAGGGCCCTGGAGTGCTCTCTTGCTTGCAGCATGGGGACAGGAGAGCATCCAGAGGCATCCTTGGGACCAGGAACCTGCTGGTGTTCATCTGTCTAGGTTGTAAGTTATTTCTCCCTGAATAAACATCTATTGGGCCTGTTTCTCCTGTTCCTTATTAAACCATGATGCCTGAGTTGAGCTCCTGAAGCCACATGGCAGAAGGAAAGGACAGCCTCCTACAAGTTGTCATCTGATCTCCACACAAGTGCCATGACACACACACACGTGCACTCAACATAAAGAAATTAAAATGTAATAAAATTTTTAAAAGTAAGCAACCAGAAATAATGTGCATTTGCAACAAACACAAACAAAATTGGGAAGAAATATGCAATAGGTGGTAGTCATCAGAGAGCGGCGCTATTTGAGAAAGGTTAGGAAGTCATCCCTGGGGCTGGGTTCTGGGGTTTCAAAAGCCCAAGCCAGGCCCAATCTCCCCGCCTGCTATCTGTAGAACACAATGTAACTCTCAGCCATTTCTCCAACACTTGCCTGCATGTTGCCATCATGCTCCTCTCCGTGATGATAATGGAGTAAACCTCTGAAACGGTAAGCCAGCGCCAATTAAATGTTTTCTTTTATTAGAGTTGCCTTGGTCATGGTGTCTCTTCGCAGTAATAGGACAGTGACAGAGACAGGCAGTAGTAACTTACAAAGGTAAATGTCCTCACTTACATACCCAACCTTCCCATTTAGCTTACACTGAAAGAGGTGGGGCTGAGAGCCTGTGATGCAGAGGCAAGAGGTGGGTGGATAGAAGAACAAGAAAACCCCTCCCGGGATACTCTGGTAGAGAATCTAGCTGTTATTCTCCTCTGCCAGGCAAGTCCTTTGGGAAACAGAACAGATTCCAATGGCCTCGACAGAGTCCTGCGTAGGTCCTGGATAAGCAAGTTCAGTGCCTGAGATCTCTGTGGCTCCTGGGCCATCATCAGCATAGGCATTCTACAGATAGCTTATTTTATCCCACAATAATGGAGGGGCTGGAGAGATGGTTCAGCAGTTAAGAGTATACACTGCTCTTGCAGAGGATCTGAGTTTGGTCCCCAGTACCCACGTTGGGCAGCTCACAACCACCTGCAACTTCAGCTCCAAGGGATCCAGTGTTCTGTTCTGGCCTCTGCAGGTACCCGCGTTCATGTATGCAGAACCACACACAAACATACACAGACACATGAACAAAAATAAAAATAAATCTCTTTTTAAAGAGTAGGGATGTATAGAGTAGCAATCCACCCAGCTCATAAAAATCTGGTTCTCCACATAGACCAGTTTAGTTAAGTGTTTGTGTGGCAGTTTAATTAGGTGTCAGCCTAACTTCCTTCTTGATGCTAAACTGACAGCCATTTAGCATGCAAAAAACATGTCTCTCCACCATGGAGCCTTATAGTGTCCCCCCAAAGTCTTGGGATGATGACCACAGGAGGTCATCAGATTTCACCACTAGAAGTCCAGAATACTCATTAAATTCAAATATCAGACAGACATGACATGAAACATCCCTCATGGGCTTAGATGATCCCTTCCTGATAGGGAAGCTGTGAACTCTGGGGCTGGGACTTAATCAATAGAAGAGAGCCACCAGGGATAAGCCTTATAGAAACATCTGTCTCTGCTCCTGGCTGCCTCAGCTCTCTGTACCCTAGTCCATGAAGATGTGAAAAGTCATATTCCAAGCTCCCATCGCCATGCACAAACCCATTTCTCGGTCATGCCCTCTCCCATGAAGAACTTTATCCCTAAAACAATGTAACAAAATACACCTCTCCTCCCCCAAGCTGCTTCCACCAGGTGTTTTGTGACTGTGACAAGAAAAGTAGCTAATGCAACAATGAATAGCTTTTAGTATAAATATGTCACAAATGTGCATAGGACACATTGATACTAAAAAGATAATTTGCTATACGAAGTAACAAGATAATGTACTAAGAATGTTTTAGCATTAGTATGCCCCATGCATGTTTGAGACATTTATACTAAAAATTCTATTCGCTATCTGAAATTCAAGTGTAAGGAGCCACCAGTGTCCTTGGGAAACTACTCAAGGACAAATCAAAAGATGACCAGAGAGATGTGAACAAAAACAGCTCCATATGCAAGACCACCAGATGAGTCCTCTATCCCCACATCTGGCCTCTCCCCAAAACACCATACCCCTCACCCCAAGTGCAAAGCCATCAACTTCGGAGGGAAACAAGGACCATTGCTCCTGAGCAGATCTGAACCCCGTTGCTGGGTTCTGGAGCTCTATGTAAGAGCTCAAACTCGGGAAAGGCATCTCAGGCTAGAAGTATGGTCAGGAGGGAACCTCAAGGGCCACGAAACTCCAAAGCCTTTGAGGCGTGATGGTACACACTTGTAATTCCAGCATTCAGGGGACTGAGACAGGTCGATTCTAAGTTCAAAGCCAGCCTGGGCTGCATAAGCCCCTCAAAAAAAAAAAAAAAAAAAAAAAAAAAAAAAAAAAAGAAAGAAAGAAAGAAAGAAAGAAAGAAAGAAAAGAAAAAGAAAAAGAAAAAAAAAAGAGTCCAGAGTCCATAGAATTCCTGACAAGCATCATCATGATCCCAGAATGCACTTGGAGCAGGATTAATGGAAGAGGTGATACTCTGCAGTTTGCGTTTGGGTTGTTTGTTGTTTTTGTTGTTGTTTTCCCCAAAAGTTGTGTTAGACTGATTCATCTTCTCTTCTAGATATAAAAGTTGCAACCTTGGTGCTTCCTACAGAACCTAAGCAGGGACCTGTCCATGTCCTTGATCTTCCTAGACAAAGCTGTCACTGCCTAGCTTTTGCTGGTTCCAGGTGCTGGGCTGTCTGAGAGACAGAGTCGGGGCTGTGTCCTCAGGAGTGAACTCCATCAAGACAGACAGTCTGTGCACCTGCCAGGCAGCAGCAGGAACTCAGACCTGTCCCCACAACTGCTGCCACTCATTGGTCTCAAAACCCCACTTAGAACTCACCCAACAGATACATCTCCAGTTTCTGTCACATGAGCGAAAGAGAAGCAAACATCCCCTGGCTTTGGCATTGCCAATATCTTTGCCAGTGAAATCCCCACTCCCATCTGCCCTTGAACTCAGCCCCTCAGTGCCACAGCTTCAGAGAAGATTCCAGAAGACATGTTCTGCACACCATCAGACTGCTCAATGGATCTCACTAGTATCCACCTGTGCAAATCTAGCTCCCCAGAGCAAGCAGGACCCCAGCCATGCTTTGGATGGAAAGGCTCTCCGCCCCTTCAGAACGGCTCTTCCAGCTGACAGGTCCCAAATGCTGGGGCCAAGTAGCAAAGTGACCTGTGTGAACCCCAAAAGACACAGATGCAAATGGGCCATCCAGCCAATAGCCCAAACACAAGGTAGGTCTGCCATTTGTGGTCAGCCGAAAGATACCTTCCCAAAACACAGGGGTTGTTTTAAACAATGAGACCAGGGAAAGTTCCCCAATAGTCTATGCTGCTCATGCACAACTGAAAGCAGGGAGACAAACTTGGGCTTTATAGTCAAGTAACTGCTAGGCCTGGAGCAGTAGGCAGGCCGAGATGGTGATGGAGACAAAGAGGTACCTTACAGGATGCCCCAAAACACTGCATTGGGCCCTCATGGCACCCATCCACTAGAGGTCAAAACCTGGTTCCTCTCAGGCCTCACTGCAGCCCACTGTCTCATTTGATTCACACAGTTAATGATAAATTTGAAACAACTGCCAATATTTTAAAAATCGGTTTTCACAGGAAAATCCAGGGAAAGCAAAATGTTTTTCTTGAAACCTCAGTCCAACTCAGTCTCTCAGAAAGCCCAGCACCGGAACCCAGCGAAAGCTAGACAGTAACAGCGTTGTCTGGGAAGACTGAGGGAACCAGGTCCGACAGCACTAAGGCCAGGCTCAACTGGAAGAGCCAGGGAGAGCTTCCCTCAACCCCTACCATCCCTGAGATAGGATAGAGACCAACTAACCAGGTCTACAGTCCCCAGCCTTCCCTTTAGTGTAACTCCTGCTCTGTGGCTGTTTCCTATAGACCACAAAAAACTCAGCACTTCCTAGCATCCCCCGCACCCCAAATCTGTCAGAAGGGCTATTTTTTTTTTTATAACAAGCTACTGCTGTGCCCACAGGTCAGCCCCCCCCCAGGTATGCATTGACTATGTCCAGTGCTAACAGTATCATGAACTCATAAGACAGACAGCTCCGGAGACTCATGAAGCATTTAGGAAACTAGCAAAATTTCAGAGAGCACTCTAGCCAAGACAAATCCATGACCCAAGGTCAAAGGCAAGAATCAAGTACCCATTTCACAGGCTGGTTGTGATGTAGTGGGGTCACTGCGTCGCCTGTCTTCCCCACGCCTTGCAGTATGAACGCCCATGAGCAGGTTGAAAGGGACAGTTGTGCCACCACAGATATGGTAAGTGCAGAAGGAGTGAGGGATCCTGATTGGCTGGTTCTGGGAACTGGCATTCTGGGCAGAGCTTTAAAAGGGATAATGTATCTTTAAGGCCAGGTGCCCTTCAGGGAGCGTCGTGAATAAATGTCTTCTCAGATGCCTGTAAATATTCCATCGTCTCTCTGTCATTACTACTATGAAATGATAATGAAGCATGAAAGAAATATAATTCCATATTCAGATGACAGCATTAGCCTCCATAAGCAAACTGAAATATTTATTAGTAAAATGTTCGGTATCTACGCCTGTAATCTAAAAAAAAAAAAAGGACAAAAATGTTTTATAATAAAAAAGAGATTGAATGCGGAGGTAAAATGTGGTTGGCTGATTTTATTGCTTATTATTAAATCCTGGCAAAACAATTATTTTTTTCTTTTCATTAGTAAGACACCCAAATTAAAACTCTGCCCTCCGGCTGCAGCTTTACAGTAGTGATTAAAAACAAGGTATCGTGATACATGGGGCTTTTGACAATGGCGTAATCAAATTCATTTGTATTGTTCAATCTTTCCCTGACAAATATTTTTACAGTAAAATATACCAAACAAAGAATCGCATGCAACAACTATCAATACAGAGGAATTAGGAACCCTTGTCATTATTTAAAAAGCGAACGGATACGACGTTGCCATAATCTTGAATACAAACGGTAGTGTGTAGTTAATTAGGGTAATTATTGCCTAAATTGTGCTTAATTGTCTTATGCTGAATAGGACGCACGAAGGAAGATTTTTGAGCTCCCTACAATGCCTGAGTGCCACCAAACTCCTGAGTTATAATTTAGTAAGTTTTGATGGTATTTCTATAAGTCAGAAAATACCCCTGAACACAAGGTAAGAGGCAAACAGGAGCCAGCGTCCTGACCTCTCTTTCACCTTACTGAAAAAGAGGCGTCGGAGAGCCCTTCAGTACTCCAGCATCACTTGAGCATTCTTGTACTGGGAGCACATTCCTTAAAGGAAAGGGGAAAGAGAGAGTGAGCAAGCAGAAGGAGAAAAAAAACAGAGTCTTTGAAGTGAATGAAAAATTAGAAATTCAAGTGACCACGATCAATTCTGAAACACTGCACAAAATTAATTACAGTTTTGCATCAGAAGCAAGGATGTAGATTTCAGACAGGCGATGTCATTTATCTCAACCTGCACAATACACAAGGCGATTAAAAAGCCAACCGTGTCCCCACCTCCCGAGTCGAAGGCCTCGCTGAGGCTGTGAAGTACAAATGATTAACTCCAAATTATGCAAGGGACTGCGTGCCTGCTTCAGCTTGAATGGAGTGTGTGGCAAGTCCCCGGAGCTGGAGAGGGACAGATCTGAGGCTCTTTATCAAAATCCAGTCTGGCCACCACCCCACCCCCTGACAGAGACGAGATAAATTACAGGGAGAGCTGGCCAGCACTGCAGAGGGCTTGCTCTGCAAACTCCAACTCTCCCTCTATTCCTTTTTAATTGCTTGTCTTGAATTTGCATGTTTGGAAGAGCAGGTTCAAGGATTGACTCCATTCTACAGACAAACTCGACCAAACAGTTTCCCAATTCATGTGGAGTTGCAGGGATCTGTCATAGGAGGTGAAATATTTGGCCTTGTGAACCCTGATAGAGAGACGCATACCAGGTAGGATGCACCTTCCCTCTCTAGCCCTAGGAACCCTTCAAGATCCAGGAGGATTGACGAAGTCTCCAGGTTTGGGTCCAAAGAAGCAAAGAAACTTATGTGTATCCCCCTTTATCTGCTCCCCCCTGCCCTGATTAACCCCCCCTTGAAAGGAAGGAAGGAAGAAAATAGGCAATATTCACATGTGTTCAAAATACATCTTAACTCTGTTGTCAAAATGAACTCAGTATTAGAAAGACTGACAGATTTTCTCCACTCTGAGAAACCACACATGATGTGTCACCACACACACACACATACACAGAGAGAGAGAGAGAGAGAGAGAGAGAGAGAGAGAGAGAGAGAAGCAGAGTGTCTGGTTCTTTAAACCCTGTATTCACAGCTGATTTATTAACACAAAAGATGCCAAGTGGAAAGCTGTCGCTTCAAGATTTGTAAACACGGACCTTACAAACCCTGAGGTCTTCAACTCCCCTGGGTTGCCTTGCAAAACCTGTGCTGCCTCCCTGGCCCATGCCAATCTTAACCACCTACTCTCCACCTGCCGCTTGTATACTTCTTAAACACAGATGGAGACAGTCCCCTGCAGTTGCTGAAGCTGCCTTCCGGCCCAAGACCTGAGCAAGTCTGATTCACCAGTGGTCAGGAATATCACAAGAAGGCATGAAGACCGGATGTGAGAAAGGTCCACGCCCACATCACTCTGTTCCCAGAAGACAACAGAAGCAAAACGGAGCAGCAGCCAGCCCTTGGCCCTCTGTTGGGGGCACAAGGGAGTGGTGGGGACTGTGGCTCACATTAACTGTATGATCCCTGAGGCAGACTGCTGCACCTGTATCCAAATGGCCATTGTGGTAAATAAAAGCCCACATGTGTAAATTTTCAGTGAAAATTGGGAACCTGGATTCTTTCAGAAAATTGTTGCCCTTTTTAATGTTGAATAGAGAATAGCACTTTAAGAACACATAAAAGAATACTCTGCTGGCCAAATATAAATTCTTTCATGCTTTATAGACATTTTTTTCTTCTGGTGATGGGGATGGACTCCTTGATCCTGGACATTCTAGACAAGTGTTCTGCCTCTGAGCCACACCCCCAGCCCCTCACTGGGGGATTCTAGGAAGGGGCTCTATCACTGAGCCACACCCCACCTAGGTAGGTGGTCTATACTGAGCCATGCCCCCAGCATTAGGCATTTTTATTATCATGTACTAATTATATAAAATAATGAAGTTCACTATGACATTTCAACTACAGTTTTGATAACCAACTAGAGTCCAGGATGTCCCTGATTCTGTGCTGTGCTTTTGCTGAAAAATAGATGTTTTCACTGTTGGATTTTTAAAGGAAATAGCTCAGGGCAGCTCTCTCCTGTCATACTGGCCTCTGGCAGCCAGGACTCTAGACCTCTTCGCTACACAGCTGCTCCCCAGCAGCCTTGCCTCACACTGTCCAGTTTGCCTGGTGTGGTTTGGTGAAACAGCGTCTCATCCTATAGCCCAGACTAGCCTCAAACTCACAGTCCTCCTATAGCTTTGCCTGTGCCTATGCTAGCACATCACACCAGACCCTATGCTTAGAGAGCACGTAGTTTCAGGCCAGCTCACTACATGTTGCTTTCGATTTCTGGGGTAGCCTGGATCCATATGTTTTGCTTATTAATCCTCGGATTTGTAGGGGGAGGAGTTATATAAATACCTAAAAGCTGCCAATCTGAGATGGACACACCAATCTGCTCCTTGCCACAGTCCCTCTGCTCCCTGAGCCTAGGCCCAGCCCCTCTCTAGACTGACTCCCCCTCCCCCACGGCTGGAAGTAGCCCACTAACAGTTCCATCAGAGAAAGCAAGATGTACTTGCTTCTGCAAACAGTGTGCCCTCAAGTGAGGTGGCACACACCTTTAATCACATGGGATATTGAGGCAAGAGGATCTCCATGAGTTTGAGGCCAGCTTGGTCTACAGAGTGAGTTATAGGACAGCCTGGGCTACACAGATACACCCCCATCTCAAAAAGACTAATAATAGTGTGGCAGGCCAGTGTCCTTAAGGATGTGAGGATGAGGAGGATGCCATTCTGGGTACCCGAACAAACACCTTCTCCAACCATCCCTAACTCCATTGCTGGAACAAAAACGGTCTGCTCCTAAGCTTCTCCATGTCCTGACAGCCACCACCAAAACCCCAGCACGCACCACATTCAATCCTTAAGATCCATTCCAGCTGAGGAAGTCACCAGGTGGGAAGTGCACAGGATACATCTGAAGAAACACAATGGCTATGGCACTTGAGTAAATCATGGGATCTCAGAGCTTGTATCTGAGCACCTGGAGAACGAGCTGTCCACCTGCCCTGTGGGTACCCAAGGAAGCAAATTTACAGTTCACGATGCCAAGCTGCCATATAAACATCACAATGATCCTCTCTTTCTCTCTCTCTCTCTCTCTCTCTCTCATGACCATGATGCATGGTGCATAGTGACAATCTCAAATGTCCCCTTCAAAGCAGCAATGAAATGAACACCCCTTTAAAAGAAACTGGCAGAAACTGGTGGGGACCTCAGTCCACAATTGCACAATACACTTATGGGGCCTAGGAGGTGGTCAGGAGACCAGAATGCAATGCTCACCGCCCCTCCCCGACAAGGAGCATCTAGTCTACGGGCAGTGCAGAGAGATCTGGAAGTGAGGCGAAGTAGCCAGGAAGTCTTTGCATCAGGACAGTCAAGACCCAGGAGCCACAGCCCATGTCGTCGATTCTGACTACTGTCAGGACACACCAGGGTGCAAACAGATCCATCCCCCTTCAAAATTAATCTTTACAGTCTTCACGTACACTCATTGTACAGGCTGATGGCCTGCATGGTGACATGTGTGTCATGAACCTTCACTCCTCTGTTACCTGTTCTTATCACCACCCTTGCCAGCTCCCTCTTCTCAATCACCGCCCTCCTTGTTTATCTTTTAGTCTAGAATCCACATATTGAAGAAAGCATGCACAATTCCTCTTTCTGAGACTGGATTGTTCCACTTAATACAGCCCCCAGACTCTCCACTCTTTCACTGTTTTCCATCAGTTCAACCTAGGGAAGACATCTGGACCATTCCGGGTGGAACACTGCAGTCATAAACATGGGTGTGTGTGCAGTTATCTCTGTGGCATACTTAGATGCCTTTGGGTGTGTCCCCAAGAATGCTGGGTCATACCACAGTTCTGTTTTAGGCTGAACCAGACCAACAGAAGGTGAGTCTCCACACCCTGGCTGCTGGCCAGTGTTTGTCATCTTGGTTTTCTTGATGGTACTGATGCTGACTGAGATAAGATTGAGTGTCAACTTTTTTCTTGTTTAGAAACAGTCTCTTATAGCCCAGGCTGGCCTTGAACTTGTTCATCTCCTACCCCACAGGAATCAAACTCAGGGTCTCAGGCATGCCAGACAAGGAGTATCTCCAACCCTGCAGTGTAGTTTTGAATTGCATTTCCCTGGTGACTAAGAAAGCTGAGCTTTTCTTTCCAGTCATTTATTGGCCATCTGCACTTCATTTTTATAACTCTCCATTTGGTTTGCTTGCTCACTTATTGACTGGATAATTGGGAATTTTTTGACATGTGACATTTTTAGTTCCTTATATTTTCTAGCTATGCTAACACTCTACCAGATGAATAGTAGGCAAAAATTTAAAATCCCCTGTTGTGGGATATTTGTACACTGTGTGAAGGTACATTGCTGTGATTGGTGCAAATACAAAGCTGAATGGCCAATGGCTAGGCAGCAGAGAATAGGTGGGACTTCTGGGCAGAGAGAAACTGGGAGGAGGAAGCTAGGCACGTGATTTCACCAGCAGACTTGGAGCAAGTGAATATGCCCTACTAAGAGGTAACAGAGCCATTTAGCAGAACATAGCTTGAAAAATATGGGTTAATTATGTTTTAAGAACTAGTTGGAGGGAAAGCCTACACTAAGTCCAAGCTTGCAGGCTGATGGTCCAAAGATAGTCCAACAAGAAAGCTTGCTGCAATTCCTGCCTTGTTCTGTAGATTATATCTTCACACAGATTACTTATGATATATATGTCCACTTGGTTGCCCCTAAAGACAAATACCTGCCTTCCAAGTCAAGGCAGGGGCAAGCTAGAGGCCTGCCTCTCTTTCTGAGGATTGCTACCCCAGGCTGCAAATACCGCCAGCATCCCTGTGCCAGAGTAAGAGGAGATAACATTTGATACAAGGTCTCGAGCCAGTCATAAGTACCTTAGCAAAATCTTCATCAAAAGGACTCTATTCCTTAAGCTCTATATATTGAAAAGAAAACAAAAAAAAATTAAAAGAAGAACATTGCTTGTTGTTTCTATGAATCAGAACACTGGAGCTTAACAACTTAGGAAGTCATTTTACAAAATATCACAAATTTTGCCAGGCAGTGGTGGCACACGTCTTTAATGCCAGAACTCAGGAGGCAGAGGCAGGTGGATCTCTAAGTTTGAAGCCACCTGGTCTACAGAGTGAATTCCAGGACATCCAAGGCTACACAAAGAAACCCTGTCTCAAAAAAAAAAAAAGAAAAAAAAAGGCACAAATTTGAGTGAGTTTGAGCCATGTTTATCAATAGCTTTTTCCATCCACAGGCATTCATAATTAGGTCATAATAGTTCACAAAATGTCTTTCTTGCTATGGGTGACACCAAACTACAGTCATTAATGGCACTTTAGAATATCAAGACTATCACTCCTGGTAAGCCACACTGCCACAGATGAGAATCAAATCCTCCCAGAAGGAGAAGACAACACTTCCCACTCATTCTCCACCTTCCTAGAGTCAACACATGGCCTTCAATGAGAAGACAACAGGTCTGAGAGATGACATGGCTTACAGAAAGATTCACAGCAGCTTAATGACCAACCTGAGACAAGAATGCCAACCCAGGGCACAGGCTCTATCCTCAGGGAACAGGGCCAAGGGTCAGGGAGGACTCTAGTAACACCTGACCATCTCCAAGCTCATGAAAGGGATGCTAAAAACCTTGAGCAAGGTCAAATGTCTTCAAATCTGAAGGAAGGACCTACTTGCTTGCCATCCCGAGTTCTCACTGAGCATCACTGTACCAGTGGATATTATTGGAAGGGAGCTGCACCTCAGGGCCATGCTTAGCCATCTGCTTGGTTAACCACTTTCTCCTGTTGTTATGATAAATACAGTGAGAAAAGCACAAAGCTTAAGGGAAGTCCTGGGTCAGGGGCTTGGGCATTGGCCACATCGCATCTGTAGTCAGGAAGCAGGGAGAGATGAATGCCAGATCTCAGACTGCTTCCTCTTTTATGTCATCTAGGACCCCAGACCATGGAATGATCCTGCCTACATTTTGGGTGGATCTTGCTACCTCCAATTACCCTAATTTGCATAATCTCTCACAGGCAAGGCCCAGAAGTTTGTCTCCCAAATGATTCTAGACCCTTTCAAGTTGACAATGTTAGCCATCATGCAAACGCACAGAGATGGTGTTTCCAGACAGTCTGGGTAAAGATGGGTGAAACTAATGTCAAACAACAGTACCATTTTCCAGGGCATTGCTGTCTGGAGAATGTATCCTCGGCTCTCTCTAGATCTTTCCAAAGAGAAGCAGACCTGATTCAGATGAAGAAAGGATCCTAGGAGAAGACGTTCATAGGACATTTTTCATAAACTCCATACTTGGCAGTGCCTCTTAGGAGATGACAGGGCAAATAGGGTGATTGTCATTTCCAACTAGCTATGAGACACTTCACAACCCAAAGCTCGGTCTTCTCAGACAGTACCGCTATTCAAGAGTGGTGTTGTCATGTTGTTACTGTAACAACAACTGAGTTTTGCTGGGAAAGAAAACAGTCATAATGGGCCACTTCCAGGGATGCTAAGAGGGTAGGACAGGGAAAAGGAAGTCATCCCTACCCAGGAATCCCTGCCTCACACCTGACACTGGGCAAACTCCTCCTTGGGTCTCAGGCTTGGTGGCCATAAAATAGAAGGAGAACAACACACGTCTCGCAATGTGGTTTGGAGGCTCCACAGAGACAATTCAGGTGAATAGCCTAAGCTACGGCAGAAGGATGCTGGCCCTGGGGACCAGCAGATGCGTGCAGTCTGTCTCCTTTAACATGGTTACTGGAACTGGTGTTGAAAAGAAAATTAGGAGTGTTTCTGGTATGGAACTTCCCCCTGAATATTTGTGTTAAAACAGAAGCTATACAAATACTTACCATAATAACAACAACCACTGGAGAATTTCTGCGAGTCGGGGTAAAGAAGAAGTGAAGGCAGAGGCCTCTCCAATGTCTGAAGCAACAAAAGGCAGAGTCTGTGGTGACTGGCCAACCTACTCCTTGTCCCACGTGACAGGCTGGCAGTCCCTGCAGACGAGGGTCCAGGTGCCCAGCTGACTTCTGGGCAATGCCTGAACCACTAAGTAAGGCCAAGATAACTGCCGACCGACATTACTGCCAGCTGACTGCAGGTATCTAGCCCAGCAAAGGAAAGCTAACTGGCCTGGACCACAGACTCCCCAGCTGGCCACAGGACCACAGTGCGTAAGCCACTGAACTTTCGGGAGACTTGTCACACAACAGCAGCTGAGACATCCTTCCAGACACTTCACCGCACAGATGAAATGCCAAGTCCAGGACGTATTTCTCCTCCCCTGCACCTCTAAATGGTCGTTCCCATGCTGAGCTTCCACATTCATGGTACTGGATGCAAAGGAGACCTTATTCTCTCAGAACCCTCCATGGCTCCCTAGGGTTGGGGGTCACATGGATTACCCACATGCCATCTCACCTGACAACTCCATTCCCTCCAGACAGATTCTCAAGAAGACTCCAGATGTCTCCTGTCACTCACAAACGTTCCTTGAGAACAAAGCCACAAGCTTGGCTCTGCTGGGGAGGGGGGCAAAGAACCCCTGCTTTCAGCCTCAGCGCTCCTCCCCTTCCACTGGGGCGCCTGTCCTCCAGGCCATTCTTCCCTGGGCACCACGCCTCTCCTCACTTGTGTGAGATCAGGCTCTGGAGAGCAGATCTCACTTACCCTAGAACAACTACCCTAAAGACCTCAGCCTGGGTTCCCAGCATGCACGGGGCCTGCCAGGGCTCCACTGTGGCTGTTTGTGGTGATGTGTATCCACCCTCACAAGCAAAGCACTAAAGCTGTTCAGATGTGGGATAAAGAGGAAGAGTACCAGAGGCAAGCCATGCCGTTTAACTGCCACTTACGACCAAGGTACACATGACTAAGGTCCTGCTTGGGAAATGACGCTAATGATTTCTGCCCCATTCAGAGCAAAATGATGGTGTGGGCTGGGGATATCGCTTAACTTAGCAGTGAAGTACCTTCCTAGAATCCCCCAGTGAGGAGCTGGGGGTGTGGCTCAGTGGAAGAGCACCTTCCTAGAATCCCCCTGTAAAGATGAAAAACCATACACCTTACATCCCCCAGTAAGGAGTTGGGGGTGTGGCTCAGTGATAGAGCACCTTCCTAGAATCCCCCAGTGAGGGGCTGGGGGAGTGGCTCAGCCATGAATTACCTGCTTAACATGTGCAAGGCCTTAAGTGCAATATTAAATACAAAAAAATAAATAAAAATTTAAAAAAAGTTTTAATGTGATCTAGGCATGGTGCAATATGTGTGTTATCCAAATACTTGAGAGGAAGAGGCAGGAGGACCACAAGTTTGAGGTCAGTTTAACTTACATTTCTAGACTCTGTCAAAGAAAGAAAGGGAATGAAGGAGGGAGGGAAGGAGGGGGAAAGGCAGGGAGGGAGATAGAGGCGAGAAGAGAGGGAGGGAGAGAAGAAAGGAGGAAGGAAGGTAGGAAGGAGGAAGGAAGGAAAAGAAATAGTGGGCCCCTCTGACAGGGGACACCATGTGAACCTCCAGCCAGCACCAGTGCAGCGGACTCAGCAGAGCCCAGAGAAGGCAGCACTATTCCCAAACCAGCCAGCCTCAGACGTCGGCCATCTGTAAAACCCTGACTGTGGTCATTAGGAACCAACACAGTTGGTTCAACCTACAGATATTAACGCGCCAGCCTACCCTAGAGGCAGGGCTGAACCCTGCTAGCCCAGATCACAGCCTGCTTAAGGAAGTCATCATCAGCTGCCCCCACGCCACACCCTCATGGCCTGTGCAGCCAGGAGCCCCAGGTTCAGCTTTCTCCCACCTGCTTAGTGGTGTGACTAAAGGACAGTGAGGGGGGCTGTTTTATTAAATGAAAATGCAATTGCCTGACCAGTAAAAACCGCTCCTGTATGTAATACCAGTGATAGATTTATTAAGCCTCGGTGCTGGCACACTCTTCTACGTTCGTGGTTATTATCTGTCCACTTCCCAACCTGAAGAGGTTAGATTGTTTAAAGATTTGTTAGCTATGAGCTGCTTAAAGAAGGCCAAGTATAAACTCCCAGCTAATTGAAAAATAGCATTTTATCAGATTCTCCCCCGATATTATATTGTAATGGTTGTACTTAGAGGACTCTCAATACTTCAATAAGTGGTGAAATTAAAAAAATCACATCTTCGGGGCTTTACAGAAAATGTGGCTGTTCCCAATTTATACTGCTTTTTTAACCATTATTTTCTTATATTTCCCACAATGCCTCGAATCAGAAGCAAACAGAAACTGAGTGATTACCCCAAAGTGTGCTAGATGAACTGGAAAAAGTCTATTCAAACAAAGCTCATTAGTTCTGATACCTCCAGGGCTATGACAAATTAAGCCGCGGCTGTGTGTGCTTGCAGACAAAAGGGTAACTCAGGCTGAGCTAGGCACTGTGTCAATAAATTCCCCTGAAAAAGGTAAAAACTACAATTGGAGCTAAAATGGAATCCCTTTAAGGAGCGTGTACAAAATAGATCATCCGTTCTTTCTTAAGTACATCTATGAACCCGTCTGTGATGAATTATTGCCGCCGAGGAGGTGGCCACTCCATAGGGGCTGCCTGGCCAGGTGCTCGGAGAAGGTGCTGGCTAAATCCACCCTCTTTGCCTTGCAAAGACTTGGCCCTGCCGGGAGGAAAGTATTCCAAACCCAATGGGCAGAGCACATGCTTCCAAAACCCAGAAATCCAGCGCTCTGACTGCCTGCTGGATCCCAAGCGAGAGCCCACGTTATTCCCAAAGCCAGGCTGACAGCCGCCAGCTTGGAATGGAGCGGTGACCTTAAAAGAACCTTGTCTTCTCAGCCAAGAGAGGCTTGTGCACTATAACCAAGGTAGGTATCCTTCTTGGCTTGTGGGTCCACTTCAAACGGGAACTCCTAGAAGTATAAAAAGTATTTGTAAGCAATCTGGCCACAGGGGCTTTTATAAATATTTATAGAATGGGTGGGTGGGTGGATGGATGGATGGATGGATGGACGGACGGCGGACTTGACATTTAGGTAGGATCACATGAGTAAAATAGTTGGCCTTGATTGTAATTTTCCTTTGAATAAGATCATTAGTAAAACACACTTCCGGGCCTGTTTGTTTGGGAAGTTCCACAGATGATTGGGACATAAAGTAGCAACTGAGGAAGGTCCACTCTGAATGGATGTCCAACAGACTGGAGACTCAGAGGGAGGCAGTAAGTTTGGTGTTCGTTCCTACCTACCTACCTACCTACCTATCCATCATCTATCTATCTTCTCTCTTCCTTTCCCTCCTTCCCTCTCTCTTTCTCCTATCTGCCCACCTTGAGGTGTGTGGCACTCCCATCATCTTTTAGCCTAGCTTCCCGTGGGAAGCCATCCACTGACTGAAAACACAAGCCAAATTAAATCCATTCCCTTTTAGATTGTTTCCTCTGGAATTTTGTCAAGCGATGTGGGAATTGGAGTATCATGACTAGCCCCAGCTTTTTGGCTGTCTTTGGGTATCTGGGACATGCAATGGCAATAGTCCCACATGAACAGCACGTCTGTGGGTTCCTCACAGTGCCTGCTGCTCTCAATGGCCTTTACTCCATAGCAATTTCACAAGGTAGTTAATCCCAGGCCGTCAAGGTCGGGAAAATCCTCATGTACCCAATTCCTAGAAAACAAGGACCACTCGAGGACCCACAGACCGTTTGGGCCCAGCACTGTTTCCTTTTAGGCACCCAAATAGGTTACCAACCCAGTTCTAGAGGTCTCTGGGGTCACAGACCCCAGTGTAGTTAAACTCAGGCCTGATAGGCAGAGGAGAAACAAGTCTCGGAGGTGGGAGAGCTCACAGTGAGCTCGCAGTAACTCTAAGATCAGACCTACATTCTCAATGTTGAGGTCACAGATGGCACACAGCGTTCCAACTCCAACAGAGTAAACCCTTCTCCCCTTCGCCTTTACATCTGTGCTGTGTCCCTGTTTCTCTTGGTCCACCTACCCAACCATCTACCCATCTAGCTAGATGCAAAATATAATCTTGTAATTTTTGTTTATAGGAGCAGTTTGAGGGCTGGAGGGATGCGGTAATACTCCACTCTGCCATCCCCTTGGTACCCAGTACAGACACTAAAATTGGAGCGATACAGGGAAGATTAGCATGGCCCCTGTGCAAGGATGACATGAAAATTCGTCAAGTATTCCATATTTTTTCTTTTTCTCTTAAACTTTGTTTTATGTGGGGGATGGTGCAGGGGCAGAGGATGGGTGAGAAGGGACAGGTAGTAAATGAATGGGATCAAGAAACATGATATAAAAGACACAATAAATCCATAAATGAGTTCATCATGGCAAGGAAGTATGGTTCCAAGCAGCAGGAGCAGATAGTTGAGAGCTCACATCTTTAAACCCTAGTAACCTGGAAGCAGAGGGAGTAAACAGGAAGTAGGGAGAGACTATAAACATTAGACTTCCCCTGATGGCATACTTCCTCTTTCAAGGCTGCACCTCCCATAACTTCTCTAAATAGAACCACCAACTGGAGATCAAGAGTTGAAGAACCTGAGCCTGTGAGGGACGCTTCTCAATCAAACCATCACAAGGGATGAGCTCCTGTGGGTGTCTCAAGACACCTGGATCTCACCGCATACCTGGCTTCCTACTGTCCCATAGAACTCCTGCTGCAATCACCAGGCTGAGAAGGAACCTCAGAAAAGAAATGATCACTGGAGGCTGACAGAGCCAGATCCCGGTCAGCCCCACCCAGAAGCTGTGGAGCAACACAGGGTAACCAGCAGCCGGGGAAACAGGTACACACGATGGGGAGACGCCAGACACAGACCTACCATGCCGCCATGGGAAAATGACAGGGCAGCGGCATTCAAGGTGCTTGACTGGGCCCGGTGTTGGGTATCAGCCACTCCCGCAGCTCACCAACTATGCTTCCCCAGAATTGATTAGATTGAGTTCCTACCACTTGGTAAATGAGGATGTGAAATAGTCATTTAGTTGTAGCACTGCTACTTTCTTCATGATTCTTTAGGTCTGACTTTGTGGCATGACCATTCAGTCGCCTCCACCACACAGGATGTTAGACAGTGTCAGCTCCAAGAGATGGAACCTTCCTTCTCAGGGATGTTGGAGAAAGAAGGACAGGTGATTCCTGGTACCTGGATGCAAAAGTCAGTACAGAGGGCATACCAAGAGTATGAGTTTGGAGAACCCAACATCTGCTTTCTGGTACATCTGTAGGTTTTGAGGTTGCTGTTTGCATTTGTTCAAAGAACAGTGTGCGTGTACACATGCAGGCAGAGGAACTGGACTCTGGACTGCTAAGTGCACTGTTACAAGGGGGATATGCATAACCCCAAACCAAATAGGGTCACAGGCTTAAATGATCTCCTAGGCAGACATTTGCAGCAGATAAAGCCAGTGGGGTGGAACATCCTAAAATGGCTTTGGTGACCACCTCAGCTACTGTCTGGGATGTGCAAGGGGTCAGACACCAGACCCTCCTGAGTTAGGGGTACAGAAATGGCTGTGATGGACACACAACATCCTTTTTTCTCAGAAAGCTGGAGTCCAAGTACACCCTAGGCCTAAGACAACTGGCATAATGCTTCTCATATGTTGTATCATTCCCAGGAGCAGGGCAGTAGCATACCCACCCTGTAGAATTCCCTTCAATTACTATTTCCTTCTTGAACATCTCAAAGCAAAATTTAACTTGGAAATCACTGTGATAATGGATATTGTGCTTCAGGGCCAGTGTGCTGGCCCACCCTTAATCCCAGCACTTGGGAGGCAGAAGCAGACAGACCTCTGTGAGTTCTCAGTCAACCTGGTCTACAGAGGGAGTTCCAGGTCAGCCAGAGCTACACAGGGAGACTCCCATCAAAAAAGAGTTCTCTTTCAGGTGGTGATGATGCTTGCCTTTAATTCTAGCACTTGGGAGGCAGAGACAGGCCAATATCTGTGAGTTCAAGGCCAGCCTAATCTACAAAGCAAGTTCCAGGACAACCAGTGCACTGTGTGTGTGTGTGTGTGTGTGTGTGTGTGTGTGTGTGTACGTGCATACGTGGGTGTGTGTATTCTCCAGTCAAAGTAAATTCACCTAGCTGCAGTGTACTGTTAAACTCTGGGATGTGCCCTCCTCCTCGTCAGGCTTGTGTTTTGATAACTTGATGTCTGGCTTGGGCTACTATTTTGAAGGCTGTGAAACTTATAGCATGATGCATGGAAGTAGGCCACTAGGGGAGGGCCCTTGAAGATATACTAGCCCCTGGTACTAAATCAGCCTGCATAGGAGATAGTTTGGGGTTATGCATAACCACTCTTGTAATAATACCTTTATCTGTATGTCCCCCTTGTAATAATTCCTTTACCTGCATTCCCCTTGTAATAATTCCTTTACCTGTATGTCCCCTTTGTAATAATGCCTTTAGCTGTATGTATACACACACCCTTCTCCAGACAACACACCTAGCGAGCCCAAAGCCCATTCCTATCCCCACAACCTGCAAAAGGGGACACAAACTCCCCCATCTGAACAATAGTATAATTCCCCACCAGTCCTGGTAAAAATTAGAGTTTCTTTTCAAGTGTGTTCCCAATGTATCTAGGTATGAAGCATAGAATGAAGGAACCATCCCGATCCGGCCTGAGCTGGTTGTGGGTGCATATGCAATAAGACATAGCAATGTCCTCTGGTAACCTTTTATGGAGAATCCCCAATTTAGCATCTTATGCCTATGCATAACTGGACATGCATATGACTAAAATCAGAAGCATTGTGGGAAGGAATAGGCACAGTAGGAAAAATAAATAAATGATCTAATCTATCCATCAAAAAGGGGCCTGCCCAAGCTGTAGTTACCAGCGCCTCTTTTTCTTGAACCCCACAAAGGAAGCCCCAACAATAGTCGATGAACTTGAGTGCTCTCCATGCTATAACCCTCTGTCAATGCTGACACCCTCTCATCCTCTTTAATCTGGGCTGCACTTTGTGTCTTACAGGTCTCCCTGAGTCCTTATTTTCAGTTCTTGGCTGAAAAACCAAGAACCTGGAAACACCAAGCTCAGGCTCCAACCACAGTAACAGTCCCAGCCATGATTCCCGCTCCCTGGTCTCAGCCAACAAACCTTGCCCACACATTCCCGCCACCAGACAGGTTCTCTGCCATGCCTTCCCTGCAAATGGTAGAGTGAAGACCCCTGAAGCCATGAGCCAAAATAAATCCTCTCTCTCTGCTGGGTTGCTTTGGTTGGGCATTTTGTCACTGTGCTGAGAAAAGAGACACGTGCCAGAAATACCCACCTGCCGAGCACAAGGCACCCCAACTACTAAACATAGGGCAGCCCACCTTCTAAGTGCAAGGTACCCCACTACTAAGCACAAGGTACCCTGTGAGCATTCTGCATTTGAGAATTCCATAGCCTGTCCCTCCTCTCATGAGCAAAGATCTCTCTCTCTCTCTCTCTCTCTCTCTCTCTCTCTGAGACACATGCTGCGTGGTTACTGTAGAACCTAGACCAAACTGAGTAGTCTGTAGATCGGAAGGAAAAGGAAGGAAGGAAGGAGGAAGGGAGGAGGAATATTTGGATACCATCATAGCCATATCAATCAAGAACTGTGAAAATTCAGGGTAGGTATCTGCTGATTGGGTCATTCCCAAGAGGGCAGGGTACCACGGGGCACTAATGTCACCCCAATAGCTGCTCAGCTGCTGAGGGCTTGGGATCACCCCTGTCATTCAAGGAGCAAGATGAATGACTGAGCTAGCCCTCATTTCTTAACATATGGTTGGCCTGTGCCCCTTCAGCACTTGAAATGGACATCTGAGTCTCCAGGGGCTCAGAAGACAAATGTCACATCGGGTGTGGCTGCGCATATGACTGAGACTGAGAGAACTGATTCTTTTTACTTTTTTACTTTTTCAAAAGATACCATTTATCTTTTATGTTATGTGTGAATGTTCACCTGCGGGAGTGTAGGCGCATCACGAGCACGCAGTGCCTGGGGAAGACAGAAGAGGACATTGATCCCTTGGAACTAGAGTTACAGAAGGTTGTGAGGTGCTGGGAACTGAGCCCGGGTCCTCTGCAAGAGCAGCTGCTACTCTTAACCACTGAGCCATCTCTCTAGCTTCTTTTTCTTTACTGTGGAGCTTGGGGTTGAAGCCAGGGCTCCACACATGCTAAACATGCACTCTGTCTGAGCTACGTTCATTTCTCTTTTTGAGATAGAATCTTGCACACAGGCTGACTTGAATGCAATGTGCAGCCCAAGCTAGTCTTGACCTTGTTACACAGCCCAGAAGCTATGTCTGCCTCAGAGTCCTGAGAACCTGGGGCTGCAGGTCAGTGGCACCAGTATAGGTTTCTGAAACAGAACCTCCAGAACTCTCCAATGAAGTCAAGTGGAAAACTCTATACAGATGAGACACTGCTTCACGAACACTTGGGCAAAGGCATGAGGGTGTTTCATGCCTGTAAAGAGGTCTGACTCGGGTTGAGCCGCTGGACAGGCTGGGTGAGCAAAGAATAAGGCTAGGAGAATATACTCTGAGATATTTGATTGTACACTTTCCATGGGCCAGGCACTGGGTAAAAAAAGCTACCAAGACAGGCAGATGTGATGCCTTAAGGAAGATTTGACACTCTGACAGAGGAGAGAGGCTCCCAGGGATGGGGGCTGTAGAAAAATACAACCTCATGACACCATACAGTGACAGCAAGAGCCTTGGGAGCCATGTGATCAGAGAGTCTAGACCCAAATGGCAAAGAGTATTGCAAGCAAAGAGAGCAGATCTGAGTGGAGGAACCAGAGAAATACCAGCATTTGAGAACTTCGGGAGATTGGCAATGAGGTCACAGATCACACAAGGAGCTTGATGGGGCAGCTCAAGTGAAATGTGCAGGCTGTTGGGACCAATTTTCTGAAAATGACCCTCCATCCTTCTGGGCCCACTTCCCCTTCACTGCCAAGATGTGTCCGGGCCTCTTTGGGGACACTAGCTGTGGTCACTTCAACCTCCAACCTTCTGAGAAGTGTGTCCACCTACAAGGTCAGGTGTGGCAAGGCTCTGACAATGTGACCACTCAAAGCCCATGGATGCCTTGTTGATGTTACAACGGTGACTACTGTTGGCTGTCAGTCCCACTCAGCAGCAGCATCGTCACTTTCAGGGTCAGGCATGGAAGGGCCTAGAGCCTGACTATGACGTTTCCCCATGGGGTACCTGCTTGTGGGCATTGCCCCAGGTCTAGGAGGGAAGGTCCCAGGCCCTGGGTACGGGTACTGGCATCTTAAGGTCAATGCCTGTCCTTCACCTCCAGGACCCCTGCCATCGGAATTGGCTTCCAACACCACCCTGGTTTTCTACAAGGTAACACCCACCACACACACACACACACACACACACCACCCCGAGAGTTGAAAAAGCCCATCTAAGGGAAGTGACGCCCAAAGCCAGTAGATTTCTCATAAGTGAGCTACATGGGGAAGCCATTGAGAGAGTCAACCCCACCCACTTCTACCTGAGGACTCATTAGCTTCTGTGACACATACATAGTGACACAGGAAGTCAGTGAGTAAAGCACAGTCCCCAGTCCTCCACCCTGGAGGTTACCATAGATCCCAGAATCTGGGGACCCAACATTCAGACCCCAAGACAAAGAGTCAATCATAAGGCCCAGCTCAAAAACACCTTCATTGTCAGAACCTTGAACTTCATGCAGCACTGTTCCATCTGCCACACAGCTGGGACACTGAGCCCCATCAGCCATTTACAAAGCAATGGCCACGCTGATATGGAAAGATACTTTATTCACTTCCATGTAGGTAACACCACGCCCACCCCCAGTGTGTGTGTGTGTGTGTGTGTGTGTGTGTGTGTGTGTGTGTGTGCTCGTGCGCGTGCGCGTGACCCTTCTACATGCAAAACAAGCACTGTGCATCCCAAGCCCTATTTTACTTAATCTTGAAGGTCTTACTACATTGCCCAGACTAGCCTCAATCCTGCCATCTTCCTGCCTGCGCACCCTGAGTACCTGGGATTATAGGTACGCATGACCACGCCCAGTTTCATTACCGTTTATTTCTTTAGGTCCCAATCTTCTACTGAATGAGCAGGCACTGGGTCTCTGCTTGAAAGGAATTAGAGCTGGGGAGATGGTTCAGCTGTCCAGGCTTGATTCGCAGCACCCTCAACTTCTCTCTCATCTCAGACCGAGAATCCCTAAAACACTGTGATGGATGAGCAGTGAGAACCAGGCATAGTGGTGTATCCCTGTAACCCCAGCACTTGGGAGGCTGAGGCAGGACGACTGCTTGCTCATTCAAGGGCAGCCCTGGCTACCAAATGAGGCATTATCCGGAAGAAAGAAAAGAAGCAAGAGGGTGGGGAGGAGGTCAAGGGTTATACAGGAGCTGGGGAGGTGGTTTGTTAGATTAAAGTGCTGCTGTAAATGGGAACACCTGAGTTTGGATCCCTGCATTTGTAAAGTCTACTTGTAATTCTAGCTCTAGGGGGCTAAAACAGAAGGATCCTGGGAACTAGCCCAGCCAAGTAATCTAGCCAAAATGGTGAGTTTAGGGAGAAAAGCCTGTCTCAAAAATTAAGGTAGAGGGGCAACTGAGGAAAATACTAGAAGTCGACCTCTGGCCTCTGCATACAAGTACACATGCACCTACACATGCACGAGAACCTATTGCTGCGCGCGCGCGCACACACACACACACACACACACACACACACACACCTACCTGTAGGGACAGCCACTTGGTGCAGGGTTAGAAACAAGTTCATAGCAATGTGGAAGGGACAAACTACAGAGCATAGGCCCTCAGTCACCGTCATTTAGGAAATTTTTACATTTTTCTAATGGATACCAGAAACATGGGATGGAGGCAGGTGAAATGTGGTTTGCTGAGCATCTACCACAGATTTCGTTAATGTACTCGAGTCAAAGAGCCCACCTATGCCGGAAGAGAGCACACAGTCCATCTGTTAGCCACCTCCAAAGCAAAGACTACTCTAGCATGCAGGGAAAGCTGCACTGGCTGCAGGGGCACCAGGCAGTGACTAGCAGTGACCCAACCCGCGTCGGTCCTCAGTGGTGACCAAGGACCCCTCTGCAGAACAGCTCTCTTCCACATACACACAGCTTAGCAGGTAAAGGGTATGAGTCCCCTGCCCCAGGGCCTGCTGGCGGTCACTCAATTGAAAAAGGTGTTTGCCCAAATTAAAGTCTGCCCTGAAGTTCTGTTTCCCTGCCAAGTCAGCACCTAATTCCAAGCTCTGATGATTGACATGTCTCTTAATGCGGGTTTCTAAATGGGAAACCATTTTGTGAGCAAACACTGCAAGAGCAAGAATTCCTTGGTCCACTGACCCCGCAGCCTCCTCTCTTGCGAGCCACCTGGTGATGGAATTGCCCCCCGAATATTGTCCTTTTCTATTATTTTTATCTTGGGTTCCAAATGAAGCGCATGAGGAAAAATACGGGGTGGTGTGGCCTGAATTCTCATGAAGAGGTGTTAGGAGGGTTTTAAGCACAAGCAGAGGTAGATAGCCTGGGAATCAAAGAAATTGTTTTAATTCAGTGCGTAGGATAGTGAGGTACTTCAGACAGGGAGTGCTGTGTGGCTGGGCTAACCCACAGGGGTAGAGCAGGCAGGGAAGTGACCAGTCTAGGCTCAGTGACAACTCAGGACCACAGACTACCAGCAGAGCAACAGGGGCAGCCCCTTGCCCTTGCCCTGGAAACCCCACTGAGAACCTGCAACTCCCTCTGTTATAATTTGAATGAGAAATGTTCACTACTTATTCT
The DNA here is from genome assembly GCF_943737965.1 of Phodopus roborovskii. Lineage (NCBI taxonomy): Eukaryota > Metazoa > Chordata > Mammalia > Rodentia > Cricetidae > Phodopus > Phodopus roborovskii. The sequence continues at coordinate 2,357,593 of NW_026126636.1, forward strand.
CCAGCTGGGTGGGACTCTTGAGAGGGTTTGGGGGTCCTTGAAGACCCTTTAGGAAGTGAGGTTTTGTGGGAGAGGGACACTGAGGGGCTTGGGGGGTGTCTTGAGGGTTACAGCCAGACCCGACCTGGGGTCTAGTCTCTGCTGCCTGTTCCTGCAAGTTGGGAGAAGCCAGGGTCTCAAGACCCTCCCCATTCACAAGCCCCTCCCCCTCCAATCATATTAAACCCTTCTCCTCTGGAGCATCTCCATCATTGAAGAGAAAAGTAACTAATAAACAATCTAAGGCTGTATCCTCCCCGAGGCTGCTTGCCTGTCACCTGGGCACAGCTGACACTTGAGGACCCAAGTTTGGGGATCCGGTGCGTCTTCCTCTCTCGCCCAGGACTGGGCAGGCTTTATTCAGCCATGGCCCTTGCGTCGTTTCCTGTGTGTATAGTCCAGGGATAATTAATTTATTTTTCATTTGATTTTATTATTATTTGTGTGTGTGTATGTGTGCGTAAGAGAGAGAGAGAGAGAGAGAGAGAGAGAGAGAGAGAGAGAGAGCATTGTATCCCCTGGAGCTGAAGTTACAGGTGTAGCCATCCAGCATGAAGACTGGGAACTGAACTTGTGTCCTCTGGAAGAGCAGCAAGTGCTCTGAACCACTGAGTCCTCTCTCCAGCCCTCTTTAATTCTTGTCGACGAGATTTCGTGTTTATTCATTTTTTCCATAGTCCTCACCGTCTATTGAGGCATTCTTCCTCTACAGGAAAGATCCACACTGGTTTCGACAGCGCTATGGGTCTTGACTCTTGAGCAAATCCCTCACCACCAGGATACATGGAGAGGAGGATGGAGAAGAGAGCTGCCTTGAACCAGGAACCACAGCTAATGATGGCTCATCTAAAAACTGCTGCCCAACTTCAGAGCCAGCCTGGGCAGGAGGCGGGAGGAGAGCCCAGAAGAAGGTATTCTCTTTCACTGGCAGACACAGAGCTGAGGTTTGGGGGAGGAGACCCCCAAGCTGAGACTGAACCGGGTTGAGAGGTTGGAGTGCAGAAGCCTTTGGTGTGAGGAGGAGGAGGGGGTATGTGAAGAGCCCAGTAGGCAGGGTGTGGCCCTGGATCAAAGGGAAGGAAACCCTGAGATCCTTTCCCTAGCTCCCTGGGCTGTCTAGGGGCAGCTTCACTCACCCTCCTGGACCACAGCACCTGCCATCACCTGGGCTCCCTTGGTCTTGCATCTCCCAACACAAAGGCCAGCTGCTGGAACTCCCCCTGCAGCCCCAGTGAGAAGCAGTCAGGGAACAAAGCTATCTATGCCTTGTGGTGCCCAAAATACTACTGTCATTTATTTTGTTATATGAAATTAGAGCGTGCCTTGTAGCCATAATGAATCATCTCCTTCCTGCCCGGGCCACTGTGTCAGGCAGGAGCTCAGCATCCCCCCATTCAGGGCCTTTCACTTCATCTCTGGCTAATAATAACCCACCCAGGTGAGCGAACGCCCTCCCCAGACAATGCAGGGCCTGGACAGACATCTCCAAGAGAAGAGCAGCATGTGAGGGGTGGGGCCAGGCAAGCATGGCTGGAGAAAGACAGGGCCCACGGGCCAGAGGAGAGACCTGTGCTCCATGGTGGAGAGAAGCAACCCAGAGGCACCAGATGTCTTTCCCAGCAACTCCTCGGAGAATGCATCCACAGCAGGCTGCTCTCATGTGGACTTTCTTCTCACTCATTGTCTAGATTTGGCTCAGAGAGTATCTCCCCCTCCCACGCATCCTCTACACCAAGTCCTCACCATGACCATTCACGGCTTTGCTCTCCATGTAAGCCTCAGATTGAAGGCACTGTATCACACACGAACCTGGCGCTCACAGGGTCTAGCCCCTCCTCCCTGGGCTGGCTGTGTAGGAGTTGGTGCTCAGGAAGTGCGTCAGCTAATATGTGATGATATAATCAGGATCTTGGGTTCTTCCCTCTGGGACAAGGACCAAGGAGCCCTGCCCAGCCTGCTGCAAAAGAAGCCAAGCCAGGCTATGCACCACAGAGTCTCCCCTAATAGAAAGCTATCCCAGGCATAAGACTGCCATGATCCTGTATCACCAATCTTTCCCACTAATTGCAGCTCTTAGCTCCTTCTAACTGTGGCATCCTCGGAGTTGGCACACAACTGGTATTGCTCAGTGAGGGCACAGATGAAGGAATCAGTGAATGAGAGTCAAAGGCCGCCGTTGCTAAGTGATGTAGGACCAATCCCCCAGAGGGGCCAGCTGGCACAGCCTGCTCCTCCTGTCTCAGAGGGCTCTGATGAAGGGGAACTGTAAGCCGCCATCCCACAATTTCCTATCAATGCACGCATGGTCCATAGATTTCTCCTGGCACCCATTTGTACACTGCACCAGACTCATCTGTCACCCTAGGCTCTCTGAATTTACCTCCCAACTCCATGTGAAGTCTGTCTGTTCCTTCTCTACAGTGATTAAGTTCTACTGTCGAGCTAATTTGGTTGAGACACTCCTCAAAAGTCAGTAAAGCGCTGACTGTGAGCAGAACCATGCCCCAGGCTGGAGACCCAACTGGAATGGATGGGGAGAATGGAGAAAGCCAACACTTCCTGGATGCTGTGGCTGGAGCTGGTGTGTTCTGCCATGCACTCACCTCTGCACTCACCAGAGCCATAGGCTAAAGTTAACCCTTCCTCCCTTCCCTTTGCGTGTTAATATCCCTTCTTTTGTCTAAGGATGAAATATGACTAATATAATCATCCACCAAGAATGTATCTTCTGCCTGACTCTACCTTCTTTCTCTCTCTTCCCCATGGATCCTTGCTACCCAGCCATGGTGCTCTTCAGGGAACCTCCTGGCTGCCTAGCCTCCTTAACCTCCATGACTCATATGACCTCATGGCTCCCTGAATCCAAGTGAGTTCTAGTCTTCATGCACTGGGTACCGGCCTGGTGCTGCTGAGAGGTTCCATCTTGCCTGAGCATAAGGAAGCCACACATCTCTATCTCACCTGCAGATGCCGCAATGTCAGGCTCACTGAAGCTCATTGGGATGCTTTCTCACTGAGTGAATGAAGCAAAGCAATACCATGGAACTTATCAAGTCTCAAGTTCCATCCTTAATTTGTCATCATGTACATGGCCGCAAAAAACGAAAACACAAAAAGCCATCCATAAAGCAATAAGTAGCTGCTGAGAGAGAATCTGTCTTCTGTTTTGAGATATTTGATTACACTGTGTGAAGATGTCACTGTAATTGGTTTAATAAAAATCTAAATGGCCAATAGCGAGGCAGGATTTTCGGGGCAGAGAGAATGCTGGGAAGAAAGAGATGAAGTCACCACTCAGACCTGCTGAGGAAGCATGGCATGTAGGAAATGAGGTAACAAGCCATGACCCACATGGCAGCACATAAATTAATAGAAATGGGTTAACGTAAGTTATAAGTGCTAGTTAGAAACAAGCCTAAGCTGTCAGTCAAGCTTTCACAATTAATAAGAAGTCTCTGTTTTATGATTGGAAAGCCAATGGTCTCACAGGAAAAGTTTGACTACAGTCTTATCTAGGGAAAAGGCCCCCTGATAGGTTTTATCCAATCCCAGGTGGTCAGTCCTACACACACACACACACACACACACACACACACACACACACACACGCACATGTGCACACACACACCTATGCAACCCTGAATGAATTCAGCAGGTTGACCCATATGTGTCTATTTTTTGAGTGTGAGTGTGTGTGTGTGAGTGTGTGTGTGTGCGCGCACACGTGCGCACGTGCACGCACAATCACACCATGTATATATAACAACAATCAAAGAAGAGGGGGTCATGAACTTGAGAGGGAGTAGAAAGGACAAAGGAGAGGTTGGAAAGGGAAGGAGGAGGAGTGGAAATTATGGGGACACAGTACTCATTACAAAATTCCCAAACAGATAAAATAAATGCAATAAATAAATAAATAAGGAGCTAGAGTGATGGCTCAGTAGTTAAGAGCCCCATCTGCTCTCCCAGAGGACCACGGTTTAATTCCCAGCACACACATGGTGACTCACAACCCTCTATAACTTCAATTCCAGGGGATTTACCCCTTCTGGGCCCTGCTTGCACAGGGTGCACAGATGTACACATGGTAAAACATCCATACATATAAAATAAAAACTGAAATATATATATATATATATATATATATATATATATCTTACATGATACATACTATATTTTAAATATATGTAATCTTATGTGTATAAATGTATAATATATGTATAAATAAGATAATGTGTATATAAGTATATAAATAAGACTATATTTTATGTATATGTATATAGGTATATAAATAAGATAAAATAAAAATGCAAATATCGGCTGTTATAATTTTTGTATAGCTCCTTCTGGTTTCTCTACACATTTTCACACAGATGAGAACCTGTGTGAGGGGGAGTTTTTGTCCTCCTTTGGATTTTTTGACAAATCCATAAACATAGCATTTAATCATGAGATCACACTTTATTGTTCTTCATGATTCTCTTATTAAATACACAAATTGTATGCAGTCTTCTCTGTATTTTAAACAGTATTGCAATGAATATCTTCATGCAGAAGATATTGTCGTCCTGCAGTGCTGAGGGTCACACCTAGAACTTAGGCTCCATGAAACAGATGCTTGGAACTCTACCATAGACCACATCAGCAGCTCTTTCCAAATTTTATTCTATTGTTTTATGAGATTTATAAAGCAGATTTCCTAGGTCAAAGCTGATCCACACTTTTTAAGTTATTGATAATTATTTCTAGGAAGTATATACATGATATTTTTATTAATTTCTTCCAAGCATACTGCAGTTTGATCATACTCATCCCTCTCCTCCCTCTAACTCCTCCCAGATCTACCCCTTCCCAACTTCATACTTCCCTTCTCCCGTAACCCACAGTGTACGGGTAATTTGTGTTACCCTTACACTCTTGGGTATGGGGCTGTTTAGTCAAGTGCGGGTTGGCCTGCACTGTACAAGAGCGTGGGTTGGCTGTATCCTTAAAGAGAACCAACTCTCCCTCCCTTAGGAGACATCAATTGTCAATAGCTTCTCAACAGCAGGGGCTTATAAGCCATTCCTGCTTCTAGGCTGGAATATTGACTGACTCGCTCTTGCACATGTATTGTCCAGACATCCGTAGCTTCTGTGAGGTCCCCGGTACAGCGCTCCTGCCATGGCCAGAAGGCACTATATCTCTCCAGTTCTTCCTGACCTTCCACCCTCTCTCCTTCCATGGTCCCTGAGCCTTAGGAAGAGGGAGTGAGGTATAGATAGATGGTCCAATTTGTGGCTGAGCTCTCCCCAGACACTCTCTAGATCTTAGCCAGGTGTGGGTTTCTTTATGAGCAGTGATTTCCTATGGTATTATTAAAGAAAGGAATACGCATGTACACACAAACAACACTTACCAGAAGATGTGGGAAGGTAACCATAGAGCAAGCCATACAAAGAAAGCAAGGGGAAAACATGGCGGAATTCATCTCAAACATGTCAGTGATCACATTAAATGCAAATGTGCTAAATTTATCAATTAAAGGATGCAGTCAGTCCTAACCAAGAAATCCGTGTCATCCCCTCTAATACTGCAGAAGAGAGAATGGAAAGAACACAAGAACCAGAAGATAGGGAGAAGGGTGCAAAATATCATCTCCTGAACAAAATACAGCCATTACCTTCATGATTCACAGAAGCCCCCGTGCCCACGATGGGTCTCTCTAAGAATGGGCCAGACAGCAGTCAGACTTAGACGGAGAGAGGGTTCAGGGATCTTAACGCTTACTGCTGGGCTATTTGGTACTGATATATTCATGGAAAAGGGGAGCCCTTGCCTTCCTTCAGTCATATACCCACTGATGACCCCCCCAGGTTCCAAGCAGTGGCCATGTATATGCATATGGTCGCTGGGTAAACCAGTAAGACCCAAACCAAAACCAGCAGCATGAATCTAAGAAAGGATCGAGAGTGACAGGGAGGGATGGGAGGGTGATGAGGGAGGGATGATCCGAACACATTGTGTACACGTGTGAAATTGTCAGATAACAAAATTAATCAATAAAAAGACATAGTGGAAATGGACTTAAAATGCGCTCGAGCTATAATGTAATCTAAAAGAAACTCGCTTCAAATACAACGACCTAATCAGGTGGGAAACAAAGGAGTAAGAACGATATGCATTAATGAAAGGAAGGCGGCAGACTTACATTAACATCAGATGAAATAGAGAGCAGACAATACCACCAGAGAGGCAGAGGTAGGATATATGATGATAGAGAAGGTCAACCAGGGAGAAAGCAGAGCAAACCAAGGCATGCATAGAACAGAAGGAAAATATGACGGAATGGGAAGGAGAAGAATCCACGGTGAGGCAATTGCTCAAGCTCCCTCCCTCAGTGGCCACACATGTCATCTACAACACGGAAGAGCTCATGCCACTGCCAACCAAACGGACCAAGGTTCACGAATGAACCCACCTGACTTCAGAGGTCCACGTGGAAGATTAGCAAAAGTAGCCTGCTTCGGGCCCACAAAAGACACATAGCGGGGTTTCAGCCACACTGAACACACCCTCCAAATACATTGAAATCACAGAAGCATCCCCAAACACTCGGAAGTGGACCAACAGATTTCTAAATAACATGAGCTAGGATGGAAGACTCACGGGGAAGTAAAAGAAAATTTGCATGGAGCAGAAAGAAAATGAAAATACAATACATCAGAAGTTGTGGGGCACGGCTACAACTGTGTGAGGAGGAAAACTTACAGTATTGAGTGTACAAAATGGAAAGGAGGAAATATACCAAATCACAAAGTCCAAGTTCACACTTCAAGGACCTTGGGAAGACAGACAGACAGAGACAGAGACAGAGATTAAACCAAAGTGTCAGGCATCCTTAATCCCAACACTCAGGAGGCAGAACCAGTTGGATCTCTGAGTTTGAGGCCAGCCTGGTCTACAGATCAAGTCCCAAGGCAGCCAAAGCTGTTACACAGAGAAACCCATCTCGAAAAAAGAATTAACCCAAAGCTAACTAGCAAGAGAAATGAAATAATAAAGAAAAAATTTAACTAAACAGAGAATAGAAAAAAAACAACAATAAAGAAAATCAGTGAAACAAAGACTGAGTTCCTGGGAGAGCTCAAGGAATAGACAAATCTCTAGGACAACTAATTAAAAGGTGACAGGGAATGCCTGAGAAACCCCATCCATGTGACCTGGTGACAAAGTAGGCAAGCTACTCCAATAATATAAATGACTATAGCATAACCACTATGAAGGAAATGTAATCCTGTTATGACTAAGAAACTTCAATTTCTAATTCTTAAACTTCCCCTAAAAAGAATTCTTCAGGCCGAGATAGTGTCACTTGTGAGTTCTATCAAATGTTTAAATATGAATTTATCCCATTCTACAAATCTTTTATTAGAAAATAAAGGCAAGAGGCTACTTACTACCTCTGTTGTAAATCTGGTAATGCTGCCTTAACAAGCCACAGAATGACAATGCAATAATATAAGATAAAAAGAGACAGAAAAGGGGAAGAGAGAGGTTGAAGGTTGGGAATGCAGCAGAGAAGAAGGGTACCAATCCAAAATTCCCTCACAAATGCTAGAGAATAAAGCTCATAAACAGAAAGAATTTCACAAAATGAATGCAAGCTTGGTTCAATATCACATAATCAACGAATGCAATCCCGTACACTGACTAAACAAAGCATGTTGGATTAGTTGGTGCAGAAGGCACATGGAGCAAAATTCATGATTTTTTAAAAATAGGGAGCTCCCTGAAAAGTAAGGACAGTGAAATTTTTCTTCGACTGATAAGAGTGTCCATAAACAAGCTGCAGCTAACACTGTGTGTGAGTGTGAAAGCTAACATCTTCCCTCCAGCAGTGAATCAGAGAATTGCCCATATTCTGAACTCTAGATCAACCCAGAACTGAAGGTCTAAACAGTTCATGTTTTCAAAATAAATGGTAGTTAATGCTAAAGTTATGGATAAGAAAGAAAGAGAGTGGGAGGGAGGGAGGAAGGGAGGGAAGGAGGGAAGGAGGGAGGGAGGGAGGGAGGGAGGGAGGGAGGGAGGAAAGTATCCCTGTCTGCAGATAGCATGGCCGCCTATGTAGATGAGCTCAAGCAAGCTCCAGAATTCTCCTAGAACCCAGGGCTGAGTCTAGCAAAGTTGCAGAACAGGATTTAAACATATAAAAGAAAGAGTTTTCTGAACATTAGAAGCGAACACGTGAACATTAACAAACATGTGTGGGAGAGATGGACCCAGGCTTCTAAGGATGCTACACGCATGTGGTACACATACACACATCAGGCAAACACTCATAAACACAAAATAAAAAAATAAATATCTGGACAGTGGTAGCACACGCCTTTAATCCCAGCACTTGGGAGGCAGAGGGAGGCGGATCTCTGTGAGTTTGAGGCCAGCCTGGTCTACAAAAGGAGTTTCAGGACAGTCAGGACTGTTACACAGAGAAACCCTGTCTCGAAAAACCTAAATAAGTAAATAAATCTTTTAAAAATTAAATGTGTATTATATGTAAATATTCAACAAATGATACTAAGAAGCAAGAATAAGCATGTATAAGAGTTGGATAATCAACTCCATGATGTAGGAAACTCACAGAAGATGCGGAGATAGACTGCATTTATGGGCTAATAAACAGAAACAGTAAAGGGCTCCTCTCTCCTCACATTCACAAATCGGTTAAATGTGTAAACGAGTCAGTTACCCAAATTCCGGAAGGTGTTTTATGTGTATAGATACATACAATGTCATTTTTAAATTTATTTAGACACCAAATAGGTAGGCTAACTAAAATTGTTTTTGGATAAAGAACGAAGTGCAAGTAATAATTATATTCAATAACATGATTCATTCAGTAACTATAGCAAATCAAAAGTGCCAGACATGTGGATCAATGGAGTAAAGCACAGAACAGAGAGAGCACAGCCAAGGGTTTAACAGACTTGATAACAACATAGAAAAAAAAAGGTCCAACCACCCAAGGGCTTAAATGTAAAATGGAAAGTTCTAGAACTCCTAGCAGGAAGTATAGAAGAAGATCTGATAAATCACAGGAGCAGGGCAGATTCCTTGTATTTGATACTAAAAATATATATTCAGCAAGCAGAAAATTGATAATTGGGCTTCACCAAATTTTCGTTAGAAACTGAAGTTAAAAGGAGGAAAATAGCCTGCAAAGGAAGAAAACATTTGCAGTACTGTGTCTGGTGAAGGACTGTCATTGAAACTGCAGAAAGAAATCTTAAAACTCAAAAGAAAAAAAAAATGGAAACACTGAGCATGGTGATGTATGCCTGTAATCCTGACACTCAGAAGGCTGAGGCAGGAGGATGGCCTCCATTGTAAGACCCGGTCTCAAGAACAACAGTATAGTTAGAAAAATGCACAGGCGCGTGAAGAGGCCTCTTACCAGAGAGAATATAGATGGTATAGAAACAAGGGTTTACAAATATCGGCCATTAGAGAAATCAATTAAAACTGCCCTCCATGGAGGCTAGTGAGGTGCCTCAACAGGTAAAAGCAAACTGTGGTACCTTTACACCACAGAACACTCCTCAGCAAAGAACAGCAACAACCTGCATAAAACCGGGAGAAACATGGTAAGTGCAAACAGCCAACTGCCGAAGGTTGCATCCTGTTCGATCCCATTGACGTGTCATTCTGTGGCTAAGCATGCAGCCCAGTGGGAGATTCTCAGCACCACATAAAAGAAAGCTAGGCACTGCACATACATGTTACTCCAGTGCAGGCCCTGGGAACTCGCTGTCCAACCATTCTAGCCAATCAGTGAGCTTCTGATAAAGTGAGAGACCCTGCCTCAAAATAAATAATAAGTAAGGGGGGAAGGAATAGAGAGAGAAACCCAAAGGCAACCTCCAGTTTCCACATGTACACCTGTGGGCAGGCAGGATGCAGACACTCACACACACTCACTGACACACCCCACATAAACACATAAACTAAAACTAACAAATCTGTGATGGTAGACTACAATTCCACTTGCTCATCAAATGCTAGCGGTGGGTGTACATTTTGATTTTGAATTTTGCAATGCTGGTGGCTGAATAAATACTCTCCCACTAAGACACATCTCTGGAGTTTAATAATGTTTAATCTCTTAACAAGTAATTAAATGTATACCCTAAATGTGTGACAGTCATTAAAAGGTTAATAATACACAGGCATTGTTGGTGGCACAGGCCTTTAATCCCAGCACTCAGGAGTCAGAAGCAGAGGCAGGTAGATCTCTGTGAGTTCGAGACCAGCCTGGTCTATAAGAGCTAGTTCCAGGATAGCCTCAAGAAAAAAAAAAAAAAAAAAAAAAAAAGGTCAATAATCTTTAGTATGCACTGATATGTTTGTAAGTGGTAATGTTATATTTCATGATACCTGTGATAGGTGTAATAATATGTGGAAACAGGTATCTTGACCATTTGAGGGGTGCAAAACAAGAAAAAGAAAAACAAAATGCAGTCAGTGGCAGCATGGTATGGGGACCCATGTGGATAATTCACCAGAAACCTGAACAAACCCAGACCGGCTACCCAAACAAAAACGGTAAAAGGATGAAGATGAAGGTCTCTGAGGCACATTGTTGGCAGTGGGCAGAGCTTATCTGATCCCAGCACAGAAAAGGTATCAAAAAGTGAAAAGGTTAAGAGAGGAGAGAGAAACTGAATATTGGCTAAGTATTTGGTAATATTAAACTGGGCGTAGGTGGCGCACACCTTTAATCCCAGCCCTCGGGAGGCAGAGGCAGGAGGATCTCTGTGAGTTTGAGACCAGCCTGTTCTACAGAGCGAGTTCCAGGACAGGCTCCAAAACAATACAGAGAAACCCTGTCTCAAAAATATATGTGTGTGTGTTAGAGAAATTTTGCTCATCTCAAAGGGAGCCAAAGCCATGACGTGTATGCTTTTTCTCTCTTGGAAATGTGTTCTTAATTGTTGATGGTTATAAAATAGTGTGTGAGGGTGGCTTCAGATAACCCAGATGGGACTTGGGAAGTGACAGCTACTGTGGATGGGCAGTGTGTGCATCCACGCTCCTGTTTGTACTACTTTTGCACAAGTTTTTATTTCCTAAAACAAAAAGGCAAAAAATACAACTATGACAGGAAGAATCTGTTTCCCCCAGGGTTCCTATCTGTTAAAGGGTGTGCACACCTTACACCTTTGGGGGGTATGCACATGTGCATATGGGTGAAAGTGTGTGTCTGTGTGTATGTGTGTCTGTGTGTGTGTATCTGTGTGTGTGTTTGTGTGTGTGTGAGTGCGTGTGTGTGTGTGTTTGTGTGTGTGTGTGTGTGTGTGTGTGTGTGTGTGCCTGGTGTGGATATCTGAAGCAAACACGGTCTTCCTCAATCACTCCACACCTTTTTTTCTTGAGACAAGGTCTCTCATTGGACATGCGGTCATAAATTGCACCGGACTGGCTACCCAATGAGCATCTTCACTTGTCGGCTTCTCTGGAGAGGCTGAGAGTGTGGCAGGGGTATGTTTGCTGTGTACATATGTGCAATTGGGTACATGTACATGTGTGTGTACATCTACACTGATGCCGGTGGCCATTGTCATCTGTCATCATGTCCTGGGCAGGAAGTGCTAGAAGAGGTTCCCTAGGTCAAAGGAACATACTTTACCCACCAGGAAACCAGGCCCCTCTAGCAGACACTGTCAAACCCTGGCCGATAGTGAGTTCCAGTCCACCCGCCTGCCTAGCTCGTCTGTTTGTTGCATTTTTCATGAGTTTGTGAGTACACGTTTGCATACTACATGCATGTGGTTCCCCCAGAGGCCAGAGTGGCATCAGAGCCCCTAGAGCTGGAGCTGGAGGTGACCCTGCACTGCCCTGTGTGGATACCGGGAACTGACTGGGTCCTCTACAAGAGCCTGGGATGCCTGACTGCTGAGCCAGCTCTCCAGCCCAGTGGTTGATTTTCAGAACCCAGGCTAGCCTCAAACTCATGGTAATTCTCTGGCCTCAGTCCTGGGATTACAGGTGTACACCACTACAGCCACCCAAAAGCTTGTTGTTGCCTTTAGAGTATAAGGAATTGCAGTAGCCCCTGAATGCTGACCAGATGAGAGCATCCTAGTAAAAAAACTAATGCTAATAAAAGTAAGGCAATACTTTCCAGTGGCACACATCTGTAGGAAGGGAAGAAGGGAGGGAGGGGAAGTGAGACAGAGAGAGGGGGGAGAGAGAGAGAGAGGGAGGGAGAGGGAGGGAGGGAGGGGGGAGGGAAAAGGGAGGGAGGGGAAGAGAGGGAGGGGGAAGGAATGGAGGTAGACCAGAAGGTAGGGATGGAGGGAGGGAGGGGGAAGAGAGAGGGAGAGAGGGAAGGGGGGAGAAAGGGAGTTCACCAACCAATGAATTCTCAAATAAGCAAATGAGTGTGCCCGTAGTAGATGACACAAACTGACGGTGAACAGATGAAGCCTGAGAACAGAGGGTCTGGAGGAGGAGGTCAGCCCCGCCTACTGGAGCTGCACAAGGCTTTGGAGGAAGAACAGAACCCATGACTCACCTCCCTTCCCAGGAGCCTCCTGAGGATGGGCACTGGTTCTCAGAACAGCACCCACTGTGGTTTCAAACCTCAAGTAGGAACTTGGTACAATGAGTACCACGCACTCATTGTACCAAGTTACATCCCCAGAAGTGCATCCTGTCCTCCTGCACAGCCCTATTGTTCTCTCCTTACCCTGTGCTCTTCCTGCTGGTCCCTTGCCCAGTTCCAATGAGTCCCCCTTCACTTTCATTTTATGTATGTATGTATGTATGTATGTATATATGATGAAATATATAATATGAAATACATGATGAAATATATACATATATATATACATATATGTAATCTAGGTTCTGCATGCGAGAGGAAGAGTGGCATTTGTCTCTCTGCATACACTTCCCTGCCAATGACATCATTGCACTCTTCCTTATGGTGGAATAAAACTCCACTGTGTGTGTGCACCACACTTTCTTCATGCTGTCATGTGTTGCTGGGCATCAGGCTGTTTGCATGTCTCAGCTATCGTGAGTCATGCTGGGATGAAGGTGGGTGTGGGGTACCGCTGTTCTGTGCTCTCTGATCCCTCCGGGTACGTACCCGGGTGTGGTATGGCTGGGTTGTACAGCAGTGCTGTACAAAACAAGAATTGTATGTTGCTACGTATTTTGAAAGAACTTTTTAAATGTGTTCTATACTCCAAATACTCCAACTCTTTGTGGGGAAAAGAGATACCTCAGCATTCAAAATAAAATCCTGCAAACAACAGCCTCCTGAACCAACACATAATGTCTGAAGAGTGCTCAGCAGGTGCCATGGCAAGGAAGCCACCCTCCGTTTCCTCCCCCCCCCCCCCCCAGTCCCCTTCCTGTGGCTGCACAAGCTACAGGAGTCCACCCTGTTCCTCTTTGCCAATCTTTACTCAGAGGCCACAGGAATGTTGGCATGCCTGAGGCTCCCAAGAGCTTGGTCTCTGGACATCCATTCTGTGCACAAGAGAAGAGGCGATCTGACCTCTAACTTTATCCCAGGGTCTTTGGGGGCCCACACAGCTCTGCGGGTGACACCTCAGATTCCCCAGGATCCCAGTCTGGGTACCCTAAGCACATCTGGGTACAGCCCACCAACCACACACACAGGAGGACAATGCTACACCAGAGTGGAGTCATTTTCATCTTTTCAAACACACCTCTCCTCCTCCAGAGGGCCTGCCCTCCTCAGTAAACTCAGGAGCCGCTTTTACTAGTAGATGGCACAGTGTCCCTGAGCGCTGCCTTAGTGAGGCTTTCTACTGTGGTACAACACCCTAAACAAGAGACTTGGGAAGAGCGGACTGTATCCTTTACAACCCTCAGGCCACACTCTGTTACCAAAGGCAAGGCAGGGGCTCAGGGCAGGAACCTGGAGGCAGGAGCTGATACAGCCACCATGGAGGAGCGCCTTACTGGCTTCATCCCCATGGCTTGCTCAATCTGCTTTTTTATGACACCCAGGAGCAGCAGCCCAGGGGTGGAACCATCCACAAAGGGCCAGGCCCCTCCATAGGAATCGTCAACCAATAAAATGCACTATGAACTTGCCTACAGGCCAATCTCCCAGAGGGATTCTCTCCCTTCAGAGTCCCACATCCCAGACAACTCTAGTTCATATAAAACTAACCAGCACAGATATGCATGGTCCAAATTCTGATGAGATCTTTCCAAGAAACCACTTTTACTCCTTCACCCCCACTGACCTTCCAGAATATTCCTCTTGATGTGGCACCTGGCGGGGCAGGAGCCGCTGAGGGCTCTGTTGATGTCTCCAGAGACCTGCGCATGTAACTGTTTCTATTCAGTGTCAAGAGAGAGCTCTGGGTACACCCACCACCATCACCCCGAAGGCCAGCCAGAGAGAGGCAGAGACTCAGAAGTCCTTGTGGGGGCCAAACTGCTGAGTTACTCCCCACCCTGGGTCCAGTCTTCTGTACAGTGTCCTGCCCTGTTCCTCCAGCTTGTCTGGACTCTCCCCACTCCCTCCTCTCCGGTGTGACTTTGGGTCATAAAATGGAACGATTCAGTGTTTATGTTTCTAGCTACATTTACGTTTAAGAGTAAGATGTTGAGTTTAGTTTTAATGATGGAGGAAGAAAAAAAAAGGCCTTTCAAAGGCTAGCTCACTGAAACTCATTATGTACTGTAAAGGCCACTATTTAAAGATTCTGTAATTCTACTGATAATCTTTTTAAAGCAGATTTATAGCAGAAAATAGTTAGATTCTTTGACTTGAGTTATAATTTTCCATTCTGTAATTTAATACTCCTTTAGTTTATATTTGCGCATTAAAAAGACGGGATCTAAAAGTCCATCATTAAATACTTTTAATAAGTGCAATAAATAAGTTTTACAGTGTGCGTAAATCTAAAAACAAAACCCAACATAAATTGTTAATCTTACACTTTTTCTCATTAATTGCAATACATAAACATATGTTTTATACAAAGATATTTGCTCCAAAATAAGTATAATAAATACAGTTTACCACATGTATTAACCTTAATAGTTACAAGCTGTTAATCTTATATATTAGGTAATAATTTGTAATAAATAATTGTTTATTATCTTGATGTTTGCTTGTCTTGGGTTTTAGCAATATGCAATAAAGAAATGCAATTTTGAATAATTTGATTGTAAGACTACTGGGAAAATACTGTATGTTATAATTAGCTGGGAGATGGTTCTGCTCATGAGAACCAGGGAAAAGGGGGGTTCAATAATCTAAACATATGTTATTGAGTCCATAAATAATTTTTAAAGTTGAGTTTAGTTTCAAACAAGACAAAAAATGCTAAAACTGAAATACAAATAGAAGAGAAGGCCTTTTCCCCTGAGCTTCAGAACCTCTGCCTTGGTCTTCCAGAAAGAAAAGAAAACCAGAAGCCACACAGAAAGTGCCCAGCCCACACTGAGACAGGGGCATGGCCACTATTCAACTGCCCCTCCCCATCCACACCCACAGGAACAGCTGCCAGTGTGTACTCAGACACAACACCCTCCAGAGCCCCCTGGGCACTGCGCGCTTTCATGGGACTACATTTTCCAGGGAAGGGTGGCAGGGAGAGGCTAGCAAGGAAGGGCAGAGAGGGAGGGCAAGGGAGGGCCAGGCAGGGAGGGGCAGGGGGAGCAGGGCGAGGCTGCCACCTTTCCTCGGCTTAATGGAAACCTCTAGTCTTAAAAGTAAAGGTAATAATTTGTCATAAATAATTGTTCATTACCTGGGCATTTGTTTGTCTTGAAGTTTAGCATTGTGCAATAAAGCTGTGCAATTTTGAGTAATACAATTATAAGACTGCTGGGGAAATAAGGTGCATTATAATGAGCTGAGGGAGGGTCCTGTGGGCTGGAAACACCGCTCTGTCAAACCACTGTCTGAGGCAAGTTCAAGCGTCACTGGAGCTGTGGAGGGGCCTGTGAACACCCAGAGACAGAGAGCGGACCTGTGTCTCTCCTTTCCGCCAGAGGATGCTGGTTGGACCAAGATCGGTGCTGGGTCTCCTCCCTCCTGGAATCCTGAGTCCCACTCTGGGCACAGATGGCCAGGGAGGCTCACCTGTGTGTGGCCAGGAGAGGCTTCATGGGAGGGGCACTCTCTCCAAAGGGGCCTGCTGGATCTCAAGACAGCTATCACTCTGTCAGGCCACACCCTTGCAGGCCCAGGGAACGGAATGAAGCAGCCTCAGACAGCAGCAAAGCAAACGGTGAACACATGCAAGCTGAAGAACATGAAAGCCCACCCCAGGTCCGAGAACGTGAGGAAGAGGGAGACAGAGAGAGATGGAAGAAGGGGGCATTAGAAATTAAAGGGGAGGAGGGGGACAGACGGGGAGGGAGGAGAGAGAAGAGGAAATAGAGAAAGGACATGAAGGAAATATGGGGGGAGGGAGGGCCTGGAGAGGAGGGGAGAGAGAGAAGAGTGGACCCAGGATGGACCCAGGAGATCTTCACCAATTTAGGGCTATCATCCCCCCACCACCAACCCCAGCATTCGCAACCAGCTTGCCTGGGGAGTCTAGCAGCCCAGACACACAGGCACCTGTTCCCCACCCTGCAGTGAGCTCAGGTAGGTGCTTTAGTGTTTTCAAGTCTCACTTTTCCCCACTCTGGTGCTAAGGAACAGGAGGCTAGCCAAGGTTTCTGTCTTCACACATCACCCTGATACAGCCCAGCAGTCTCCACAGCATCCTTCCCGCTGGGGCTCTGAGACCTGCCTGGAGTCAGGGAGTGACCTCACCAGGACAGACAAGTCAGCCCCAAGGAAGTTCTTGCCTGGACCTCAGGCACAGTTGCTTCCAGGTTCTCAGCAGCAAGTTTTGTGAGCCCAAGGCCCGAGGAGGCTGAAAACAAGAGAGTCCCATGTTACCCTTTCATACATGGGAGAGTAATCTTGTCTCTGACTGGGCCTCACCTCTGAGCCACTTCGTTCCCCACCCTCCCCCCCTACCCTCCCCACAAAGGCACACATCACCACTAAGCCCTCAGCTGCCCCATTTCTGGAACCTCAGAGGGAGGGTCTCCCTCTCACCCCATTGTGAACTTAGGGTTAGAAAGCCCCCTAAGAGCCAGGATACAGCTCATTAAAAGAAGAAATTATGGGGACTGTCAGGAGACAAAGGCTAGCCCAGACTTCAGGTGGGACAGAGCCTGCAGCCAGGACAACCTTGCCACCCCAAAAGATGACGCGGAGCTCCTTGCAAACTCAAGAGGGTGAGGAGTGTGGGAAAGTCTGTGGTCCTTTGGCGAGTGCTGAGAGGCCCTCTGAGGATCCCTGGGGATGCTGGGCAGCTAGAGATGCTGGGAACCATCTCCACTCTCTGGGCGGCGCTGGGGCAACTGCGAGAATCATGCAGCCAGATGAAGCTCATAAATTTCCCCCATGAACAATTGTTTTCATTTCCCTCCCATGCCACTAGATATTATAAGTGGAAAGCAAAACACAAGTAAATATGTTCATTCCACTCTGTGATCGGTGATAAATGAGAGGCT
Source organism: Phodopus roborovskii (assembly GCF_943737965.1). Classification (NCBI taxonomy): domain Eukaryota; kingdom Metazoa; phylum Chordata; class Mammalia; order Rodentia; family Cricetidae; genus Phodopus; species Phodopus roborovskii. The sequence goes on from NW_026126636.1 coordinate 2,375,191, forward strand.
GCACCGGCTGACAAAGGTCATCAAGCCGCCAACCCGGAGTGTGCGAGCGGACACTGCCACCCGCCGGCTACGCGCAGAACTGTATCCGCCGCCGCCACCCTGACTCCATTGCCTTCCTAGGTGGCACACACCAGCGGCAGGCTCTTCTGTAGGGCGCTGCCATTCTGCTTCAGATAGGACACCCGGCACGTGCAAACGACACAAAAGCCGCAGAAGAAAGACTCAACTTAAAATACTAGGCAGGATCCTTAATAACCCATCTCACGAAGATAACTGCTTGCTAACATTTCAGTCTGTTTTGCTTCAATAGGATGAGTGTTGGGCATCACATTACATGAGGAGCTGTGCATAGGAAAAGAGCAAGTCTGTTTGTCCAAAACCCTGCTCAAATTAAATTAACTTCTATAAACAGCTGGAAATACCTTTTAAGGATTGCATAGTATTTTTTAATTTTATTATTATTGGTGGTGGTGGTGGTGTGAGATTACAATGAGGGAGGAGGGTACCAGTGTAGTCAAAGGACAGCCTGTGGGGGTTAGTTCTCTCCTACTGTGAGTCCCAGGGACCAAACTGCAGCTGTGAGGTTTGGCTAGCAAGCATTCTAACAGGCTAAGCCATTGGGCTGGCCAGATTAATTCTTCATCTTCAATTATTGTTTCTTCAATTATTATTTCCAACATATCCAAACTCTTCTTTCAGAAACCCTTGTTCATATGGTTAAGAAAGCGTACAGGTAGAATTACTGAATGAAATGAAATTTGGTTTCATGCTGGCATGCCAATCCTTGTTTATCCAACCTTTCAACTTTAATATCAACCCCAGGCAAGCTTTCTTGACATTTTGCCACATTTATGCCAAAGTTCATTGGATAAAAATAACCGAAGAAATCTCCAAGAAACATTTTTGGCAAAACTGAGGCAAGTGATTAAGACTTCAATTAGATATTAATAAAGAGAAAGCTGTGGAAATGAGAGGTAACGCACAGGGACAGTCGGAAGCCAGGCACTGACAGCCTAACATGAAGGTGTGTCCTGGCAGTTGGAAAATGATGGTTGACAGATAAAGGTGTGACCATACCCTGCTACGATGAGAAAACAAAACTCATGTCTTCTTTCATGCCTCTCCTGTTTAAAAAAAAAATGTAGGAATGAAAGATTTGGATTCTGAAGTGGAACATGGAGGCTCTGAATCAAATACAAGAAAGAAGTCCTTTCTTCATTCAAAAGACAGACTAGAGAGGATGTAGGTGGTCCACCTACAGCTGATTGAGGGTATCCATGTATCAAAATTTCAAAGAGTAAGCAAGAAAATATTATTTTGAAGAAGAAAGCTAGATTTGAATTGTTTAAATGTAAAAGGTCCCTCTGTGGAAAAAAAATATAATTTTGAGATTGAAACGCAAACCAAAATCAAAGAGAAAAAACTATTTTTGACACACATAACGGAAAGATGAATACCCCTAATGTACTCAGCTTTCTTACAAGTGAATAAGAGATACTTCAATAGGAAAAAAAATGGATTGGGGACATGAATAGCAATTCACAAAAGAATAAATACAAATGATAAATATGCATAAAAGATGCCCAACCTTATTAGTAATCAAACATATGCAAATTAAAGCAGGAATGAGAGTGTATGTCTGCCCCCATGTTGGTAAAGACAAAAAATAAATGGTGATAGAGAAAGAATGTGAAGGACTGAGAGAGATCTCTCGCCACACAGGTGGAGGGGCGAACTAGGCAACCCTAAGGAAGGGTTATTTGCCAAAATTACCAAAATGCTTTGAAATGTGTGACCCACCAGGGCAAGGGGATGGACATCTGAAACCCCAGCCTTTGAGAGGCTGCGGCAGGAGGATCGGAGTCTCAGGTTGGAGAATCAGGGGTCACATTTCAGCCTGGGCTACAGAGTGAAATCCTGTTTCCAAAAGAAAAAGGAAATCAGAATCCAGACATTTTGTTTCCAAAGGAACCAAACAGGGATGCTTGTGAGGATTTGGCTCAATGTGTTCTCTGCTCCCAGAAGCAAACCGATGCCCAACAATAGGAGAGTACACGTATTTCATATATAATCATGGGGTAGGCAAGTAGACAGACAGCGCAGCATCGGGTAAAAACAATACTGATGAAATGTGCTTGCTGACTGATAAGCGTTATTCATATGTGTTTTATAACAAAAAAAAAGTACAGGAGCTGGAGAGCTAACTCATCAGTTAAGTATACTAGCTGCAGGGGACTTGGATTCAGTGCCCAGCGCCCACATGGCAGCTCACAACTGTCTATAACACCAGTTTCAAGTGATCTGATGTTCTCTTCTGGCCATTGTGAATGCTGCACACATGTGTGGTGCATATACATACATACATAGCACCAAACACTCATACACTAGAAATATAGATAAAGAAATAATTTTAATTGTTCCCAAGGCTAGCGTAGTCTGCACAGTGAGTTCCAGCACAGACAAGGCTACATAGTGAGATCCTGTCCAAAACAAAAAAAAAAAAAAAAACTTTTAAAATCAAAGTAGAAACAATGAAATCAGAGGAAGATATCCATCCAAAAACAAAAATTACAGATAAGATTACAAGACCTTTGTTTTCCAAATGGCTTTTTTTTTTTAACCTTTCTACATTTAGCAATGGTCTACCAACTGAGGGTGAGGAAGACACTAGTTTGGGTTTTTCTAGAATTCTCATACTGACCACAAGGTTATCTCCATTTGCCCATTTGTTGAGGCATCAGATGGTCTTGGAACACATCCCAGAGTGAGGCATGTTGGAGAAGTCCGGTGATCTCCAGTCAAGGATGAGGTGGGTGGCATGGATTCCCTTCTGTGGGAACAGACACTAGGGCAGGAGAGGGAGGTGATCCCAAGAGGGAGCTCAAAGAGGGCCAATCTGAAGAGAAGAGCAAGAAGAACCCAGTGGCTGGCATGATGGTGCACACCTGTGAAGCAGCGCTCCACAGGCTGAGGTAGGAGACTGTGATTTTGATGCTAGCAGGAGAGCCATAAAGAGTAGTTCTACAAAATAAAAAGAAAAAAGTGATGTGTGTCAGTGAGATAGCTCAACATAAGACTGATAGCCTGAGCTAGACCCCTGGAACCCGTCACAGAAACGTTGTCCTCTGACCTACACACACACACACACACACACACACACACACACACACGCACACACACACACACACACATACACACACACTAACACACACACAGTCACACTAACAGACATAATAATAATAATAATTTTAGTGATTTTTCAAAGTGTTTTACTAATTTGAGAATGTCATACAATGGATTTTGATCATATTCATGCCCCATTCCTCCCAGGTCCATCCCCCAACTTCCTACCTGCTTTCATTTTGTTTTTTAATTAATTAAAGGGATCTCATGCATGTCTGTAGGGTTTACTCTTCCGGAGAGTCAATGTGAGCACATTATACTTGCATGTGAAAGGAAACTCTGTTGTTCCTACTAACCCAGGCTAAAGGCACTTGGTCTCCATCTCTCCTGGCTCTCTATTGCCCCGGCTCCTTGCGCTGTGTCCCCTATTGCTGAAGAAGAATCCCACATCTGCCCAAGCCCATCATATTCCTGAGGAATCTGCCTCCTCATAGAGAGATGGGACTACTGAGGTCACTGAGTTACCTGTGGCATGACCTTGGGGACACAGCTAAAGGTGGCTTCTATGCCTTGCAGGGACTCTGACACTAGAGACTGTCATCTCCAAGCAAATATATCAGAGGAGTCTGTGCCTTTGGTCATCCACACCCAAAGCAAGCTCTAGAAGGTGACATAAAACAAGAGCATCCAATCAGTGTACAGATGCCAGTCTGCACAACAGACATACATAAAGACTCTAAGACAGGTGGATACAGGTATGAGGCCTCCAGACCATGATCTTTCCATTAACTAATGGAAATCCCATCTGTCCCAAGGTTTATGGTAAGATAATGACATCCCCATTAAACTAAAAGCCTTCTTGGCATAGGAAATAATTACCAGGGTGAAGAGAAAACCTACAGGGGTTGGGGGGTGCTGTCTTCAGAGATCCCAAAATTACAAGTAATCAAATCAATGAATGAGGATCTGGAGAGGTGGCTCGGAGGTTAAAGGCACTGGCTGCACTTGCAGAGGAGCTGGCTTCTTTCCCAGCACCCATGTAATGGCTCATAACTGGCTGTAATCCTATTTCCAGGAGATATGGTGCCCTCTTCTGGCCTCTATGGGCACTACACACACATGGTGCACATAAACTTCATAGGTACAAACTTGCACACATAAAATAAATTTAAGAAGTAATCTTGAATCAATGATGGGCAAATGAAAAGAACACAGTTCTCAAAAGAAGCAGCCAAATGGAATCCTTAGCCACCCAGAAAAATGCAATCAAATCCACTACGTCAGTATTCCTCACCTTAGTCAGAATGCCCATCATCAAGGAAACCAATAACAAACAAATGCCAGTAAGGATGCAGGGAAAGAAGAGACATTGTACCCTGCTGGTGGAAATTTAAATTAACGCATCCACTATGAATGTTTAGATTGAAGTTAAAAAAAAAAAACTAATAGTATGAAGCATAGAGATGAATCCAGCTAGAGCAGTCATATCTGTATACCTGAAGGAGTCAAGTCAGCATACGATGGAGTCCATTGTGACTCTGTCCACAACAGCCATTACTGGCTCAAATGACTAAGTTTTTTAATGTGGTATATTTTTCCCCCATGCAAATTGATGTTGTGTCATCTACTGGAAAATGGATGAAACTACAGATGGTCGCATCAAACAAAACTAAACCACACTCAGAGACACACTGTGTGTTTTCTCTTACAAGCAAAGTTTATGGTGTTTAAAGACATGGGAGGAAATGGGAGGGGTAATGAGTAATGGATTCCCAGACTTCCTGCTTCTGAACACATTTCTGCTGCCCCACAGCATCTGACCCAAACAGTGAACAGTGGTGGATACAGTTCAAGGCATTCAGAATACATGACAGTTGAGTGCTTAGCCCAAAGCAGGGTCTCCCCCTAATCTATCTATCTACCATCTATCTACCATCTACCTAGCTCTCTCTCTCTCTCTCTCTCTCTCTCTCTCTCACACACACACACACACACACACACACACACACACACACACCCATACCTATCAGGGAACACTGAGGAAGGGAAAGGAGCTTAAGAAGGCAGGGGGAAAAGGCTGACTTTGGGACACGAAACAATCATGATGACCTCCCAGCACCTGTGGGCGTCAGTGCTGTGCAGACTGGGCCTGTAGACAGCTGGTCACAGATCAGGGAAGGGCTCTGCGGGGCAACCCCTTCCTGCTGAGTTCTGGGGGAGCAGCAATCATCACCTTCAGGGATGTAGCCAAATAGAGAGTTAGAAAAAAAACCCAAATACACAAATGTGGGGGATGGGAGGATGACAGGCTGAGAGGAAGGTAGGAGAGGTGGTGAGAGAAACCACAACATACTGTACACATGTATGAAACTTTCAAATGTAATAGCGGGGGTGGGGGAGGACTACTGAAGGCAAAGAAGACCACAGGGAGAGAACGTATGTAGAGTAACACCGAGCAGATATGATCAAAGTATATAATACACATGTTTGAAAATAACCACCATGAAACCCATTACCGTGCCCCATTCATTTGAATGCACTAATTAAAAGGCAGGGAGCACCAGTCTCCCTACGTAGCCCAGGCTGACCTCGAACTCACAGTCTTCAGCCTCAGCCCGCTAACGCTTGAATGTGAACATGAACTCCTATGCTCCACCCTTGGCCTTCAGGATGATTCCTGGCATGTGGCAGACACTTAGCAAGTGTTCGCCAAACGTAGCAAGACACTAGCAAGAGGGGAAGGGTCGGGAGGCACCAGCCAGGGCTTGTCTCTGTCAGTTTCGTATGCAGAGGGTGGAACGCATGTCCTGGTACCAGCATTAAAGCTGAGCAGCAGCTGCTGGGGAGAAGGTCACACCCAGGACCTGAGTGTGGACAACGTGTGTGTGGGTGTGCAGGTGCTTGCAGAGGCCAGAAGAGAGTGTCACGGCCCCAGAGCTGGAGTCACACGTGACTCCATGATGTGACCATGAATCACGTGACATAGGTTCTAGGAAGTGAGCTTGGGTCCTCTGCAAGAGCAGTACACCCTCTATCACTCAGCCGTCTGTCTCTCCAGCTGTCTGAGTGGCTTGTATCTCCATCATGACACATCTTCCAGGAAACAATCCCCATTGTGCTGGGGTCGATAATACAGAACCAGCTCCCTCGGGAGTGGCCTGTAAAGCCCACAGCACCAGCAGGCTTTCAGGGTACCTATGTAGCGGGCTGCTAAAGTCAGCCAAAACCAAATCTCCATTGCCCATCTGAAAGATAGTAGTAATCACCCAGGCTCCTGTCGAGAGTCGAGTGACAGCAAGCACCCAGTGCCCTCATGGCCAAGGGTCTAAAGCTGCCATCCCTCCAGAGTTAAAAGAAGTATCCCTTGTTGTTCCTTCCCTATAGCTAGGGCCCATAGCCTTTCAGACTCAAATCTGAGACCAGCATATTTGCCCTTTGGCTCTTACTTCTCCCTCTGGGACCTGAGAGCTTTCCGATGGGCTGGACCCTCAGAGCACTCAGGCATGGGTGGCCACACAGACCCAAGGAGCAACCATAGATATTGGATAACAGTGTTGTTCCTGGGGGAACAGAGAACTCAAAGGTGGAAGAAGCAGGAAAGAATGGCCCCAGTTCCAGGGGGATGCTTCCAATGACCTCTGTGTGCAAGGAGATAGGTGGAAAGAGAGCTCCTTTTTCTCAGCAGTAACCTGCAGATCTCTCCAGGGAACCTCCTAGGGACCCCTTCTAACCCCACGGACCTCTCTAAACATACCTCATCAGCAAGAGTGGAAACTGTCTCCAATAAGAACTGCTCAGCTCCTCTGTCTCAAGAGAAATGCAAATGGGTGAGTACCTCACTAGTAGGGTACCTACCCAGAATATGTCAATGAGGGACTAAGGACATGGCTCAATGGTAGAGCCCTGCCTAGAATCCCCCAGTGAGGGCCTAGGGATGTGGCTCAATGGTAAAGCACCTGCCAAGAATCCTCCAGTGAGGAGCTCTGGGCGTGGCTCAGTGGTAGAGCCCCTGCCTAGAATCCTCCAATGAGGGGCTAGCAGTATAGTTCAGCATTGCGCACTATTCATAAGGCTTTGAGTTCAATCTCCAGCACTACACATGCACACGGGGGGGGGGGGTATAAGAGTAAAAGGCATTAAAAACAGAAACATAAAAATGCTCTGCTCAGATTTTATTTTAATAATACTACATTAGACTGTAAAGCCAATGCTCAGCCATGCCCAGCCCACAAGATTAACATAGGACAATGTTCGAAAGAGAGATGCATCATACTGACCCCCTAATTTCCAAGCAGCTATGCGTCCTAGCAACTGTCCAGGCCACCCACTCCATCTCTAGGACAATCCCATATCATATGTAAAGGAAGAAATACAGAAGATGGATCAGCTACCACATAAGCCCTATTTGTGTTGAAGACAGAGACCCCTATGGTCAGAGCCACCTCCTGCACTCCATGGGCATAACGGAAATGAGGACTAATCCACCCAGGCTAAAAGGGACCTGCCAATCATCTTCATCAAGTTCAGATTCCCCAAAGACAGAGACATGTTTTAACCTAGTAGTATCCCTCAAGCTAGTTCGTTAAGGCTTACAAGGAGATAGATGGGTGTTTTCTGTGACCCACCCACCCCCCTCCTGTCAAAGACAAGATTGTCAGTAAAAGAAGAAGAGGTAGCCTGTTCCCCAAGGGTTCATGGTGGATCTAGGGAAAGAAAATCTAAGTCACAAAGAGATTCTGGGGACAGGAAGTATGGCTTCAGAGGGACCCTGAGCTGTAGGTTCACTGGGGCAGGCAAACAACACAGCCTTGGGGTGCCGACCTTGACATTCCGATGTGTAGAATGAATTCTCTACCAAGCAGCATCACCACATCTCAAGGGTGGCTCTGGAGGCGAGTTCATTCCACAGCCCACAACCCGAGTGGCTTAAAGCCAAGCGCTGAACTTGTCCCACTATAAGGGATGCCATAGAGAGCTCAGACCCTGGGATTTGCTCCAAGTCCCTCTGCAGGGCTGAGCTAGTGGCCTGGAAGTTCTGCTTTGGCCTGAGGCACACTTAGCATTTTCCAAAACCCATGATGTGTGAGGTCATCGAGACTTTAAATGAAGACAGGGCCTGCGTTTGCACAGCCGTCCCTCACAGGTCACTCTCGCCACAGAAAGCACACTGTCCCCACACGTTATCCACTTCCATCACTGAATATGTGTTGGGGTGATGCTGGCTTGATCTCTGACCCCAGGTTCACGGACCTGCATGTGCCTACCCTCCACCTGAGAATTTGGAATGGAGGAAAGACATGCTCAAGGCACATCAGGTTGAGTGTCACTGTTGGAAAATCCTTTGAACCCTTCTTGCAGGAAGGAGTTGGGATCATTCCATTATGGATGGGATGGGCTCTGGGGTCATTCCATCCCTAATAATGGGATGCAATAAAGGCAGTGACCCCTTGATTTTTCCGGGCAATCTTCACTTCTACATTGTCCCAGGGGCCCGCGCCCCTCAGCCATGATGAGCCTGTCCTTCTGCCTCAAGCACTGTAAGGTTTCTGGATTCCCATCCATTGGGAGGCAGACTGGATCTGTTCCAAGACTATGGCTCTCTGTCCAGTCTTCTCAGGGAACATTTCTATTTTGAGGGAGTTTAATTTGAGTCCAGTCAGAATCACAGTGGATGGGTTTGCCTCAAACATGCTAAGATGCAGGCAGCTGCTCAATAAAAAAAAAAAAAAAAAAAAAAAAAAAAAAAAATCCCCAAATAGCCCTTGCTCTATATTTTTTTTTTTTTTTTTTTTTTGCATTTTTATAAGTTCTTTGAAAGGAAAATGAGAGAGATGAAGAAATGCCTAGTTTCTCCCTTCTCCACATGACCTTCCCAGTGGAAAGTCCCGGAGTGGAGGGCAATGGAAATGAGAAGAGACCCCCAGTCATGTTTTTGCAGGGGTTGGGGGTCCACCCCACCTACCGCATACACCTGTCCATTCCTTCTGGCTCTGGTTTGAAGAGAAAAGAGGAAACATACCCTGCAAAGTACTTGTTCCCCCGGATCCTGGAAAGATAACCCTCTGAGAGGTCTATGCACTGGGCCAGTGGCCAGGGTCTCAGCACTGCTAACCTGGGGACCCACAGCAGGGACCGGCTGGGCAGACTACTGAGGGCGAGGATGAGGACAAAGAAACAACAATCTGCTTTGATCCTTTGTTTGAAACCCACCAGCCCTGCCACAGCCACAGGATCGGCCTCTCCTTTCTGAAGGGACATCAATTTGCCTGCAAGGTACCCTTACCAATCGCATATCCCCTCGCTACAGAATTCAAACGAGGTCTCCCAAATTACCGCCGCTGTGGAGCCAAGCATTGGGAAAGCCTGGATGACCTTTTAGGAACATTTTTCTAAACCAATATGTGTTGGTAGGGTGTGTGTTGTGACTGAACTGGGTGGGTGATTTATTTATTTATTTACTTTGCTGCAAGCACCCTAAGGAATTATGAAAAATACTTGGTTTCTGTAGTTTATCCCATATGCTCTTAATAGGCCCACAAATATAATACCATTATAAAAAAGAAAAACTGCCAAGTCTGCTAAAAAAAATTGTCATAACACTAAATTATTATATAAATATAAAGGGAGTATGTCTGTAAAATATTCAGTCAATGAACATCCCTAGGTGATGGTTTCGCCGAGTTGTTTTTATTCCTGAGAGATCCATAACGCATTTGGGTATGCCACGTGTCACCACATGAGTCAGGCAGTTAACGCATGTGCTTTTCAGAAGGGTGTCTTCCCCATAGAACGAGCTATAAAAAAAAATGGAGAGATCTGGTTGCTTTGTGTGATAGGCATAATTTAATGTCTTGCTTATAACACTGCATCTTAAGGAAAAATACACACTGTCCTGTGTGGTTATTTACAATATATTGCTAAGTCTATGCAAATGGGTTTCCTGAGCCCGGGATTATATAACAAAGGTCAACAATGTTTGAAATATTTTGAAGCATATTCCCAGTATGCTCAGGGTACGTTGCTAATGTCCGATATATGCACATATATCTTAATATATTTCCAGATATTTCTGTTCGTTGTTCTCTCCAATGCTTCCCACGGAATACCATTAGGAGGGTGTTTGGCTTTCTGAAGAGAGCCAAATGTTGCTATCTATCTTGGAAAAATTTATTAAGGTGGCTAATTATGCGGTCCTTAATATTGGATTAGTAAGGAGGCTCCTTGATACCGCTGCAGAAGAGGGGGAAACCAGAATCATTTCCTTGGTACTGAAACAAGACACTCAACAAATGGGAAGCTCAGTGCACACTTAGGAGGTCTTAGTTTTTGGTCACAGATTTCCAAATTAGCCATTGCTCGTGTGTGTGTGTGTGTGTGTGTGTGTGTGTGTGTGTGTGTGTGTACAAGTGCTTGCTATATAAGCGCTTGCTATCAGGTGTTCACAGAACCAGGATGGAACACACATACACACACACACACACACACACACACGCACGCACGCACGCACGCACGCACGCACGCACGCATGCGTGCATTTACTTTCCAAATGAAGACTCCATTCTTAATTTTTTAAGATTTTTTTATTTTTAACTTTGTACATGCATGTGTCTGTGTGGGTGTGTGTATGTGAATGCATGTGTCCATGGAGACCAGAGGTATTAGGCTCCCCTGGAGCTGGAGTTACAGGCGGTTGTGAGCTAGCTGCCTGATGTGTGGGACTCGAACTCCAGCCCTCTGGAGGAGGAGCAGCACAGACTTGCACCCTCTGTGCACCCTCTCCCACCCTCACTTGTGTTTTCAATGGGAATTATTTGACCATAAATAATTCAGGTATTGAAGAGAAACTGACTGGCCAATTGCACAAAGACGGGAAAAGGCTTCTAAAACTCAAGATCTCCTGCATCTACGCTCTGCCCCAAAGACGATTCAAGGAGAGCTCTGTTTGTTTCAAAGGTGTTTTGACAGAGCCCTCAAGGCTGCCCCTGATTCCTGCTTATCATAAAATCACTGGGTTGCACTGTGACACCACTAGGAAAAAGGCCACTAGAAGAGGTCCTCAGTCCTGGAGTATGGGCCAGACTGAACTGGTCAACTGCCTTCTCCTTGCTGAGACCCTGTGTAGCAGTCACAACTCTGGGCCAGCATCAAGTTGCCCTGGCCTTCAAAGTCCTCAAAATTCTGAAGCAGGCCCTGAAATCCTGGGATGTAGGAGGCTGTGGAGGGAGAACTGTGAGTCCCAGGCTAGCCTGGGCTACACAGCAAGTCCAAGACCAGCCTGGACTACATAAAATGTCCAAGGTGAGCCTGGGCTGTATAACAAAATCAAAGTCAACCTGGCCTTCCTTAGCAAGTTCCAGGCTAGCAGAGGCTGCACACTGAGTTTCGAGCTGAGAAACAGGGTGCGCGCACGCGCACGCGCGTGCACACACACACACACACACACACACACACACAGAGCGAGGGAGCGAGTGAGCAAGAGAGAGAGAAAGAGAGAGAGTTTTGCTTTGCCTTTCATTTTAAAGCTCTTAGCTGGAGGGTCAGCCCTTGAGCAGGTGAGAGGGATCAGTGAATCAAAGAGCTCATCAGGCCTGGTGACCAGAGTCCCAGCCCTGAGACCCACATGGTGGAAGATGAGAACTTACCCCTACAAGTTCTCCTCAGACGGCTACACACTCGCTGTGGCACATGCAAGTCCTCACCCATGCACGCACAAATACAAATAAATAAACGTAACTTTAAAAATCTTTAAAGCCCAAAGAACACTCCCAAGGTAAAACCATCTGGTAAATCCATTTTTTTCCCTAGACATTAACCAACCCCCTACCTGCTTTGGATAGGAGCGGATCTCTCTGGGTGTGCTGGTGGACAGGGGTCTTTCAACAGGTTCCATTTCCCCCTTGCCAATACACCAGTCTCTGCTGGTGACAAGGGACAAAACGGATGGGCCTGGACTTCCCCTAAATAATGTCTTACAGCCATGTTCCACAAAAATGAGTGACGTGGAGCCATCTGGAACAGCATCCCTAGGATAGCTAATCTTGGTTATCAGCTTGGCATACCTGGGGAGAAGGGATCTCAACTGTAGAACTGCCTGGGTAAGGCTAGTCTGGAGCATGCCTGTAGGGCACTTTCTTAATTAATTATTGATATGCGAGGGCGCAGCCTACCATGGGCAATACCACCTCTGGTCACATGGTTCTAAACACACACACACACACACGCCTTAGACAGCCATGGGGAGCCAGCCAGTTCAGTCCCCATCAATTCCCACCTCCTCCAGGTTCTTGCCCCAACTTTCCTTCATAAAGGACTGTGCTCTATAAACTGAAATCAACCCTTTTCTCCCCAGATTCCTTTGGGGCATGGTGCATCACAGCAAAAAAGCAAAGTAGGACACTCACACACACCCAGAAACAGAATACTGACCTGCCTGTAAGAGGCCATCTGCTTTCTCTTCCTCTGGAAGAGGACGTCATGGCCACACCTGGCTACACACACACACACACACACACACACACACACACACACACACACACACCTTCCCCATCTTGTCTTCTCTGGCTTGAGCTTCCCTGAGTCCCAAAATGATGGTCCCTCTTGTGGGGGAAGATGGTAAGGTATATATGAGCAGCTAAAAACAGCCCTTGTTTCCTCCCAAACCTCAAAAGGCTTCATGGAACATTCCAGAAGGTTTGGAGAGAGGGATTTCAAAAGGGCCCAGAGAGCTATGAGCATCTTTGTTCTCCACTGGAAACTCAACTGTATATAAAAGAGAGCAAATGTTAAATCATTTAAAGAGAGCCATTCCTCATAGTTCTCAGTACATAAATGTGTTTCGGTACATGTTATTGTAAAATAGTGTTCCTACTTACATTCTTTTACATCTGTTGTTGTGTTTACTCATCTCTAGTTCTGACTTTTAGAAATAGCAATAAATCTATTTTTTAATCCCCTCTCCTGATGACTGATTATTCATCGCTAAAAGGGATGGAGGGGAGTCCATGTGAGGAGCATCCACCCTCCCCAGCAATCTCCACTTTTACAAGATAAACAGGGTCCAGGGAGATTCCTCTCCTGTCCTGGGTAGTTTATGCAAACTAAATAAGGAGTTGGTGGCAGCTCAAATAAATATAAATTACCCTCAGTGGGGACTCCAACCACTTGTTACAGTCTATTTCAACAAGAAGGAGCCAATGGTGACATCTACACAAACAATACAATTCATTTTTACACAGCAACCCTACTACAAAGATCGCAAATGGCTTCACGGAGACTCAGTCATCACAGAGCTAAACTGAAGGGGTTGGGAAGCCAGAGTGGTGAAAAGAGGAGGGAGGGAATGGAGTCAACATCTCTGAACCGGGGGAAGAGGGAGAGTCACCAAACCAAGGGCCTGGAGATGTGTGTAGGTGAGGAGAGAATGGGCTTGTGCTGCTGTAACAAACAGCTCCCAGAGTCTTGGTTGTTTGGCCACAGCAACTGTTAATTTCTCACTCTCAAGAAACATGCAGACTCTATGAAACTCACAAGGGTAGATTCCATCCTGCATTTCTGTGTCCTGGTGATCAGGCTGTTCTTATCTTGTAGCCCCTGACTGAACCTTCATACAAGGTGATGGCCTGGGTAGCAGAGCGGGGGAGAGAACTGGCCATGTTCTGCCACCCACTGGCTCTCCTGTGTTTCCACCTTTACCGGAAAAGGTCACCCACCTCATCTACGTGGAACCAGGAAGTTTAGGACAAAGAAGGGCATCCTTGGTGAACAATTCCTTCTCTGCCACAAGGGACAGATGGCTTCCCAGTCAAAACCAGTTCGCCTGACTAGAAAGGAAGAAAGCCTCCCTAACTTTGTGCATGCTAGGTAAGCCTGCTATCACTGACCTATGTCCAACCACTGTTTGGATCTGTTTGTTTGTTTCGTTTTGTTTTTAAGACAGGTCTTGCTATGTAGCCCAAGCTAGCCTCAAATTCTCTGCCAGCCTACTTTCACCGCCTGAGTACCTGGATTCCAGTGGGTGCCACCATGCCCTGATTAACTGGTTTCTTTGAGGTAAGTGACAGAGGGTGTGACAATGCCAGTCTAACAGGCAAGTGCAAAGATGGAAGACCACCGTTTGATACATGTCTGAGGTCAGTGCACACATGCAGATTGGTAGAAATGGCAGTAACTATTTGACCAACATCTCAGCATGCTGGGGCAGGGATGGGCATGGGTCAAAGAGTAGAGCTGTCACTCATCCGTTCCCATCTGATATCTAACTGGTTCAGAAGCACCTTCTCCTTTTAGCACCTTCAAATACACACTTGTTTTAATATATCTGCCATTTGTAGGTGCCTTCTTGATTTATATGTGGTACCTTATACCCCAGTCTTCTGGATAGTTTTTTTTTAAATAAATTCCAATTGTGTCCTAGAATACCTGACAATGCATAGTGAAACATTCTCATAAAAGAAAAAAGTTAAGATGTATTACAATGATTGTATAAGGAAGGCCACACTTGGTTCTAGTGACATAGTGTTGTTGCAGTTGTTAATTTTTGGTTAGCCATTAATTACAAGCTAATCTTCCCAAATGCTTCCTGAAGATATAGTGTCTCTGGGTCACATAACAAAAAGCCACATTGTGATATGATGGAGAGAGAGAGAGAGAGAGAGAGAGAGAGAGAGAGAGAGGGACAGAGAGCGAGAGCCTTCCTCCGTAGGCTTACTTGGAGTTGGCACGGAATGACAGAACCTGGGTTTTGAACTTGAGTTCTAATCTCAACTCTACCATCAGCATCCATGGCCTCGATCAGATAGCATCAGTTTTGGGTCTCTCCTGGCATGCAAAAAGGACAATATGGGAAGGATCGCCTAAGACGACATGTCTAGGGGGTCAGAAGAGGCGGCTCAGCTTGGGAGAGCACTTGTTGCTCTTGCAAGAGGACCTGAGTTCAGTTCCCAGAATCCACATGGAGTCTCACAATCATCTGTGACTCTAGCTCCAAGGGATCTGCCGCCCTCTTCTGGCCTCTGTAGGCACTACATGCACAAGACAGATACATACACAAACAAGACACTAATACACAAAAAAATAAAATAAGCAAATCTTTTTAAAAAATAAAAAAGCATTCCTTGCCAAGGATGTGGCTTGGTAAGTGCTGGGCATGTCTTTGGAGCATCACCCTCTTAAGTTCCAGGAAACACCTGGAACCTCTCCAGACACCTGAAGTGTCTGTGACAGAACCAGACCATCTGTGTGACTTGGGAAGTTACGCAGAATGTGTTGGTGAAATGTAGCTACCTCAGAAATGAGACCACGAGAACCTCTTTGGGACTTAAACTGAGACCTCACAAACATCCCACCATCCGACAGTAGATTCTCCAGCATTGCCGAGTTCAAGCCTAGCCTTGGCTGTGGCGACCGCCTCCAGCATCGAGGCAGATGTGTCTGGTGGCTGTGGTCACGTTATTCCTGGGACCCTCACTTCACTCTCAACCATAATGCCCCACCCCCAAGGAAGGATTTTTCAACCAAGTTATTGGGTGTTTCTGTCACATTACAAAACACAAAGATAAAATAACAGAAAATGCCCATTTTTCACTGAAAAGCCAGCTAGCCAGGCCTATAGGTTGTGAGCATTTTTAATATTACACTTTTTGTGCTTTCCTAAACTAATTTAGCCTGCTAATTTTCTATAATTACCTGAACGCTCGTAACTTCGCTTGGTCAGATGAGTTCTGCAAGGCTTATATAACCGACATTAAAAAGATGCATTTAGCCACTCCGATTGTGCAAGTAACAAAGCCCGTGCAATCCGGGGGTTATTGTATTCTCCCAAAAGTACTTAAATAATAGCCTAAAATCTGAAGAATTACTTTAATACTTCAATAAAAATAACCCAATTCAAAACATTTTCAAAGAAACATAGTTCTTTGCTCTAGGCTACCAAGTAATGGCTGAGAGAAAGTATATAGCCTGTCACTTCTGATTAGAGGGCTGTGCCTCTGTGCTCTGAGTGAGGGGCATGTCTGGTAATAGGAAGTGCAGATATTAAAGTTAATAAAATAATGTGGAATACGATCTATATGAAACTTGACCAAGTATTGCTCTGACTAGCACATACATTACTCTGCACAATCAACTGCTGTGGCCGGGCATCTAATGGCAGGCTTAATTTCTGTTTCCGATGAGAGTACAGCTAAAAATACAATTTCCAGATTAGACAAATATTTTATCTGACTCCCTAACAAATGTAACCAAGGATGGCTGACACATCTACACAGATGCCCGGTCACCATGAGAAAGAATGACAAACGATAGAGACTGCTCAGCTTGAAAACTCCGAGAAACCCCATCATCTTTGAGGTCATTATAAATAATTAGCTGTAAACACGGTGATGTGGCAGACTCGTGACTGGGAAGGGACAAGGGTGGATCCATTTCTCTCCCGCCCTCAGAGGCACTTGGCTCCCCCTTGGCACAATTAGGGCCTCTCCACAGAACTGAGACCCCTGCACGCTCATTATTGCCTCTTTAATCTAAAATCCCAACACCGACCGTAATGGTTTTGCTTTTCGATACATTAACCTTCAACTTGTATTTTCACTATTAAATAACCCAGCTCTGAGAACCACCTAGAATTCCTTTTTTTTTTTTTTTTTTTTTTTTTTTTCTTAGTCACCTTCATGAAGCCACGCGGTAGCCATGATGTGACCCTCTTCGGGGATTTAAAAGCAATTCCATGAGCTAATCTCAGTAAACCCAGAATTAAAGTTCTTGTTTCTATATTTCACTTTCAAAATATTTAGAACTTTGACGTATGTGACATTATGTTTTCATTAAAACAGCTGATTTCAAAATGCTGCGCTGAGCAGAAACGCCATAAACACTTTATGATGAACTGCCACGCTCTTAATTAAAACAATAAATCCAGCACACAATATTTGTGCAGCCTCGGGTGTGACCTTTGCCTCCTGCTATCCACCACCAAGCCGCTGCTGCGTTCCCAACGCCAGACGTGGAAGGTTTTAAAACATGATCTACAAAGGCACTAAAGATAAAATAAGAGAAAAGCTACCATTACTCTTTGCAGTTATGATTAATTCAGTTCATATTTTACAATCTGGTTATGGAGTAAAACTGCGGATTTTACATCAAGTATTTGCCGTGTCTGTACCTAATGTATAAAAATGCTGGATATTTTAGAAAATGGCACCACGCTGGTACACTATGACGCCATGAAGGACAGGAATTGAAAATAATCAAAACAGACAGAGAGTGGCTTATCCATCTGAAGCGATTGGTCAGCTAAAGACAATAATTACGTCCATTAGAACCCAGCCCTTCTATAACACCTGTGCTGGAGTAGTTCAGATTCTAACAACAGTCAATCTACGTACCTCATCCACCCCGAAGCAGGCAGCAACAGTGTTGTTCATTAATGCGGCGAAGTGACAGTGAACTCCTTGCACTGACGTGGTGTCACTAAGTGACCTCGTGGACTGCTGCTATCTCCAGGGGCAAAAGCTGATCTGAATTGTGCCAGCACACACCCCTAAGAGAGGAGCTTAATAAGTATCTGGAGACTCTGTGCTATAGCTCTCACTGGGCGGAAGGGAAGATAGCAAGAGAAAAGTAAGCATTCTCACCTATGGTTGAAGCGGAAACTTCCTGCAAGGAGGGGACAGAATAATCCCTGTGGTATGGTAGCCTTTATGTACCTCCCCAGTCACTACTGGTATGAGCTCATGTCTTTGAACCCTTTCATTCCTCTGTCTTTTCAACCTTTGGTGCTTGTTTTTTGTTTTGTTTTTGAGATTTATTTTCATTATTTTAACTATGTGAATGTATGTGCATCTGTGTGAGAGTATGTACACATGAGTAAGGTTGCTCATGGAAGCCAGAAGAGGGCATCAGATCCCCTGGAGCTGGAGTTACAGGCAGTTAGTTGTGAGCTAGCCAACATGACTGCTCCAAAATGAACTCAGGTCCTCTGCAAAATCAGTACTCACTCCACTAAGCCATCTCTCCAGGTCTTTTCAGCCTTCTCCAGCGTCCCAAACCCACTGTGTGTTCATTTGATAAACACCTCCTGTGCATATGTACAGAGCCCCTGAGCCCAGGCTGTCAATGAGGTGGTCTAATTCTGCAGGCTATAGCCAGAGCTCACCAAGGTTCTAGAAAGAGGCAGGAGAAGGAAGCTGTAAGGGTCACAGGAAACCATCCAGACTCCCTAGGTCTAGTCTACCTACATTTGGAGAAATAGAAACCCAGGGTGGCCAGTATCCACTACAAAGGCAAGATTACTGGACTTTGATCATCAACCCCCTACGAAGCCTCATTATGACTACCCAAGTCCTCCTCAACCCATGATGCATTGTGAATTTACAGATGTCATCCATACCTAAGCCCCGAGGGAGACAAAAAACTGCTCGTTCCTGCCCATGGGCCCATCAAAGTGGCTTTCATGCACAAACACCAAGTGAGTTCCAGAAGCCTTTCCACCTGACCCAACATATCCACCATCTACCTTAGCAGAAGAGGAGCCCAGGGAAAGCTGGTGTCTGAGGATTCTTGAGCACATTCAGGGTTCTTGTGCCCACACAGCCCTGTCCCAGGTCTCATGGATAATGTTAGAGTATTTTCATGTCATAAAAATATATATTAGAAAGGCTGTAGAGAAGACTCAGTGGTTGAGCATGGCTGATGCTCTTCCAGAGGACCCAGGCTCAGTTTCCAGCACCCACAAGGGTATCTCATGACAACTTGAAACTCTAGGTCCAAGGATTCCATCACATGCACATACATGGCATGCACACACACACACACACATACACACACACACACACACACACACACACACACCTGTATAAATAAATAAATATAAACAAATCCTGAACCACTTAGACATGCAGCTGGTATATGACTTATTTGTCAAGTTTGTGCTTTCCATTGTGGGAGTGAGACTCACTCATAACTTTCAAGACCAGAGTGATGCACGGGGCTAAGGGAAAACAAATGGAACTATGGAGCTTGGTGCATGGAAGTTACCCCTGCCTCCATGTGGGGAATGAAACCACACACCCCTGGAGATTCAGCTTTTCTCCAGTTCCCTTCCTGTGGAGTGAACCTTTGCTGTATTCAGAATCTACCTAGAAGGACAACTGCCATCAACCAAACACCTGAAGGAGGAAAAATGTGCTCTGGCTCCAGGCTTTGGGATTTTCTATCTGTGGTCACCTTGTCCCATAGCTTTGGGCCTAAAGTAAAGCAGAGTATTAAGGCAAGGAGGGGGTGGCAAAACAGACCTTCTCAACTCATGACAACCAGGAAACAGAGAGACAGAGAACACACACACACACACACACACACACACACACACACACACACGGAGACAGAGAGGGAAATCCTTCACGGGCACACCCTCAGTGACCTCCTTCCACCAACCAGGCTCCAACTTTAGTTTCTCCCACCTCCCAACAATGCCGATAATACAATTCTATCAGTGTTGTCAGAGACTTTACAATCCAGCCAGCTCTCAATGACTGGCTCCACCACCAGGGGACACCTTCAATGCATGAGCCCTTTGTAGGGGAGGGGAAATACTATGCCCAAACCATAATAGGAGGTAATGGAAGGAGGTACCCTGTCACCACATATGGTTCCAACAAACAAAGTGCTGTGGAAGAGATAGGCAGCCTTGCCCCCACCCCACCTACAAAAGAGCAACTTCACCTATCTGGAAACAACCTGGGGCATGCGGTCAGTTCTAAACTGGTGTTCCACATCTTCCTCTCTAGTAAACAAGTGTTACTGTTCAAAATTGCATTGGCCTCACCATTCTGTTTGTGCTTTGTTTGTGAAGGTGACTTGGCTTATAGTTGCATAACGGCTGCAAGAGGAGTTGACATCTACATTGGTAAAATCTGAAGTGGACAAAGTTACTGTCCTTTCTTCTGGGCCCCTGTGAGGATTAGCTACAATCCTGCAGGAGAGAGCCTGGGGGAGGTGGCTTAGCGAAGTGTGCTTGCTGCTCCCAAAGAGGACCCAAGTTCAGTTCCCAGCACTCAGGTCAGGAGGCTCACAACCAGGGGACCAGATGGCTCCTCCAGCCTTTGCAGGCACTGTACTCATGTGCATGTGTGCAAATATTGGGGCATGCACACACACACACACACACACACACACAATTAAAAATATAATTAAAAAATAAATGTTTTTAATTCAAAGCACCAGGCATAGAAGAAATACCAAATAAATGTTGTTGATTGAGAGCAGGGGAGGGGCTGTTTCTCTTTACCCCATTGTTTGGGCCTGGCTGAACCCCTATTTCTGGGAACTAGCTGGACTTTCTCACTCAAACTTTAATTTAGGCTAAGCTCTCTCAGCCTAGTGAATAGAAGAGCACAGTCCCTTGGAACACCAGGTAGGATGTGGGGTTCTCGTTGACTGGAAATGCTAATGCTCGCACAACTGATAGTGTTCTGTCCCTCCCTCTCAGAACAAGCGAGAACAAAACGATGGACTTAGAATTGTAAGCTTCTCCCAACGTGATTGCACTATGATTTGTTATCCTGCTCACTCTCCTACCTGGTTAATAAGATGGACTAGGTTGGAGGATTGATATCCCGGAGGGTGAAATCCACAAGGTGAAGGGCAATGTTAGTTTTATCACTGCTATGAGCAAATGCCTAAGAAAATCAACTGAAAGGGAAAAGGGATCTGTGTGGGCTTGTGGTATCAAATGGTTCAACCTAAAACCCTTGGCTCCATTGATTCTGGACCCCCATGGTAAAACAGACATCATAGTAACAAACGCAGATGGTGGGAGTTGCCCACCTCAGCAGACCAGAAGCTGAGAGAGAGGAGGAAACTCAGAGTGGGAAGCATACTCCCTATGACTCCCTTCTTCTGGCTAAGCCCCGCCTCCTAAAGTTCCCAGAGCCTTCCAAACTAGTGCCAACAGCTGGGGACCATGCCTCCATCACATGAACTTGGGAAGGGGTGGGTTGTGCTCCAGATCTAAACTGTAACATGAGCCAGTGCCCCCAGAGGGGGCGATATGCATGGGCCTGTGGTCCAGAAAAAAAAAAAGATCTGACTCCATAAAGAACTCAACATATTCATCCAGCAGCATCTGGATGGAATGGAAATGTGGAGGACAGGAAGCCAGCAGAGGCTACCTGTAGTGGTGCACACCTTTAGTCCTAGCACGCGGGAGGGAGGCAGGGGCGCTGTGAGTTGAGGCCAGCTTGGTCTACATAGCAGATTTCAGGGCAGTCAGGGCTACACAGTGAGAGTGTGACTCAAAAGGACAGAACCAGCAGAACCCTGAGGGTGCCAACACTCTCCAGTTGCCACTCTCCCTCCTTCAGCTGCACCTGCCAGGGGGAGTTTAAGTTTGGGGAGATGGGGATGTAGACTGCAAACCTCTTCTCCTGTTTGGGAGTGTCTTTGGAGTCTTCTGCATAGTCTGGTTTGAATTGTATCACTCCCTCCCAAAACAAAAAGATGTATGTTGAAATCCTAGCCTCCAATATCTCATAATGTGATTATATTTATTTGTAAATAAATAGTTAAGTTAAATGACATCTAATCCAACGTACCTGGTGTCCTTGTGAGGAGACGCTAGGACATGAGCCAACAGGAAAGACCACTCGAAGATACAGAGGGAAGGTGGCCAGGGAGAGATGTCTCAGAAGAAAGCAACCCTGCCAACTCTTCAACTAGGTACCCAGCCTCAGAAGTGTGAGAAAGTACATTTCTATTGTTTAAGCTGCCCTGCCTGTGGCAATTAGTTATAGTAATACTAGCAGATGAATGTACTTTTGAACCTCAAAATTCAAGAATTGCTTTCTTGGCTAGGGTCTAGTTCAGAGGTACAACATCTGCCTAGAATCCCCCAGGGCAGGGTGGGGGCATGACTCAGTGGTAGAGCACTTGCCTAGAATCCCCCAGTGAGGGGCTGGGGCGTGGCTCAGTAGTAGAGCACCTGCTTAGCACATCCAGGGCCCTGAATTCCATCCCTAGCACTGCAAGTAAATAAAAATAAGCAACTGATCTGCCTTTTCTATAGAAAACAGTTCTGCCAATGGTCTTCTACAAGATAGATCTGGACTGGTGTAGGGAGATTGAAACACAATGCAACAGACAACTTCGGTCTATGACCAATCACAGTTCCCCACCTCCCGCTTGGCCACTAGACACCCAGATGAATCACACCTTGCCCCTGTCCCCCGTGCCAATATGTATAGGAGTAACCTGCAGAAATGCCAAGCGTCCACACCAGATTGGGCACGTCATGGCATCTTCCCACTGTAGCTGTACCTACTGGGCTGGTCCCTAAGTGGGTGTGACATCAGGCACAGCGTCCAGCTCAGGCCTTAGAGCCCCCAAGCACCCTCCTTTATTCCCACCAGTCCCCATCCCTCCCCGGGTATCTGCCATTTGCCTGCTGCTCTACCGTTATGCCCAGCTCTCTGCGGATGATGAAGGCCAGAGGTACAGGAGGAGAGCAGGGACTCCCAGAGCTCAGCTCCACTTTACAGGGAGGACAAATGGACCATTTCATTTCCCAAAATAGTCTTCCAAGAACACTCCCATACGGAACCATAAAAAAAGACTTAGTCCCAAGATTTTTTTAGAGGGGATTTTATATCTGTGAGTATCTATTGAGTTTTATGCCCCTTCAGGGTGTCCGTGGGCTATGAGCAGAGTGGGAAAAGGTCTTTCCATTAAACACAGGAAGCAAGCCATGGTGAGAAACAAGTTGGGTTCTTCGCCCTCTGGTTTTAGGGTAATTCTTGGGAGTTTTAAAAGTCCCTTTCCTGCCTAGAGCAGGCAGTGGGCTGAAGCACAGCGCCCTCTGGTGGTTGATGGTGTTCAGAGTCCTAGCTCCAGGTCCAGAGGGAGGCTGGAAGCCTGGGTCACCAGCAAAGGCAACCAGCAGTACAGAATGGATGCAGTCCTTTAAGGGACCTTGAGGAGCTGCTGGCCTGCAGCATGGGCTCAGCCGAGGTGCCCCTGTATGCATGCGGTCATGCTAAGGGCATGTGCATGTGTGTGCACACGCAGGGCCATGCCTCTGACCCAGGAAGCATAAGAGTCTCTCTTCCTGGGGTGACCACTCCCCAGTGTGGTCTTGGAGCTAGAATCCCCATCTTGACCCATCTTTTCCATTTATTTACAACATGTTTCTTTCACAGAGAGAGAGAGAGAGTCTCAGGGTCATTTTTAGAATGCTTAGGACACGCCCTCCTAAGGAACTCTTAGAACAACGTGAGCCAGCCCTCCTGACACAGGAGACTGGTATTCTCTGAGGTTGGTGAGCAGTGGCATGTGCAGGCCTGAGGGGGAAGGACAACTGGGAACCTGGCTCATGTCTCCTTTCCTACCAATGCACATAGACAGCTCACGGCCCAGAGGTGTCCCTCAGTGCATCCCCTTCTACACATAAAAGCAGGTTCCGCGGCCCTGAACTTAAAGGGATCCCTCTCAAGTCTGCCCCTCGCCCAGCCACACCTGAGAGAGCAAGGTAGTGCGGTGTTACCCAGCACACAGGCTTCAGGGGGCCGATTCCCCCTCCTGAAACAGTGACTTACTACATCCATGCCTCCGTGTCCCCTTCTTGACAGCGGGAGATGAGCTCAGAGCACACTTCCCAGCTGTTAGAAGAATAGATACAAACTGCTCGCACGCATGCCTGGTGTGCTCGCTGGCTTTCTGTCGCTGTGATAAAACACTGGCCAAAAGCAACCTGGGGAGGAAAGGGTTTATTTTAGCTCGCTAGTCACTACTCTAGTCACCATCAACCACTGAGGGAACTTAGGCAGGAACAGAGTCCGGAGAGCAGGGAGGAAAGCTGCTTACTGGCTTGCCCCCCCCCCACGGCTTGCTCAACTTGCTTCTTTATATCCAGGACCACCTGCCAAACGGTACCCCCTTCCACAGTGGAATGGGTCCTCTCACATCAACCATTAATCAAGGAAACATCCCTGAAGACATATCCACAGGACCATATGATGGAGGCAGTTTCTCGCCTAAACCCCCTCTTCCCAGGTGACTCTAGTTTGTGTCAAGTTGGCGCAAACCCACCAGCATAACTGCCTGTAACTGAACACTAAGCCATCACTGTCCTCACTGTTACCTATGCTATGCCTTCTTCTGACACTACACATCCCGCCCAGTGTGAACAATAGCCCAGTGACCCATAAAAGAACCCAACAATCTCCGTTTCCCATCAGCCTCTGAGGATGGACACAGGACATCCGCCTACCCGCAGGATTCCATAGGCCTCAGGCCTGGCTGGCTGGTCCCATCTGTCTGCAGTCTTAATTCTTTCTCTCACTCAGAGGCCCCTACTGTCAAGCTTTCCTGTCACACAGATCATGGTGGAGGCTAAGACAGCCAGTGCAGAAGTCTAGAAACAGCTCCGAGGGGACGAGAAAGGATACTAATGTGTCCCCACGTCTATTTCCATCTGGAACTTCAAAATGTCTCCAGAGACACCCTTCATTCTGCAATGGAAGCGGGTCCGCCTCCACTGCTCCCCCAAAGCTTGCCTCCAGAGCACCCCACAAACACAGGTTGTAACTAAAAGTATGAAAATCAGGAAGCGGGAGGCTGCTAACTCTCACGGCAGCATTAACTCATCCGCTTACACATATGGGGTACTTGGATCCCAGTGGGTCTGCTATATATACAGCTTATTATACAGTAGGTGCGACTTGGGAGAATTAATGTTACCATAGGAACATTTGGATCAAGGCTGGCTTCCAGGGAGGAGAGAGAAAAAATAAGTTTTCCTGCTCAGCGTACTTCTCTGTTTGGAGTTGCAGAGAGGAAGGAGTCATGTAATGGAGTCAAATGAGGCAAGGAGGGGCTTCCCCTGGTGGCTTGGGGAAGGTGAGAATTCCTGGAAGCAGCTTACTGCAGAGAGAAAACTGAAAGTTAGGAATGAAAGCCAGAAGCCCCTGTAGCTAGCTTAGAGGGCTGGGAGGGAGGGTGCGGGAACAAAGCCCTCCCTGGCTAGAGAGAGGGGCTGGGTGGCAGAGCTGGAACACTGCCTTGGGGACAAGCTGAGATCCCCCCTCCGTCTCTAAAATAAGATGCCCTCACTCCCCACCACCATACACCATGCCTCGTTCTTCAGGAGTTCGTGGTCCTAGAAATAAATAGGCACAAGGGAGGTCAAGAGCAGAATGGCGCTCTGTTCCTGATCAGGCGCACTGCAGGGACCCATCCTTGACTGAAGGGAATGGGAAATAGATTGGGGGGTTGGTCCATCCACGGTGAGCACAACACTTCTCTGTGGAAAACAACGACCTTGTGTCTACCTGCAGATCCTCACCCCGGAGTCAAACTCCATTAGTAAAAATCCAGAGTGGCCAACCACTAGCCTATTATCCATACATCTGGGTGTGCACCGAGTCCCCACAGGCTCTGAAATTCATATGCCTTCCACCTCTTTGGGGTCAACACAAGGCCTGACGTCTCCTATCCCCATCCCTGTCTTTGCACATCTGCAGCTGCTAGCAGGCCACAGATGCTGACATGGATGTGGCATGGTCATTCTACATGAGCCAAAGGCAGCCAAGCAACCCTGGAGACACATGCCCCAGGTAAACCTAGCCCCCACCCGGGGAGCTGTATTATCCCCTCTCTGCATCCCGAGCACGTGGCAATACACCAGGCGTGCGGAGCTGGCCTGAAACAACTTGGCTGAAGGAGCGAATGTTGAGTCTAAGATGAGAAGAAAGAAAGAGATTGAGAGGAAGGGCTGGAAAGATGGCTCACTGTTAAGGATACCTTACAGCTTTGCCAGGGGATCCGAATTTGGTCTCCAACCACCAGGTAGGGCGTCTCTAGACCACCTGTAATTCCAGTCCCAGAGGATTCAGTGCCCTGTTCCCATCTCCACAGACAGACAGAAAGACACACACACACGCACACACTCAAATTTTTAAAAATGAAAACCAACAAAGGAAAAACAAGGCACTGGCACCATTCCCCAAATCCAACTAGTGTCCACTGTGTACCAGGGTTCTATTGCACCCAAGACGTGTGTGCGAATAATGAAACATCACTCTGCCTTCAAGATAGGAGGTGGGCAGAACATCCCCATACTTACTCCTGCCTCTCCAGGATCCAAGCCTACACAGACCTAGAACAGACACCTACCAATGCCTCCAACAGCATCGGGATGGCCGAGCAGCAGAGAGACCTGCTCAGGAGCCTGGAGAAGATGCACACTGTGGGGGATTCATTCGGAACCACTGTCCCAGAGCCTGTGGTCCCTACGCCCACCCGGGCTACCTGGATGACTATAACTCAAGCTCCCTCACCACTAGGCACTTCAGAGGCATCTCAGACACTGCGACAGGAGTTCAGGGGACATTGCCAAAGAGAAGGCAGAAAGAGCAAAAGGTCTTATGGGGGGTTGCGCCATGAGATGCCATGTCTGGGCACGGTGTGGCTGTTGCAGTTGTGAATTGACAGAAGCTATGATTTCCTGCGAGATCAGCTACCATTCCCAAGGGCAGCACTGGACTGGAAAGGGTGTTGAGGGTGTTGCGGGAGGGGAGGCAGCCACGACCAAGATGTATTATGTGCATGGATGAAATGGACAAAGAATAAATAACGGATATTTTAAAACTTCAACAGAAAAGGGAGGACTGTTCCCCACTTCGGGCAAAGCCGTGTCGCGAAGCACATGTAATAGTGGAGTGGGGTGTCTCAGTGCTCCCAGCTCCTAGAGATGGGAGGAGATCCCCCTTCATCCTCAAGGAGGGGTGCATTCTTTC
Organism: Phodopus roborovskii; assembly: GCF_943737965.1. Classification (NCBI taxonomy): domain Eukaryota; kingdom Metazoa; phylum Chordata; class Mammalia; order Rodentia; family Cricetidae; genus Phodopus; species Phodopus roborovskii. The sequence goes on from NW_026126636.1 coordinate 2,402,097, forward strand.
TTCCCACCCTACGGTTGAAATAAGGGGGGCTGGCAGGGTCCTCCAGCCAGTGTTTGCCAAGTTTCTCAGGACAGACCTCCAAGGGAGAAGGGGCTTCTAAACAGATACCGGTTGCCCTCCGAGAAGACAGGCTGGCCAGGGGTCATCTGTTTAATCATCCACAGGCCCCTGACCACAGCTCCAGGGTCCCTCGAAGCAGCCGACACTTGCCACTCTGCTCTGTGTTGAAGATGTATTCTCTTTGTTCCTTTCGATCGCTTTGTTCCAGCGTGGTGTTTTTCATTCTGTCTGTGGCATGATTTTGAAATTAAGCAGTTTGTGTGCAGACAGCTGGTGGTACAACTGGCCTATTCCCTTCAGCCCCCCAACTTGCAGGGTCTACAGCCCTGGGGGGTGCTCACTCAAGAAAAACACCCATCCTATCCACGGGCAGCTCGGGGTGGAGAGAGGCGTTATGCCGTCAGGGTGTGAGGATGCCACAGATAAAACTGGAGAAAGGTCTCTGAGCTCTGGGGACATCCTGGGATGAGATGTGAGCCACCCATAAAGCAATACACCTTTCTGGGAGCCAGTCCAGATGAGGGGGTTGGGAGTCCTTCGATCCCTTGTGCATTATTAAGCCCCTTCTGTATGCAAAGACTGCTAGCTTTAGAAAAGAACAGATAAAAGTCACCCAGCCCGGGCTCCCATGTCAGCTACACCTCAGGCCTCTGGAAATTCTTTCACTAACTCAACACATCTGCCGGACCCACCGTCATCATTTCGTAATTTAGAGCCTTTCTTTATTATCACTGTGGTTTGATTTTTACGTTGCTAGTCTCGTGCATACTCGGCTGAGCTCTTTAACAAGCCCTCTTTTCATTTTTTGTTTTGTTTTTTATCATTATTGTTTCAGTCTTGCTATGAGTGTGTATGCTTCCACAAGTTAATGTATACCATAAGCATGCAGTACCCAATAAGGCCAGAAGAGGGCATTGGATTTCCCCTGGAGCTGGAGTTGCAGAAGGCTGTGAACTGCCTATCATGTGGGTGCTGTTAATCCACCTTTATTTATACAGGTGGCCTGAGAGACGGGAAAGGGGAATCTTTTTTTTGTTTTTGATATTCTGAAGCAGGTAACTGCCTGTGATACCAGCAGTTGTGAGGCCAACCTAGGCTAATAAGACATGACCGTATTTCAAACAGAAGAAACAAGAGTGATCTGTCATTCAAACCGTACATAATCCAACCTCCAATCTATGCGTCCATCTTCTTAGTCACATAAATGGAGGGCTGAGATTACTGCATAATGAGACCATACTTTGTGTAAACTTAAGTTAGTTGCCTACGAAGCCTTTCTTTTTTATCTTTGTATGTGTGCCTGAGTGTGTTTGACATATGTATGTGCCCGTTCATGTGTGTTTGTGAGCATGGGTGTGTGGGTGACACAGCATGGAGATCTGAGGGCAACCTCAGCTGAGTACAGGTCCTGGTCTCCTGCCTTGTTTGAGACCACGTCTCTTTGCTGCTCACCATTTCCTATGCCAAGCTAGCTGCCCTATGGGTCTCTGGGATTCTTCTCTCCACCTCTATGCTCATCAGTTTTTATCATCCAAACCTGGACATCTAGGAAAAGGGGATCTCAACTGAGGAATTGCCTCTGACATATTGGCCTGTAGGCCCATCCATGAGACCTTTCCATGATTGCTAATTAACGGCCCGGCCCACTGTGGGCGGTGCGATCCCTAGGCAGAGGGCCGAAGCTATAAAAGAAAAGTGGCTGGGCACGCCAATAACCAGTATTCTTCATGGCCCCAGCCTCAGGTCCTGCCTCCTGTAACCTGTGAGGTGAAACAGCCCCTTTCTTTGCAAGTTTGTCTGGTCATTATTTTATCAGGACAAGAGAAACCAAATTGGAGATAACTGCCATTGTGTCCAGATTGTTCTGGGTGCTGGGGATTTGAACTGAAGTCCTCGTGCCTGCGCGGCAAGTGCTTGTCCCACTATGAGAGGCCCATGAGGCCTCTCACACAGTGAAACTAGACTGACTGCCATTGCTTCCAGAATGTTCCATCTCGCATCACAGCCTCCCTGGGGTCCACCTACAGGGTCTGTGGCTCCCCAGTCCCACTGCCCAGGATCCCCATGCCACTTGGCTTTCCCACACCACAGTGCCAAGTTCTTACCACCCATAGACCGCCTTTATGCTCACCCCCTGAGTTTCATCTGCTCTTCTCATTCTACATAAGTGAAATTCTTCAGGGACTCACCATGTGGGTCCTGGGAACTGAACCCAAGTCCTCCATAAGAGCAATCAGTGCTGTTAACCACCGAGCCACCTCTCCAGCCTCCTGAAATTGAGTTTTTAGTGCCTTTCTCACTTCAGAGGCAAGATCTACGTGTTTGCCTCACTATGGCCACTCTTCTCCTAAACAACCTCTTGGTGTCTAGTGGGTCCTCAGGAAAGGGATATTTTTGAAGAGTTTTACAGTATAGCCTGGGAGGCCCTTGAAATCAGGATGCTCTTGCCTCATTCTCCTCCCGAGTGCTGGGACTGCAGATCTGCACCACCATGCCCCAGCTACAAAAGACGTATTTTTAATGAAATCCTAGTTTGCATTATTAAGCCTTGTACTCTGAAAGGCTGCAGTCTAGTGGAGAAAACCAATACATAGAACCTCATCAAAATGTTAAAACTTTTATTCTGGAAAAAAAAAAAAGAAACTATGGAGAAGCTAAAACAATAGTCTGTGTGTTAGAAGAAAATAGTCTCGAGCCACACAGCTAGCAAAGGACTAGTATAGGGACAACCAAACTTCAACACTTAGAATTCATTCAATGGGACCAAAATAAAAAGACACTCTATAGCAAAGGGTACACTCATATGATAAATGGTCTCATGGAGGATAGGGGAGATGATAAAGTGCTTGCTGCCCAAGCATAATGCCGTGAGTTCAGATGCCCAGCACCCTTGTAAAAGGCAGTGTGTGCCCAGATACCTGTAACCCCAGACTTGGGAGGACCCATGGAAAGATGCCTGGAGCTTCCTGTCCACCCAGCCTAACCAGCTAGAAAGTTCCAGACTGGAAAACAAAAATAGATAGATAGATGATAGATAGATGGATAGATAGATAGATGATAGATAGATAGATAGATGATTGATAGATAGATAGGTCGATGATAGATGGATAGATGATAGATGGATGGATGGATGAATGGATGGATAGATAGATAGATAGATAGATAGATAGATAGATAAATGAATAGATGGATGGTGCTGAAAAGGTGGTCCAGTAGTAAATACTGTTGCTTGCCCTTCCAGATGACCCAAGTTCAGTTCCCAGCTCCCCTCATCAAGCATTTCACAGCTGCCTACAGCTCCAGACCCAGAAGATTTGATGCCCTCTTCTGGCACAGGCCCCCAGTTTTGTTTTTAAAGAGGATGAGTACATTGCTACATGTTAAAAGACAAAAACAAAGTCATCTAACGTGTGTGTGTGTGTGTGTGTGTGTGTGTGTGTGTGTGTGTGTGTATGCGAGTGTAAGTGCAATGCTCTTGGAATCCATAAGAGGGCATCAGATTCCCTGGAGCTGGAGTTTCAAGTGGTTGTAAACTGCCTTACACCTGAGTTGGGAAGCAAATTCCTTTCCTCTGGAAGAACAGTAAGTGCTTTTAACCACTGGGCCATCACCTCTCCAGCCCCTGTTCCAAATTTTAAACAAAGAATTTCCCCCCCTTTTTCAGTGGGGGGGTTGTTTGGTGGGTTGTTGTATTTGACAGTTGGGGGGGGTGGAGTGTTCTCAAGACAGTGTCCACTCCATAGTCCAAGCTGGCCTCAGACTCAAAACCTTCCCATCTCAGCCTTCCAAGTGCTAGGATTAGAGCCATTCATCATCACACATAGCTTTCAGTGGTTTTTAATTTGTTTAATTGACACATAGCAATTGTTCGTCTTTCTAAGTTTAGTGTGGTGTTTCAATACATGCATGCATTATGTGATAATCAAATCAAGGTAATCAGCATACCTACCACTTCCAGCATCCATCCTGTCTTTGGGGCTTGGGGGGTGGCTAGCTTTATTTTTAATTGGCCCACAATAATTGTACATAGCAGCAGTATTTCCAAATAGCTTTGAATCCATGCAAAGCCACGGTGATTTCTGAAACAATACAGGAGTTCCAGGGACAGCCACCCAGCCTCTTTCCTAGGCCACTGTCACTCACAGGGCACCTTCAGAACCCCCAACAAGCCAACATGTCTTATTCACTCAATTTTTTTTCTGAGTCTGTTTATCTAAAGAAATTTATTTAGAAGGAATCTTTATCGTGACCATAAAGGGAAATCAGCATCACTTGCCATAAATACAATGAAATGATACAGTAAATGCCATTTTAAGTGGTGTTGTTTAGTACTAGCTGAATACTGTTGCCTGCGGAATGCTCTGAATCCAACATCTGCCCTTGGTGTATCGAATAAAGAGAGGTTAGCAAATACAAAGAGGCAGGTGCTAAAGGAGTATTTGAACCAAGAATCCCAGCTCCTGACATGATCAAGAGGCCTGAAAGCAGATTGGTGGAGAAACTGCATTTAATGCAGTGTTGTTGCCAGGTCTCCATGGCATTTCTCAGGCCACCAGTGGAACACACTTCACACCTCAAGCTCACCAGGCTTCCAGAACAAAGCTGAATGAAGCCCAGGCATGGGGAAAGAACCAAGACTGGTCAGTCCCCTACTGGCAGCCTTCCAAGGAGGCCCTGACTGCTATTGGTCCCTGTGTAACCACACCCCCTCCCCCGGACTGCCACTGTTAGTCCTTGGGCAGCATCACCCTCTGCCCTAGGAAGGAAGGAGTCAGATATGAGAGAAGCAAATTTCTTTCCTCCCTCTAGTCCAAGGAAGGTGTGAGAGGGGCATTCCTGGGTGCTGGGTAGGAAGACAGCAGGCAAGCCGCACTCACCAACGAGGGGGTGGGGGGGGGGGTGGGGGGATCTGGGGGGATCTCTCCGTGTCGAGAGTGTTATCAAGCGACCCGCATGGGTTCCATTAGTGTTAGAAGCTTCTCTAAAACCACTGACGTTATAGCTTTGCCTGGGGCGCATTCATTTCTGATCAGAAGCTTATTACATGCAAACTCCATTCTAAACACCGCTACCAATAGACCCAGGTGAGTGACATTTTAAGCAACCTCCTTTCACTATTTCAGACCTCGTCAGGCAGCAAAGGATGGATGGGTATGGGCTTTCATGATGAGAAGTGATTGATGGATACCCTGGCATGAGGGGGCTTTTTCCTACTCCATTCCCTCTGGCGTGGGGGTCCCCATCCCTCCGCCCTGTTTCAGTGAGCAAACATGAGAACTGATACCACAGAAGACACACACACACAAAGTACATTCCAAACATGTTTTAAAATTTGGTCTTAGAGGCCTGAAGAGATTACTCAGCAGCTAAAGGCATAAATGGTTATTGCACAGGACCTGGGTTCAATTCCCAGCACCCACATGATGGCTCAGACACCCATCCTTTGTTACGCCAGTTCCAGGGGATCTGATACTAACTTCTGGCCTCTGCAGGCACCAAGCACCCATGTGTGCACATGCAGGCAAAATACTCACTCATAAAATTTTAAAACTAAGATTTGTTTTAATTTATTTTGGGGGGAGGGGTGGGATAAGTGAGTGCAATGCTCAAAGGGGCCAGAAGAGGCATCAGACTCCCCTGGAGTGGGTGTTGCATGTGATTGTGAGCCACCCACCCAGTCTCGGTGCCGGAAGTCCAGCTTGGGTCCTCTGGAAAAGCAGTACATGTTCCTAACTGCCCAGTCACCTCTCAGGCGCACTTGTAAGACAGTTTCAAGGCAGTGTGGCCCGGCTGGTGAAGTGAGTCACTGCGGGCAGACCCCACTCCATACTCTCTTGTCTGCCACCATGGGAGGGCTGTCCAGAGACACCACCATGCCTTCCCGGCCATGATAGGCTGCAATCCCCTGAAACCCGCCCCCACTGGGCCCTTCTACATTCCCTTCCTTTTCCCAGCCCAGGATGTTGAAGAACCAAGGCACCATCTTGGTTGAGGGCGGAAGGAGGGGCGGGGCTAAGGTTACGGAGCACCCTATAGATGAACGGCAATGTGCCTCTAAGTTAAAACCAGTAACCCTTCTGTTAAGTTGCTTCTTTCGACTGTATTAGTCACAGCAGTGAAAAACAACTAACACAAACATCAGGGCTGGAGAAGTGGCTCAGAGATTAAGAACACTAGTTGGTCTTCCAGAGCTCCTGAGTTCAATTCCCAGCAACCACATGGTGGCTCATAAACATCAAAGGCTGTTTATTCTGAAGTTTAAAAAGACGTAATTTTTTAAACTAATTTTAAATTTCCGGGAGGATGAAGACAGCATTTGTTGGGGACAGGGACATTGACCTTCAGACAGAAACAAATCTGTCAGTTTAGATCCTGGTGGTGTCTCTTAGGGAACTGTCTCAAAGGTAGCGTTTGTTCTTAAGACACATGAGGCCTCTTACTTGCTCTGCATTTGCTTTGGGGTTCATTCTTTCAAGGAGAACAATGATCAGAAATGCCATGGTAACAGGATTATGTTGTGGATCCATCCCCACAGCAGAATCAGCCAGGAGGGGGCACATACAGATAGTTTTCTTCAGGTTCCTATAACTAATTCATTCATCCATGGTGCTCCGTGGTAGAATTATTGGTCAAGTCCATGGGATGAGGTCACAGAAGCTGGGCCTGGAGTTACCATGAGGACAATAGCTAGGCAAAGCAACCAAGTTAAAGGAGTAGAGGAAATGTAACTGGAGAAACTCAAGTGCTTGGATTCGACAGTTTGAGAAAAGGTATCAAAGAGCCTGAAAGAGTCAGGGCTGAGGAGGTGGATAGATCAGGAAAGCGTGTGTCATACACGCACAACAACCTGAGTTCAATACCCAGGGCTCACATAAAAAATAATGTTTTTTCTAATGCCTGTTGAAAACAGGATCAAACACCCATACATAAACACTGAGTCGAACTAGAACCCAGATGCAGATGGAGAGGACAAGACCATGCGGCAGAAACACATACAGACAGCTTACCTGAACAAGGAGGAGCTAAGGGCCACTAGACTGATAGCTGGGAAGCCAGCATGGGACTGACTCAGGCCCCCCTGATTATGGGTCTCAGCCAGAAGGACTGAGCAGTCTAAGAGACCTCAGACAGTGGAGCCAGGATGTATCCCTGGTGCACAAAAGAACTTTGTGAACATATCCCCCATGGAGGGATACCTGCCTTAATCTAGAGACAGGAGAGAAGCCCTAGTCCCTACTTCACAGGACCTGTCAGATCTACATGACCCCAACTGGATGGCATTCCCCTACATATGGAATTGGGGTGGGGGGATAGGAGGGGAGGGTGTTTAGAGTGCATGTGAGAGGGCAGAGAGGGTAAAAAGGAAGGGAAGAAGGGAGGGAGGGCTGGGGGGAGGGAGGAAGGGAGGGAGGGAGGGAGAGGGAACTGGGATCGACATGTAAAATAATATATTAAAAAAAAAAATGCTTTGACTCCAAAATTTAAGTTGAAGGACAAGTTACTGGGGAAAAGGATTTCTATTTTTGTTTCCACAGAAAATGAAAAGATGTGGATTCCTTCCAGACTAATGTGGTTTGATCACGCCAGACCGTCTGAAACAGAGTACAAGCTGATCCTACATTCAAAACAGCTGGACAAAACAGCCTTACAGACTACAGCCAGGATATCTGAATCTTCTTCGAATCCCCCAAGACAGCGCCCCTTACCAGCAGGAAGTAGTTTGGAAAGAACGACGCCCAAATTCCCAAATATTGTGTATAAATGTTTGTTTTCATTTAATTGGACTGTTATATAAAATTAAATAAAATTTAAAAAATAATGTTTTTAAAACTCTGACAGCTGTGGTAGGAACCTGTAATCCCAGTGCTATCAAGGTAGAAACAGGAAGATCCTTGGACAAGCTGTAGGATCAGTGAGAAACGCTGTCCCAAAAACTAGAGAAAGATGGGAAAAGACACCCAACATTGACCTCTGGCCTACAAACACACACACACACACACTCTCTCTCTCTCTCTCTCTCACACACACACACACACACACACACACACACACGAGGCATACACACACAAGCATGTGCATGCCAAAAAAGAAAGAAAAGACAAAATCCCCTGCAGCAATGTGAGACCAGCTATCTTTTAGAAGTATGCAGCTGGGGTAGCCTTGGACACCCACAAGGTACCAGTGACAAAGGACAGGAGTTGCTACCCAGCCACATAGAGCTTGCCCTATCATCTTCATGGACTTGGCTTCCACCTCTGGCATAATGGGGGAAGGGTACCAATGAATTGTCAGCAGCAAACAGGTTAGGATGTAGCTCTGACGGCACCACCCCATCTTGTCATGTTAAGTCCAGAAAACAAAGACCGGACTAGGCTGAGGAGTGGAAACTGCCCGGTGCTCAGGACATGGTCCAGGCATGCCCTTGAAGCAGAGCCCGTGCTTACCCTTGAGCCCCCATAGACAGCTTCTCCCTCCCACTGCAGCTCATGGTCTCTTTAGAGCCAAGGCTACAAATTGCACGAAGAACAAGTAATTCAATTAACTCTATCGTCTGTGATGAAAAAAATAGGCCATTTTGCTAGCTCTAGTGGCGAACTAGTTTAACCCCGGTGCTCAAGAAATTCCCAGGCCAGACAGCATATTAAACCAGATCTTCAACTTAAGAACAATTACTGTCATTTATCAGCCCGAATAGCAATAACGCACAAATCGACAGCTTTCAGGAGGCAAAAAGCTAGCTAGGTGTAATGATATGCAAAGCCACAGCAGTCTACATTTTGAGCTGTCTCCTTCCCATCAATACATCTCCAGCTACCTACAATTTATCAATACAAATGTGGTGCCCGATGAAGGCAAGCCCAAGAAGATAAATATGAACAGGGTGAGGGGAGAAAGGGCTCCGAAATGTTTGAATTTTAAAATGATGAAGCGCTGACCAGATTCTTAACGCGTTTTACATGCAATGACCCGATCACATCCAGTCCTTTTGGCAAAGAGGAGAGAAAATTGAAGTTTTTTTTTTTTCTCCTACGCCAAGGTTGTAGGCAGCCACTGCTCTTGTTTCGTTCCCTCTTCCTAGACCATGCCTTTAGAGGCGTGTGATCATGGAGGGCTCTGATAAAAGCCACACCGGTGATGCTAATTACAGCGATGGATTTGCATACAGCCCTCTCTTTTCCTTACTTCACGTTACCGTGATTCCAGTGCCCTCTGCGTCATTCAGGCGCTGGCAAAGCCAGGGTAAGAATTAGCCTCCCGTCAATCCCCCCACAGTCAGAGCCCACCAAGGACCTAGAGGGAACCCACTGTGTGAGTGGAATTGGAGAAGGAGGAGAGGGGAGGCACCGAGAGGGTTTCACATCTCCAAGCCAGTGGAGGATAATTTTCAGGGGCAGCACACTGTGAGCACCTACCACGTGAAAACTGTTGGCTAGAGCGAAGAAAAGCCGAGTCCCACGCAGGTGTGGCTGTGGTCCTGTCCCCGCCCCTTACTTAACACCCCCCAGCCCTCTCAGCCACACACTGACATTCTGCCCAATAGCACACTCAGTCTGGTGGAGAGAGTAGACTGTGTGCAGGGAAGCCGGAGAGGGCGGTACCCAAAGTAGAAAGCGTCCCTACAGAGACAGGGTTAGGATCCCAGCAGAGCTCTTGATGCAAGTCCAACAAACAGTCCCTATCCGCTGTCTCAAAGGGCTCGCTCTACCCGTGTGTTGTCTTCTCCTCCCAGCTATTTCCACAGACCTAGTCAGACCTTCCAGCAGCTCCATCAAAGACACTCATCACTTCAACCCTGGGATCTCGAAGTCGCTTCCAGCTCCCACCCTTCCAACAAGTTGTAGCGTTAACACATTTGAAAAGGAAAATGGTGGCTGGTCTAAAATAAAATAGGTATTTGCTTGCCTGTCTGTTTGGAAGAGAGGTTCTCTCTCTCTCTCTCTCTCTCTCTCTCTCTCTCTCTCTCTCTCTCTCTCTCTCTCTGTGTGTGTGTGTGTGTGTGTGTGTGTGTGTGTGTGTGTGTGTGATGTGCTTGCTTGTGCATCTCCCGGTGGAGACCAGAGGTTTGTGTCAGGTGACTTCTTCTGCGCCTCTTGTGTTTTTGAGACATGTCTCTCACTGACCCTGGAGCTTGCCGCATGCACGTGCGCTCATGCACACACACACACACACACACACACACACCAGCCCTGGGATCACCGACTCACACTACTATGCTCAGTGTATATATAGCTGCTGCAAATCCAAACTCATGGCCAGCACTTCACCCACTAAGCCATCTCCTAGTTTAGGGTTTTTTTTTTTTTTTCCCTACTCTTCTCTTCCTTTTTGATTACAGACTCTCTAACAAACAGAGAGCATGTGTAGCTCATCACTGCAATCCCAACACTCAGGAAGCTGAGGCCAAGCCTGAGCTACATAATGAGACTTTGTCTTAGTGGGGACAGGCAGGAGGTGGAAAGGGAAGGGGGTGGTGGTTTGAAGAATGCCCTCCCATGCCCTCATATGTTTAAATACTTGCTCTCCAGTTGGTGGAACTGTTTGGGAAGGATTAGGGGGTGTGGCCTTGTTTGAGGGGGTGTGTCACTGGGAACGGGCTTTGAAGGTTCCAAAGTCCACACCATTCCCAGTCTCTGTGTGTGTGTGTATGTGTGTGTCGTGCCTACGGATCAAGCTGTGAGTCTTCAACTACTGTCCTCATGCCATGATGACTTGTCTCTTGCCAAGCTCTCTGCCCTAATGGTCAAGACTCTAACTCTCTGGAACTATAAGCACCAAATAAGCTCTTTCTTCTGTAAGTTGCTTTGGTCATGGCGTCTATCTTTACCATCTCACTAGAAAAGTAACTAAGACACTTGTACAAGAATTTGGTGGACTGGAATCTTGTGTTTTCGTTTTACCCCTTTATTAAAAAGTCGATTCTTTCTTTCATGCAATATACCCTGGTTGGAGTTCCCTCTACTCTTCCAAGTCCCCACTTCCATCCCCATCCACATCCACTCCCCCTCTGTCTCTCATTAGAAAAGAACAGGCTTCTAAGAAATAGCAACGAGGCATCACAAAGTGAAAGGTAAGGTACCAAAAAAAGGCAACACGTCAAAGTTGAATAAGGCAAACCAACAGAAGGGAGAAGCCTCAAGAGAAGTCACAAGCATCATATACTATAGATGCTGGATCGCTGGTGCAGAGCTGTGCGGGCCCTGTGGCCGTCGCTTCAGCCTCTGCGAGGTCAGATGAGCTTTGCTCAGCTGCTTCAGAGGGCCGCGTCCCCTGTCCCCTCTGGTTCTTACACTCTCTCTGCCTCCTCTTCCTCTGGGTTCCCTGAGCTCAGATGGCAGGGAGTTAACGGGGAGATCCCATTTAGAGCTGTGTGTTAATGTCTGGCTGTGGGCCATTGTATTTGTTTCCATCTGCTGCCGGAGGAAGCTTCCCTGACGATGGCTAAGCAAGGCACTGATCTGTGAGTAGAGCAAAATGTCATTAGGAGTTGTTTTATTGTTAGGGTATTGGGTTTTTGTTGTTGTTGTTGTTGTTTGTTTGTTTTGACCTGTAGTACTAGGTTTTACCCTGGGTCTCTTGGCTATCTAGTTTCTGGTTCTTGGTCACCCAAGCAGTGTCAGATATGGGCTCCATCTCATGGAGTGGGGTGTAAGTCCAATCAGACACTGGTTGGTTATTTACACAAAATTTGTGCCACCATTACTCTAGCATATTTTGAAGGCAGGGCAGATTGTAGGTCAAAGGTTTTGTGGCTCGTCTTGCCAATGGAAGATGGTATAAACCTGTGTAGGTCCTGAGACGTTGGGGAAGCCTGGAGGGCTATCAGTATTGTCCTCATCCTCACTGTCATTGCCATCAAGCCAGGGACATTTTCTAAGCATTTGAGCTGTTAGGATTTTTCTCATCAGCCAGGAGAGGGTGGCTGTTAAATTTCACCCCGTCATTCTTGTGGGGAAACTTTCTTTCAGATTACAGTAGACAGAGAATGGGTGAGCCGAGCAATGGAGGCATGACACGCTCCATCATGAACAAAGGAAACCCCATCTTAGAAGGGCTGGCAGCAAAGAGAATGCACCAACCCACAAATATGAAAGGCCCCCAAGACTATGGGCAAGAAGGAATCCGAAACGACACCTGAGGGCCTCCTGGGATAGCCTTCCACTGCTACACAACACTCAGACCAGCACAGTCCAAAGCAGAAGCTCACGCCTGCCTATAAGGCCACATACGGCACCTGAATCAATTGCTTCCATTATTGATTAGCTGAGACTGGCAGAGCAAAGCCTCTGGGAGCAGAGAAGTTCCTAGTGCACTCAACAGAGCCAAACTTCAGACAATACGATGCAGCGCATACCAGTTACAAAGCATGGAGAGCCCACCCCATCTCCCCCGCTTCCCCTCCCTCTCTTATCCTGCCTCCCTCAAAAAGAAGCATCATAAAACCCAACCTTGAGTTGACCCCAAAGTTGTAAACCCCCCTCACCAGGAAGCCCAGAGTTCACTCCTGAGTTTGAACAGAGGACGTACATCGCTCCTGCTTGTATTAAATGCCCTGTGTTTTTCTACCATATCTGTCCTTGTCACCAGACCGTGACACCGGCACAGAACTGGGCAGCTGCTGGAGATGAATGCTCCATTCACTAGGATCCAGAACATCACCCAGTGAAAGACATAAACAACACCTCAGAGCCCTGCTTCTTCTATACTTAAACTTTTTCACAACAAAGCAGATTAGGTAACAAGATATACAGACACAGGGACATGAAAATACTTCAAGAGAACACCTGATGTTTTAATCAGTTATAGCTCTTTTTCTGTCTCTGGTAAACTTAATTTTGGGATGGAGCTTGGTATTAGAGCACTTGCCTAACATGTGCAAAGCCCTAAGTTCCATCACCTGTAGTCGGGTTTTTCTTTAATCTTCGGGAGAATCCACCAGCCAGCTCCCAAATAATCACACAGAGACTCCTTTCTTACAAATGCCCAGCCTTAGCTTGGTTTGTTTCTAGCCAGCTTTTCTTAATTTAAATTACCCTGTCTATCTTTTGCTTCAGGCTTTTACCTTTCTCTATTCTATGTACCTTTATTTACTTTTTACTCCATGTCTGGCTGTGTAGCTGGGTGGCTGGCCCCTGACAGCCTCCTCTCCTTCTCCTTTTCTTGATCCTCCATCTTTTCTTCCTTTATTTCTTTTTGTATTTATTCTCTCTACCTGACATCCCTGCCTAACTACTGGTCATTCATCTCTTTGTTAGACCAAATAGGTATTTTAAGCAGGCAAAACTACAGAGTATCACAGTTAAACAAATGCAACATTAAAGAATGCAACACATCTTTGCATCATTAAATATCCTGCAGCATAAACAAATGTAACACATCTTCAACTAATAGTCACCTGCACTAAAAGTAAGTGAATAAATAAATAAACACATATAGACATACTGTAGGGTAGGAAGACCACACACACAGAGAGTAATGAGCACTGAATCTCAGAGTCACTAAAGTGAGGAAGTTTGCTTTGTGAGCATTTGCAAAGTTGGGGACACTAACGTATTATAAAACAGCAGCATTGCCTTTACAGCCCTGGACACAGATCCCTCCCATTTGATCTTTGGCTAAGTAATCAAGGTCAAGCCTTCCCATCACCTGCCCCTTGCGTCTGTTTCTCAACAAAGGATGTGCATGTGTTTTCTCCATATTTTATAACTGACCTCATCACTTCTGCAGGTTGTTATGCCAGCTTGACTGTTAAGGGTTTGTTTGTTTGTTTGTTTGTTTGTTTGTAACAGGGTTTCTCTGTGGCCTTAGAGCCTATCCTGGAACTAGCTCTGTAGATCAGGCTGGCCTCAGACTCACAGAGATCGACTGCCTCTGGCCTCCTGCCTGCTGGGATTAAAGGTGTATGTGTCACCACTTCCCAGCATGTTAATAATATTTTATCCTAACTTTATAGTTTTGTTGTGGGTAGCCAGCCCAGCAAGTGTTAGCAGGGACAGCATCTTCTTTTCATCTGTAGCTGACCTCAAGCTGGCTCAAGGTTCTTTTGTTTTAACAACGGACAATTTTTTGTTTGTTTCTTAAGATATATTTATTTTCATTTTATGCATATGAGTGTTTTGCCTGTGTGCTGGTTAGTTTTAGGCCAACTTGATATAAGACCAAGTCATTTTGGAGAAGGGAATTAACTGAGAAAATGCCCCTGCTAGATTGGCCTATGGGCAAACCTATGATACATTTTCTTGACTGATGATTGATGTGTGAGGGCCCAGCCCATTGTGAGTGGTTCCATCCCTGGGCTGGTGGTCCTGGATTCTATAAGAGAACAGGCTGAGCAAACCATGGGAAACAAACTCCTCCATGGTCTCTGCATCAGCTCCTGCCTCCAGGTTCCTGCCCTGATTGAGTTCCTGTCCTGATTTGTTTCTATCATCAGCTGCAATATGGAAGTGTAAACCAAATAAGCCCTTTTCTCCCCAGGTTGCTTCCCATCATAGCAATAGAAACCCTAGGTAAAACAGTCTACATATATGTGTATGCAATCTATGTGTGCCTGGGACCCTCAGAGACTAGAAGAGGGGGTTGTATCCCCTGGAAGTGGAGTTACAGATGGTTATGAGATGCCATGTGGATACTGGGAACTAAACTTGGGTCCTCTGCAAAATCAGCAAGTGCTCTTAACCACTGATCCATCTCTCCAGCCTGTTTGTTTTTCTCGCCATATGGGCAAATGTGCATCTCAAATGCATACCTCAATTTGTTATCCCAAAGTAAGCACATTCAAGTCACTGTTATTGAACTGAAGAACTAGAACAGTATCCCTCTGTGCCCTCTGCCAAGCATGCCTTCACCCTGCTGCCCAGAGGTAGTTACTGTAGAAATGTCGAACATCAGTTCAAGTTATCCTTAGTTGAGGAATTTTACATGAATGGAGTTTCACAGTGAATGCTCTAGAGCCTAGATTTCCTCTTTCAAAAGAGGGGAAGGGGTGGGGTGTTGATCAAAACACAATATATACATGTGTGAAATTTTCAAACAATAAAAAAGTCTCAAGTTTGTCAAACATAAACTAGTTCATTTGTTTTTCTTGTCACTTAATAATCCTGTATATGAACCCTGTAGTTTATGTATCCAATCTGTTCATGGGGAATCTTTGGAGATTTTAAGACTTATTTTTTAAATAATTTGTTTATTTTTATCATATGTGTGCATATGTTTTGCCTGCATGTACACACATGCACCATGTGCATGCAGTACCCTTGGAGGCCAGAAGAGGGCATCGGATTCTCCTGGACCTGAAGTTACAGATGGCTGTGAGCCAGTGTGTGGGTGCTGGGAATCAAACTCAGGTCCTCTGGAAGAACTGCCAGTGCTCTTGAACCCTGAGCTCTCTTTGCAGACTTTAACACTGTAAACATTCTGGTGCATGTACAGACATTTCTGCTGGGTTTCTTTGTAGGGAGAGAAGTCTGAAGTCACATGTTCACCATCGGTAGATAAAAACAATGTCTTCCTACAGCCAGGATTTCTGCATCTTCTTAGAATCCCCCATGACAGCGCCCCTTACCAGCAGGAAGTAGTTTGGAAAGAATGATGCCCAAGTTCCCAAATATTGTCTATAAATGTTTGTTTTCATTTAAATGGACTTGGTTATATAATATATATATATATATATATATATATATATATATATATATATCAATGTCTTCCAAGTACAAAATCTATTTATGCATCCAGCCACAATACCACCTTTCTGCATAGTTCATTCATTTCTGCTCCTAGAAATGATGCCCAAGTTCCCAAATATTGTCTATAAATGTTTGTTTTCATTTAAATGGACTTGGTTATATAATATATATATATATATATATATATATCAATGTCTTCCAAGTACAAAATCTATTTATGCATCCAGCCACAATACCACCTTTCTGCATAGTTCATTCATTTCTGCTCCTAGAAATGATGCCCAAGTTCCCAAATATTGTCTATAAATGTTTGTTTTCATTTAAATGGACTTGGTTATATAATATATATATATATATATATATATATATATATATATCAATGTCTTCCAAGTACAAAATCTATTTATGCATCCAGCCACAATACCACCTTTCTGCATAGTTCATTCATTTCTGCTCCTAGACTCAACTTAAGGAGACCATGGGAGAGAGCTAGCGATTCCTTTGTGAAGGGCAGGAATATAAATTAGAACATCCAGGTAGACATCATAAAGATAGAACTCACATAGGATCAAGCTAGAACACAATCAACAGAACCAAAGTCAGATCACTATAAACCCCTGCAGCACCATGCATGCAAGGCGAGGCGCATCAGTGGATGGTGAGCGGATAAAGGAAGTGGGAGCTGCACACACAACACAGTCTTACTCGGGTATAAAGGAGAAGGGAATCGTGTTTCTTGCTCGGAAATCAGTGAAACGGAAAGTCACTGTGTTAAGTGGAATAAACCAGTCTCACAAAGAGAAGCAGCGCAGTTAGGCTCAAGACTGTCGGGGGAACATTAAAGAATGGACCCTGGGAGAAGTATGAGAGGCAAAGGTCAAAATCAAGGACGATTTATCAAGTGTGGTGGCTATGACTACGTACAGCTGTATGTGTGTACACAATCGTGGTGGTGAGGTCACTGGCTTTGTGAAGTTAACATTTCCTTGGGGAATTTCATGAGACCTCAGATGCCCCGCCTGTGAAAAGCCCATAATCAGAATGCTCTTGAAAAAGTTGGATTTCATAGTTCAGACAAAACGTGGGTGTCCTCAGACTACCCTGAAGTCATGTGATACGCGGTGGATTGCTCCTGCAGTGGTAGCATAAAGAACAGAAGCTGGGGGGGGGGGGGGGGGACCTGGGCTACTGTGTTATATCGGAGGTTTCACTCAGTCTCTCTGGTCCTCAGTTTTTCAAGCTGAGAAATGGGGGGTGATCAGATGACCCCATGGGAATTATAAGGATCAAGAGCTTTTATACAAAATTATCAATTCATAAAATTCAGCTTTTCTCCCCCCAAGATTTCAATCCTCTACTTGTCCCAGTGGCCCAGGCATTCCAAGAATCCAGAATGTCTATACTTCACCCCGTGGAGAAGACTTACTTTCATGAGAGATCAAATGTCATCCTGGCATTTGATTGATGTAACAGTCATGGGCTAGAGGAGCCTGAGGACATGAAACCCACTTATTTTGTGTGACAGACAGGGAAACTGAGGTCAAACATCTGTGTTGACACAGCTGGTCAGTAACATGGACAGCTCTGCTGCCACCAGCCCAAGGCTGGTTCTTCAGTAGCTTTGTATAAGCAACAATCTTCATTGACTATTTTAATGAAGAGCTGGTTTATTAAATGTCATTGGAATGGCAGGCAAAGGGTTAAAGTTGCATTTTATCTGTCTGTTAGTTAATCACATTTTGCTAAAATGCAAAACACAGACACGGGCAAATAAATATCAGTGTTTATATTTCAAATAATATCTCACTGGAGAACTCTGGCTTCCAGCCCTGCCAGCATAACCGATACGAGCTTTGCCCTCCTGCCAAAAACAACTGTAAGGCTAGACAAATATATGAAGCAACCGTTTGCAGCCCCTGAGCAACAGGCCATGCTGGACTGTAGCTTAGGAGAAAAGCAGACACATGGGCTGAACCCTGTTATTTCTCTGGCTTCTTCCTCTCACAGCGTGCATAAAAGTATGGTTGCTGTCCTGGGCTGGGCAGGTGGGGGCTGGGGTCCCGGGCTGGTGAAGTATCTGTGTTTGGTGGAACAGAATGTCAAACACTAGAAAGCTTCATAAAGAGGGACTCTGGATAGAGCTCTCCAGAAGACCTGGCTGAGGCCTGGGAGGCCTCACACACAAATGGCTTTTGTTTAGGAACTGTGAAACACCAAGGGTTAGGATTTACAAAAAAGCACTGACATGTCAGCCATACTAAAGTAGACATGCCATGGATTCCCTGGAGCTCCAGTGGAGATCTCAAAAAGACCGTGCGCTTGAGTGAAGGGACATGATCTATACTTAAGACCACGTCCAAGCAACATCATAAGGCATCATCTGAAATTAAATGGATGGGGCTGGAAAGAGGGCTTAGTGGTCAGGGCCTGAGCTGAGTCCCCTGAACCAACCCAGCATCTGCAACACCAAGTCCAGTGCATCCAACACCATCTTCTGGCCTCTAAAGACACTTACATGATGGCTCAAAAGCATCTATAACTCCAGGGCCAGGGAATCTGGCATCCACGGACACCAAGCACACTCATGGTACATACACATTCACACAGGCAAAACACTCACACATAA
Organism: Phodopus roborovskii; assembly: GCF_943737965.1. Taxonomy (NCBI): domain Eukaryota; kingdom Metazoa; phylum Chordata; class Mammalia; order Rodentia; family Cricetidae; genus Phodopus; species Phodopus roborovskii. The sequence continues at coordinate 2,420,466 of NW_026126636.1, forward strand.
AACAAAATTAACAAATAATTTAAAAGCTAAAACTGATCTTAACAACAAACTAAGCCAGCCTTAGCAGAACGAAAAAGACCACCAATAACGTCGCCCCTTGACGGGCTCCAAAATAACGACAAGTATGGAGACACACATCTACAATCCCAGCACTTGAAACAGAAATGGGAATATCAAGAGTTTAAATCTGTCCTCAGTTACTTAACAAGTTCAAGGCCAGGCTCAGCTAAATGAGACCTTGTCTCAAAACAAACAACAGAAAAGACCCTTTAAACAAAGATGCCACAGCTTGGAATCACCACAGTCTCCAAGTTCATGCATGGTGTCCACTATAAAGCCAGGGATTACCAACTCACCAAAGTTGTCCTCTGACCACCACACCTGTGTCAAGGTATGTGCTTAGCCCCCACACAGAGAGACAAGATGAATGAATGAATGAAGTGATTTGATCTAGGCTGGAGGCTTGGCGTTGGGGTAGGTTGTGAGCTAGGATCTGTAATTGGGTTTTCACTCAAGAGCTGAGTATCTTCATGTAAGTTGTGTTAAAGGTACGGTTTTCTATACCTCATTTTACACATCCGCAAAATTGGGATAACCACCTGACCTGCTATGACCGTTCAAATAATAAATGTCCCCTAGAGGCTCATATGCTCCTTACCTGCTCTCTACCCGGTGGAACTATTTCGAGGGGCCTCGGAGAACTTGAGGAAATAGAAACTGGCTGGAAGAAGTTGATCATTGCTGCAGGGCTCTGGGGGGTTCTAGCATCGCTTCTTCTTTCGTGCTTTCTAATCGCTGTCCAAGGTAGTGTCCCTATCTAGCCTGTGCCACACGCTGCTGCCACGACGTTCTGTTCAAGGGCATGGGCCCAGAGACCATGCCTAGAAACCTCTGAAATCATGAACCATGACACATCTTTATCTCCCTTAAGTTGTTTGTGTCGTGAATTGTTGTCATGTTAACCAAAGATAAGTAATACTGACTTCCAGGGCTATCGGGTTAGAACAGTGCCTAGACCTGACTATATGCTATTTGAATGTCTATGATCCTGAACATAACTGGAATTATCTTCATGGGCTTCAAAAGGAGGACATTACCTAGAGGGAGAAAACTGGCTGAGGCAGCCAAAACTCAGATGCATATTCATTTAAATTCATCACTCTCGATGGTGACTCAGCCGTGGCGGGAATCACACACCTATAGACAGGCAGCACAGGGCTGCTTTTAGCTCAGTCGACTTGAGCAGCATCTTCAACGTGGTGACATAAAACAACATCAAAGAGAACACGGAAAGAAGGGTGAGTGGTGAGACTGGGGCCAAGCATGTCCAGATTGAGAGCGCTATGGTGGACCTATTTTCCCTCACAGTCAGAAATACAGTAGGAGCAGCGCCTGGAAGAGAGGGTGCTAGCCAAGGAGGACCATTCATGGCCGGAGCAGGGAGACGGTAGATCTGGCCTGAAGCTGCAACACCTGGGAAGCGGGGAGTCAGGAAGGGGCCTTCTCATATCCCTTACGGGGGCAAAAGGGAGCGGATCGTCCATCACTGAGTCTTTATGCCTAATCAGTGTGAAGTCACAGAGCCAGCAGTGATACAGGTGTGTACCACCGTCAGCCAGCCCACCCGCCATGCTCCACATCCCTCCTGAGCAGCCCTGTAGAGTAGCTACTGACAGGAGAGACCTCCTGAGCATAGACCATGTACCCTGCCTGGTATTGTGCATACATTCTGTCTGAAACATCCCTCACAGCTTCCTTTGCTGAGTGCTTAGTGGTCTCTAGCAGGTGCTGCTATCTTAAGAGGTTGTTTAAAAAAAAATAGCATCCAGCCCTAGCTAGAAGAAGTAAGTCTTGGGGTGGGGAAAGTCCTTGGGGGTATATTAACCCTGACTGCTTCCTGATCCACCATGAAGTGAATAGCTCTTTGCCTCCACCCATCCCCATCACCATGAGCTTGTCCAAGTCCATAGGATGAAGCAAACATGAGCTAAAACCTCTGAAACTATGAACCAATACAAAGCCTTAAGTTATTTCTGTCCATCATAGATAGCATCACAAAGGTGATAAATGCACCCAGCAAGGCGACAGGGCCAGGAAAAGGCAGCATATATACATGCATGCCAGCATACATAATAAATATTAATTAAGTGCCTGTTCCATGCCATGGTCACCCTAGGAGCATGAGACAAAGGATGATCCCAGCCATGGTGGTGCCAACCTTCCAGTAAAAGAGACGAAACAATAGCAATGAACTTAAGTGATAGGCATATTACATAGCATGTTGAAAAGGTGCTAGGCATTTCAGAAAACAAAATAGAGGATGGGGAGTGAATTATTGGTAAAGTGGGCTGCAGAGTATAGGAGGGTGAAGTAGAATAAGGCATGGATTAACAGAAGGAAAAAAGAAGGCGCCTGAACAAACACTCTAGGAGTACCTTGGGTTCACAGTCATAAAAAAGGTGAGAACCTATGGCTGTCCCCTCTCCCAATAAATTGTCTCCTTAGATGGCATGTCCCAGACATCTCATTTACCTCAGCCTCATTCAGGTTCTGGCTGCAAGACTCAAGGTTTCAGCAAAACCTTGTCAGAAAGCTTCACCCTTCCTGATGGGGAAACTTATACTAAGCTTTGGAAGTAAAACAAGGCGGACAGAAATACAAGCACATGGATCACTGGACTAATAGAGCAGGAGCAGGAGTAAACCCCTCATGCCTGTGGACTAATGGCTTTCAGCGGGAATGCCAGGAACATTCGCTTGTGAAAGAACGACCATCCTCTAACAATAGCGAATCAAAGGTTTAAATGTAAGACCTACAATCCACAAAATTCTTAGGAGTTTTAGCAAACACCTAAAACACAAAGGTAAATACGTTGGTTGGAATGTATACAAATTCTAAACTTTGGGTCAATGAGATAAATGTCAGCAAAGGCACATAGGACTAAACCCGACGACCTGAGTTCAGTCCCCATGACCTATATGGAAGAAGAGAGAGCTGAGTAGTAGTAGTAGCACACACCTTTAACCCCAGCACTCAGGAGGCAGAGGCAGGCGGATCTCTGTGAGTTCGAGGCCAGCCTGGTCTACAGAGTGAGTTCCAGGACAGCCGGGGCTACACAGAGAAACCCTGTCTCGAATAAATAAATAAATAAACAAACAAACAAACAAACAAATGAGAGACCTAACTCCTCCAAGTTGTCCTCCGACATCCACATGCATACCATGACATTCACACACAATCAATTCATCAACTACTACATAAAATTGGTTGTAAACTTCTAATACAGTGAAAGATACAATCAAGCCAGGCAGTAGTGGAGTATGTTTTTAATCCCAGCACTTGGGAGGCTGAGGCAGGCAGATCTCTGAGTTCAAGACAAGCCTCGTCTATAGAGTGAGTTCCAGGACAGCCAGGACTACATGGAGAAACCCTGCTTCAAAAAATTAAAAACAAAACAAAGGAAGGAAAGGAGGAAGGGAGGGAGGGAGGGAGGGAGGGAGGAAGGAAGATACAATCAATAGTGGAACAAATCTGTTGAAGGTTAAAATGCATAATTTTAAATAACTCCAAACAACAGCCCACTTTGGAAAAACAGGCAAAGGCGTTAACTGGCTCCTTCTTCAAGTAAGACTATAAAAAGGCCAACACATATGTGCAAAGATGTTCATTGTTTATCACGGGGAAAATGCTAATCAAAGCCATGATGATGTACTGCCTCACACCTGGTAGGATGTGCTGTGGGTAAACTGCTCAATGATGAAGCCACTGTGGGAAAACACTTATGAAGGCTGATTCCTCGAAAGTACGTAAAATAAAATTACTATCTGATATAGCAATGCCACTTCTGGATATATGCCTAAAAGAATAGAAAGCAAGATATCACACACACACACACACACACACACACACACACACACACACACACACACCACATTCACGGCAGCACTATTCACTATAGCCCAGAGGTGAACCCAAGTATCTATTGGCAGAGGATGGATAAACTACAGTACATCTGAAAAAAACAGAAACAATTCAGATATGTGCAACAAGAATGAACCTTGTATTAACACAATTAATACAATCAAGGACATTGTATTAAGTGATATTCGCCAATCACAAAATACTATGCTATTACTCCCCCTGCAGGAAATTCTTGAAGTAGTCAAGTAGAATGATGGTTTCAAGGAGCCAGGAATGGGGAGTGGTTGTTTATTGAGTGCAGAGTTCTGCTTGCAAAATGACAGATTCTGGAGAAGATGGTGGAAAATTGCCTTCTGATGCACTGAACTATCCCACTTTAGAATGAGTAAGATGGGAGCTGGAGGGACGGCTGAGTGGCTAAAGGCACTATTTCTCTTGAAGAGGGTGTCCTGTGACCCTCCTTCCAGAAGGTCATAGTCACAAGCAAGGCCATGATGATCTCTGATGAGAGGGCTCAGCTGGACTCCTGAATATGGTTCAGAGGATCTTCATGTACAACACAGGGTCATTCTGGCCTGGCCTGAGGTCTCAGTGAGGAGCGAGTCCTCCTTCAAAGCAGCATCTGCCACTGTGGCTACTTAATATCCACCCTTCTCAGGTCTCAGTTTTCTTTAAGGGACCTCCCTCCTGCTAGGGGCTGTAGGGGGGCAGAGCCCACCGTGGGCAGTGCCATGCCCACATGGGGAGGCAGAGCTGAACATAAGCCTGGGAGCAAGCCAATCTGCAGCGGCAGCGCTCCTCCATGACCTCCGCTTCAGTTCCTGCCTCTGAGTTCCTGCCCTGAGTCCCTTCCTGGTTCCCCTTTATGATGGACTATAACCTACAAGGTGAAATAAGCCCAAGTTGCTTTTAGTCAAAATGTTTTACCACATAAACAGCAAACTAGAATGCCCCTAGAGCCCCTTAACCCCAGGCCCTAGGGCTCTAAGAGAAGAGGTAGAGGGAAGGAGCCCTTTAATTCCAACCTTAGTGCGGGGACTTGCAGATGTAGCCAGGTGTCTACCATTATCTGCAACTCTACCCAGATGTCTTTATCAGTCCTGCTTCCTCCCCTTTCCCCGGGCCTTTTCCTTCATGCTTCCCAGCCTCTCCGGAGCTGTCTGGAAGCCTTCCAGTAAATTCCTAATGTGTTGGAGTTAGTTTCAGTTGCCTGTCAGCAAAAATGCCTGATGGGTACAGATGGGCACAGCCCCAGGGTATGCTACTAAGAAACATCAAAAGTGCTTGCACCAGCCAGAGTGATGGCACAGGCTTGTTATCCCAGCTACTTTTAAGGCTGAAGCTGAATATCACAAGTTCAAGGTCTCCCTGGGCAACTTAGTAAGAGCATCTCAAATTAAAAAACAACAATGAAACTGGAAATGGAACTTACCAGCAGAACACCTGCCTAGAATCCCCCAGTGAGGGGCTAGGGTGTGGCTTAGTGGTAGAGCCCCTGCCTAGAATCCCCCAGTGAGGGGCTGGGGGTGTGACTCAGTGGTAGAGCCCCTGCCTAGAATCCCCCAGTGAGGGGCTGGGGGTGTGGCTCAGTGGTAGAGCCCCTGCCTAGAATCTCCCAGTGAGGGGCTGGGGCTCAGAGGGAGAGCACTTACCTAATATGTGAAAGGGCTTGTATTCAATTCTAAATACCACAAAAGGGAGCTCATCTCTAAGCAAACACGCCCTGTACCCCCAAAGGGTCTGCCTCAGCAAGAGCAGCAAATCCCTCCAGATGCTGAAATAAAGGCCTGTAGAGCTATGAATCTGGCTTTCCTCAGAGCAGAGGGTAGACCCCGTGTTCTCTCGGGACCCCAACTGGATTCTCAGGTTAGAAGAGTCAGGGGCCATCCCAAACCAGATGTGCAATACAGAATTCCAAATTGGCTTTTATCTGCAGTGAGGTACCTAACGGTCCTGTGATTTCTACTGCAGGGATAAAATCCTGACCAAACAGACTTCCTCCCAGGAAAGGCATAGTACAGGTTACAGGACATCAGGGTGGTAACTCGAGGAACAACCTGGAGGCAGGAGCCAAAGCAGAGACCGGGGGCTTGCTCTCCTGGCTTGCTCAGTCTGCTTTCTTATACAAAACAGGACTACTTGACCCACAGTGAGCTGGGCCCTCCCATATAAATCATTGATCAAGAAAATAGCCCCACAGGCCAGTCTGATGGAGGCATTTCCTTAATCTGGGTTCCCTTTTGCAACCCTAGTTTGTGCCACAATGATGTGAACTTATCAGCACAAGTCTGACAAATAAGCCCTCGCCCATTCTCCTTAGGTCATCCCAACAAACTCACAGGTTTGCCAAGCTGGACCTAGGTGAAGCCATTATCTAGGTGTGTGATTGGTGCCCGATATTTGGCAAGCAGACATTTTTTCACATCTCCGTAGCAAAGGTTGATACAACACCTCATCCATCACCAGTGCCTAGATTGGGCCTTAGTGCCACCAGGTCTCCTCAGATGTAGATTCTGTGCTTGTTCTGAGTGTCAACATGACAAGGCCTGGAGTCACCTGAGAAGAAGGATCGTCTTCTTCAGATTGGCTTGTGACCAGGACTGTGAGCATGTCTTGATTGGCAACCGGTGTGTTAGGGCCCAGTCCGCCAAGGGCAGCACCATCCCTAGGCAGGTGGGCCTGGGCTGTGAAAGGAAGGTAGTGAGCATGAAGCAGAGAGCCAGTCAGGTAACAGCATTCTTCTGTGGTTTCTGCTTCAGTTCCTCAATCAGCTTGCTTCCCCGGGTTGCTTTGGGTCAGAGTGTTTTATCGCAGCAACAGGGTGACACTGGAACACACACCTGAGGGGCTTCTCTTTACTTCTGTCTGCATGTGATGCGATGAACAAGCCCTCTGGCCCTCACAGACCTCAGCGCCGACCGATCCTCCCGCTGCTGAGATGCCGGGCCACCCCCCGAGTTCACTGAAATCTCAGCATCCATATTCCCTCGGGAGCATGCATGTATGCTTGAAACCCTTAAACAACCCCTCGCCATATGTGTAGATTTAAATGGAAACCAAACGGGGAAGGAGTCTTACGACAGTCTGTCACCGACTGAGCTCTGCTTCCTCGGTTAATTTATGTCTTCCGTAATCAAGTGGCTGCTTCTTAAAAACCTCCACCTGGGAAGGCACATTTCCCCCATACGTTCACATTCCAAGGTCCCCAGCCTGGGTGTTAATCGTCATTTTAAGACACTGCACTGTCGGAGCACTTTATCTTCCAAGCTCTTTACCTGTATTAATTAATTAGTGCTATAAATACGACCAGCACATGACTATTCTGGAACTAATCAGTCACTGACTCCGCTCAGGACCTGGAGGGGAATTAGGAAAATCGAATCTTTCCAAAGTTGGGTCCAGGCAAGCAAGGTAAGGCTGCCCGTTCTGTCCTACGGGCTGATGGGGAAGTGGCTGGCTCAGGCTCCAGCTGGGGACACTTGCAGTTTCCAGGACAAGCCAGCAACCCAAGCTGAAGGGACACAGATCTGTCCTAAGTAAAGAGTGGTTATGCTTCCTTGCTGGTTAAATACCACAATGGTTCGAGGTCTGTTCAGTGCCTGCCCCTGGAACAAATGCTAAGTGTTAGGAGATGGCATAGACCTTCCCATCTAAACTGTTCTGGCAGAATTAGACACCTTCACCACCACCCCCCACTCCACCCAAAAAGAAAAAGCCTCCAAGGACACCAGACATACAGTCAAAACACTCATATGCAAACAATAAAAATAATTTTTAAAGTATTTATTAGGACTGGGAATGTAAGCCAATGAAAGAACTATGCTTAGCCCACATACATCCTCCACAAAAAAATACACAAGATACATGGATGGGTGGATGGATGGATCGATGGATGGATAGATGGATTGCATAAAGACTTTCTAGAACTAAAACAACTTGATCTTCACTCAAGCTTACAACTACTGAGAAAACATGCTTGAGAACCACATCAAAAAAAAAAAAAAAATCCAGGACTCCATGACACATAAAGTCTGGGAGGCAGAGTCCAACAAAATACCATTCTATATTCTCAAGTCATCTATCTGGCAGTGGGCTTGTCCAAAAAGGCCAGAGAGAAAGTCTGTTGACTTGACCATGGTTTTCCAAGACTATTCTTATTGCTGCCCCAGAACTATTGTTTAGTATAGACATTAACTCTGGGTTTATGTATCCAATCTGATTCTGAATTTAGCTGTAGTGAATCCTGACAGTGTGCAGACATTGGCCACCAACCTGGCATCTTTCTGGATCAAAGACAAACATAGCTAAACAAAATGGTAAGAGAAAGGACGCCATTGAGTCCCCACAGCCAACCGAGAACTGGCATTCCTCTAAGCTACATTTTCTTTTGTTTGAGTGTTTGAATATATCTGCATGTTGTAGTGTATCTCCTATGTGCCTGGCACCCACAGAGGTCAGAAGGTGGCAGTGAAGCCCTTGGAACTGGAGAGGTGGACAGTTTGGATACTGGGAATGGAACCCACATGTCTGGTCCCCATCACCCAAGTACTCTTAGCCGCTAAACCAGCACCCTAGCTCAATTTCCTTGTTTCTCACTATCTGCAAAACACTTAAAAACACTTGACTTATCTCTCGTGGTGTCTTCCCAGGATTTGGGGGCTGGGGTTTGTATTCGGGCCTGTGATTGGTCACCCCCCACATATGTCTGTCTCTTGCCTGGCTTGATGATTAAAAACATCACTGTCATATCCAAGAACACAACGGCAAGAGACTAGGAGGCAAAACACACGGACCCCAGCCTGGCACTGAAGAGAGACTTTCTGGGACTCTAGCTGAGTACTTGGGTCCTCTTAGGAATGTGTCCATGGAAAACAGTGTCAAGTCCATAAGGGGTGCTGAGCACTGGACCCTGCCTGCTCAAGGGGAGAGGTGTGAGGTAAGAGAGAGAGAGAGAGGTGTGAATTTGCTCCTTTCCGGCAGGGTGGGATAAGAGCTGAATGAAAAAGAAAGCACTAAAGGCAAGGGCAGCTTGTGGGCAGGGAGGGGCACGTGTAGGCCCCACAGGCAAGAGCAACCTCAGAGAGACAAGCACTCTGGTTTCAGAGCATCTCGGCCAGGAATGCACCAGAGATAGGAACTGCAAGGCAGCAGAAGCAAGAAGCTGTCTGGTCACTCTTTATCCACATACACTGGCCGCCAGTGACTTCTTCACATAGCCTCCACCAACAGCGCCACCAACCGGGGACCAATTTATTTGCAGGAGCCTATGGGCAGCGGCATTTTCTCACTCAAACTCCCACACTGAGTAATGTCTGCAAGCCACTTTAAATGCCAGTCCTGAGAACACTCTTGGACTTCTGCTGTTGGTAGGCATGTCCCCTTTCAGTCTCCCAACCCCTCACCCCTCTCCTGATCACACATCTTCTGAGAGCAGCAGAAGCAGGGACAGGCTCCCCCCACACAGCCATCCTATGGGGAAATGACCTCTACATCACTGGGACCTTCCCATTCCTTCTTTAAAACCGTAATGTGGTTCTATTCTAAGGTAGACCCACTAGGTAGAGAGGTGTTTCCTCTTTCTTGCTATCTGGGTGCAATAAATCAATCAGCGCCTCCCCATACTTTTCTTCCTCTCTTGATGGATGAGTCCAAAGTCCAAAGACTGATGGTTTTGCTCAAGGGTTAAAAATGGTGAAGGAAAACACCAATGCTCATTTTCTTAAAATTCTCCCTAAAACCAGAACCAGAACTTTTGGAGGGGGTGGGGGGAACCCTCTGGATGTGCTCACAGGCCCTGGAGCCAGCAAGAGACACACTAAGGCTGTCTTTGAACCAATCAGTGATGCCACCATCACCTCCTTGAATGGCACCAGCCATGGTCAGTATGGTGATTTTCCTGTCACAGATCTTTAGAGTTACCAAGCAGTTGCCTGAGCCGGGCACAGACTCCAACACCCAACAGCACACCAAAGTCCTGTGGCCTCCTTTTCCCCCTGCATTTGGGAAGGATGGCTGACAAATAAAAACAGCAAGTTTTTAAAGAATACAGCATAATGACTTGCTATACACGTGAAATTATCCCTCGGTGTTTGTAGGGATTAGCTCCAGGTCTCCCAAGGACAGGTCAGCATTCAATATTTGCACATAACCTATGCAATCCTCCTGAATCCTTTAAGTCATCAACATAATGCAAGACTTCGTGGACTATCAATGGATATTATATTCAGTGGATGACAAGAAAAAAATGCTCACACATATTTCTAGTCAAAATGCAATCTTTTTTTTTTTTTTTTTTTTTTTTTTTTTTTGGTCTCTCTCCACAGTTGGTTGGATCTGGGTATGTGGTGGAAACCTAATACGGAAGGCTGGTGATTACCATAATCAAGCTAATTAACATATCTACCTCCTTATGTAGTATAGGTGTGTGTGTGTGTGTGTGTGTGTGTGTGTGTGTGTGTGTGCGTGTGCATGCCTTTAATCCCAGCACTTGGGAGACAGAGGCCAATGTATCTCTCTGAGTTCGAAGCCAACCTTGTAGGGATGTCCACCTCTGTACCTAAAGCACTGACCACGCCCTCTTGGGCGTGGTCACAGGTGGGGATGTGATGGTTGAAAGGAAAAGGAAGCCGCTGGGAAGACCCCTCTCCAGGTCTCGGAGAGCATCTGGGTGGCAGGGTCGGCATCGCTGGAGTGCGACCCCTCGACAGTCACTTGTTTTGTGCTTCCCTAAATAAACTCCACCTTAATTATTCTAGTCTGGTGAATCCTGATCACGCATCACCTGGCACCCAACGTTAGGTGTGGTAGGTGCTACTGGTGCAGAGGTGGATATGACTACACAGCCTAGTGTGTATAGTGAATTCAGGTCAGCCAGGGCTATGTATTATCTCAAACAAAGGAAACACCTGGAATCTGTTCTCTTAACAGATTCTAAGATGCACTGAGCTGCCATGCTGCCCAGCAGATCTCCAGGACTTACTCCACATGAATAAGACTTTGTACCACTAAGCCAGAATCCCTCTTTACACCCACCAGCTCCTGAGAATACTCTCTGTTCCTACACAATGAGCATCTTAGGTGCCCTTTTCTTCCGAGCTTACAGTGCTTACTTCTGTGTGTGGCTTATTTCACTCAGCGCCCTGCCCTCCGGATTCACATCACGGCGAATGGCAGTCCCCATCGTAAGGGCTAGATCAAATCTTGTATCTTTGTGTGTACATATATGTGTGCATGTGTGTAGGGGGAGAGGGGGCAGGATGGAAAAGAGGAGAGAGAGAGAGAGAGAGAGAGAGAGAGAGAAGTCGATCTGCCTCTCTATCCTTGTAAACATGGACAGACTCACTGATTACTTCGGACCCTGGCTGTTGTAAAGAACATTGCAGTGCACACAGGGCAGAGAGGGTGCACATATCTCTGTGTGGGGAGTCACCTCGTGGCCTTTGGGTGTATACGTCTACCATCTTTTCCCTCTGGGCTTGACATGAACATCACCATCGTGGAGAAGAACACCTGCAGTGACCTAAGAGAAACCTGGGCATACAGTCGTGACAATAAAATAAACAGACCTTCCCGTGGCTGCTAACACGCCTTCTGGAGAGTGGTAGGGAGGCTCACAAGAGTCTCAGAACCTACCTACCTCAGTCCTCCAAGCACCACTTGATCCGGCATGGGGCTGCCCTGGGGTTACCCATGCTGCTGTAAGTAAGCCACTTCCATTTTGTTTTCGTTTGAGACTAATCTCACTTTGTAGTCCCGGCTGGCCTGGAACTCAATGAAATCCCCTTGCCTCTGCCTTCCCCAGAGCAGGAATTAAAGGTATGCGACATCACACCTGACCTTAATGCGTTCCTTTTGATGCTGTTTGCTGTAGATGGGACTTTTTTTCGGGGGGGGGGGGTATTTGATTGGATAGTCATTTGATAGTGTGTGGAAAACTGGCTTTGTGCGCTTGTTTTCTACCCTGTAATTGTATCGTATTTACTTACTAATTCTAACAGTTTTGGGTGGAGTCACTGGTATTCTGTGCATATAAGACCATGTCATCTGCAAATAGCAACAATTTCTCCTTTTCTCTCTGGGTGCAATTGTCCTACCCAGAACAGAAGTAGCTGGAGGAGGCATTCTATTATTATTTTACGGAATATTTTTCATTTGCTTTCTTTTTTAATATTATCTTTTTTTTAACATACCAATCCCAATTTACCATTCCCCCTCCTCCCTCCCCCCATACCTTCCCCCACCCCACCCACTCTCCAGAAAGCATAAGGCCTCCCATGGGGAGTCAGCAAAATTCTGTCCTATCACCACTGTATCTAGGCTGAGCAAGGTAACTCTCCACAGGGGATGGGCTCCAAAAAGCCAGTTCATGCACTGCCAGTGGCCCCACAAACTACCCAAGCCACACCACTGTCACCTATATTCAGGGGGGGGCTAGTTTGGTCCTATACAGGTTCCCCTGCTTTTAGTCTGGAGTCAGTGAGCTACTGCTAGCTCAGGTTGCTGGGTTTTTTGTAGGTTTTTGACCCCTTTGCTCATTGTAACATGAATTAATAAAAGATCCAGAGACTGACATTGGGGTTCAAACTTCAAGCTAAGGATCAGAAAGGCAAAGCAGCCATCCACTAATCCTTACCTCTACCTCAGGCTGAAAGGGCTGACCCACAAGCTCTCCTCAGAGTGGTTGGAGAATGAATGCCTCATTCTGAGACCTTGCTCCTGTCTTATATGCCTCCCTAATCCTGGGGTTAAAGGCGTGTGATCCCAGGTGCTGGGATCATCTTAGTGTGAGCTATTCCTCTGGATCAATCTTGTATAGATCTGGGTGGCCTTGGACTCACAGAGATCCTTCTACTTCTTAATCCTGAGTCCTAGGATTAAAGGTGTGTACCACCACCTCCTAGCTTCTGGCTGCTGGGATAAAAGGTGTGTGCCTGGCTTCTATGGCTTGTGGCTGACTTTGCTTTCTGAATCCTCTGAATCCTCAGGCAAGCTTTAATAAATCCTAGATAATATACCACTACAGCTCATATTATTCCTCCTCCCTCTCTTCGACTGGACTCCAGGAGCTCGGCCCAGTGCTTAGCTGTGGATCTCTGCCTCTGCTTCCATCAGTTACTAGATGAAGGGTCTATGATGAAGATTGCTGTAATCATCAATCTGATTACAGGAGAAGGCCAGTTCAGGCACCCTCTCCACTCTTGTGTAAGTATCTGGGGTCATCCTTGTGGATTCCTGGGAATTTCCCTAGTGCCGGGTTTCTTGTTCATCCCATAATGGCTCCCTCTATCAAGATACCTCTTTCCTTTTGGAGCAGGTCTTGTTCCTTTTCTTTAATGAACAGCTTCGGCTCCTAGTGTTACCCCAGTATTAGCCACGGGTTTATAGTGCACTGTTGTGCTGAGGCACATCCCTCATATACATAAGTGTTTCAGTATTTTCTCACAGGATGACATTAAACTTTGTCTAGTGTTGTTTTTTGTCATACCAACAGTGATTCACATTTTTATCTTTTGCCTGTTTATTGATTTGCATATATTGAGATCCATTTGACCACAGGAATGAATATGTCCTTACATTCAGTTTTCTGGGATTTTTGTGGAGGATTCTGGTATCTAGCTTTGAAGATATTGGTCATTTTCTTTTCTTACAGTGTCATTGGCTTTGAGAACAGGACAATGCCAACCTCATTAGATCCATCTGAGTATTCTTCCATCTTCAGTAGAATTCACCAGTAAAGCCATCTGGCTATGGATTTTTCTCATGTTTTTGGTTGTGAGCCTAGCCTTTAATGGCTGAGCAGTCTCTCCATCCCCTGGGCTTTTCTTTGTTGGGAGATTTGGGACTGATTTTTTTGTTTGTTTGTTTGGTTTTTGGTTTTTGTTTTGTTTTTTTTTTTTTTTTTTTTTGGTCTTATACATTTGATTTAATTTCCTTATTTGTTATTGCTCTGTTCATATTTTCCATTTCTTTGTAACTCAGTCTTAGCACACTGTACATATCAGAAAATTATCCACTTACGGTGAGTTATCTAGTTCTCGCACGTGACAGGTCACACACACTGCGCTCTTGTGATCCTTTGTGGTGTTTCTGTGGAATCTGTTTTAATGTCTCCTTTTATAGGTCTGATTTTGTCTTTTCTTTCCCTCAGTCCTGCTAATGGCAATCCACTTGACTTATTTTTTCAAAAGCCTGATCCTTACTTCACTTATCTTTTCTGATTTTTTTCTAGATGTGACTTCATTTATTTCTATTTTAATTTTTAGTCCTTCTACTTCCTTTGTTCCTTTGGTTGGTGTCCTTTTTTTTTTTTTTTTTTTTTTTTTTTTTTTCTAGTTCTTTGAAGTATAAAGTTGAGTTGCTTGGGACCTTTTTATTATGTTTATTTATATTGCCTGTTGGAGGGACACATGTATGACACAGTGTGAATATGGATGACATAGACCAACTTGCAGGGGTCAATCCTCTTCTCCCATCACCTGGGTCATGGAACTCAAAATCAGATTGTCAGGCTGTCTGCATATGCTTGTGTATATGTGTGCGGATGTCCAAGGAGGCAGAGGTCCCTCTGGAGCTGCGGGTTCAGGTAGTTGCAATCTGGCCAATGTGGGTGCTGGGAATTAAACTCAGGTCCTCTAGAAGAGCGCTGTGTGTGTCTTACTGCTGAGCAACCACTCCAGCCCTGTCTCAAATATTTCATTCCTCCTTTGATTCTTCTTTAAAGCTGTTGTTTGTGGCTGTGGTCTGAATGCTTAGGACATAACCCCCTTGAGGTCCTAACCACTGGGGAGATGGCATCAGGAGATGGACCCTTGGCAGGTGATTAAAACATGAGGGTAACCAGGACCGCTGCCCTGACAGAGACTACAGAACAGGCTGGCAGCTTCCTTCAGGTGAAGGGCATGGTAGGAAGAAATCAGGACCTCCCAGGCAACAAAAACCCATCAGCTTTATGTTGGACTTAGACACCTCCAGGACAAAGAAAAATGGGTGTAAATTGCCCATAAGCTGCCCAGTTTGTGCCTGGGGTGGACCTAAGACAGTCGTTTAAGGCTACATTGTTTCATTCCCAAATGTGATTGTCTGAAAGAGAACCTCCCCATGGACGCCAGTGTTGAAAGGCTTGGTCCACAGTTAGTGAACCTGTTTGAAAGGATGGGGAAGTGTGGCCATGTTGAAGGAGGTGTGTCACTGAGGATGACTCTGAGGTTTCAAAAGTCCACGCCAGCCAAGCCCAGTGTTGCTTCCTCTGCCTGCTGCCTGTCGATCAGGATGTAAAGCTCTCAGCTACATTGCTGGCACCATGACTGTCTGCTTCCCACTATCACAATTGTGAACTAACCTGCTAAAATTGTAAACAAGCAAGCGAGCTTTCTTTCGTAAGACTTGCCTTGGGTATGGTTGCTCTTCACTGCGATAGAACAGTACTAAGACACCAAGTATTTATGGTTCTCTTCCAGCTTTGCCCTTTTCTGTCTTTCTTTCTTTCTTTCTTTCTTTTCTTTTTTTTTTTTTTTTTTTTTTTTTTTTTGTTGTTGTTTTTTTGTTTTTGGTTTTTTTGTTTGGTTGGTTTTGGTGGTATTGGTGTTGGTGTTTTTGTTTTTCAAGATAGGCTCCCTCTGTGTAGCTTTGGACCCTATCCTGGCACTCACTCTGTAGATCAGGCTGGCCTTGAACTCACACAGATCCACCTGCCTTTGCCTCCCAAGTGCTGGGGTTAAAGGCATGTGCCACCACCTCCCAGAAGCTTCCACCTTATTATAGTGATTAGGACTTCTTTTGTGGCCAAACCATCCTGGAAAGGATGCCACGTATGCTTCGGAAGCATGTATACCTAGGTATCAGTGGATGCACAGTTCTAGCTATGTCTGTTAGGTCCACCTGGTCTAACATGTGGCTTGAGTCCAACAGCGTTTATTGATCTTTCATCTACCAATCTATCAATGGCTGGAGCTGGATACTGAAGCCTGTTACTATTATTGTATTGCTGTCCATTTCTCCCATCAGATCTGTTGGCATGTCTTTATATATTTAGGTACGTCATTGTTGGGTATGATATATGCAATTGTCCTATAGTCTTGATGGACTGTCTCCTTTATTATACCACAATGATTTTCTTTGCCTCTTGTAATACTTTCAACTTATCTAGCAGTAATGTCCTAAAACTCAGCCTGGCCTCGTATTCTTATCTTCCTGCCTCACCTCCCAAGTGCTGGGAGGCTGGGTGCGCCCCCAATGCCCACTTCTACCCCTTACTTTAAGACTCTGTATGCCCTTAAAGCTAACTTGAATCTCTTATGGGTAACATAACAGTCACAATTCATTGTGATTTCATTTCTTTCTTTCTTTTCTTCCGAGACAGGGTTTCTCTGTGTAGCCCTGGCTGTCGTGGAACTCACTCTGTAGAGCAGGCTGGCCTCGAACTCACACAGATCCATCTGCCTCTGCCTCACAAGTGCTGGGATTAAAGGCATGAGCCACCACTGCTCGACTGGTTTCATGTTTAATATCCATTCATCCACTCCACATCTTCTTGTCAGAGAATTTAATCCATTTTTATTTAAGAAAATTGTCTCTAGATAGGACAATTGCCACTTTTCCGGTAGCCTGATTGTTTTGCGGTTCCTCTGTCCCTCCTTTTGTCTTTTAGATAAAATCTCCACATTTTAATTCTTCTTAGCAGCATTTTATGCTTTTGACACTGTAGTTTTTGAGACAGGTTCTCTCTATGTAGCCCTGGCTGTCCTGGGACTTACTGTGTAGACAAAGCTGGCCTGGAAATCATAGAGATCCATCTGCCTCTGTCTCCCAGGTGCTGGCATTAAAGGCTTGTGCCCCATGCCAAGCCAATTTATTTCTTTTGATATTGGGTATCCATTAACAAACAATTATAGCTATAGCTATTTTAGTATGTCCGTCTTTTAACCTTTGTGCTAGAGGCAGGCACCATTATGGTATTGGAGAAGTTGAAATTCGCACTCCCTGACACCTCTCCTCTCCTCTCTTCCCCTGGAAGCAGGCACCTCTGCCTCCAGGTTTTTACAGCCTAGCATCAGGAAGCACCATTACCTCTCAGGCTAACTATGGATCCTGGATCCCTCCCCCAGGCCAGATGCTGAGGACCTCCTTTGTGCTTTATTGTCCCTACTATGTGCCTGCAAAGTCTCGTGTCTGTGTGCCTTCCCCTAGTCTGGCTTAATGTATATGTTGTTAGCTGTCTTCAAGGTTCACATCACCATCCGGGAGCACTCAAGGAATCTGGGCATAAGGCAGGAAAAACAAGGTGGAGCATTGGGGTATCCATAGGTCAGTGAAAGGAAGGGTCTGCAGGTACAGCATCCCAAACAGATTATGAGAAGTCATCTTGACAGAGCCTACAGAACAGTAGGGTTTTGCAGCTGAGTCCTGAGCCCAGAATGCTTCCAGCCCTGGCCTTTCTATGCTGAGACAGCCTCCTCCAGCCGTGTAGCCACACTGATCACACACAGGAAGTTGGTAAGTGCCGTGGGCATCATCCCACCTGTCTGTAGCTGGGGAGGGTCTGTCTCAGCCGCAACGCCTGGGGGAAAGGAGGATTGAATACAGCAATGCTTTTCTCCAATTCGGTGATCCTGCTGTGGGCTAGAAAATCACAGCTACTTGGCAATGAAACAATGGGCCTTGAACATGTATCATAAGTCCACCCAGGACTTTATAGCAAAATAGCATAAATTGGGCAGCTTATGAAAAATGGATGGCCATTTCTCAAAGTCCTGGAGGCTTCGAAGTCTGAGATCAAGATCAAGGCAATGGGGGTGTTCGTTGCCTGCTGTGCTGGTTATTGTTTTGTTTTTGGTTTTTTGACAACCTGGTGCAAACCTAGACATATCTGCTGTGGTGGCTGGAATGAGAATGACCCTGGTAGGCTCACGTATTTAAATACTTGATCCCAGCTGGTGGAGCTGTTGGGAAAGATTAGGAAGCAGAGCCTTGACAGAGGAGGTGTGTCACGGGGAAGTGGGCGTTGGAGCCATCCCCAGTTAGCTGTCTCTCTGCCTGCTGCTCGTTCAGGTAAGGCTGTAAGCTCTGTGCCCTGCTCCAGCACCATACCTGCTGCTGTGCCTCACCGTGACGGGCAGGGACTCGGTCTCCGAAACTCTAAGCGCCCAATAAAGTGTTTCTCCTATAAGGTGCCTTGGACGTGGTGTCTCTTCACAGCAATAGGAAAGTAACTGCATGAGAGAGAAGAAGCCTCATTTGAGGGATTGTCTTCATCAGATATCCAAAGGCAAATCAGCGGAGCATTTTCCTGATTAATGATGGATGTGGAAGGGTCCAGCCCACTGGGGACAATGGCAGGTTATCCCGAGTTGTAAGCAAGCCATGGAGAGGAAGGCAGTATCTGGTGTTCCTCGGTGGCTTCTACATCAGTCCCTGCCTTGCATTCCTGCCCCAACTTCCCTTCATGATGGACTGCGCGACCTAACCTACCCCTTCCCACGTTGCTTCCGGTCATGGAGTTTATTGCAGCAACGGGAAACAAACCAGGACACGCAATGAGTAAGACTTCTTCAAAATGTACATCTTCACACTATGACCCCACCTGAAGCTGCTCTGTAGTCCCTTGTCCGTGTTTATCACTGCCTGCCACGTTAGGATGCAAGCTACGGGAAAGCAAGAACTAATCTGTCTTGTTCATTGCTCTTTCTCGAGTTCCCTGGAAGGCAGCAGAAGCTCGTTAGATATTTGATGAATGAACAAATGAAATAAGAAATTCTTAGCATCATGGGCACTGGGTTACGTTGTTTAAGCTAATTCCCTGAAAGTGGGTGTCTTACAATTTGATACCAACACCCCCCCCCAGTGATAGAAGTGGGGCTTCCCGCCCCTGATCTACAGGCTTCACGTATGCACACACAAATCTTCCTCAGTACACACACATCCATGTCCGATGTGCTCCCCATACAGGCACATGAAGAGACCTGATGTCCCAGAACTGCCATGACCAGGCATTCAGCCTGTGACATTTGAGGGTACAGTTTACAGCCAGGGGTAAGTGAGAGAGAGGCCCTTCTCACCCGACTGATGAGGGTGATTGGTCATCGTGATCTCTTCTCCCAGTGCTCTTTGCAGGAAGGACCAGCATTTTCAAATTACCTTTCAGGTCCCCAACCATCAAATGTAGCAAAGCAGCAGCTAGCGCTGCCCTGGCTCAATAAATGTTTAATTAATTAATCAATCAAGCCAAATCAAACATGAGCGTGATTACCTAGATATTTCTATCTATACACCACGAGGTGTCTCATTAATTCCTTTTTCTCTTCTCTTAAACTTTTCTACTGAAACGAAAATGTGTTTGAGAATTATGTGGAGGTAACCTCAGAGCTTTAAAAACAAAAATTGGTAAGTATAAAATAGTCTCAGGGTGTCCACCAGAGCAGATTGCTGATAAAAACAATCGTTGTTATCCTAAAGTCAATGTCTTACTGTCCATAATGCTGAGGTAATAAAATACTACAGTGTGTGAGAAGACAAGGAAAAAAAACCCTACAAACATGGTTCCATGAACATTAAAAAACCAAACTCAAGAGAAC
This sequence comes from Phodopus roborovskii, assembly GCF_943737965.1. Classification (NCBI taxonomy): domain Eukaryota; kingdom Metazoa; phylum Chordata; class Mammalia; order Rodentia; family Cricetidae; genus Phodopus; species Phodopus roborovskii. The sequence continues at coordinate 2,439,956 of NW_026126636.1, forward strand.
CTACATCAGCACTATTTTGCCAGGGTGAATGTCCTCACTTCTGCTAATCACAAGGACAAAGGGATGCTCTGTTGCTTGAGATTCTTAATTGTGCCTCTCCCTGTGGGATTCCGTCAAAATCTCCCAGCACTGCAGCTCCATAAGAAAATATTGCATTGGGTCAAATGTAGGAAAGTGAAAGCCTGATAATCAAATAACCACACAGGACAGAGGAGCTGTCTGGTCCCTGTGCTTAATAAACTTGCAGTGGATGCTGGAGGTCTCGAAGAAACACACCGCACTTTCAGGCAGCTCCGCGGGGTTCAGCATCTTTGCACAGTCACTTAAGACCATAAATTATCCGCCTTGGTTTCATTTAAAGATCATAAGATTCTGGGATTTTGTACTGTTTATTTTGAGCTATAAATACTAGCCATGGTCTTTCTGGGTATTAATGCGATGGTAATTGTATTCCTGGTGGATTTGGGATGGAATAAATGAATGGTGTTCCTAAGACCCACCAGCCAGCGGTACTCAGGGCAGACACTGCTTCTGCTCTGGGGGCAGCTCAACCCGAAAACCCCCAGACCTCAGGAAGGTGCAATAGTCAGAGCCAGGAGCTCTAGCAGGTTTAGCACAGATGAAAATTGCTGATAGCTTCCAGAAGGTAAAAACAATAGTAATAAGTCACAAAGAAACATATTTTCCCTTACTCTCTCAAGATTTGCCTTGGATTTTTTTTCTTTTAAGCTTCTCTGGGTTGAGTTCGAGCACTCACTCACTCGCACATTCGTCTAGGAGGCAGTGATCTGGCAGCAGCCCACAGCTCCGAGATGTGCCAGGAGGACTCCAGCAAATCATCGAGGCCTCCGATTCCTCACAGACTGAGCCCCAGCACAGAGACGCGTGATCCCGACCATAAGCATAAGCGCTGCCTTCACAGGCTGTCGGGGAGTGTGAACCCGGGACAGCAGAGCTGGCTGTAAGCCCAGCAATAGCCACTTCCTCCCTCGCCTCAGCGACGCAAACATGCAGATCAATGCTGTTGCTTTGGAATCTGCCTCGTTCCAACATTGTCAACACACGTTCAGCCACACATAGTCCACAAATACACATGCCAACACACACAGCCATCACACGTCCATCTTCACCGTCAACGCTCTACCTTTAAATGATGCCAGGCGTGTGTCCTAGTTTGCTTTACTGCTCCTGGGATAAACATTGACCAAAACTAAGTTGGGGAGAATGGACTGTGTTTGGCTTACAGGTTACATATAGTCCACCATCAAAGAAAGCCAAGGCAGGAATTCACAGGGAGACACTGGAGGCAGGGGCTGAAAAGGGGATCACAAAGGAACACTGTTACTGGCTTGTTCCCCATGGCTTGCTCAGCTAACCTTCTCATATAGCCAAAACCCACCCACACAGGATGGCACTGGCATAGCCCCCCCATCAATCATTAATCAAGGAAATCCCCCGAAGACATGCCCACAGGCTACTCGATGGAGGCAATTCCTCAATCCAGTTTCCCTCTTCCCAGGTACGTCTAGGGTTGAATCAAGTTGGCAAAAACTATGACAGCAAGCAAAGGAGTAAGTAGCCAAATCAGGTCTGCCACTGTCTCCCCAGGGCTCTAACCAAAAGCCATCCAAGTGCTGGATCTACTTCAGAGGAGTCATCCCACAGGCTCTCAAGGGATCTGAAGTCCAGTCAAGTCACCGAGGCTTTGATGAGTAATCTGGGAATCTATCAACTCTGAAAATCACCTATGCTTTTTACAAACCTGGGTCCTGGGTGAAGAACGTGTACCTCAGGATCTGAGCCTGCATCCCACCATCTGAGCATGAACCCCAGGATCTGACCATGCACTCCAGGATCTGACCATGCACTCCAGAATCTGGCCATACACCCCACCATCTGAGCATGAACCCCAGGATCTGAGATGGACCCAGGATCTGACCATGCACTCCAGGATCTGACCATGCACCCCACCATCTGAGCATGAACCCCAGCATCTGAGAATGGACCCAGGGTCTGAGTATGAACCCCAGGATCTGACCATGCACTCAGGAGTTGCACCTACGAAGAAACACCGAAGCATCATAGAAAGGGGTAACACTTTGACTTGTGGAAAGCCAAAGCAGGCACTTCCCCTCCCATAGGATTTTCATTTTCCACTGGGTGTGGTTAATATTTAACCAAGAACTGCACTGGAAGAATCTGTATCATCCCTGTTTTAATAGAGAGAGAGAGACAGACAGAGAGAGAGAGAGAGAGAGAGAGAGAGAGAGAGCACATGGTGAAGTAAATCTATGATCTCAGGTCTGGGAAGGCTGAAGCAAGATCACAAATCGAAGGCCAGCCTGGGCTACATAGAAATAATCCTTCTTTAAAAAAAAAAAAAGTGGAAGAGAAGGGAGACCGGACATTTTAAAATTTCTAAAATTTCTTTTTGCTTGTCATGGTAGCGCACATTTTTAATCCCAGGACTCAGGAGGCTGAGTCAAAAAGTTCCAGTTCGAGGCTAGCTTGGATACACAGTGAATTCAAGATCTCAGAATCGAGATCCTGTCTCAAAAACAAAACAAAAAAGCGGACAGACGATTGATAGAGTAATCAATAGGTAGACGGATTACAGACAGGTAGGCAGGCAGATAGATGGGAGATAGATAATAGATCAATAGTAGATTAGAGAGAGCAAGACAGGTGAGGGAGACACAGAGACAATAGGTAATACCGCCTGTCCTGGAGGCCCTAACACAAAGGCACCCAAGCTCCCTGGGAAGTGTGCAACGCTGGCAACTGGTAGATATGAGTTCAACTCTGGCTCCATCATTAATATCTAAATGACTTTGGACAGCCGATTTCTAAACTTTAAAATGAGGACAATGGCCTCCACCCCGTTTGTGTGTTATAAGGATTAAAGACGATGTATGTGCAATACTTACCACCCCCATGGAAACCTGGCACATGGGAGTGGGAGGGGGGCCAACAGTTAACCCACTAACCAAGAAAACTCAGCCTCCTCCTGCAGGCCCACCCTGCCCAGGGTGCTGCGGAAACAGAGGTCAGGGGCTGGAAAATAGCTCTGTGGCAGAGCACTTGCCTCTGCTCGTGTGAGGCCCCATGTTCAATCGCCAGCACACACACAAAAACAACTAAAAATATTAAATTAGAAGCACAGGTAAGAGCCATGTCTAGGAGTAGAGCTTCAGGGCTAAGCATGAGAAAGGAGAGTCACGGGCATTTGGAGTTGAGGCTAAGGGACAGGGTGTGGGCAGAGGCAGGGGAGACCTGGACTAAGAACAACACCAACCCCTTTGCCAAGCATGCCTGTCCCATAGGCTCAGTCAGAAGAGATGCTACTGAGGCCCCAGAAGCCTCATGGGGACTGCCCTCACTGCAGCTCCCGACTCCTTTGATCTCCATGCCCACATTCATACCCACACGATAAACCAGGAGATGTTAGTTTGTAAATATGGTTTTTATATTGGTTAATGAATAAAGCACTGTTGGCCAATACAAAAGCAAGATAGGCAGGACAGGGAGACATGGAGGATTTGAGGAAGAAGTAAGGAGGAGTCAAGATGGAGAGACCCCCGCCAGCCCATTCCCCGTTAAGATAAAACCACATGGAAATACTTAGATTAACAGAAATGGGTTAATACTTAAGACAGAGCTAGCCGATAAAAAAAAGTAGTACCTGCCCAACAACATTTATATCTAATACAGAGTCTCTGTGTGTTATTTGAGGCTGGCACCACGGTGGGACCAGACCAGCAGTGGGGGGAGGGGTAAACCCTACTCCTTACACCACCCACTCCTGGAAAAGTGAGAACTGGTCCTCTCTCTGCAGGTCACTAGCCAGCCCCCCGGAAATAATTATTCCCTGCTTGACTATCTAGACTGCTGCAAAAACAAAGACCTCCGGAGACTTAGCATGATCATCGGGGAGGAGCTTCCCCTGTAGTATGGGTGAATTGAGAGGGCGATGGCGTCACCAGGCGGGCTGTACACAGACTGACGAAGACGGTACCTGCGCCATTGCAGATCCAATCTGATGGGATCTGAGCATACAGCGGGGAGGTGGCTGGACAGGTTCCCAGAACAGAGACTGGAAGGCCCCTGGGAACACAACTCGGGAGCCTACAGAAGAGGAAATGTATATAGCTCTGGGAGTGACACAGCCTTTCCTGAGCATGCACGAGGTCCCGGGCTCAATCCCCAGCACCACTTGGCAAGGAAGGCAGGATGCGAGGAGGGAGTGATTTCATTTTAGACTTCATCCTGGAAAAGAAAACATGGCTGGCTGTGTATTGGGGCACACAGCTGCAACTCCACAGGATGCTGTGGTACCAGGCAATGGCAGTACATGTCTTTAATCTCAGCAGAGGCAGGCAGATCTCTGTACTCTGGAGGCCAGCCTGGTCTACAAAACAAGCTCCAGGACAGCTTCCAAAGCTAGAGAGAAACCCTATCTCAAAAAACAAACAAACAAAAACCTGCCTAGAGGAAATCCTTTGACGTGCTTTGTGTGACAGGGGCTGACACTCTAGGAGCATGGATGCTGCAGAGGTGAGGATGCCTCCCTCTGCCGGATGTCATGCTGCCTGGAGAATGCTTGCTTCTGCTTGTGTGTGAGCATAGGACCACGGGAAGACCCAAGCCACATGGTGTAGAAAAGAAAGCAATCTTGTATCCTGATGTGATGATGACCCCCACTCAACATCTGGGTCCCATTTCGAAGGCCACTGGAATGACAGACAGTAGTCACTAGGAAGCTAGAAACATCTGTAGAGGATGCTGCAAAGTCTTTATGTTACGTTTTAGAGGGGAATCTTTCTCTATTACGATATTCCTGACCCTGTCTGTGGGTTTTCCACAGCAAGCCATTTGTCCAGCTGAGCCCCTACTTCAGGCACTGAGAGACCCCTACTGAGACATTGAGAGACTCAAGATCCCTACTCAGGCACTGAGAGATGACCTCAGGCCCCACAGGACCCCTGCTCCAGGCACTGGGAGATGACCTCAGGCCCCACAAGACCCCTGCTCCAGGCACTGGGAGATGACCTCAGGCCCCACAAGACCCCTGCTCCAGGCACTGGGAGATGACCTCAGGCCCCACAAGACCCCTGCTCCAGGCACTGGGAGATGACCTCAGGCCCCACAAGACCCCTGCTCCAGGCACTGGGAGATGACCTCAGGCCCCACAAGACCCCTGCTCCAGGCACTGGGAGATGACCTCAGGCCCCACAAGACCCCTGCTCCAGGCACTGGGAGATGATCTCAGGCCCCACAAGACCCCTGCTCCAGGCACTGGGAGATGACCTCAGGCCCCACAAGACCCCTGCTCCAGGCACTGGGAGATGACCTCAGGCCCCACAAGACCCCTGCTCCAGGCACTGGGAGATGACCTCAGGCCCCACAAGACCCCTGCTCCAGGCACTGGGAGATGACCTCAGGCCCCACAAGACCCCTGCTCCAGGCACTGGGAGATGACCTCAGGCCCCACAAGACCCCTGCTCCAGGCACTGGGAGATGACCTCAGGCCCCACAAGACCCCTGCTCCAGGCACTGGGAGATGACCTCAGGCCCCACAAGACCCCTGCTCCAGGCACTGGGAGATGACCTCAGGCCCCACAAGACCCCTGCTCCAGGCACTGGGAGATGACCTCAGGCCCCACAAGACCCCTGCTCCAGGCACTGGGAGATGACCTCAGGCCCCACAAGACCCCTGCTCCAGGCACTGGGAGATGACCTCAGGCCCCACAAGACCCTTGCTCCAGGCACTGGGAGATGACCTCAGGCCCCACAAGACCCCTGCTCCAGGCACTGGGAGATGACCTCAGGCCCCACAAGACCCCTGCTCCAGGCACTGGGAGATGACCTCAGGCCCCACAAGACCCCTGCTCCAGGCACTGGGAGATGACCTCAGGCCCCACAAGACCCCTGCTCCAGGCACTGGGAGATGACCTCAGGCCCCACAAGACCCCTGCTCCAGGCACTGGGAGATGACCTCAGGCCCCACAAGACCCCTGCTCCAGGCACTGGGAGATGACCTCAGGCCCCACAAGACCCCTGCTCCAGGCACTGGGAGATGACCTCAGGCCCCACAAGACCCCTGCTCCAGGCACTGGGAGATGACCTCAGGCCCCACAAGACCCCTGCTCCAGGCACTGGGAGATGACCTCAGGCCCCACAAGACCCCTGCTCCAGGCACTGGGAGATGACCTCAGGCCCCACAAGACCCTTGCTCCAGGCACTGGGAGATGACCTCAGGCCCCACAAGACCCCTGCTCCAGGCACTGGGAGATGACCTCAGGCCCCACAAGACCCCTGCTCCAGGCACTGGGAGATGACCTCAGGCCCCACAAGACCCCTGCTCCAGGCACTGGGAGATGACCTCAGGCCCCACAAGACCCCTGCTCCAGGCACTGGGAGATGACCTCAGGCCCCACAAGACCCCTGCTCCAGGCACTGGGAGATGACCTCAGGCCCCACAAGACCCCTGCTCCAGGCACTGATTACAGCTGTACTAAGAACGCTGACTGACTTACATACACTTCAGAGGTTTCCACATCATCAGGTTCAGCGATTTGTTGTAATGCGACTCAAGGAGAACCTTCACTTATGAATGCCGGCTTGTGAGAAAAGACATAAATGGGTGACCAGATGAAGAAGTAACACACCGAAAAAAGACTGGGGAGGAGGAGGCTTCTGTCCCACGGAGCTGCCGGGTGGATATGTTCACTGACCTGACAGCTCATCAAATCTCCTTTCCTGTAAATTTTTAGGATTTAATCCCAAGCCCTCCTCATCTTCCCAGAGGTCAGTTGGTGAGACAGAACATTCTCCCTTCCAATTATTGGGTCTTTCTGGCCACCAGCCCCTTAGAGGCCCAGCCTCAGTCACCTCATTAACATAAATTCAGATGCCACTGATGGGAGCTAGTTGTAGATAATCCAATCGCTCAGAAAACTCAAGAATTTGGGAGCCAGAACTTTCGGAGTAAGACTAAATATTGTTTTGATTGTTTGGTTTGGTTTGAGTTGGGTTTTCCTTGGGGGAGTGGGCAAGAAAGAATCTTACCATGTGGACCCATCTGATCTTGAACTTGCCACGTTGTCCAGAGTAAACTTGAACTCATGGCTCCCTGCCTCAGTCTCCCAAGTGCATGCACCACCACTCCTGGGACTTGAATTTTTCCTTATTATGTCACAGACAGCCTTTGCCATCACAACAGTCGTTAAAGTTTTGTGGACAAGGACTTTAGGATGGTCTAAGAGCAATGCCTAAGTTGTTGTGTAAGCCAAACGCACCCAGCACGCGCTGACCCAGAAGGCGGAGGATAACAGTAGAGATAGATAGCACCTGCACTGGAGGAAGAGGGATGCGCACAGGACAGAGGGGACCAAGGCGCTGGTGCAGGCTGGGCTCTGCAGCTGAGCTCTTGAGGTTCCAGAGACATGCCTTTCTAGCAGCAGTCAGCACTTTCCCAACCCGGGGGCCCTACACAAGGTGGTGGTGATTAGCCCAGCAGCCGGATGTTGCTATAAAGTGTGCTTAGTGCCACAGTTTAATAAATTCTCTCACCAATTCCGTGCACAAAGCACTGCTCAGATTGAACTGTAAGATCACTTCGGATGCACTATTGATTTTCATTATTTCAGTTTCCTTCATCCCTGAGTTCCTTGAAGCCATTCCCCAGTTTGATGTTTATCCCGCAGAACAATCTCCACTTCCTCTTTCTAGACAGTAGTTCATAAAAACCTCAGAGCTTGGGAGTCTGAGGAAGGAAGCTGGTTCACATAGAGGGTCATCCTTCCTGAGGGATGATGGCTTCTGATGTCCTGGAGCCTGTGGGAACCTTTCTGGCTGGCACAGTGGGTGTGTTGTGCAGCATCTTCTTCCGAGATAAAATATTCTGAGAGACACAAGACCCCTCAGGGAAGCTCAAGACTGAGAGTGTTCTAAGAGGCGGCGCTGTGTGTTGGGGTGGGGGGTGAAACGTTCAGTCCTTCAGGGAAGCTCCGGAAGAAAACAGTTCAAAGGCTTCAGGAAATCCCTGAAACTGACCAGATACAGGAAACCCCTCCCTCCTCGACCACACATAAGCTGCAAAGACCCCTGAGAGACTGCCTCGGATTCCATGAGCCTCGGAAGAGGCTCAGACCAACTGGGGACACTCCAACCTACTGAGCCGCCTGCGGACTGTGCCTGTGCTCCGGGTTCCCAGCTTTTGTGAGCTGTCACCCATGCTGGGTGGGCTTTGGTGACACAGCAGCTGTCTCTGAATCATTCCTGCTCCTGTAAGAAACCCCTAGCCCATATTCCTGTAAGTAACCCAATAAAACTCACTGGGTCACCGAGTTAGACTTTGGTGGTGTCCTCCCTTGTCTGTCATCAGTTCCCTATTTGGGAGGAGTAGATATTTATTCACATTCTCCCAGGGATAGTGTCACACAACAGCGCGTCATCAGGGAATCAGAGTCAAGTGTGCATACACGCTCTTCTTACATAACAATGATGCAACTTCGGTGGGGAAGAAACATCCTCCCCGTTTTCAGATCCCTGCACGAGGCTTAAAGCCGTAGGCTGTCCATGGGTAGCTCAGGCAGCCCTGATGCGTGGGGCCCTTCCAATGCTCATGTCCCCTCCCCCTTCACTCTCCTTGCCCTGTTCCCTGTAGCAACTGGGACACACAGCATCAAGGCAGAACGAGTCCTTCCGAGATAAGCACGGTCATCTCCCAGCAAAGGCCTCTTCTGACTTTGCAGGGGCCATGCAGGAGGCTGGGATCCCTGGGGCTCCTCGGCACTGTCTCTCCTCCGATTCACTGTCATCATGGAACAGATTACCTCTGCATACAAGCGGCAGGATATTAAAATTGGACGCCACTCTGCCTCCGATATTGGGGAACAATCGCAGACGGCTTTGTGTGGAATGACTTCTGTGACAGAGCAACAAGATGTACAACTCCAAGGCTGTTACAAAATAAAGCCACATACAGTGAACCTGGAAGAGCTGCAAGTCAAGAGACTGCCGCAGAGAAAGACATCAAGGACACAGGACACCATGGCCTCTCAGGGGAGCCCCTCCCCGTAGTGGCAGGGAGCTCATTCCTGGTCGTCCATCTGTCCTGGGTGCTGAATCCTTACCCAGCTCAGAACAGTCTATTTTGGGACTCACAGCTAGGGAAGGAGAGATGGACAGTCATGTTGTAAACATACCAAATAGCAGGTCTTCAAAAAGTTGTAATTGTGGACTGTAGGGATGACTCAGAGGTGACAATCACTTCCTTCTCTTGCAGAGGACTGGGGTTCAAGGTTCTACATACTCCTATCAGGTAGTCACGGCCATTCCAGCTCCAGGGGATCCAGTGACCTCTTCTGACCTCCACAGTCACCAGGCACACATGCACTATGTGCACACAGACAAAGCATTCACATACATGAAATAAAAATAAATCTCTTTTTAATTGTAAAGGCACCAGGCATGGTGATTCACTCCTTTAATCCCCAGCACTCAGAAGGCAATGGCAGACAGATCTCTGTGAGTTCAAGGCCAACCTGATGTACATATAGAGGACTATCTAGTGAGACCTTGTCTCAAAAAAAAAAGTTTTAAATGTGGGAAAGAACAGGATTAAATTATTAGAAAGTACTGGCAAGGCTGGGGTGGCCACTCTCACAGTCTGGATGATGCAAAAAGTGTCTGTGAGAAGACAGCATCTGAAATGGGTGGGGGGAAAACGGATTCAGGAGTGTTTGAGGGGATCTTGCACAACTTGATGGAGACGAGTGTCAAAGTTAACAATCAACCATTGTTAGGGTCTTGAGGGATGGTTCAGAGATTAAGAGCACTGGCTGCTCTTGCAGAGAATCCAGGTCCAGTTCCCAACACCCATCTGACAGCTCAAAACCATGTATAACTCCAATTCCAGAGGATCTGATGCCCTCTTCCGGCCTGCTCAGGCACTGCACACACACACACACACACACACACACACACACACACAGAGGGAGGAGGAGAGACTACTCATATACATGGAATGGAACTAAATAACCCCCCCCCTTTTTTTTTTTAAACATTTTTCAGGTATTTCTGGTTGTTCCAATGCTTTTGTTTTTAGACGTTTAGGAGCCAGCTCATGTGAGAAGTGAGTGGTGGTTAACACTTGACTCTACAACATGAGAAATATTTTACATTTTTGTTTGCATATGATGATTTTTTTAACCTACTTCTTCAGCAGAACAAATGCCAAGCAGAGGTTAGAAAGAAATGTTAGCATAAATGTAAACATCAACTTCATGAAGATTCAAGCAAGGCAGGCCCTTTTTTCTGCCAAAACAAGTTTTTTTTTTTTTTTCATTTCTCATCTGCAAAGGTTAGACAAGGCCTTAACCTAACTCTTGGGTTGGGGATCCAAGCTTCAAACTCAACCCTGTGGGTCTTGAAACTAAGCAAATGGAGAAGAGACTGTCCCTTGGTGAAAGGACACTGTGCCTGCTAGGAGTGAGTAGGCTACAGCAAACTGGGGGTACCGGGGAAGGAGATTTCTCGGAGAGGCAAGAGCTCTGAGGAAGAGAAACTGCAAACAGATTAGTGAGAAGCTACTGGCTGCCTAACACAAGTAGCACCTCTTTGCCTCCTGCAAAGGAATCACACTGACTAGTTCCAAGTGCTTTGGGTTGCTGTGCGCATGGCCTCTGCCTAATGAGACACAGTTTCCAGCCTGTTGGATTTCACACTGTGTGGTGCCAGCTTGGCAATTTGTTTTGAATCAAACTCTAAAGCCTGTTAACCTGGTGGGTAAGTCTTCTGGGTGGGCAGCCAGAATCCTGCGTGGTATTTTGCTTTTCTTAAAGAAAAGAAGAAGAAGAAGAAGAAGAAGAAGAAGAAGAAGAAGAAGAAGAAGAAGAAGAAGAAGAAGAAGAAGACGGCGTTGGTAGTGGTGGTGTGGTGATGGCGGTAGCAGCGAGGAGAAAGAGAGTGAGTTCAGAGGTGGACACCTGCAATTCTGATGATGTGTCACGAGGCTGAGGCAGGAGGACCACAAGTTTAAGTCCACCCTGGGCTCAGGTAACAAGGAAGAAAGGGGAGGGAGGGAGGGAGGGAAGGAGGGATGGAGGGATGGAGGGAGGGAGGGAGGGAGGGAGGGAGGGGACTGGGGGAGAAAAAGGAGAATACAAGAATACAATCAGGTTGCTGTCTTGAAATTTTGAACCCAACAATAGAGCCTTCCGCATGATTGCAGTAGGTAGCTAAGAGCAACGGTGCTTGTTTTGGAGACCTCTGGGGCCTTCCTGACCGGGGCCTTCCTGACCGGGCCTTCTGCGGAGGTGTCGCATGCCCTGAGGGCCAGGTTTCCTTGCACCTCATGTCTTTTGGGAGAGGCATTGTCCAGCCAGGTTTAGTATTTCCATTTGAATTCTCTTTTGCTGAAACTGTACTTTGCCATTACCTTATCCCCTAGTAGGCTAGACACTCTGGTCCAGAGCAAAGGAGTCCCAGGGGGCGAGAACTTGGAAACAAAGTCATCTGTGATGGGTAACTGTGATTGTCAGCTTCATCAGAGGTAAGAATGCCTGGGGGATTCACGATGCCCACATCTGGGTGAGGCGGTCTGCCATTTCCAGAGACAATTAGACCTACACGAGAGGATTACCCAATGAAGGGCTTATAATACAATGGAAAGGCTGGGAGGTGGTGTAGGGTAGGAGGTGGGGGCTGGGTTTGAAGATGTAGGTCAGTGTAGGCGTGTTCTTACGGTATGCCCCCTAATCCTTTCCTGTGTCCTTTTTTCTGTTTTCTCTCCACTGTCAGATGAGCCATGCTGACAATGTGATATACTGCTTAAGAAAATGGGACCAAGTCACTATGGACTGAAACCTTGGGACCTGTGAGCCACAATAACCACCTGGTGCCTGAAGCTCTGTCCCCTCCTGATCACAGCGAGTGCAAAAGCAGCTAACACGGACTCTAACCTCATTGTCACAATGGTAAACACCCAAGTCCCCCCTGGGGCCAGCAAGATGGCTCAGTGGGGGCAAATTCTTGCAGCACAAGCCTAAGGTCACGTCATGAGTTTGATCCCTAGAACACTTGCAAAAAAAGTACACAGGGGCACTGTAATCCCAGCATGGCTAGGGTCAGATGGGAAGTGGAGACAGGATGCTCAGGAGCCAGCCAGCCTGGCGTATACTGTGGCATAAGCTAAAGAGACCCTAAAGAAAAAGGAAGAGGCCTTGTTAGCCTTCACATTGGAAGCACTGGATGGTATAGCAGAGAAGGCTGGACACCCTCACCCCAAGGAGGGCCCAGGCAGGGATGGCTATCTGTTACTCCCCACAAGGTCAGGGGTGAGGCAGGGGGAAGATGTATCTCTGTAGAGCCTAAATCCCTCATCTTCCTCAGCATCCACTCCACTGAGAACTGCATGGAGCTAATTCCCACCCCACCCCCACCCCGGGCTGCTGAGACAAGACAGTGAAAGCTGCTCTGGTCAGCACAAGACTTGGGTGGGTTAACAACAAATGCCTTTAACTTGTAATGAAAGAGAAAGGTTTCTTAAGAGAGGTCATGAAAACAAATGTGCCCACACTCAAAGGAACATGTGTTTCAGGGGTTATAGACTTTAATGCACATGCCTTGTGTGTGTGTGTGTGGCTGTGTGCGTGCGTGCATGCATGCGTGTGTGTGTGTGTGTGTGTGTATGTGTATGTGTATGTGCACGTGCATGTGCATGTGTGTGTTTCAGAGCTCCAGAAGCTCAACTGTCTATTGATTTTCTGACAAGCTGCATGGTCCTTCTCAGTTACTTTCAAAGACAGAAAGATGACCCTGAGCAGCGGAATATCATCAAGAAAGTTCTGGAAGTACACATGAGGAATCACTGAGCACTTGATTTGCCTCAACATTGACGATTGATCCCAACAGTGTCTGCTCACAATGTAGTCAACCCTCCAGACACTGTGGTCCCAGGGCTGAAACCAGAAACTACAGGGCTTATTGGTTTTAAGCCAATGTGTGCTGGTTGAAAAGTTGCAGCCTAGAGAACTAGGGATATTCAAAAGTATTTTATCATCTAATCTCTGAAGATGGGGGGGGGGCAATGCAATCAGTTTTTGAAGAGTATTTCCTTTATGGTTTGTATTTGTTACTTTGTATCCCTGTGACCAAAACATCTGGAAAAAACAAAACAGTTGTGGGAGGGGAAAGTTTATTTGGGTTCATGGTTTCTAAGGGATTTCAGTCCATGGAGTGAACACTCACATCACAATGGACCAGGAACAGTTCCAAGCTAAAATGTTCAAAGCTCCCTTCCTCCCGACCTCCACCAATTAGGCCCTACCTCTAAAAGTCCCACAGCCTCTCAGTGTCCAAAACATGAGCCTTGGGCTAGAGATACGGCTCGGTGATTAAGAGCACAGTTTGCTCTTGCAGAGGATCTAAGTTCGATTCCCAGCCCCCACACCAGATGGCTCACAAACCACCTGTCACTCCAGCTCCAGGGAGATTGGACTACTCTGGACATGCCCACACACACAAACACACATATATACATAAATCAGATAACTTTTAAAAATTAATTTTGGGGGTAGAAAAGATGAGTCATTGGTTAAGAGCACTGACTGCTCTTGCAAAGGATCCAGGTTCAGCTCCCAGCACCCATATGGTGGCTCATAACCATCTGTAACTCCAGTTCCAGGGGATACATTGCCCTCTTCTGACCTCTGTGGGCACCAGGCATACATATAATACTCACATTCAGGCAAAACACCCATACACATACATACATACATAAATAAATAAATAAATAAATAAATAAATAAATAAGCAAAGAAATTTTTGTTTTGTTTGACCACTTTACTCAAACACTTCCCACCATAGTCAGTCAAATCCCTCAAATTGACACTGTCACCCAAATTAAATCAATGCTTCTTTGCAAGAGTGGAATAAGCATTTCATCTAATAACCAGATTTGCCAAGCTGGCTACTGTGACCAAAAGGCATTTCTCAACTATTTACATTTAACCCTACATTATTTCCGTCTCTGTGTCCATTGCACTCAGATAAAATGTGAGCACCTAATTGAATTCTGCTTTGAATTGCCTATGACATATCCATCTATAGCTATGTCCTAAGAGGAAAAGACCATCAGTCAAAAGGGTGGTTGCAGAAATCACTTACTAAGCACGTTTAACGTGGCAGACTGGGTTTGAGCCATAGTGCAGGCAGGCTTTCTGTGCCTTGGTTGTGTTATGTCATCTTCACTGTCAACCTGACTAGATTTGCAATGAGCTAAAAGGCTAGTCAGGCACGCTTGGGTGGGGCTGGATATTTCTAGAGTAGTTTGACCTTCTGGCCTCCTAGTGATCCTGCAGGTACATGACACATGTGAATATACATTCTGGAACTCTCTCTCTCTCTCTCTCTCTCTCTCTCTCTCTCACACACACACACACACACACACACACACACACACGACTGCATGCTTACTACACTTTCAACACACTATACAAAGTGGGTTAAACTAGAGGAGGAAAAGGCTCTGAGTCCACAGAACTCCAACCATCTGATTTCTAGTCCAAATCTTGTCCAGTGTCTGTACACCACAGAAGAACACCTCATGTTGGAATTTTCTAAAAGCATCGCATTGGGCCGTGGCATAATGGTACCTGCCTGTGATCCCAGCCAGCCTGCACTACAAAGAGGTTAAAAAAAAATAAATTAAACCAGTAATGCATTCTGAATTTACCTTTCCACCATCCCATAAATGACATGTCAGCAGCCTGTCTCTTAAAGAGTAAAAATGGGAAAATATGGGTGTAAACATTTTATTGTCTTGTATCGTGAGTAACTGTACAGTAACACTGGTAGTCTGACAGCAATCGAGAAGATAAAAATGAAGAGTCATCAGGTATTGTATCTGATGTAAGCAGAATGGGAGCCACCTAACACCCCCTCTCCTGTCAATCAATGTTTCACAGCTTGGACACTCCCTCCCTCCCGGTAATGAATATGCCATTGAGGAGGTTTACGTTTACATGTTTCTATTATAGCCGTTTCTCAATAAATTTCTCTGGCTCTTTTCATAAATACATTTCATTATTTCTCATTAAAAAAAAGTCACCTTCTCCTTTCCTGAAGGAATGTCATATACGAGCCAACCCTTCCTATATCAAACTGTAAATGACAAAGGCCAGGCGCTAAGAAGCCACGTAAGCAGACAACAGGTCACGACATGCAGTTGGGCAGACGTGAGCATCACGGGTGTGTTAACATCCTCAAAAGGAATGTTTTACAATGCGTAAAGAAGGTCTAGTTTGACTACAGCATGAGACAAGCCCCAGCTCACTCACTATTTGTCACTGATTTCTTCATTTTGTTGTTTTAAACGTGCTTTTAGGACACGCTGGACATCTGGTAACCATATACAATGCAAACGATGTTTTAGATAAGTTTTATTGACTTAATGCTCTCATAATAAAATTATAACAATCAGTGTTATTCTGATTTATTGCGATTTTTACTTTCACTTTGTAATGGACTGGGAGCATGGCAGAATTGGATATGATTCTGCTGCCATCTCAAGGTCACTCACTGGAAATGAGATGGCTGGCTTCAGCCTACACGTGCTCACCCACACACATAAGTAACCACGGGCTTTATGGGTGGAGAGACTGTTTTGCAGTCGCGTCACAGTAAATCCAAACTTTTATTGGCAATGAAACCATGGGTTTTATATGCAATTTCCAGGGAAAACATATTCCAGGGATGCCAGTGTGCACTATGAATGCCAGGTCCAGGAAGGGGGAAGCTGTAAGACCACAGCTGGTGGAAAGAGACAGGGGTACCGCAAACTGAATAAGCATCTGCATAGCTGCCACGTTGTCGTGGCTTAATCCAGATACAGTGGCTTCTTTAAAATGTTTCTCATGTATAAAGCCTCCTCGGCTCTTTTCTCCAGTCTTTCTCTGTGGGTGACATCCATGACTTTGACACTCCCCAGATGGATTTTCCTCAAGTACCCCTCATACCAGCAAAGGAAATAGCAAGGCACTAACTGCCTCGTGGAAACCCAAGTTATTTTATTTTATCTTTTAAATTTATGATTTACTTGTTTCTGTTTGGGCATGTGCAACAAGTACAGATGCTCCCAGAAGCCGCAAGAAGGCATGAGATTCCCCCGAGCTGGAGTTAGAGGTGGTTGTCAGCCACCTGACAGGGATGCTGGGGACCAAAGTCAAGTCCTCCTCAAGGGCAGTATGAACTAGTTCTAACCCACTGACCCACCTCTCCAGTCCCAAGACTAGAGTTTTGTTAGCAGACTATCAGAAGCCAACTCTAGATAACACTGGTGATGCAAAGTGAAACTATCAGTCATAAATGAAGGAAATGTGTCCATGTCATTTTTCCAAATTTTAAAACGCATACACCTTCTGACCAAGAATCCCCTGTCCTAGCCATTTTTACTTCCAGCACATTGTACTTGGGTCCCAAGACTACAGGGTAACTCACTACAGCAAGGGACTGACAACCAAGTAAATGTCCTTCAACACAAGCCTTGTAAAGGGTGGCGAAGCCATAAATGGGATTCTGCACTGTCTTCACAATCAGAAAGGCAGCTCTGCGCGTACCAATATGGCACCATTTCCCAAGTCATATGGCTGAGTAAGGCGGAGAGCAATGTGTAAAACAGTGTGTATGTGTAGTATGTATGTATTTACAGAGTCTCTGAAAGAAAAAAAAACCCACAATAAATCATTAGCAATAGTCCCTTTGTAGGGGTGCTGGCAGTAAGTATAAGAAAGACCTCATTGTCACCGAGTGTCCATTTCTGTCTCGGATTTTATACGGTGTGTGCTTATTAATGACTCGGAATGTGTAAATAAAAATAAAACCTTTTGAAAACTGCATTGGATTGCAATTCATCACGGCAGTCGATATCTGTGAAGAAAAGACAAAGGAGGCTTGGACGTGGGGAAAGAAGAGGCGAGGGCCACAGGTAGGGGCAGAGGGGAGGGAAGGCTGCTGGCCAAGAGCAGGGTCTGCTGAAAGCACCGTGTTCCGATCCAGCCTGAACCGGCATCCCTTCCCAGCCTCCCCACTTCCTCCCATCTCCTCTGATTCGCCATCCGTTTCCCTTCTAGCCACCCACCCGCATTTCCACTTCTCTGGTTCCTTGTGTTCTGCTCGCCTCTGAGGAGCCAGCCCTCCCGCTCCCGGTGCCAGTACATGGCCATGCTTGCCAGGTACACACTTCGTGCACCCTGGACGTACAAAGAGTGTGAAGAAGCGGCATGGAGATTAACAGCCCCATCTGCCATCCGCCCTCTACTGGAACTCAGAGTAGTCTGCGGAGTTGTCTGGCTTAGCTTCTTTAAGACTCCACAGCCATGAACTTATCCTCCCATTGATCGAATGGCGGCCAGCATGCAGGGGGACGCACCGGGGAGGTTGAGAAATCTAGAGAGATGAAATGCCACAAACTTGGGACTCGCGGTGTTACGCACGGATTCTGAAATGTCTCCCACGTTTTTTTTAAGTTTCAGTCCCTAGCTGGCAGTGCTATTTTGGGAGGTTCTGAAAACTTTAGAAGGTCGAGCCTGGCTGGAGGGAAGCAGGCCCTTGGAGGATGTCTTTATCCCCACTCTCCTCCTCCTTCCTCTCTCTCTCTCTCTCTCTCCCCTCCTCCTCCCTCTCCCTTCCTCCCTCCCTCTTTTTTCCCCTCTCTCTTCTCTTCCTCTCAGCCCTGATTCAAACAGCTGTCTTCTGCCACGAGCTCCTACAGCCACAACATTATACTCAGGTGTGAAGAACCAGGCAGCCATGAGCAGAATGCCCTGAAACCATGAGCCAAAATATGTCTTTCCTGGTTTCTATCAGGCTTTTTGGTCACAGTGACACAAAGGAAACCAATACATACACTCTCATGGCCAGTGATCAGATGTTTGTGTTGGCGATCTCTGCAGAGGAGCCGAGTCCTACCAGTAAGGAAGAGAGGAGGGATGAGGGAGGTGAAGCTCTGGGCTTCATGCCTTGATTGGGTTTCCTCTCCTCTTTTATTAAAACATCTCTTGATCCGGCTATAACTCCTTTCAATGACGTATCACTGACAGTAAAGCCAAAATTCTATTGGCATTCTGTACTAACTCGAAGTCCACCCAATTCCCATCCCAATACTTTCGTAAGTCAAGGGGATGCAGCGTTTTACAAGCACATACTCTTCTGCTACCCAACTCACCCACGCACGGATCGATGCTCTTTCGTTACTAATTAAAATGCAACAACTCAAAGTTCCCTGCACCAACCAGGGTGTTCTTACAAATTTCACCCACTTTAAAAACAGCTGTGTCATTTCCGCTACATTCAGAGGTTATTTGAAAAGCTAGAAGCAGAGACTGCAGAGATGGCTCAGTGGTTAGGAGCCTGATTTGTTCTTGCAAAGGACCCAAATTTGGTTCCTCACACCTAGATCAGGTGACTCACAATCGCCCGTAATTCCAGTCCCGGGGAAGGGGGAACACATGCCTCCTTCCGGACTATAACGGCACTGAACTCATTTGTACAAACATACACATTAAAAATAAAATTGAAGCTGAAGCTTTAAAAGTTGTAAGCAAAAGCAAACTAGTGGCTGGAGATTTGGCCCAGCAGTTAAGAGCACTAGAGACCTGAGTTTGGTTCCCAGTACCCACACTAGACAGTTAACAATCACCTGTAAGTTCAGCTCAGAGGATCTGACGCCCTCTTCTGGCCTCCACGAGCACCTGCATGCATATGATATACATAAATAGACTCAGACAAACACACATACACATAAAATAGTTAACAGAGGTGCCAAATGGAAATCTGTTACTTTTTTTACACCCTCCAGAGCAGATGAACAAGCTAAACCCTGCCACACCTGGTTAGCTTTAACTTTCAACTTGATAAGGCTAGGGCACCAGAGAAGAGAATCTGTTAAAACATCACCTAGATGAGATCAGCCTGTGGGCATTTCTGCTGGGGGCGTGTCTTGATTTTAATTAGAATAGTGGGCCCAGCATCACACCCTAGCCAGGTGGTTCTGGGCTGTGTAAGAAAGCTAGCTAAGCATGAATGGCGTGGCAGTCAGCAAACAGCCTGCTCTGTGGTCCCTAGTGTATTTCTTTGTAAAGTGCATTATTTGGCAGGAGGCAACGCTGCATGGAAATGCAGGACTGTCTGCCTTCAAATCCCTGTTTGCAACCCCACCCGCTCTCACTCCACTCAGTGATGGACTGACTAGAACCCGCAAGCTGAAATGAACCCTTTCCTCGCCAAAGCGCCTCTTGTTCAGAGTGCTTTGTCCGAGCAACAGGAAGGAAACTTCCAGAAAGGAAGGAAGTACAGAAACTGAGCCAAGACAGGCTTGCTGAATCCAGGTGGAGGCTGGGTGCTTCAGTGGCTCTGGACACACCAGACAGACAGACAGACAGAGACAGCTCTCACCCTAAGACATAAAGTTCGAGGTAAACAACGAAAGAGCTTGAGAATAGAGCAACAAAGAAAATTTCCAAAGTGTAAGTCAAGCCGAAGCTCAGCCAGAGCAAGGGAATTCATGACCTTCCTCCCACTTCATGTCCATTCTTCCTTTTCTTTCTCCTTCCTTCTTCCCTCTTTACTTCCCTCTTAATATTGTTTTAACTTATCTATTTATTTTTATTACCTATAAAGTGTTCTGTCTGCATATTTGTCTGCACACCAGAAGAAGGCACCAGATCTTATTACAGATGGTTGTGAGCCACCATGTGGTTGCTGGGAATTGAACTCAGGACCTCTGGATGAGCAGCCAGTGCTCTTAACCTCTGAGTCATCTCTCTAGCCCACACTTCCCTTCTTTCTTCCAACCTTTTCAAGATTTTTACATGCACACAAGTTAAGAGAGTGTGTCAAAAGCATTTTTGACTCCACATCCATCCTTCTCTTTCTTTGTAATTATCTGTCACCCCCAACATACGAGTGGACACATCTAAAGATGCCCCCACCTGAGCAGGTGGTCCCATCTTGGTTCTGAAAGGGCATTCTAGAAATCCGAGGCCTGCTGAAGATATAAGGTAGGTCAAGAGAGGTGGAGAAGGGGCACAGGCCAGCTCTAAAACCATGGTTGGAACCCCAGAGAATGGACCCCTGGGCACGTGGTGGACACAGAGTGGTGAACACCATGGGGCAGCAGAAACAGAGAACTGGGGTCAAGAGGACGCCTTGAGACAGTGCCTGTGGATGCGGGATGGAATTCTCTAGAAGGGGGGAAACGAAGGACACTTTATGAGAGGCTGACTTGGTGACCAACTCTCTGACCTGACATCTGCCATGATTGTCATTGACTGTCACCAACCTGAAACGACGGCTCCCTGCCCACTGCATCCCAGCACAGTGGCAAAGTGGATTGGACAGTCCTTCTACAATATCACTGGTGTGCCAGGGTTTCAGAGATTTTTACTCCACATTTAAGAGATTTACAGGAAATCTCCAGGCAGTTAAGCGGAGGAGCTCAGACTGTCTTCCATCTGGCTGGAAGCCAGCCACTTGGAGGGTGGCTTTAATTCCTGGGATATGGAGTCACACAGTCAGGAAGCGGCCCTGACCCCAATAAGGTCAGTGCCGTGGCCAACTACCCTGGGCTCAATTTAGAGACATAACTATGGCAACGACTGTGCTCAATCGGTTATTAGAGGAGATTTATTGACGGATATGCTTGAATAGCAGGTCCATTAATTGCAATTACCAGACAAGACACTTTGCTCATCTTGGGGGACTGAATACCAAAATGCCCTAACAACTTTAAAATCCCATTTGCTCCTGGACTCTCCTCTGGTCTCACAGTTTGCTCCAGATTCCTAGTCCTGGAGTCTGAGGAGAGAGAGAGAGAGAGAGAGAGAGAGAGAGAGAGAGAGAGAGAGAAAGAGAGAGAGAGAGAGAGAGAAACAAAGAGAGGAGAGAGGGGCAATGCTTGAGATGGTACCACCTGAAGAAAACAGCAAGAACTCAGTGCATGGGCAGGAGCTTAAAAATTGCATGCAGTCCCTACATGACTCCTCACAAAGCAGTCCCATCCACTCCCCACCCTCCAACTTTGCTTTCTAGTCCAGAAAATGGCAGTTTTCTTCAACATACTCAGTTCAGACCCTACCTACTGTTCATCCCAAGCATCCCAAGCCTGGAAAACGCATCAGTGGATTTCATACTTCTGGTCTACCTCAAGGTAGTCTCCCCTGAACACTCCTTCTTGTAGCTTTACATGGTCATTCTATGTAACCTGGCTGTCCTGGACTCAGTACGTAGACCAAGCTGGCCTCAAACTCACAGAAATCTACCTGCCTCTGCCTTCCAGGTGCTTAAAGGTGTGTGCCAGCACACCCAGCCCTCCTGCACCTTCTCCCTATTTCTTTTTAGCACTGAAGTTGTACTGTGCATGGATCTGTCTGTTCACTGGCCTCTTCCTGCGAAGACTTGCAGGTCCATGAGAGCAGATATTCACTCTGCTCTTTCCACTACTGAACTGTGAGTGCCAGACACAGCACCCACCACACAGTCCACACTCAAGAAATATTTAAGGGCCAGTGAGGAGACTCAGTGGGTAGAAGTGTTGGGTTCAATACCCACAATCCACAATGTAGACGAAGTGAACCAACTCCAGAGAGTTGTCCTCTGGCCCACACAAATGCATCATGGTGTGTGCATGCCTTCTTAAACACACACACTCGTGAATCAATGCACAGAATCAGTGAGTATTTGTTGAAAACCATGTATGGTCGCACACATCTGTCATCTCAGCACTCAAGAAGTCCTGAGGCAGAAGGATTACAAGTTCAAGGCTATGGGGTGCACGTGTGTGTGTACACACACATACACATATCCACCCCTCACATAAAATAAAATGAAGAAATCTAATAGAAAAATAAAATGAACTTTTAAAAAAGATACTGTTTGAGGGGCTGAAGAGATAGCCCAGTGGTTAAAAGCATGAATTGCACTTCCTGAATTTGCTTCCTAGCACCCACGCTGAGTGGATTGCCACCACCTGTAACTCCAGAAAGAGGGGATCTGACTCTCTTCTGGCCTCCTTGGCCACCTCGCTCATGTAGCATCCACAAAAAGACACACAAATACACACCAAGTAAGAATATCACTCGATAAACTCTTCTTTACATGAAAGCATCAGACTGCACTTAGAGAAGTTAGTGAGGTGGACAATGGTTTAGGAGTCTTTCAAAAGAGAGTTGAGTATGGTTCTTCCATCCAAAGCTGTGGGAAGGCAAACCCCACTCCTTGAACTATCTGCCAAGGGTCTAACTACAAGAGTTCTTAAGAAACAGATACGAACATCGCCCAGATGCAAAGAGGCTTCATCAAGCTTTATCAAGCTGTTAGCAGGCAGGAGGACCTTGGATGAATGAGATGACTCGAGGCCCACTTTCTTTCTTAGTTACGGTTACTATTGCTATGATGAAACACCATATCCAAAGCCTCAGGTCAGCAGGGTGGAAAGGAGTTGACACAGACCTATTAGGACACACATGAACTATAGCCATGGGTTTGCTTTTTAACATAAACAGGGGACATGTAGACTGGATAAGGGATTGACATGGTCAGAAAGGCAAAGGAAGGCTCCCCTAAAAAATAGTTGTTTTTGTTAAGACAGAAAGACTGAAGGAAGCACTCTGGAGGATGGGGAGGAAACATCTAGAAAACTGAAACACTTCAAGAGGGTGGGCAGTGGGTGTCTCAGTCAGAGTTTCTATTCCTGTGAAGAGACACCATGGGCACAGCAATTTTTTTTTAAACTTTTTATTGATTCTTTGTGGATTTCACACCATGCATCCCCGTCCCCCTCAACTCCTGTCTCCTTGCTTTTACCCTCTGCCTTACAACCTCCCCCCCAAAAAAAAATTAAAAGTAAAATTTAAAAAATAAAATAAAAATCTTGGCATGGAAGCTAGTAGTGTGAGGCATTGAGTATATCTTTTAGTCCATTCATCTTTATTTGTAAGTGTTCATTGCAATGAGTCGTTGGCCTAGTTCAAGACCTCTGGCTTCTGCTACCCTATTGGTACTGGACCCTCACTGGGACTTCTCTTAGATGTCCTGTTGTTGCCTTGCGTCATGGAGATCCTGCAGATTTGGGTCTGCAGGTCCGGACCCTCCACATGCTCCAGCAATTCACAGATGAGATGGATGTTGGAGTGGGTCAACTCACAGCCCCGGTTCTGGGCCTGGGTGATGGCTGGGTTGGTCAGCCCACCAGCTTTCCATCATCATCACTACCTGGGTGAGCTCTCCAGCACGGCCCCAGCAAGCTCACCCAGTGTAGCAGACAGCAAGGAGAGGCCCTGTTCTGCTCTCACATCCACAGGCCTGGCTCTCCTGGACCCCACCTACAGGGACAGCTTTGTTGTGCTGTTCAGGCAAAGTGCTGTGTTCTCCTGGACCACAGCAACTCTTATAAAGGAAAACATTTAGTTGGGGCTGGCTTATAGTTTCAGAGGCTTAGTCCATCATGATCCTGGTCACATGGGAGTGTGCAGGCAGACATGGTGCTGGGGAAGGAGCTGAGGGGTCTACATCCAGGTCTGAAGGCAGTAGAAGCAACTGTGTGTTACACTGAGTGTAGCTTGAGCACAGGGGAGCTCAAAGCCCACCCCCACTGTGACGCACTTCCTCCAACAAGGCCACACCTCCTCTGAAAAAGCCACACCTCCTAACAGTGCCACTCCCTGTGAGGGCCATTCTCTTTCAAACCACCACAGGCAGACACTGATGGAGCTGGGGCCGAGGCAGCACCTGAGAAGATTCCATTTGGAGATTCTCAGGCTCTTTCAGAAAGGGAAAGTTTGAAGGACTATTGCTGCAATTTGAATATGCCGTCTTCTAAAAGCCCGCGCATGTGGGGGGTGCCGTGGAGACGTCAGTAGCTAGAGTGGGGTGCAGTGGGAAGAAGTGGGGTGACAACACATCCTCAAAATGGTTATTAGGTCCCCAAGACCCCTTTGCCTTTCTCTCCACGTCTCAGTCACCACAAGGCTCTGTCCTGTCACACATTCCTGCCACAACGTCCTGTTTGGCCCAAAGCAACAGAGTCAGGAGACCGTGCCAAGTAAGCAAGCCTTGAGCTCAGGTATTTGTGAGAGTGATAGAAAGATTGATACAGGCTAACACACATAACCCACAGGTTAAATCAACAGCTTGCTGGGTGTCAGATCTGTACGTTCTATTCGCCATAGCAGAAAACTGGAAAATAGACTAAGGAGACCACAAAGAAAGGTCAACAGCAAGGTTAAAATGAAAAGGACTCCATAGTCCTCTTAAAGTAATCAGAAAAGGGGTTGGAGATGGTTCATAAGTAAGAAGACTTAGAGCTCTTCCAGAGGACTGCAGTTCGTTTCCCAGCACCCAACATCAGGCAGCTCGCAGCTGCCAGAAACTCCAGCTCCAGATGACTATCTGGCGCCCTCTTCTGGCGCCCCCAGGTACTGTGCTCACACATGCATACACCCACACACAGATGCACACATTTGCGCATCCTTTAAAATTACTATCAGTAAGAATCAGAAGGGATGGCATTCAGGGAACACCTCCTGAGAGAGACAAGTTAGGCCAGGCTTAACTGCCCACTTCTAACTGGTTCTGCAAATGAGTGGGAAATGAAGCTCATGGCATATCAGTACCAAGAGTAAGTTCAGTCACCCAAGGGACTGGACTCCATTGCTTCCTTCAACTAACACACAGAAAGACAACCGAGTAGCTGTGTTTCTTGTGCTGTGCCAATATTATTAGGCAACAATATAGCAGGACGCTAATTTTAATCTGCACAAAGATCACAAAGTTTCCCTCCTTAGAGGAACCTTAGACAGCATCTGATCATTTGTGCATTTTTCCCAGCACACTCACAGATGCTTTCATTAATACTCTATTTCTTATTAATATGCATGCTTGAAACACTTTTTAATTTTTTTTTTTTTTTTGCAATTTTATTTATTGTGTGTCTGAGTGGTTTGCCTACTTGTGCACCATATATGTACCACACAGTAAACACAGAGGCCAAAACAGGGAGTAAGGTCCCCTAGACTTGGAGTGTAGACAGTTGTAAGACACCATGTGGGTGCTGGGAATTGAACCCAGATCCTCTGGAAGAGCAGCCAGTGCTCTTCACCACTGAGCCATCTCTCCAGCCTGTGTTTGGAACTATTTAAATAAACTCCATGATTTTTCACAGACTGGGCCTATTGTGTGTCCTTCCAAGCCTTCCTTACTCACTCCTAAACAGTAGGATGGACATGCACACACACACACACACACACACACACACACACACACACACGCACGCACGCACGCATGCACATACACACACACAGTGTACCCAAAGGTGCTCAATAGATGCTATTAACTGACTGACTTACAGACAATAAACCAAAAGCTGATAATGAGCCTGATGGTCAATGCCACACAATGGAGATTGATCTGGCCTCCATTTAGAAGAATCTGATTCTTAAAATGCAATAGGCCAGAAGTATAGCTCCGTGGTGGAGTGCACAATGCTCTGGGTTCAAGGCCCAGCACTGCAAACAACAATAAAAAGAGTTGAGACTACATAAACTTCCAAAACATCTTCCACAGGCTCCTCAAATAATGAACATACATAGAGAGAGAGAGAGAGAGAGAGAGAGAGAGAGAGAGAGAGAAGGATCTAGAAGCCAGGGCTTGGCCCCTTTCCACACAGGGAAGATGAATCCTTCCATCTGGCAGAATGGACTTGGATCAAACAGAATACAAAGTGTGCCATGTAGCTGACTTACAGGTCAAAGGGAAATAAAAATGGTAAGCAGTGTGGGGCGTGCTGTCAGTGTAGAAAGGGAGCCATGTTCTTATGTGACAGCCGAGGCCACTGCTGCTTTCCTTTCATTGATCCCTGAGTGTCACCGTGGCTACTGACCAAGTTCATGTGCTCTTAGCTGGCATTCTCTGCATCGTAGATATGTTAGTGCACTCACTTTTCCAAACAGAGAACAGACATCTTGAGTGAAACCTGGAGAAAGCAACCCCTAGATGTCATTGTTGCCGATGCAATATCAAATCGGGAGCCTTCGAACCCTGAAATCTGAAGACAGAGCGGTGTGGATCCGCGTGAGCCACTTAAATCATGTAAATTCTATTCGCTTTCAACACGCCAGTGTCGAGTCCAAAGGCTTCAGGACTTCTCAACCAAATGTGTCTAAGTGGCAGGGTGTTAGGGTACACTTGGTTGCCAACAGAATTCATACGCAGGAGAAACAGGCCGAGCCCCACGTGGTCATATGTGACTTGGCTCTGAAGCTCACACCACAACTCTAAGCTGAGGGCAGTGGACAAAGTGGCTGGGTGACCCACCCACTTCCTCTTTTCTGTGTGCCCACCTACATCTGCCTCTATCTGTCACTGGTGTGCACTGCGAAGCGTCCCAGCCAGGATAAGCGGAAGGAGCAGAGGGGCTGACCAGCTCTCCGTCCCTGTCCTTAATCAGCCATCAAAAAAAGCTCAGTCTCCTTCCTCGAGTTCTTTCACTTTGGGTCACACTTCTCTGAATCTTTTACAAATATACTGTTTATTGATCACGGTCCATCATATGTATTATGTCCTTTAAACTTCTTTAGAGAATATAGGGTTTTGCCTGCATGTGCTTATAGCACCCAAGGAGGCCAGGAGAGGGTGTTGGGTCCCGTGGAATTGGAGTTATAGACAGTAGTGAGCTACCAAGTGGGTGCTAGGAATTGAATCCCCGTTCCTCTGGGGAAACAGCCAGTGCTCTTAATTGCTGAGCCATCTCTCCAGTCACCCTTCAAACTTTCTAACACTTTGAGTAACACAATCACCACATAATGATAAAATAAGGCACAGAGGAGTTAAGTAAAACACTAAGTCACACAGCCAACAGGTGCTAGAAGTTTCTGAAACTAAGGGCAAAGCTCAGTCCACAGGTGGACTCTTAGAACTCCCAAGCCATCACTAAGACTGATGCCTAGGTCCTAACTGGATGACAGCTTTGTTCTCTCTCCTAAGCCAACCCTCTCCCTGAATACTTACTTGGAGGTGGGTATTAGTTTATTGAAGCAAGATCTCACTATGCTGCCTACGCTGGTCTCGAACTCTGAATCTCTCACTCCCCCAACTGCTGGTAACAACCCAGGCATGCCCCACCCACCGCACTCGGCTCCAAAAGACTGCTGTTTACTGCCTCCTCTAGCAAAACCCACACCTAGGAGCATGTGTGCTAAGGGAAATCCCTGTTTCCTTCCATCGGTGACTGTCCTCAGCCAGAGGAAATAGCAATGAACAGGACTGGCAGGCTCCTGGAGCCTGGCGGGAACTCAGTCCCACCAGGGCCGACAGATGCTGAGGCAGCCACAGCACCTGTGACTAATGACAGAACAGCTCACACACAAATGTGTGAAGGGGCATAGCACAGCCCCCAGGCACACAGCCTCCACCTGCAAAGCCCCCCTGAGATGATTTCCACCTGGTTCAGCCACAACTCCAAAATGCCTTTCCAGCTGCCTCATTGCGCCTACACCAAGCCCTCCGTGCCGTTCGGAGGGCTCTCCAGCATCCAGACACTCCTGCATCATGCCACACCCGCCCCCATCTGTTGTCAGCGCATACACCCAGCGCCCCATATTTTATTTTATGTGTATGGGCACTTTGCCAGCATGTATATTCTGTGCGCCGTGTGCATGCCGTGCCCACAGAGGCCAGAAGAAGGCATGGGATCCCCTAGGGCTGGAGTCACAAACGGTTGTGAGCCACCATGTGGGTGCTGGGAATCTAACCAGGACCCTCTGGAAGAGCAGCCAGTGCTCTTACCAGCTGAGGCGTCTCTCCAGCCCCTGAGATGATGACCCACTTTTACGGCTTCTTGCTACCAAGAGCTGGTCACGAGGTCATCACTGAAGGTGACTCTGAGACAGGAGCTTCAGGACGACTAAAGCAGATGGGCAAGATGAATGTCACAGGGACCTGGTCACCTCCTCACTAAAGCCTGAAGCCGTCCACGTGCCTGGTTCTGAACATGCCATGCTCAGCTCAGGGTACACTACACCAGGGCCACCCACCCACCGTGTCACCACTGCATCTTGTCACACCAGGTAAGGCCAGAAAGGGCACGGAAACTCTGCCCTGGACTCTCTGGGCACTACGTGCATGCCCCTCCCTTCCCCGATGTTTCCAGGGTTTGCTTTTCCATGGTATATGAAGAAATAAAGGCTAAAGTCTAAAGGCTACTTGCTGTGTGTGTGTGTGTGTGTGTGTGTGTGTGTGTGTGTGTGTGTGTGTTGTGGTTATGGCTCTTGGTTTTGTTTTCGATCCTGGAGAGCCTCCCAAAGGCTAAGCAGCATTCCACTGCTGAACTATATATCCCCCTTCCCCTTCTTCCCACTATTTTTTTCTCTTGTTGTTTTTAATTTTTGAGACAAGTCTCACTAAGTTATCCAGATTGGCCTTGAACTTGCAATCCTCCTGCCTCGGCCTTCTGATTACCTGGGATTACAGGCCTACACCACCACCTGGCTTGATTACCCATTTGATGGCATCTTCTTTATTTTAAGACAGGGTGTCATGATGGAGCTCAGGCCAGCCTCAAACTTGCAACCCTCCTCTTCAGCTCTCTCTAAGAGCCAGGAATGCTGGCATCCACCACCACACCAGCTTTCTTAGTCCCTGAAAGAAGCAGGAATCGGGACCCCATGCTGGCGGCTACTGAGGCTGCTGAGGCTGACTCCTCCTAGTCTATCGCGTCAAGAAGAGCTGTCAAAATAACAAATGACATATTTTGAAGTCCAGGGTTACCCCTCAGCTAGACTTCCTCGGTGTGATAGGCGGTTACCTCTCCCGTTAGTGTCTTTCTTCATCTCCCATGTTTCTTTTTCTTCCTCTGCCACACTCTCATCAATAAAGGTCTCTACGGAAAGCACTCCTCCAGGAAGAATTTAGCGGTGTCCTATTACAACCCTCCTCCTGGGAAGGAAGCTGGTGCTATTACCCATCCTTCCTGATGGGGGCATGGCTAATAGCTCCCACCCCCTCTCAGCTGGGCTCCTACCTGGCTCCTAAGTCAGATAAAGTGGCAAAAGGAGACAGTCCTTTTGGAGACCTCAGAATCTCATTTTCATTCCCCTTGCAGAGAAGAGAGTGGCTTTATTGACAGAGACGACTGAAAATTGCTTAAAAATTGCCAATAACCAGTCTACATTGAGGCAGAGAGACAGTCTGGCTGAGGCTTGCTCCCTGCTCCAGCCGGCAGCCCTGCTGTGCCCCTCTCCTTTTGCTGCAGCCCAAGTCTACGGCATATGCGGACTCGTCTGCAAGGAGCCTCCTGTCATCCTCCACTCCCAGCCTGCTGCTGAGGTTTCCTGGATCCCCACCACACAGCATCATGCATTCAGGGAATCACTGCCAGAAACCGGACTCTGGGACTGACTCAAGGACCCAAGGTCACGCCTGTACATTGAGCTAGCTGGACAAGGGAACCGGTTCACTTCTCAATGGAGTGCCTGGTGGCATAACTGCACATCCACGATCGGCCACTAGATGTCAGTATCATTGATTTTCATCATCCCTCAGTGGCCACCTCCCTAGTACTGGAGGAGTTACAGTAACTTTTTCAAGTAACTTTTTCTTTTTCTTTCCCTTTTTTTATGTTAGTAATAGAACCCAGGGCACTGCCCAGTGAGGCCACTCTCACCCCAAATTTGTGGGTCTAGCTGAGGTGGAACTTAGTCCAGAGTGCTCTTTGACTAAAAGCTCTCTCTCAAGGATCTGGGTGGGAGGACATGGATTTTTCTAAACAAATTAGCATGGAGACAGCTGAGCTGAAACTTAAGCTAGACCAGTTGTCACAATTGTCTCTGCCCTGTCCCCAGCAGCCATGGATGGTTGCTGCACATTCTTCTGCTTGATTTAGAACCTCAGAGAAAGTAAGTCAAGGAAGCTGGAGAGATGGCTCAGTGGTTAAGAACATTGGCTGTGGGATATTCTTGCAGAGAATGAAGGTTCTGTTCCCAGCACCTACCTGGTGGCTCACAGCCCTCTGTAGCTCCAGCTCCAGGGGATCAGACCCCCCCTCTTCTAGCCTCTGGCTTATATACACCAGACATATATATGGTGTGTAGACATACAAACAGGCAAATCAATCATGACATAAAATAAAAAATAAGTGATTCAACCAGGTGTTGGTGGTGCATGCCTTTAGTCCCAGCACTCGGGAGGCAGAGGCAGGCAGATCTCTGTAAGTTCGAAGCCAGACTGGTCTACAGAGTGAGTTCTAGGACAGCCTCCAAAACAATACAAAGAAACCCTGTCTTGAAAAACCAAAAAAAAAAAAAAAAAAAAGTGAGTCTTTTAAGAAAAGATTAAAGCCAGCCATGCAGGCTTGCACCTGTCATCCCATCGCAATTCAGGAGAATGAGGCGAGAGGATCAAGAGTTCAAGGTCAGCTTGGGCAACATGGGGAAAGGAGGTAGAGACAGAAGGACCTCACACATTAGAGATCTTTGTGCTTTTGTATATGTGTGTCATGTGTGTGTGCCTTTGTGTACACATTAATGTGGACACACGTGTACCACGGCACAGGTACAGAGATGTCAGAGGACAGCCTTATGTGTTGGCTGCCGCCTTCCACATCCAGTAAGACAGGGTCTCTCACTGGCCTGTGGCATTCTGGAGGCTCTTCTGTTTCTGCCTCCCATTCTCTCCTAGGAGTGCCGGGGACTGCAGACACTCACACTAGGTGTCCAGCCTTTTGTGTGTTCTAGGGATTCAAACTCCGGTCCTTGCACTTGCACGGAAAACACTTTTAACCCACTGGGCCAGCTTCCTGCCTCTAGCACCAGCGATTTCAGATGCCAATATACTGCATTAGTAACAGTGGTCGGCGGCTCTTACGGAGAATGAGTGACAGGTGGATAATTTACGACGGTTCTTGAGGCCTGAACTATAATTATGAAGTATTTCTAGGTATATATTCAGGATGCAAAGTGTACAGACTCCAGAGCTAATGTTAATTTATTACTGACAGCGAGATATATGATAATATATCATGTCTTTTAATCGTACATTCCTTCTGACGCTCATCGAGCAAACTTTTCATTCATTAATAAAGTCGAGACTTGCCATTACCACTCATGATGACGTTCCATTCTGAACCCGGAGGACCTCCTGTAATTAAACTCTGTACCTCCGCGGACTAGACAGCTGAAGCTTGGGGAAAGGATAAATTGAACTTCTGGTTTTACAAGAGAGGTGAAAAATGTCAGGACGATGGAACCCATCTGCTCAGTGCCCTAGAAGAGAAAGCAAAGTCAGAGGTGATTGCCGACACCAGACTGTGTCCTTCGCTCTCCCAGCCGACTGCCACCTCTCCCTCCCCATCTTCCTTTCCTGTTTCTGGTATGGGGGTTACATGTGGCGGGCAAGGGCTCCACCCAGAGTTACAGTCCCAGCCCCCCTTTTACTTTCTGAGATAGGCTGACTGAACTCATCGTGATCCTTCTGCCTCTGCCTCCCAATTAATTGAGTTTACAACACTCTTTTCTTTATTTTTAAGCACTAATTTTTTTTTTACTACATGCATGAATTTTACCTGTTTGTATGTAGGAGTACTTCATACATGCCAGGTGCTCCCAAAGGCCAAAGAGAGCATCAGGTCCCTTGGAACTGGAGTTACAGTGCTTGTGAGCCACCACGGTGGTGCTGGGAACCGAACCCAGGTCCTTTAGAAGAGCAGCAAGTGCTCTTGAACAGGAGACATCTCTTCAGACCCAATCTTTCATTTTTTGAGACAATATAATATTACTACCAGCCAGATGTAGTTGCAAATATCTTGTGATCCCAGCAGTTAAGAAGCCAAAGCAGGAAAATCTGCAGTTCCAGGCCTGACAATGATTCAAAAAAAAAAAAAAAGTTCCTAAGGTTCTTAATCACTGTATTTCCTACACAGGCCACATGCCTCAGTTCCCTGCACTGTTCAAAAGCCTTACATGATAGATCCCTGTACAAGAAAGCTAATCTAATCTTACGTTACCAAAGGCAAAGGATCCTTCAGAGGCACTGTAGCTTGAAAGGCTTTCGTTCATTTATTGCATGTGTGTGCTTGTCCCCAAATGCAGTCACACACATGCATCATGGCACCCGTTAGAGGTGAAAGAACACATTCGGGCACAGGTTCTACCCTCTTCCACCATGGCGCTTGTGTCAGCAGGCTTGGCAACAAGCATCCTTGTGCCATCTCACCCATCCAGAAACAAGGCTTCCTCAGGGTCCAACTGCTTGGGTGTCTCATTCAGCTTCTGGCCAGTTACCAATTTGCAATATGCTAAACTGTCTTTTGTGCCTCCCCCCCCCCATTTTAATAGTAGTCCGGTTAAAGTTGTATCAGACTTTGTGGTCACTTTCAAAGATACAGACCCATGATGCTTGCAGAAGTGAAACCCTTAACCTTATCAACTAATTAAAGAACCCAAAGTAGAATAATGAGGTGTGTGGAGACAGAGACTCCGTTATCGGGGTCATCGTTCATCAGAGCCCATTGAACAAGTAGGAGATAATTGAGTAAGCAAGTTTCCTATCTGGAACATGAAATCTTGCAACGGCTGGTTAATTAAATCATGATAAAATCATCCTGTGGCAGGTGCAAAGTACTGAGAGTTTATTGAGATGTCCACAATGGAACGATGCCAGGATCTTAGCATTCCTTCGACTTTAGGAAATGTTTACCAAAATCTTTCTGTAGAGGTTTTTGGGTGTTTTTCTTTTGGGGGGGGGTTATTAGTTGGTTTCTTTGTTTTGTTTTAGAAAAAGTCATATTAAACCAGGCAGTATGGTGCACACCTTTAATCTCAGCACTCAGAAGGCAGAAGCAGGAGGATTTCTGTGAGTTTGAGGCCTGCCTGTTCTACAGAGTGAGTTCCAAGACAGCTAGAGATACACAGAGAAACCCTGCCTTGAAAAACAAAAAGGAAAAAGAAACAAAAAATGTCATATTAAGCAGGCCTTTACTGTCATGTTAATGCAGTTCTTTAATATCAGTAACTCAGAAATAGAGATGGGAGAATGGAAGATTCCAGTTCAGCCTGGGCTACAGAAGTGAGTTCAAGGCCAGCCTGGGTGATTCTGTGAGAACCTATCTCAAAATAAAAAGTGAAAGGCACCTGGGGATGAAGCTAAGTAGCAGAACACTTGACCAACAGGCATGAAGTCCTGGGTGTCAGCCCTAGCACTACAAAAGTGTGTGTGTGTGTGTGTGTGTGTGTGTGTGTGTGTGTGTGTTCAGATATGTGTACAGGTGTGTGCATTGCACAGGCAACTAGAAGTTCCAGTATAGGAACGATTCACTCTGTACACAATTCCTTAGCTCTCCCCCATCAGTCACGGGCCCATAAGTAACTAGGTCAGGAGGTTTGATCCAACTGTGCCAAAGACAGATAAGGGCCAGCAGTGGATACCAGGAATGGTGGCTGGAACTTCAGACAAAGCCACATTTGCTCATTTTGCCTTGCTCGGAAACCTATTTTCTCTGGGTGGTACTTTCTCTGTTCGGGATGGGGATGCCCATAGGCCTGGCACTGGGTTTGGAGCCCAGGACCTCGTGAGCACGTAGCAAGCTCCACTTCTCTAACATGTTTTTGCTCTGACCCTGGACCCAAGAAACTTCTGATTTCTCTTGCATCATCTTTCAGATTCATGGACATTGCAGTAGACATCACTCATTGGCACTTACAAACCTGAGGGTTGGGGGGGGTTGCTTTTTTTTGTTTGTTTGTTTGTTTGTTTTTCAGTAATACCAGGGGAGGGGAAAAGGAAGAGGGGAGGAGAAGGGGAGGGAAGAGGAAGAGATGGAGAAGGGGAAGAGGAAAAGGAGAGGTAGAGAGGGGAGGTGAAGAGACAGGAGAGGGGAGGGATGCCATTTTTATATCTGTCACATGTCCCTTCTTTCATGCTTTCCTATCTGAAGCTGACACATTTTTTTTCTCCTTCTACCCTTCCATGCTAATCCCCCTGCACCAATGCTCCACATCTGACTTGTTACTGAAAAAAAAAAAAATCACACAGCCCTTTATTTTCGTTTCTTCACTATTTGACCCAAATGGTAAAGGAGTCGGTGAAACAACAGACAGAATCCTAACTTCGTTGGTTTTCCAGCACCCAAAGGCTGGTGACCTGTTTTCAGAGATTTGCTTTTATTATTTTTTTAAAGATTTATTTATTATGTATACAGTGTTCTGCCTGCACACCAGATGGGGGCACCAGATCTCATTTTAAGATGGTTGTGAGCCACCATGTGGTTGTTGGGAATCGAACTCAGGACCTCTGGAAGAGTAGCCAGTGCTCTTAACCACCAAAATCCTCCTTAGCTTCCTTCCTCCTGTGCATGACCGCCCACTGAGTGCAGACCCAGGCACCGCCCACTGAGTGCAGGCCAGGCACCGCCCACTGAGTGCAGACCCAGGCACCGCCCACTGAGTGTAGACCCAGGCACCGCCCACTGAGTGTAGACCCAGGCACCGCCCACTGAGTGCAGACCCAGGCACTGGGTGGTTCCTACCATTCCCTAAGTGCCTGCTTCTTCCTGGCTTGGAAGATGGGCGAGGTTGGTCTTTTCACTTTGCATTTCATAGTATCAGCACAGGACCCAACAGGGCTTGTTACAGGAGAGTATGTACTTGATGAAACAGATCCAAATGGCAAACCAAATGACTCACTTGGAGTTACTAGGCCAAGCTCACCAAGTCAGACCCTACAATCCCTGAACAATCAAGAATCTCAAGGCTCGGCAGACTTTCAGCCAAGGCTGCAACCTTTGTCCAAATCCTACATGGTAGAGGGAGAGAGTCAACTCCGGAAAATTGTCCTCTGACCTCCACACACAGGCTATGGCACGCTCGCACACAAATAACTAAATGCAGTTTTTTAAAAAACGTTTTTTAAAGAGAAAGTATTTTCAGGCAAAGAGATTCCCTTATCCAACACCTGAGTTTGCACATGATTAGGACATCTACAGTTTCCACATGCAATGCCTCAAAAACAATAGTTCTTAGCAGAGCCTGGTGTGGTGGCCACACACCTACACTCCTGGCTACTCTGGAGGGCTGAGGCAGGAGGATCACAACTTCAAGATCTGCCTGGGCTACCTAAGGAATAAGAAGCCAGACTGAGCCATCTGTCTCAGAACACTGAAAGAAGAGGAAGGTTGGGGAATGTAGCTCAGGGGAACAGCCCTTGCCCAGTGTGTGCAAGGCCCTGGGTTTAATCCTCAGGACCTCGGGGCAGTGGGTAAAGGTGCTTGCCGCCAAACCAGAAGGAAAAGAACAGCCTCACAAAAGCTGTCTCCTGGCCAGCAAAACTCCCTACAAACACAATAAACAAGCAAATAATAATTTGAAAATATTTAGATTCATTTTGTGCGTGTGAATGTTTTCCCTACATGTCTGTCTGCGCCATGTGTGTGTGCCTGGTGTCTGTGGGGGTCAGAAGAGAGGGTAAGGGTTTCAGATCCCCTGGAACTGGAATTACACATAGTTGTAGGGCATTATATGAGTGCTGGGAACCAAACCCAGGTCCTCCACGAGTGCTTTTAATCACTGAGCCACCTCTCCAGTAAACTTTTTAAAAAGAATAGTCCAACCAGATCCACACTCACAAGGGTGAAAAGAAAGATGGGGTAGATGGTGGCATGAAGAGCGATCTATAGATTGAGGCCACAGTGCATATTCATTGAGTTCCAGACCTACACTAGCACTGATGGGGCCTGGACGCCAAGGAATTGGCCCAGAGCCTAAGGCCTGGGGCGCCGGAGGGGCGTGGCCTGCGGTGACCCCGCCCCCTCCGCGGGCCCCGCCCCCGTCGCGAGCCTCCCGGCTCACCTGACCCTCCCGCCGCTCACGTGATCCGTCTCGGCGCCGCCATCTTGGAGCTACGGCTGAGGAGGGGGCAAAGCGGGGAAAAGAGAGGGAAAAAGAGTCAGGAGCGAGGCGGGCGAGGACGAGGGCGCGGGCACGGCGAGGTCCCGGCCGGCCAAAGGAGGCTCGCAGAAGCAGCACCCCGCCGCCCGACCGCAGGTACCGAGCCCCGGGCCGCCCCTCCGCTTGAGCGCCGCCGGCCATGTGCGGCCTCGCCGGTGACGCCCGCTTCCTCGCCGGTGACGCCCGCGGCGCCGCTACGCGCCGGCGCGCCGGGGCCCGGTGTGCACTGTGGTCCCTCCGCCGGGCCTGCGGACACTCCGCTCCCGCCGGGCCGCTGGGGGTGGGGGCCCCGCTGGGGCCGCTTCCTGAGACGTGAAAACGCTTAGGCCAGCCAGGATGGAGCTTAAGTTTCTTTAATCCCCCGGCCCTTTGAGCGCTCCGTGGTATTGGAGAAAGCAGTGCAAAAGGAAAACAGCAGTCCTGGCCTCCCACACTCTGGGATGCCTGAGATCGCTGAGACCCTTGGGGAAAGCGCCCACCTTTCCAGACCTGGGGCTTCCCGATCGCTTGTTGGGAGTGCGAGGCCTGGGTGATTGATTAGGCCCAGGCAGCCCCCAAGGCAGCCTTTTTAGGTTCCTGCAGTGGACTGGAACTTCCTATCAGTCTACATCGCTCCAGGCAATTACTGGATTTGTCACCTCTTCTGAGTTTGTACTTTCCACTGTACTGAAGTCTGATTCAGTGTAAGGATTGGTTTCTTGATTCAAAAGATAAAGCCTGACCCTTCGCTTCTTTATCACGGTAACTCGTTGGAAATTAACTTCGGAGAACGCCCTAGCAGTGTACTAATTCTACTTAACTATAATCGCGAAGTTAAGTTACTTTTTTACGCGAACTGAATAAGCGTACCTAAGCAGCTATAGGGAACCGTAGCAAAGAAATGGAGGACCAGGGCATGAAACTGCATTAGAAAATACATAGGTCAAGCCATGCTATCATATCTTTTCGTGAAGCCGTTCTGCCCACTGTATTTGACTAATTTACATAATCACCCCTTAGGCAGTAATTTCGGTTAAAGTTAAAATAGCAATATGTCATTTATTATTCCATATTGGTTAGAAAATTATGTCAGTAAAACCAGCAGTTTGCTTAGTAAATTACTTACAAGGTGGGGGGAGACTTAAAATATACAATTGTTAGATGTTTCTAGACTCATTCGTTTTAGCTTCTGCAAAGTCCTCTACTTGTTAAGTAAATTATGTAAATTTTCCTCACATAATTACATTTCGTGAACAGCTTTCTGAAATTTCTTTTTAATGTTAAGTATTGGGAAGTTTCTTCACCGCCAAAGTAAGTTATTATGTTTCACCAAGAAAGAAATGTTTGATTCTGTTTACTTTCCTTCTTGGCCACAGCTAGATTGTGAAGATTGATTCAGGAGACCGCATTAATTTCAGGAATTTATTGAAAAAGACACTGGCTCTGCCATTAACAGCCATGTAACCTTGGGTAAGTCACTTAACGCCTTACCGAGTTGCCTGGTTTATAAACAGTGACACGGTTGTAACTAGGCGCAAAGAATTCTGGGGATCTGGTGCAGGGAGATGTTTGTTGCTGCCTACCATATGGAGCTGTTTCTCTCCTCTGTGTTCACCGTGTTCCAGTTGAGGATGGAACTTGGTGTATTAGAGAAAGCATGGTCTGAGAATACCACTGGCAAGGATTCCAGTTCTTAACCAGATACCACCTCTCATCTGTGAGCCTCAAATGTGTTACTTTACACCTCCTCTCCCAAGAAGGGGCTGGGTTCCGGGAACTAAAGGAACGTTACAGGAAATGGATGAAGGCCCTACTCTGTGAGCTCACTGCTCAAGGACATTGGTCTCTAGCACTGCCCTTGGCTTGGGTGTGTCATAAATTACACTGAAGCTGAAAATACTGCTTGATGTCAGTTAGGCCTCTGTCTTAATTGTAGCCACTAAATCAGAATATTGTCTGTGGCTTGGTGCCAGCTAAGAAACCCCAGACTAGGAAACCCATGTACTTACATATTTATACTTTGGTTTTCTCTGAGTAGCTATTATTAAGTTGAGCTTAGAAGAAATTATGGTTGATACTAGGAATGTCTAAAGTATAAGTAGCATTTAGGTTACATTTAATAGACAGTTTCTAATTCCATGCTCTAAAAGTTTATCCAGCTTTACCCTCACATTTAACATTGGAAGAATCTGAAACAGTAACTTGCCCAGGGACACACAGCACTCCAGAGGAGGGAGGGGCCATGGCTTCTTCTGAAGTTTGGAGACCCTGAAAGAGTGTGAAATTCATTAGCCATCACTTCTGCTGTTTTGGCCTTGAAGTTTTTGTTTATTTGCCTAGTTGGGGGAAAAAAAAAGGAATCCTTAGTGTAAAAGAGAATGTTCTTTATTCCATCATATTCTGCCTTCACATATACCCAGAAAATTACAGCCCTTTCTCTGAGCCCACATGAATTGTCGTCATATTGCTGTAAGTAAAAGGAACTAATTAGATACACAGATAGACCAAAT
This sequence comes from Phodopus roborovskii, assembly GCF_943737965.1. Lineage (NCBI taxonomy): Eukaryota > Metazoa > Chordata > Mammalia > Rodentia > Cricetidae > Phodopus > Phodopus roborovskii. The sequence continues at coordinate 2,478,438 of NW_026126636.1, forward strand.
AGCAAATTATAAGAAAGTAAAGACAACTGAATTTGTTCACTTTTCTTGGGAAAGACACTAATTACTAGCTTTTTCCCATGGATTACTGTTGTCAAGGACAGAACTGAAAGACTCTGTGGGAAAGACTAGAACATTTCTGGTTTGGGAGAATAGTTTGTTTACTTGAGCTGACTTGATCTAATGGTGTAGCTAGTGATTCCAAACAAGAGAGCCCCACTTGACTAATGTCTCTAGACTTGGGTCCTAGTGACCCTTCCAGTGCAGCCACCTGAGGGAGCACGCTTATTCCTCCTTGTAAGTAAATGTTCATGTGAGAGAGAGCAGGGTTCTTCCTCTCTCCGCCTTTCTTGTCACTCTTACCCTATTATTAACAGCAACCAACTCAAATGAGGGTAACTCGGGGAGGTTGTGTTTACCAAGGTGGTATTACTCCAGGTACTGGGCTCCTATAGGCAGGCCACGGGGATGGTGGAGTTAGTGGGAGCAGCAGCAGGAGAAGGGCAGAACCAAAGCCAGAAACAGATTGGTGGAGAGCAGCTGTTTGGGAACCTTCTGTAAGAAACAAGCAATCCAGGGTGACCTAGAAGTGGGGAACCAGGACATCGACTGACCTCTGACCCTCATGGCTCTCCTCCATTGGCGGTGTCAGCCAGAGGACCAGGGAGCATAATGATAAAGTCCTCCTGGGACAGAGAGTCCCATAGAGAGGAGGGGGGTGCTAAGTCTGCAGTGCCCCCGCGTGTTGCAGATCCCGCCTCTGCCAGCTCTCTGCCCAGAGGGGCCTTCGTCTCTGGGGACTTGGCCATTGTGTACTTAGTATTGGAAAGCCAGCGCTTAGTCTTCTGCTTTCTCTGTGTGCTTGTCCTTATCCACCTGTGAGTAACTGAGTTGAGTGTAAAATGCCCCTGTCCTACCTAATTGCTTTGAGCCTCACACCTGATTGTGGTTCTGCTTTCTCTAAGGCAGGGTGGTATTTTTATCTTCAGTTGTTTTCATTATGGAAAACTTTAGGCATTTGCACAAGTAGAAAGAAGAGTGTAATGAACAGGTGATTGGCCCCACCTTCGTTGACAGAATCAGTTCTTCTCCCCGGACACATCTCCCCAGCCCCGCCCTCCTTCCATCATCCATCATCCATCATCCCCCATGATCATTGTTCTTTTTTTTTTTTTTTTTTTTTTTGAGCTGTTTGCCCCAGCCCTTGAAGTCCAAGGGTGGTGTTCCATGTCGTGATTTGAGTCGGTAGGGCTGTATGCTGACTCTTTCATCTCCTAGTCAAATGAAGTTTAGCTCACTTGGCATATATAATGTACAAATAAATATCTACATATTTACACGTTCTGTATGTATAATACACATGGACTGACTGCATGAATGGGCTAAGAAAAAAATTGGAAATTGAAGAGTTGGTTTTAGTGACCTCCTCTCCCTTGTACTTTACTAGGGGCTGTATGTGACCTTTTATTTAACAGATTTTTCTTTTAATGAGTTTCTGCTTGCTTGTTGGTTTTTGCCTGCAGACCTAAACTGTTTTTTTCAGGTGTTTCTTGATGCGTTTTATGTTGTCATATCGGCTTGATAGCTGCCTTACTGTACTTATCCCCAAATGTATGCAGCCTGTAAAATGAGATACTTACATAAACGTTCTGGGGAAATTGGAGCATCTGCTGCAAGTTGCCATTAGCTCTTAATGCCTGAGTGTACACAGCTTTGAAAGTGAGTGTTGTGTCAAATTCTTTTCTATTAGTCTTTTTCTTGATCTCACTTTCTAAGGAACACTCGGAACTATCCATGGGGAGCAATTTGCACCTCTCTGTCTCCCTCTTATTGGATCATTCAGCAGGAGACTCAGGAGTCACCTTTGGAACACTAGGTGTGAGGTCTGTTGAGCAAACTGTTCTCTGGGTTATCAGCCAAGATCAAGGCAGACCTTGGCTTTACAGTAGTGTAGAGCTGGATCGGGCCAAGAAACTGGAAATGTGTGGGTTTTGCTACTTTTATTATGTAACTGATACACCTTTAATGTTGAGCTGAATGACAACAAGAATCCTTCAGCTCTGGCCCCACAGGGAAATCAGCCACAGCCTCAACTTTCTTCCACCAAAACACATGGAGTCTTGTTTTGTTTGGGCTGGTTTGTGCATAACCCTCGCATGAGTGGAGGTCAGAGGTCCGTGTCAGGTGTCTTCCTCTCTTGATTGCCATATATCATCTGCTTACCCCCACCCCGCCGAGACAAGGTTTCTTCATGTGACAGTTCTGGGGTTGTCGGCATGTGCCATCATGCCCAGTGCCCAGCTTTTACAAGGGTTCTGGGAACCCAGACTCAGGCCCTCATGCATGCAGCAAACACTAACCACTGAGCCATCTCTCTCCAGCCCCTAAAATGGGAATCGAGACTGTGAGATGTGTTTAAGAAGCCACAGAAAGGGTTTTTTTGTTTTTTCCTGAAGAACCACATTGTCCTCTCAGTCCCTTCTCTAGCAGCTGCAAGTTTGCTGTAAAAGTCTAGAAAGACTTGTTCTTCCTGAGGAAACGAAAAGACACAAATGTTCTGAGAGGCGTTTGCAGAGCTGAGGTGGCTATGTTATGGCTCTGGAATACACCCTCCATTAGGTGGCTGTTACAGGCTGGCTCTAGAAAAAGAAAAGCCAGTGTTCGCTTTTAGACTAAAACACTTGCATTTTTGTCTGACGTGAACCTAAATGGAGAAAACTCATGCTGGAAAGAGTGGGGCACAAGAGAGGAAAGTTCTACACAGTGTGGCCAGAAACTGGGATAGGCAGGCCTGAGATGCAGGTAGGAGCACTGTGGGAGCCTGCCTGGTGGGTTAGGTGTGATCCTTGGGGAGGCGGAGCCTGCCTGGTGGGTTAGATGTGATCCTTGGGGAGGCGGAGCCTGCCTGGTGGGTTAGGTGTGATCTTTGGGGAGGTGGAGCCTGCCTCATGGGTTAGGTGTGATCCTTGGGGAGGCGGAGCCTGCCTCATGGGTTAGGTGTGATCCTTGGGGAGGCGGAGCCTGCCTCATGGGTTAGGTGTGATCCTTGGGGAGGCGGAGCCTGCCTCATGGGTTAGGTGTGATCCTTGGGGAGGCGGAGCCTGCCTCATGGGTTAGGTGTGATCCAAGCTAGGGGGCCCTGGGCAGGATTCTGCCATGAGGGAGATGAGTGCAAAGTCTGTTACTGGAGTTTACGAATAGTGCCTAGTTTTTGGTCTATAGCTTGTGGCACTGAAAATCGTGCTGGCATTTATTGAATGTTGTGAGTAAGGTTCCAGAATGTACCTAAAATGTGGAAAAACAAAACTTGTTGCTGGAAAAGAGCCTAAACTTAAAAATGTGATCCAAGTCAACAAAATAATCTCACTTTAAGTAAAAGGAAATGTCTGAAGTGAGAGGGCTGCCAGGAAGTATAAAGAATATATTCAGAGGCCTAAGGGAGTGTGATTTCGTGCTGTGTTGTGCTTGCAGAGTTCCCTGCCTTGCTGCATTATTCAAGCCTACCATAACTCCTTACTGACCTTTCTGGAGCTGAACCAGAACTGGAGTGGCAGCATTTTCTCTCTGCCTCCCTTCCCTGTTCAGGAAGGAGAAGCATGGCTGGGAATGAGGAACAATCGACCACTGATGTGACCTCTAGAAAGCCACAGCATAGTTTGTGGTTTATCTGGTGGACCATAAATCAAAGGAAAGAAGAGGAGGAAGTGGAGCATTGCTCTTACTTAGTTTCATTTGCATAGTACTTCCCAAAATTCAGTGTCCTTTATAGTAGGTTAAAATGAATATATTTTCAGAATTTCAAACATTTGAGCAGAAAAGTGTGATTTCGTTATCTACAGTTAAAATTTGGCATAAGAAATAGTTTATCCAGAGTTGTATCAAATCATGTTGGCTTCACACACACTGATGCTTCCCAGTAGCTTGAGGTGACTCCGAATGCCCTGAGGACGGCAGTGTTTCTTTAAACAAAGAATCTGTGTCTCTTTAGTTCTAGACTTTCCAGGGCGAAACAGGGCAGGGTAGGGATGCAGGGTAAAGGAACTCAAGGTCTCCATCTGTCTCTAGGACAGTGGTTCTTAGCCTCTGGGTCGTGACCCCTTTGGCAAACCTCTATCCAAAAATATTTACAAAATGATTCATAACAGTAGCAGAACGAGAGTTATGAAGTAGCAACAAAAATCATTTTATGGTTGGGGGTCACCACAACCTAAGGAGCTGTATTAAAGTCACAGCATTGGGAAGATGAGAACCACCGCTCTAGGAGATGCATTTCAAAGTGGAATTCTGAACTATTTAAGTCTGTGTCAGGGATCTCCTAAGTTGAGGATAGGTAAGCATTCCAATCAGACACCAGAGTTAACATTGTTTTTCTGCATTACATGCATGTGATTGTCCCATAACCAAAGCCCTCTGCTGTGCACTGTCCCTAGATATGGAAGAAAGAAACAGCATTGCCATGTTGGTGTCAGAGATTGGAGAACAGGAGGCTGTGTTAACTGCTGAAGGAGTCCTCAGCCAGGCCTCGGAAGTTGACGGGCAAAGAAAAGCCAAAGCAGATCCATTGGTCCATGTCATCCAGAAGTTAAGCAAGATAGTGGGGCACGAAAAGTCACAAAAATGTCTTCTGATTGGGAAGAAGCGCCCGCGCCCAAGTGTGACACCACTCTCTCTTGAAGCCCTAGAGCACTGTGAGATTCCAGCTAAAACAGCCGAGTCCCCTGCTGCTGAGATTAGGAAATCTGAGATGTCACAAGCAAATTCTACTCCAGATTCTCTTGCCTCAAATGATGGAAAGGCTATGTCCTACCAGTGTAGCCTTTGTAAGTTCCTGTCGTCGTCCTTCTCTGTGTTGAAAGAGCACATCAAGCAGCACGGGCAACAGAATGACGTGATGCTCATGTGCTCAGAGTGCCACATGACCTCCAGAAGCCAGGAGGAGCTCGAGGCTCATGTGGTGAATGAACACGAAAACAGTGCCAGTAGCCACATTCAGCCCAGCTCCTCCTGCCAGGGAGCCACAGAAAGAAAGAGTGAGACCGTGGTGGACGTCCCAGTGAGCATGGGCATCCCACAGGCCCATACCGTCCAAAGTGCAGCCGGGGCAGAGATGGGCAGGAGGAAGTGGTATGCCTACGAGCAGTACGGCATGTATCGATGCCTGTTTTGTAGCTACACGTGCGGCCAGCAGCGGATGTTGAAGACACATGCTTGGAAACATGCAGGGGAGGTTAACTGCTCCTATCCAATCTTTGAGAATGAAAATGAGCCCCTCGGCCTTCTCGCTTCTTCGGTGTCTGCTGCACCTGGCGGGGTCGACGCGGTTGTCATTGCTATCGGGGACAGTGAACTCAGCATCCACAATGGGCCATCTGTACAAGTACAGATTTGCAGCTCTGAGCCACTGTCCTCCTCATCTCCTTTAGAAGAGAGCACAGAGGAGGGAGTGCACCTCAGCCAGTCAGTCACCCTGGACTCTAACGAGGAAGAGACGCTGGAGGTGATGTCTGATTCCGAGGAGAATCTGTTTGCTGATAGTTTGCTCTCATCAGCACAGAAAATCATTAGCAGCAGCCCAAACAAGAAAGGGCATGTGAATGTCATTGTGGAGCGTTTGCCAAGTGCGGAAGAAACCCTCCCGCCAAAACACTTCCTCCTGAATGCTGAGATGGAAGAGGGGAAGAGCCTGAGGCCTGCCGATGCGCAGACTGGGTGTGGAGCAGCAGGAGACGTGTTCCATGCTGATAAATGTACTGTTGATATTGGGGGATTGCTCATCGGCTGGAGCAACGCAGAGAAGAAAGAAAGTGAGCTGAGTAAGGGCCTGGCTGCTGACGAGAATGCCCCACCAGGACGAAGAAGGACAAACTCTGAGTCTCTCCGGCTGCACTCCTTAGCTGCAGAAGCCCTTGTCACCATGCCCATAAGAGCTGCTGAACTAACGAGAGCCAGCCTTGGGCACTATGGGGACAGAAACCTTTTAGATCCAGACACTGGACAAAGGCAGGTCAGTGGTCCATTGGCGGCATACTCAAAAAAAATCATGTCTCCTCTTAAGAACTCTTCCGATGGAGTGGCAAGTTTAAACCAAAGCAGTTCCACTGTGGTAGAGCTCCCGGAGGGAAGGCAGGAATTGTCAGATGGGCAAGTTAAGTCTGGCATCAGCATGTCCCTTCTTACTGTAATAGAAAAACTGAGAGAAAGGACAGACCAGAATGCGTCAGATGACGACATTTTGAAAGAGTTGCAGGACAATGCCCAGTGTCAGCCCAATGGTGATGGGAGTTTGTTAGGGTCCAACGTGGTGGAATACATCCCGGATGCTGAGCGGCCCTACCGCTGCCGCCTGTGCCACTACTCGAGTGGCAACAGGGGCTACATCAAGCAGCACCTGCGTGTCCATCGGCAGAGGCAGCCTTACCAGTGTCCTATCTGTGAGCACATAGCTGGGAACAGCAAAGACTTGGAAAGCCACATGATCAACCACTGTAAAACCAGAATACACCAGTGTAAGCAGTGCAAAGAGTCTTTCCATTACAAGGTGAGCGACGGTCGTGAGGGTTGCCAGGGACTTTGTAGATGTAGTCCAGCCACCCCATTTTGTATATCAAGAAAATGAGCTCCAGGGAAGTTTGGTGATTTGCCCAGAGACACCCCCAACAAATTCACTTTGAAGATGGGTCTGAAAGCCGAGTGTCCACATTGCTGTCCAGAACCCCGCCCCCAGCCCCTTAGTCTGCTGCCCACCTGCTTTGTTATCCCCCGCACCTGTTGCTTTTGTGTTTTCACTTATAAAGGAATGTGGAGTAGGCTGATGGGCACACATTTTACATAATGGGCTATATCAGCTGCCACACAACCAGCAAAAAGTGATTTGTGTCACTGCAGAAGGGAAGCAGGCAATGAGGCTTACTGGGAGACAGAAGCGTAGAAACAAAGCCATATTTGCTGTTGCTAGATAGTTGAGGGACTTCGCTAGGGATCTGCCCAGAGCCTCACACCAGCTAGGCAAGTGCTTGGCTGCAGAAGTATATCCCCAGCGCTTGGTCTTGTGAGTCTTGCTGAGTGTCCCAAGCAGCACTTGAATTTGTAGTCCTTTTCAGGCTCGCTTCTGTGTGCTGAGATTACAGGACTATGCCCCTACACATGGCCATTAAATGGACTTAAGTGGGTATTCAAGGCAGATGTTTATCGTACATATTGAGCCAGAAGCTGGTATAAAATGTTACTACCCTTTGTAAAGGATACCTGCAGTCAATCCTGAGGTCATTATTGACTTAGATCTCCTTCAGTGTACCAGTTATTAAAAATGAACCTTTGTTGGCCCACGGGGCATAGGCTATCTCACAGATTACCTACAGTTGGGGGTCCAGGTGGTGAATTTTTTAAGCAACCAAAGTTGCTCCTGTCTGAGGTTCATTGGAACTTGGATCACACTCATGAAATTCCAAATAGCACATCCAGAGAGGTTCCAGTAGCAAGTTCCAGAAGTATCCACCTTTGCTTTGCTGCCTCTGTCCTTCTGATTTGGGGTGGAAATAGTTCCTGTAGTGCCTCTAGCTGGTGTCAGAAGGTAGAAGTTAATGAAGCCTGTGGTTGCTGGTGAGCTTTCTGTTTACGGGCATGTGGAGTTACCCCCTCACCTTCTAGCCTGTAGGCCATGTGGGAAGTGTGCCCATGCTGAGTGTAAACGCCTCCGAAGATGGGTATCCTCCGAAGATGGGTATCCGTTCAAAGAGCATGAGAAGAGCGATGGACTTCTCAATGGGATTGCAGTCACCTTGTGTCTGTCTTTCTATAATTTCACATGTGTCAAATGGTTTTTAGGAGATGTAACTTCAAAATATTAATTTTTAAAAAAGCAAATAGTAAATTAGTAAGGACTTGGAGGCAATGAGGAGTAGATAAGGTCCAGGTGGTGAATTTTTTTTTTTTTTTTTTTTTTTTTTTAAAGAGGAACAAAAGCTGCTTTAAAAAAAAAAAAAAAAAATCACTCTAGCACCCAATTGGTAATGGATTCTAGGCCAGAGGTTCCAAACGCAGTCAGCCCTTTGCATAGCCTCCTGGTAACCCAGAAGGTGTATTTGCTAGAAGTTACCGGTTAATTTCTTGCCTTTTTTTTTTTTTTTTTTTTTTTTTTTTTTTTTTAGAGCCAACTGAGGAATCATGAGAGAGATCAGCACTGTCTGCCCAACACCTTGTCAGTAGCTTCAAATGAGCCAAGAATTTCCCGTGATGCCGCTGATGGAAAGTGTGCTCAGGAAGGTATCTGCATTTTCATTAGGGTCTATTCGCTGTACAGGATGATGGTTTTCATCAGGGCATCTTTGTAAATGCATGTAATGTACCTTGATCATGTTTGCACATCCCATTGTCCTCACATGTGCCTTGTTAAATACAGGCTGCATTGACAAGGGTCTGAGGTGAAAATGGAGCGGCATGTACTCTCCTCTGGTTCTGTGCTGTGCATGGGAGTGACTCCCCTTTGTTCCTAATGATATTCTGAGAACTGACTAGAGTAACTTACATCTCGTTCTGGGTCAGGGTACTACATTTGTAAGGACTTGGCTGCAACCTCGCAAGTAGTTGTTACAGTTAAAATTTGCAGGGGTCTGTAAGAGCCAGGCTACAGCAGAGACCCTTAGAAAGTAATGGATCAGCAAGTCAGAGAAGCTGGAACTCGAAAAGCAAGCCTGTGCTCCGCCCCTCTCCAGCACTGAATGACCTGCCCAGGCAAAGCTTTTGCAGATGGCAGCCCCCACCTCAAACTTTAACTGAGGCGTCCTGCTGTTATCTTACTCTTCTCCAAGTATGAATGCCAGACTTCATCTGCATTATTTAAACACACACAGGAACCTTTTATGTACTAGTTAGGTGCTAGTCAGCCGAGTATCTGGTAATAGGAATATTAGAATCAAAAGATTTAATTAGAGTTCCATGAAAAGGCGGATGCCACATCCCGAGAATGAGGGATAGAGTGTAATAAGCTGTGCTTCCTGGCATTGGTTCACGTAAATTGATATGCTTTAAATGTCTCCAGTGTGGTACATAGTGTTTATGGGAAATAAAACATATTGGGGTGACTTTCCTTTTTAGATTTCCTAAGAATTAAAGTTAGAACAACTGCAGAGTAAAATGTTTTACCATAATGTCTCATTAAATTATACCCCAGAAAGCATAACTGATTCCAGAATGTTTCTGAAGGAACTGATTTTGACACCACCATAGTACCAGAATCCCCTTGTCAAACAGATGCCACCCCCGTAAAACCATCCTGAACAAAAGGAGTTTACGACATGGCATCTGCTTCCGTGGTGGATGGCTGAGCGAAAACAGTTTTGTTTCCTTTCTACAGAATAGCCCTAAATGCCTCCTTTTATTTTAATTCATTATGTTTCCATATCCCTTCTAAAGGAGACATTAAGCATTAGACATGATTGGCCCGTAAATCCTAATGAGGGAATAAAGTACATGTGACTCGGTAGCGCCACCTGCAGTTGACTCCAGTGCTGGGACTGTTTCCAGCAGCATCAGAGAAAGCAGGGGCTTAAAACTACCCAGTTGTCTTAGCAAATTCAATGAAGACTTCAACGTGGCCACTCCAGCGTCATTGTTTGCACTTTGTCCTCTCTGCAGTTTTTAATCTGTGACTTACACACTTGCTCCTGGGATTAAAGATACATAGGTTTAAAATTGTATACATGGTCACCTTGTGGTTTGGTTTGGGGGGGGTTGTTTTTTCATTTGTTATTTATTTATTTACTTTTGTGGTGCTGAGCAAGCACTCTTCAACCAGGCTTCACCCCAGGACTGACCATGCTTTAGTTTTAACCCCTACTTAGCTGCATTTGCTGTTCTGTCACAGTAGTGTAGCGGGCATGGCTGATCTCTTCCTGTATACGGTCTTGGATGGGATGGGATTAACTCAGTATTGTTATGGTTCACAATTTGTCCAGTTCTCTTAACTATTCTGTATGCATATAGGAGGAAGGTGCATGACTGCCACCCCAGCCTCTGTTGCTGTATAGTACAGACTGCACTCAGCATGCTTTCTGTACAAACCCGATAGAACAGTACTGCGGCATGCCTGTCTTGAGCAGGTTCTCTTGCCAGGTGCTGGGAGTGCAGGAAGGGGCATCAGTACCCTTGAGGAAGTCAGAACTGAACTAGTGGGTATGACATCAGTAACCGTCTTGGCCTGGCACCTCCGGACATCCAGACAGTGTCTCTGTATGAAGAGTAAGTTGCACTTTCTTAGAGACAACTTGTACAGCCCTGGGTTTTGATGCCAACATGCCAGATGTGCCTAGACGTGTGCAAAAAGAGTACAAGGCCTCTTCAAGCCATTTGGTGAGGTCCACTGCTTCCCATTCTGTAGAAAAGATAAATGGGACCTCGAGAGGTGACATGATTTGCTCATTCTCAGGCCAGTGGCAGAGCAGAAATCAAGCCCAAGTTGTTAAACTTTAAATCCAGTCTTGATTCTATTGGAAACATTTGCTTGAGGTAGCACTGGCTCTCATTCTGTGCTATATTAGGCTTTTCCATCTGTCAGTTTTATTAGTTGTCATTGATCTGTAATATTTCTCACAAAAACCATTATCCAATATTTCACACTTCATTTTTTTAGGTCTTTTTTTTTTTTTTAATAAAAAACTATATTTGGAACAATGCCATTTATAATCAAGTCCAAGTTTTTTAACCTACCAATTAAGAGCAATACTTAGATTGTAATTATGATTAGTGTGTTAATGTTATAGATTTATACCGGGAAATTGGGACATTTTGTTCTGCCTGGCAGTAGTTATTAGCCAAAGAAAATTTCAGTTTTAGAAAGCTTAAATTTAACTTAAGAATTATCTTTGTTGAAATTGCAGTGTGGGTTTTCTTTTCTTCTGTGATTTTCCTTTGCTACTGTGTGCACTCCCTTCCCACCTCGGCTTGCTTCATGGCTTGCTTCCTGCCAAGAGCACACATTCTTCGCACTCTGCCTGATCCTTGAGCTCCCATGTTTACCTGCTGTCTGAAAATTACAGTGAGGATGCCCTGGGCACCAGTAAACAGAGCTAACAGTGCTTATGATGGAGTCCTATAGCTTATGTTGTCTTGTGTGAACTACTTGTTTGCAAAAATGAGCTAATACTAGGGCTTGTCTCCTGGATCCAGGTTTGCCACACACAAGGGAGCTGTGCATTTACAGCCTTTGTCCCCAAAACCCATCAGCCCACTAGGTGTGACTGCTCAGTTGTAGAGCACTTCAAAGCTGGCAGCTGCTTTTCCTCCTCAGTTTAATTGAAGGCTGACATTTGGCAGAAAACGGAGCAAACACACAGGCTTAAAAACGTGAGATTTTTTTCCAAGTAGCTCACTGTGTATGCCTCGTGGCCACACTTTATTTTTACTTTATGTGAATCACTATTTTGCTACATGTAATGTATGTGTACTATCTGAATACAGTCCCCATAGAAACCAGAAAAAGATCCCTTAGAACTCAGGTCATGGATGAGTTTCAGACAGTTGTGAGCCACCATGTGGGTACTTGGAACTAGCCGGGGCTTTTAACCACTGAGCCATCTCTCCAGCCCCTTGCCACACTTTATAATACTTTATTATTTTAGCCTGTTGGCAAATAAATGTTTTAAAGAGACACGATGCCCGTTATTGGTTAGAATGACGCCTTTCAAATTCACAGTGTATCTTGGTTAATTTAGCTGCTAGACAGTCAGCACAGCAGCTGGGAGCAAGTTCATTCTGCTCTACAACTTGGTCCACAGAACCAGCCCAATCTGCCAATATTTACAGGTCAGATGGCGTTCATCTCATGCCTGCTGATGGTCTGGGTGCACGATAGTCTAGGGAGCTAGCTGCTTAACACGTGTTAATTATACTGTGGGAGAGCATTGATTCAAATGTTGGTATGTTGTGTTGATTACTTGTTCATGATGATAGGGTGTAAGTACTGCCATTTGAGTCTTACCAAATCATGCCTCTAACCCTCTCTCCTTCAAGGAAACAAGTCTTCAACCCAGAAGCAGTATAGGTGCGATGTGTGCGATTACACAAGTACAACTTATGTTGGTGTCAGAAACCACAGACGAATCCATAACTCAGATAAGCCATACAGGTAAGTGTGATGGTTCTAATGCTTGTATTCAAACAGTAAGTTTTATTATTGTGATAAATATTTTAGAAATAGTTTGGAATGTATAGAACTTGTTGAAAAACATGTTAAAAACTTAGAAATGGGGCCGGGCAGTGGTGGTGTATGCCTTTAATTGTAACTCTCGAAAGGCAGTTTGAGACCAGCCTGGTCTAAAAAGCAAGTTCCAGGACAAGCTCCTAAGCTATAGAGAAACCATGTCTTAAAAACGAGACAAAAAATCAAAACCTTAGAAGAAATGGTTACATACTGGTTCTTTTTTTTTTTTTTTTTTTTTTCTGTTTTTGGTTTTTTGGTTTCTTAAGACAGGGTTTCTCTGTGAGTTATGGAGTCTCTGTAGACCAGAGATCCGACTGCCTCTGCCTCCCTAGTGCTGGGATTAAAGGCGTGCACCCCCTCTGCCCGGCTACATACTGGTTTCTTAAATATCTTTTTAGTTTAAGAAATGTTACTCATGAGTCTTAGTGCAGCAGATATTCTGGGGCAGTTGGAGTACTGGAAGAGATCCATGTCCATCGATTCTATGTCCTCATTTCACTTGAGTCTTAATTATAGCAGTGTCCAGTGCTTTAGAGCCCGTTACCATGATATAAGGTCAGGTACTTTCATTATCCCAGCAAAAATCATAAAGCATGAAGGTCATAACGTCCCTGGGAAAAGTTTTGTTTCTGAATATTAAGCTACTGTGGTTTGAGCCGTGTCATTTGATAAATTTTGTCGCAAAAGCAAGTTTTGTCTAATGTGCGTTTAGAGAAAATAAAGTATTTTTGGCTGCCAAGCAGTGACCACTGTTTAGTAAACTTTACTTCGTGAAGCTGCTTAACCCCTTAGCAGCTTCTCCCCCAATTTACCTGTTCCTGGGGTTCCAGGTGAAATACTGATGAGTCGAACAGGTTGCTCCATTAATCTAAATCATGCTTTTAACGTTACCTACTCATGACCCCTTTTCACATGAGAAGTTTTTACACAGCTCCAGGTATGTAGGTATATAAAATAGGTGTGCAAATCACGTCATGTTAAATATTATTCAGTATCTGTACATTTTACCATTTGTTAAAGACAGAAGCAGTGTTAATGAGATATGTGTACTTACTTATTTTACATAAAGAATTATACCTCGGTTGAACAATTGAAAATGAAGGACATAGATCATCTTCAGCATTTTTCAGAATTGATCAATATTTTGATTTTATAATCATCAAAGCTCAGAACATCACTTTACATAAATACCTAATGCAAAGTAGCAAAAGTATGTTTGGGGTCATTTCAGGAACTTTTGGAAATTCTGTCTTGATCCCAAGCCAAAATTCACTGAAGTTTGTTTTTTGTTTTTGTTCTGTTTTCTAATTCAAGTCATTATTTCAAGCAACAGTTTTTAAAATCAAACTTTCTAATGAAGCACAATCTAAAGAAATATGGATTTGGTAAATATGCTGGAGCTGGGAATGTCACTCTGTAGAGTGCTTGCCTTCCATACATGAGCCGTGGCACTTGGAAGTTAGAGGCAAGTAGATCAGAAGTTCGAGGTCACCCTTAGCTCCATGTGGAGTTTGAAGCCAGCATGTGCTATGTGAAACCATGTCTCATAAAGAAACATTAAGTCTGTATTTTTTCTTCTTCTTCTCTTCTTCTTCTTCTTCCTACTTCTTCTTCTTCTTCCTCCTTCTTCTTCCTTCTTCTTCTTCCTCCTTCTTCTTCCTTCTTCTTCTTCCTTCTTCTTCCTCCTTCTTCTTCCTTCTTCTTTCTTCTGTATTTAAACTGAGCAGAAAGATTTGCAGGCATAGTAAAAAGCCCTGTGATCTCAGCTGGGGTGCATCAGGCATTGTCACAGGCTGCTCAGGGCAGGGTGTTCATGCCTTGTGTTGAGAGCACAGACTGCACGCAATGAAGCTACATGATGCGACACACGCATGTGCTGCTAGAAACAGCTCAGAGTCCTTGCATGTGTGAATTAATATTTGATTATCCTGTGTTCAGAAAGCCTTTACTGCTTCCATGTTGTCCATGACCCAATACTCAGTGAGCCAGCTTAAGAGTCGGAAAGCAAACGAAAACCCAACACATTGCTATCTCATACAACGTGGCTCTTGGGCTAGGGAGTTGGCTCAGTGGTTAACACTGGCTGCTCTTCCAAAGGACCTGGGTTCATTTCCCAGCACTCACAGGTCAGCTCACAACCTTCAGTGAGTCCAGTTCTGAGAGATCCAGAGCCCTCTGTGAACAGCATGCATACATGGTGAACAGATAACACCTACAGACAAAAGACCCATACGTGTTAAATAAATAATTTTAATGTGGTTCTAAAATGTAATGTGCTTATGCTCTCAGAGAGAGAGAGAGAGAGAGAATGTATGTGTTTCTGGCCTCAGGCCTGCAGGCATCTGCTGGTGTTGGAGCTCTGGCAGACACTCAGCTTTGCCTTAATACTTAATATTTTCAAGGTAAAGAAGGATTTTTACCAAAACCTGATGGCCACTTATTATTGATAGTCACTCGGTGCTGGACGTTCTAAGTGAGGAGTAGTAGCTGGGATGAACATGTGATTACACATGGTCACACAGGAAAACACCTGTGTTTTCCTGACATCAAAAACTTTACATTTAAATCTCAGTGCCTTTATTCTCGAATGTAATAGTGATGTGCCAAACACACATGATATAGGCAGGAAATGCCTCAGGCCTACAGTTAGAGCATACATTCACTCATTGAGAAATAATGTTACAATTAACATAACTGTCCCAAGTGCTTTGTGAGCTGTATTCCTAACAGAAAAGGCATCTTTACCATCACAGGGCTTGTGTCTCAGACACAGGTTCCAGACTGCGTCCTGATCCACAGGACTAGGCAAAACCTGAAACTCACTGAGTAACAGCATGATGGAACAAGAATTATTTGTATACTACACATCTTAGCCAAAATGGGGATGCTCAAAAAATACTCTGCAGAAGTAACCTCAGTGTGCATATGAAGTGTGCATGAAACATAGGTGGGTTTACTTAGATTTGAGTCTCATTATACGTACATCGATACTCCAAAATGCGGAGTCTGTGCCACTTCTGCTCTGTCTCTGTAGAGGAGGTTTCCCTGAGTAGATTAGGCTCGCAATTATCTGCTGCCATTATGAGGATGATGCAGTGTGATCTTAAAATAATCACAGACTTACAGGACAGTCATGGCTTTCCTAGTCTTGCTTTCTGGCCTTGCCACTGTCTTGCTGCATGGGTTTATATACTCAGATTCTCTGCCAGGACTTTGTCTCCATTGTATAGGTCTGCGACGCTGAACTAGGAGACACAACCTTCTTGATGTCTGGTTTTCCCCACGAGAACCACAGTAGTCCTTTCTTTTTCCTTCATAACCAGTCTGGTCCCCTTTAATTACCTGGTAAACGTGCAGCTGGTGTTTGGGCTTGTCTTCCCAGTTACCTTGTGCACTTTTCTGATTGTTTCTTTGTTTCCTTTCTTCAGAACTGGAATGCTTTTTTGTACAGCTAGCTGGTCTTTGTACACAAGCACAGGGGGCGCCTCCTGTGTTTGAGCAGCCTCCAGTGTTAAGGCTTTTCTATAGTGGCAACATCTTTGCTTGCATTTTGGTTTTCTCTGTTGTGGTTCCAGTCAGTTCCAGCCTGTGTGTGTGATCTGGCAGGTACCCTGTCATGTGTGAGCACTCTGCCTGTGCCAACATTAGTCCTGGTCTTCAGTCTGACCCCTCCATCTTAATAGATAGGGTTTGGGCGAAATTCAGAGCCCCTCCCTACAGATGTTCAGTAAAGGCTGACTTTAAGTTTCTGATGTGCCTCAGATTTGCTCATTTATAAAATGGCTCTGGTTAGCTGTGCAATTTTCATTGAAAAGTAAATGCATGCTATTATTACTATACCTTTTTAAAAATCTGGCCATACACACACACACACACACACACTCTTTCTCTCTCTCTCTCTCTCTCTCATACACACACACACTCACACACACACACTAAATTGTATCCTACCCTACAAGGCCAAAACATGAAGTTTTATTATTAGGTCCCCCTCCCTCCCTCCCTCGTTTCTTTGTGATGCGTGTGGGTGTTTTACCTACATGTATGTCTGTGCAGCACATGCATTCAGTGCCCATGGAGTCCAGAACAGTTAGTCAGATTCCCTGGGGCTGGAATTAGAGAAAGTTTGACTTACCACCTTGGTGTTGGGAATTGAACTCGGGTCCTGTGGGAGAGAAGCCAGTGATTTTCACTGTGGTCGTCTTTCTAGGCCTTCTGGTTAACTTTTGTATCTCTCTCTCTCTCTCTCTCTCTCTCTCTCTCTCTCTCTCTTCACTCCCTTTCCCTTTTTCCTCTCTTTCCTCTCTTCCAAATGTCTTAAATTGAATTGTTGATTAACATTAGCATACATCCTGGAAATTACATAAATCCCAGATTCACACTTGATAAATAACCACAAGTCTTCTCCAGCTTTTGGCAGCACACCCTTCTTGGACTTCCTGTCATTAATTATCCTCACCCCTTTCTCACAAGCGCCATCTTGACTGGTAGCATCATAAATTAGTTTTGTGTGTTTTGAACTTAATAGAAATAGAACCATATGTTGCATAGACTTTTATGCCGTTTCACTCATTACTGTGTGTGTGAATGCTAATAAATTTCACTTCTATATTACATTCTATTATAAAACCATAGTACATAGCTGGGGGTATAGCTCAGAGACTGGTTGCTTGCCTATGTGCACAAACCCTGAGTTTGATCCCTGGAGCTACCAAAACAGTTACTCATTCATTCTATTATTGATAGACATTTGGATTTCCACCAGATTCTTTCCTTGTTATGAATGGTTCCATATAGAACATTTCTTGTTTGGGGTGTACATAGGAAACAAACCCATGTCTGGTCAGTTGATAGAGATGAGTAGGGTTGCTGGGCCTTAGGTGGAGGTGTGTGTTTAGCAGACAGTGTCAGCAGCAGTTGGAGTGGTAATGTGAGCCCCTGCCTGCCCTCTTAGGTGGAGGTGTGTGTTTAGCAGACAGTGTCAGCAGCAGTTGGAATGTGAGCCCCTGCCTGCCCTCTTAGGTGGAGGTGTGTGTTTAGCAGACAGTGTCAGCAGCAGTTGGAGTGGTAATGTGAGCCCCTGCCTGCCCTCTTAGGTGGAGGTGTGTGTTTAGCAGACAGTGTCAGCAGCAGTTGGAATGTGAGCCCCTGCCTGCCCTCTTAGGTGGAGGTGTGTGTTTAGCAGACAGTGTCAGCAGCAGTTGGAATGTGAGCCCCTGCCTGCCCTCTTAGGTGGAGGTGTGTGTTTAGCAGACAGTGTCAGCAGCAGTTGGAGTGGGAATGTGAGCCCCTGCCTGCCCTCTTTGGTACTGAGTGTTGTCTTTGGGTGTGGCAGGTGCACTGGCGCCTGGCGTAATGTTGCTCACTACTGTGGTGGTTTGTTTGCCTGTGTGGTAGTGTACAGGGGTTCATCTTTATTCTGTATAGAGGTCCTTTGTGCCAGGTGATGGTGGTGCACACCTTTGATCCCAGCACTCAGGAGACAGAGGCAGGCAGATCTCTGTTAGTTCAAGAGCAACCAGAATTACACAGAGAAACCCTGTCTCGAAAAAACACAAAGTCCTTTGCTTGTGCACTGTTGATGCCCTGTCCTGTACAGTGGCTTCCCTGATATCTGATGTACAGAAACTTCTAGTTTTCCTAAGGACAAATTTGTCCATTTGTATCTGGGACTCTTATGTATTTAACTCTGAAAGTGGCTTTGATTTGTCTCAGAAATCCAGGAGGTAATGCTTAAAGAAGTAAAAATATAGCACAATAACTAGCATAAATAAAATAATCCTTAAAAATAAAGGGGAAAAAAACCAAAGCTTTCCAGGTTTCTGGCAGTGGGAATAACAGTAGCCTGTGGGCAGGGTCAGGCACTTCACCCTATGCTCCCAGGGGATGTTGTGCTAGCTGGAGGTAGGCTGTCACTGCTCGCTTGGTCTGGTGAGTAGACATGCTCTATTGCATCCGTTTTAAAACACATCGTCCTTTCTCCCTTCTCTGGGAACTTGGTGGATTTGAGCAGATTGAAAGAGAGTCAGTGTTTCACAGTCTGACTCACACAGCATGTGACTGACCATGGAGGGTGTGTGTTGGTGATGAAGGTGAGCACAGGGAAGTGATGGGGTGGTGCTGTGACATAATGTATCCGTTACTCTCCCAGTTGCTGAAATGAAACACCTGATAGAACCAGCTTAGAGGAGAGGCTCCATCTGGCTCTTATTTGGTGGTCTGCTGGCATGTCAGAATCCACGGTGATAGGAGCGGCTTTTGACCACAAAGGCAGAAACAGGAGTTGGCTTGCTTGTACCTCGGTGGACGGGGAAGCAGAGAGCTTGCCAGAACTTGGGCCAATTTGGAACTCTTGAGCCCCACCCCTATGGCCCTATTCCTGCTACACATAGCAATGCTATCAGCAGAGGCAGCTCATCCTCAGACATAACTGTGGGCAAAGCCTGATGACCTGAGTTTATCCCCAGAACCCACATGGTGGAAGGAGAGAACCAACTCCCACACACTGTTCTTTACACGTGTGCCATGGTATGCATACACCTGCTTGCATGTTCATGTTCTCTCTCCCTCTTGTCCTCTCCCCCATTCCTCTTTTTCCCTCTGTCTCTCCCTCAATAAATAAATGTAAAGATAACCTTTACATTTATAAAGATAACCATGATTCATTCTCTATTTATTTAAAATTGTGTGTGCCAGGGGTATATGGGTACACATGTCAGTGTGCATGTGGATATCAGGACAGTTTTGTGAAGTTGACTTTTTCCTTCCACCTTTTCGTGGCTCCCAGGGTTTGAAACTAGGTTACCAGGCTTGTGCAGCAGCCCCTTGACCCACTGAGCCATCTCACTGTGGAAAATGCAAGATTCTAAGAAGGAGGTGTGAGTGGCATTCAGGTCTCCTTCCCGAAGCTGGTCCTCTAATCAAGTGTGCGTTGTTTCTTGTTCAGCCTCATCCGTTTGTCATCATTGTCTTCACATGGAACCCCTGTCATAATATCCGCTGTTATTAGTGTCCTTGTTGTAGCTCAGGAAATGTTCCTGGAATCCTGGCTTAGCAGAACAGCTTCTGCTGTCTTCATAGTAAAGTGTAGCGATGAGCCAGATCAGAACAGTTTACAGATACCGGCTCAGTAAGAGGGGTGAAGACCTTTGTAAGGAGATTGAGAAAACACAGTGTGCTGTCAATGCTTTAAGCATAGCTGAGCAGATGGAGGGCTCTGTGTGACTCATCAAACAGTTTCTGCTTACCAGATTTTGCAAAAAGTTTTGTTTGAAAAATCATTTTGTTATTATTTTCTTTCTTTGTGTAGCCCTGGCTGTCCTGGAACTTACTCTGTAGACCAGGCTGGCCTCAAACTCATAGAAATCTGCCTCCCAAGTGCTGGGATTAAAGGTTTATGCCACCATGCCCAGCTCTCCCAGACTCTTTCACAGTCCTCCAAAAGTCATTTGGACATTTACATCTAAAATAACATGATTCATTCCCTACATAACTATCTATTAATTTTAAAAGCATGTATACCATCATTCCTGGTTTATCTCCTTAACACTATAAATGCTGAAACTGCTTTCAAAGTGCTTTGCCCCAGGCTGGAGCAATAGCTCAGTGGTTAAGAGCACTGACTGCTCTCCTGGAGGACCCAAGTTTGATTCCCATCAACGCAGAATTGTCTGCAACTTCAGTTCCAGGAGTTATGAGTCTTCTGGCCTCCACAAGCTCCAGGCACACATATGGTACACAGACATATATGTAGGCAAAATACTTATACATGGCAAAGGAAAAATAAGTAAATTGGGAGAAAAAAAAAGACAAATTTTTTTCTTGTAAGTGCTATGTTCCATATTCCAGGAAAGGTTAGTTAGGGAGGCCAAGAAGATGTCCACACAGAGTCTCAGAAGTCCTATGTCATAGGTGTAGAGCAGGAGTTTTTCCCTTTTCTTCTCATGAATTGCAGGAGAAAATAGACTCCCCAAAAGAGTGGTCAGTGGCATGTTTGTTTGATGTTTTTTATTGGTGTGTTATTTAGGTATCTGTTATAGCATGTCACATAACAGAGAGAACACAAACAGTTCATCAGTGCTGATAGAGTAACTCCCCTGGGGAAGAGTGTTACAGCCCACTGAAATACGTGATTTTAAGGAGAAAATACGTAGAACAGCTATTGTAGCTCTGGGTACAGGTTAACATCCACCTAAGGAGTTTTACATTTGCAGTTTCTTTCAAAGAATTGAGAACCACAAGGGTAAAAATCAGAGTAGAAGCAGGCACCTCTTAACCTAAATAAGCTCCGCGAATAAGCACCGCGCCATCCATGGATGAGTCTCAGGTAGTGAAAGCCAGAAGAGTAGGCCACAGAGTGATACATAAGGTAGGATGCAGGAATGCATGGGTGCAAAACTAAGGAATAAAGCAAGTGATTCAGTGAAAACATCAGAGAATCCGCGTCTCCTTTGGGGAGGACAGGCTTGAGATCTGGGAGACACGGCTCCCTCCTGGGGTATGGTGCTATTCTTCAGCAGAGTTATGTGCTGTGTTTATCATTTTGTGAATCACGTTCATACCACTTTCTCATGAGTTTCTAAGTAAAACATTTCTTCAGCTGACTATAAAAATTAAATTTTACTGTCCTGGGCCGCTGAGATGTCTCAGTGTTGGTAAAGGCACTTGCAGCCAAGCCTAACAACCTGAGTTCAGTTCCTGGAACCCACATAGGGTAAGAGAGGACAGACTTGCCGGAAGCTGTTATCTGGCCTGCACTCTTGAGCACACATCCCACAAGAGAGAGCAGTTTAAAACAAAAACAAGAAGAATGAAGTGTTGGGTTTAGTGGGTATTTCTTACAGTTTTGAATGAATGGTATATAAATACTCTTGAATTTTGTAATCAGCCTTTCTGGCCTTCTCTTAAATTACTCTTGTTACATTGAGAGCATGTTAAGCTTCTAATTGATGTAGAAAAAAATAACAGCTTTACAGGATGGGCTTTTCCATTGGTTCAACTCTGCACATAAGTCATGTTTTAAACTTGTCTTCCTATATATAATTAAAAGAACCTTTTTCTTTTGTTGGGTTTTTTAATTGTTTTTTGCATTTTTGAGATATGGGGTCTTATTGTATAACCTTAAATTTATAATCCTGCCTCAGCCTCCCAGGTTGCTGGGTTTGAAGGTAGGGTGGGTGTGTGTGTGTGTGTGTGTGTGTGTGTGTGTGTGTGTGTGTGTACATACATATGCATACACACACAAACCCCTGTGGGAGGAGACAGCTAACTCCAAAACGTTGTCTTCTCACCTCCACACAAGCACACAAACATACAACAAATAAAATGCAATTTAAATTAATCTTTTTAAATGCACTGAAAACCTTTCTTGCTGGTTTTTCTTTCCACTGACCATTGTTGACACTGGTTTGTGAGGGGTAAATACAGTTATTGGTTGGTGGTGGCTTGGTGGTGGTCCTCTGTCATGTTCCATTATGTAAGAATAAACCAGTCTTCTGTGTTCTTATGGGAAAGCAGTAGTTTTAAGCTACATCCCTTTTGCTGTTCACAGCTATAGTGACACTCTGTGAACATGTGCTAGCCTATAGGGCAGAAGCCCAGGAAGATTTGTGGGGTTACAGATGTGTGCCAAATGTTCTGTGTTGTGTTCACCCCTATATACAACCGGTGTGTTTCCATCTCTCCACTTCTGTGAAGGCTGTTCTGTACTGCATCTGTGCTGTATCTCTGTGGTTATTAGTGAGGTTCAGTGCCCTTTCAGGTTTTTGGTTTTTAGAAGTTCTATTAAGAATTGCCTACTCATGGGGCTGGAGAGAAGACTCGGTGGTTAAGAGCACTGGCTGCTCTTCCAGAGGACCTGAGTTCAGCTTCCAGTACCACATGGTGGCTCACAGCCACCTATAACTCCAGTTCCAGGGATCTAATTCCCCCTTCTGCCCTGTGAGGACATTACATGCATACAGTGCACAGACATACATGCAGGTACAACATCCGTATACATTAAGGTTTTGTTTAGAAAACGAATTGCCTTAGCCTTGTCAGGTGTGGGGGGGGGCACATGTTGTGATCCCAAACTCAAGGTGAAGCAGGGGGATAATTTCAAAGGCAGCCCCAGACTATGCAGGGAGAGTATGTTATGGTTTTATTGCTGTTGAGTGGACTAGTGTGCCTCAAGGTCAGTGATCTTTGGCCTTATTCTTGGTCCTTGGACATGTAATAAAAAACTGCCACTTGCTATCTTAAAGGTAAGTTGGCATCGGGTAGGCTAAGAGTTAACCCATACCTGTGCTTCACCGTTTGCCTGTCTCGTGGGTATGGGGAAGGACTGAGTGAGCTGCTTTGTTAGGCTTGTGACTGAGCACTATTACAGCATCCAAAAAGATCGTACTTGTAGAATATAAACTGGAAATTATACACTTAGGTATTTTCCTGCGTAGTAAAAACTTTCATCCCCAGAAAACCTGCATGCAGGTGTTTATAATAACTATTCACGATAGCAAAACCGGGAAGCAAACATGGTGTGAGTCACTGCAGAGCTCACAGAAGGAAGAACTGAAAAGGCATGGGTGTTGTAATCCCAGGGCTGAGGTGCAGAGACTGCTGCTCCCTGCGGGTGGTACCCAGCCAGCAGCCCAGCTCACCTGCTGAGCTCCAGACCAGCTAGAGGCCCTGTAGGTCTCCCGAAACATGGTGGAGTGCTGGTGCCAGGAGTAAGGCAGAGGGAGGGGTGAATAGGCAGAGCACTGTGAGGACCCACAGAGACTGTGGGTCTCCTCAGCAAGACTGCACTGGGGTGCACAAAGCTGTGTGTTTCTCTAATTCTAAGCAGAAATAGCACAACTTTAACCTGCAGAATTGTAATGCATCACACTAATGCAATCAGATTTACTTAAAAACAGATTTGGGGACTGGAAAGATGGCTCAGCAGTTGAGAGCACAGGCTGTGCTTCCAGAGGACCTGGTTCCTTTCCCAGCACCCACATTTGTGGGAGGCACTACACCGACTACATCCCTCCCACTCAGCGCTTGTTTTGGGGGCTATTTCTAGGAGACTGTTTCACAGCAGTGGTGTTCTGGCTGTTACTCTCTTCTCTCCATCTCTTAGCCATAGGAGCAGGACCTGTGATGTCAATGTGTCCAGCTGTGATTTTTCTGTGGCGGTCCCCATTTGCTGTGAAGAGGGACACTTACCTAGGAAGGGTGGCGCTCACATAAACCATGGTGAATTTTCAGTGGCGCTGTAAGATGGTTGTCATTCCCCTGGCCCCTGTCTTCCAGGTGCTCCTTGTGTGGGTACGTGTGCAGCCACCCCCCTTCCTTGAAGTCACACATGTGGAAGCATGCGAGTGACCAGAACTACAACTACGAACAAGTTAACAAGGCCATCAACGATGCAATCTCACAGAGCAGCAGGTACGCCGTCCCAGCCCCCACTTGATTGCTTGGTATAGAGCAAGGCTGCAGCACAACCCACTGAAACTTTGCTGTGTTCTGTTTTTATAAGAGTTCTGGGGAAGTCCCCTGGGAAAACACTTTTAACCAGCAGTGGAGAGAGAGCTGACCCAACCCCCGGCGGTCCAGAAGACTTGGTGTCATCCTCAGAGCTGACTTCCCAGCTGCCCAGTGAGGTCATAGATGCCAGCGAGCTTGAGAAACTGAGCCCCACGGGCAGCAGCTCTGACATCTCAGGAAGGAGCTGCAGCCTGGCTACACCGGGCACCGAGTACTGCGTGCTGCTCTTCTGCTGCTGCATCTGTGGCTTCGAGTCAACCAGCAAGGAAAGCCTCCTGGATCACATGAAAGAACATGAGGGGGAGATCGTTAGCATCATCCTGAACAAGGACCACAGCACAGCCCTGAACGCCAACTAGCTGGGAGCATGTGGGAGGGACCCTCAACTGCAGGCCAAGCTCAATGCTGTCACTAGCTCACTAGACATGGGGAAGCAGGTGGGTGTGACTGTGTTTCAGGGTTTGATTGAGGATAGAGAGCTGTGACCCTGTGTGAGCCTCTTCACTCCTTAGTATCAAGTGTTTACTATTAAAAGCTTGCCATAGTTCAGAGTCTGCAAGTAGATGAGTTGAGAGGGCCATGCGGAGCCACACTGGCCAGCCCTATAGTGGCCAGGGCTGGCAGGAAAAGCAGCAAATGGGACAGGGTCGTTCCCACTGTCTCCAGTGGGCAGCGGGCTGTGGAATAGGCTTCATAAATGGTTTCCCTTGTTGACAAGAATTTATCATAGACTCGTGTAGGGTATAATCCTTCACTCCCTGAACAAGATAGAAGAGGGATCCCAGAGCACATTTGGGAAGTAAATTATTGTTTCAAATTCACAGTGACTCCCCACAAGACTCAACCAAATCTCAGGTTCACAGAAATGGGTGACTTCACAGAGGTTGTATGCAATGTGAGCACACCGAGCCCTTTCCTCCACCAGCAGCAGCACTTACCTGGCAGACTCCTGCAGTAACAGGACGGAGACAGTACTGCATCACTGGGCCATAGAAATAGCTTGAGCTCCAAGACACAGATCTATGGGGAGGCTGGGTGTGGTGGCAGGGGCTGTAATCCACACCTGGAGTTCTGAGCAGGAGATTGCAGGTTTGAAGCCAGCCTGGGCTAGCAGGACTGGGCCTCATGGGGTTAAAAAAGAGGTCAGTTGGAGAGTAAGAGCTGAGTAAAGTCAGCTGTTGAGCTCCCCCCCCCTTAGAGTTTATTGGTGTGGTTACATTTAACAGCAAGACGGTATGACTAAAGTACAGTAAACTTGAGAGACTATTTTAATAAGGCAGGGGTGGATTTCTGAGTTTGAGGCTAACCTGACCTACATAGTAAGTTCCAGGTGAGATCCTGTCTCAAAAAACTAAACAAAATAGTAATTTCAAAAGGTACTAGAGGCATGGCTCAGCAGCTAAGAGCGCCAGCTGCTCTTCTGCAGGACCCAGGATTGGTTCCCAGTAACCACACAGTGGCTCACAACCTTCTGAAATGGGGGGGGGGGGAGGTCTGCTACCCTCTGGCCCTCCTCAGGTACCAGATACGAATGTGGTACACAGTCATACCTTCAGGCAAAACACCAATAAAAAATAGTCTCCATAAAGCAGGGTTGGAGACCTGAGCTGAGCATTTCTCTGATGTACATCTAGCCACGAGAAAACAAGCAAAAGCAAACTCTGGTCAGAAACACCATTTGTTAGCATGGAAGACACTGATAAGTCGTGGGGCATTCGTGCTAAAGTTTGCATCGTGCAGGTGTGACCTCATTAGTCACATGGCTTGTGTCATTATTTCAAAGGGTGAGGCGAACAGGGTGTTAAAGTTTTTGAAGTTCTGATCACTCACATGCTGCTCCATAAAGGAGATCCTGCCTTGCTGCTGATGTAGGTGTTGTTACACACCCAGAGTTGAGGGGCAGCTCTTGGAAGGAAAGGGTCCATGGGTGTTGACAAGACTTACAGCTTTTGTTCCCAAAGTTCAAGTGTCCAGGAAATGAGTTCTTAGCTTTCACATGGCACTGGGACCTGTTGCATGGGGCCAGGTATGTGGAAACAACTTCTGATTTGTTTTATCTTTACCCCACTCACTTTAATGACATTATTTGACTTGATTTCGGATAGCTTTGGGGGGGGGGGGTCATGTAACCTTGGCTGACTTGGAACTCACTTTAAAGACCAGGCTGGCTTTGAACTCAGAGATCCACTTGCCTCAGCTTCCTGGGTGTTGGGATTAAAGATAAGTGCTACCATCCTTGGCCAAGGTAGGCTTATTTATTTATGAAAGTTAATTCATTTCCAATACATGGATTTTAATAAGACAATGAACTTATTGATACTAATTAGATTCCCCTAAATTCGCTCTATGGATTTAAATAGATTTTTCTCTTATTTTCACAATTAAAACATTTATATTTAATGCCAAATGCAAACAATTTCCATTTTCCTCACCCATTGCTATCGCACACACTAGATCTGTTTTCCATTATTGTTAGTCTAAAAACTACTAGCCTTTCCTGAGTTTCTTAGCTTTAATCTGCTAGAATTGTTTAAAAAATAGTAATCACCCACAACATCCCGCCATTCCAGCAGTGTGTCTCTTGAGATGACGCTTCCCAGATTACATGACTGCGATCATGAGTTTAGAATCTGCCCCACCCCATGGGGGAAAATTAACCCAGAGATTCGAAGCCGCCACACTGCCTTCTGTTGCTGTGAGCCCTCTGGCCTGCTACACTGCACACCTAGTAACATTTTGTAGCAAGCTTTAACCAGTCTCAATAACAGAAATGTGTGTGTGCAGTTGCAGACATAGTCAGGGTCACCAGCCAAATCAGTGTGCCGATCACTGCTGTAGGCCTTGGCGTGGGAGCCCTGTGTCTGTCTTCTGTCCTGACCACCTGCAGTTCTAAGATCGGATGGGGAATACTGCTCTAAAGACATTCATTGGGTTCAGTAAACATGAGATGGAGGGGATGGGTGTGGTCTCTATCAATATTATTTTAGGGCTTTATCATCTTACCCCTTGCAGTGACCATAGGAGTCTGGCAGGTGCCCCCACTGGCCTGCCAGGCACATGTTTATCTGGGACTAGACCACGTTGAGCATCGATACCACCTGAAACTTTTGGCCTGGACCTTTCAGTCCTGTTTGAGGTAGCCATTGGTGGCTTTGTAACTGTTTTGGTTTTGTCCTCACAAAACAAATATGAGCATCGTGTTTACATCATCACACCTCCCCAGGGTCTTTGGCTTGATAAATACGAGCAGTTTCACAAACACTTATTTAATCCTTTTTTTTTTTTTTTTAATTGTACAGCAAGGTGCTCAAAGTAATAGTCTATAAATATATTTAATAGAAACGAGTTTGACATTCATGGGCATAAAGATGTGTATTTTTGTAAAAAAAAAAAAAAAAAATGAGTATTGTGTAACATGGCTTTGCTTCTGTAGCCAAAGTAGAGAAACTTCTGGAATACCGTGTAAGAAAGCAACAGTTGACCCTGACACTGTCATTAAAACTGGACAATTGGCATTTGGTCACGTTTTGTTGCACATCGAGCTGCAAGCCTTAAAGCCAAAACTCTAGAGTTGTGTTTGTGGTAGAGCAGGCCACCTGTGCAGAAGAATGCAGCAAGCCACCAGGCACCTCTTTAACTTCAGAAGCACTGTGCAAAATTAGAATAATTTATTTTGCTTTACAGGAGTTTGTCATGTATTGACTTAAATATTGTATTTTGGTAATAAATTTTTTTTAAAAAAACACTTGTTTCTAAGTTTCTTTAACAGCACATGTCCAACCTTGTCTTGGGTTTGTTGATTTAGAAATGTGTGTATAAACCAATAGCTTCTCCAAAGCTGCTTGGCGTTTATTAGTAGGCTCTGTTAATTTACTGAGCTATCACTGGCTCGTGGTTGCTACGTCTCACAAGCATCGTTCGAAGACTCTCATTAGGCAGTTGTTTGTCTCTGGCGGCAGCACAGAGACAATTTCAGTGCTGACCTGTGGATGCTAGCTCCCTTCTGTGATTAGAGCTCTACTGAAGGCCGGGATTGCAGGGTGGGGTGCGCACATCCCCTTCCGTAGTCTGCCACGATTCATTGCAAAGGCCAGGGATGCTTCACCTAACTACAGCACAGTTCGTGCCCTAGAACCCCAGGTCTTCCCTGTTAGAGGTGACTGAGACCAAAGATCTCCTTGATTGCTAGAACCCCTTGTCCTATGCTCTGTAGGATGACGTGGTCCTGTCACTCTTCAAGGATCAAATCTTCACACTGTTGTGACAGTCATGGGAGACCTAGATCCAGATCACAGGGCCCTGCATGGCAGCCATAGTCACATAACTGCTGTGTACTATAGATGGGATCTCTGCACAAAACCAACAGTTGCAAAGATTTAATACAAAAGAAATGTACAGTATCTCGGTAGTTTTATATATTGGCTACATGTTAAAGTATTTGGGATATATTGAGTTAAATAAAAAATGTGTTAAAGTCATTTTCACTGTTAGCTTTTCGTTGCAGAATACCTTAAAAAAAAAAAGGATGGAAGTAACTCACACCTAAAGGCAGGCAGGTCTCTGTAAGTTCAAGGCCAGCCTTGTCTACAGAGAGAGTTCTGGGATAGCCAAGGCTACACAGAGAACCCCTGTCTTGAAAAAGGAAAAAAAACAAAAAAAAAAAAAAAAAAAAAAAAAAAAAAAAAAAAACAGTAAAACTTAGGGAGGTTGACTTGGACTGTGGGTTCAGAGGCTTCTGTCTGAGATTATCTCTCTCTTGCTGTCACACTGCTGTGAGGCAGGATATCCTGCTGGGAACCTGGGAACCAGACTGCAGAGCTCATGGTGGCCAGGAAGCAGAGGGGAAAGACAGGCGGGCAACAAGATGGACTTAGCCAGGTGCTGCTTCCTCTGGGTGGATTGGTGGCTGGGTTGGTTGGAGCCCTAAAGATAGAATCAGTTCTCAAAAGCTCACAGCCAAACCTAACACGTGCACCTTTGTGGCCACTTACATCCAAACCACAGCACACATCGATGTGGTTACTAGAGATCTTTTTAATTACATACATGGTTTACATTGTTTCCCTTGGCTAGTGCTGGTGTAGATGAGAGATTGGCAAACGGTGGCCTCCATTTCAAATCCAGCTCGCCACTTGCTTCCATAAATAAAATTCTATTGAATCTCAGCTGATAAAAAAGTTTTGAACTTTTTTATCAGCTGTTTTCTAGTGTGTTACTGTGTTTGGGCGGTAGATTGTATGACCCACAAAGCCCATATATTTATTAGCTGATACACCTGCTGAGCCCTGGCTCTTGAAATCTGGGCTCTACAGCTACCAGAAATCGAAATAGAAAGAAAGCTGTTTCACAGTGATGGTCAGAGCTGGGTTGCATTTTTTTTCTTTGCAGGCGTGCTGTGTGAGTGGGCCATTCATGCACCACAGCATGTCTTTACACGTCAGAAGAAAAGGCTGGAGGGCGTTCTTCCCTTCCACCTTACTGCTTTCCTGGGATCAGACTTAGGTTGCCAGGCTGCCACAGCACATGCTTCACCTACCAAGCCATCTCACTGGCCCCTCTGTCCTCTTCATTATCTGCCTTTTCCAAAACTCTACAGGCGGTACTTCAGGTGATAGGTACGTAAAGCCAAACAATTTGTTTAACTGAATATGTAAATATTAGACTGCGCTGCACTGGAGTCCCTCCGTCATGACCATGTCAGCGTGCCCCTCCGGGCTTCATCCTTGGGGCTGTGACTTGGTCACAGAGCCTGCCTTTGTCATCGTGGTGCAAGGTGCGCTCAGTAAACTCATGGGCAGGCTGACTGGAGTTGCAGCACTACAGCAAGGAGCATAGGCCACCTACAGCCAGGCCCACCGGTGCTGAGGGCCAAGTCAGGGTTCCTTCAGATCAAGCAGCCAGAGTGTCAGATGAGAACATTGCCAGCTCAGTAAAGCGTCAGACAAGTCTGGTGTTTGAAGTTGTTATTTTTAAGGATTTATTTTTTATTTATGAGTGTGCCTATGACACGTGGATGCAGCACCCACAGAGGCCAGAAGAGAATATCAGATTTCCTAGAGCTGGAGTTTCGGGCAGTGAGTAGCACAGGTGGATACCCTGGAAGGGCAGGGGACATTCTTAACCTTTGGGCCAGCTCTCCAGCCCTGCCCAGTGTGCTTATAGTCATCACTAAGCAACAGCTTGCTTAGGTAAAACAGGTGTAGATCTCAGGCTCCAGCATGAGCAACAGACACCAGTTTGTCTACTGTGCTGGAAGCTGTAGGCCCATTTACCTGGCAGCACCAGAATACATTTAGTATCTATGATATGTAGGCAAAATTGAGTGTTTTTTCAATAACAGGTAATTGCTTTGAATTGTTTGCCTTACTCAAGATTACAGTAGGTCTTCAGATTTAAAAGTCTGATTTTAGCCGGGCATTGTTGGCAAATGCCTTTAATCCCAGCACTCGGGAGGCAGAGGCAGGCAGATCTCTGTGAGTTCGTAAATAAAAGTCTGATTTTAGACATCTATTATAAAATGATACACTGAAATGCCATGCTATATAATGAAATCGTTGGATTGGTCTTCTTATGCACCACTTAAACAATTTAAACAAGTTGGGTTGCTGAATACATATAACAAAGATGTCATTTTACAACAGTTTGCAAAATTGAGTATGTGACAGGTACCTCTACAGTAACAGTCAAGGACATGGACTCTTCTGATTAAGTAGATAGCTTCACTTGCACAGATCAGAAAGTGAGGGACCCTTGTGAGCTCAGGCCCAACTATTCCAGTGAAAATCATTGGATCTGAGCTAAAAGCCCAATGACATAAAACAGAACTAAATATCTTCATTCCATTTCTGATGTGAGGATTATTTCTCAGCTCTGCCCTTCCTTAAAATGAAGTACTTATAAATATCATGTCATTGCCATTGGCATCAGTGACAGATTTAAATTAGTACTACAGACGGGGTGTATCTCAGTGGTAGACAATGTGTAAAGCATGCATAAGGCCTTAGGTTCCATCCTCGGAATAAAATAAGGAAAATTAATAAAAATGTTATCTTAGGGTTGTTGAGATGGCAGAGCTCCTGTCTAATATATGGAAAATTCTGGGTTCAAAGCCCAAGTAACACAAAAAATAAATAAATACAATTCTTACCTTTACAGTGTACACAATGACCTGGAAAAACCCTTGCCAAAATAAAACATACTGGACATGGAGGTGCACAGCTGTTACCCCAACACTTGGGAGGTGGAGGCAAGAAGATCAGGAGTTCAAGCCCAGTCTCCACTACATTGTGAATGGGGGCTAGCCTGGGCGACAATGCAAAGATGTCTCTAAATAAATACAAATAGAAATGCACATTACTCATTTTTTTATCTTTTATTATGAACACCTGCTGCTGTTATTTAAAGATGTATCACTACAGGACACGTCTCCAAACTCTGAGCCTTTTCTACTTGTTATTTTATTAATTTTAGTCTCCATATTCAGAAATAATGTGGCTGCAGTTCACTGAAATAGACACATCAATCCACAGCTTGCTCTTTTTGTTTATAGCTGCAGTCCTATTTAAATTCAGTGTATCCAATCACAAAAGGTGTTAGAAATTTTATTTCAGGCCTGTGAGAGAAAGTGTAGCGGGGTGTGATTGAAACCTTGAGCTGGGTTTTATTTCTAATCCCCTGCAGCTAAGATTCTTCTCCCCTGCAGAAGAAGCCACTGGAGATAGGAGCTGGGGGGCACACCTGTGGTTCACCTCACTTGGGAAACCGAGGCAGAACAATCAAGAATTCAAGGCCAGGGTGAGGTACATAGCAAGACCCTGTCTGGAAATCCTAAAAGGTAGGGCTGGAGGTATGGCTCCATGGTTAAGAGCCTGTAACAATCTTTCAGTGTACTTGAGTGTGGATTCCAGCACCTTCCTGTTACTCTACCTCTAGGGGGTCTGATGCCTTCTGCTGGCCTCCATGAGCACATGGGTACACACACACACACACACACACACACACACACACACACACACACACTTACTTTCTCTCCCAGGCTGTGCAAAGGCTCTAAGGGATGTGATGTAAGTGTAACCTTGGAAGAGGCCATTTCTTCAGCAGCACACTGGTGCTCAGATGCCTACCTGTTGATGTAAAATAGTGAATTGCAGTCTGGCAGTGGTGTTCCATATTCTACCAAAGGGGCTGGTGATGAGGTAGGAAACATCAGAGGACAGACAGAAAGCCACATCAGGGACTGGAGTGGTGGCTGGCAGTTAAGAGCACTGGCTGCTTTTCCTGAGGACCTGAGTTCTCTTCCCAGCACCCACATGGCTTTTCATAGCCACCTGTAACTCCAGTTCCAGGGAATCCATCAACCTCTTCTGGCCTCCACGAGTCACCAACAAGTGCATGGCATACATTGACAGACTAAATCAATAAAAATCTTCAAAGAAAGAAAAGACTAAACGGGTAGAGAAGTCACAGCTCTTATTCACTATTTAAGGTGGAGTTACCACCGGCACTTCAGTCCCAACTCCCAGGTCTCTATCTGAGATTAGGGTGTCCCCAGCCTTCATCCAGGAAGCCTTTTATTGCAGCAGGAAGGGGTTAATGTGGAGAATAAAAGGTATTGGAATGCAAAGTCCTGTCCTAGGACAGCCATGTCACCTCCTCCAAGAGTCAGGAAATGTCACAGAAGGGGCATGGAAAAACGTCTAAGACACGGAGCACAGGGCGGTGTGCAGGAGAAGATGCCTCCTGAACATAACATCACCATCTCGTCCATGAGCCCATTGCAGCTGGGGTTATCTGTGCAAGCCTGGGCCTGTCAGCATCTCATCATGGATGGAGAGGGCCCTCCCTCAGGTACTGTTGGCAGTTGATGGCTGCTGGGGTGGGGTGATAGTACTTTCTTCAGTAGTGTAGCCACTGTTTGGTCGCCCAAGCTCCCACACTCATGTCAGCGATTCCTAATTAAACCCAGCGGGTCACGGTGAAAAAGGACACCTGAGGAGGACTTGTTGGAAAGAAGATTGGCTTCAGGGGGAGCAGGTGTCGTGAACACAACTAACATTCATCATATCCGTGAACTAAGACTGCCAAAGAATGAAAAAATATTAAACGGGCAGAGTTTAACAATACTTTCTGTCTGTTATTCCTTGCTCAATGAGTGAGAATATCCCCCCATAGGGATGTGTGTTTCAACACTTAGTCCCCAGTTGGTGGCACTGTTGGTGGGGGTTTAGGAGGTGTGGCCTTGCTGGAGGACATATGCCACTGATGTGGACTTTGATAGTTTAAAGATGCACACAATTGCCAGTTTGTTCTCTCTGCTTCATGCCTGCCCTTGAGGATGTGAGCTCTTGCTTCCTGCCTCAGTTGTTAAGACTGCAACTTGCTGCTCTGCCTCCCTCCCATGAAGGACTCGTCTCCCTCTGGAACTGTAATACTCAATAAACCCTTCCTCCTGTAAGTTAGTTTGGACCATATCTAGTACACTAACAGAGTGTATGGAAGAGAGGCACAAAGGAAAAGATGCAGAATTCAATCAAAACCCTACCGCGGCAGTATCATCTTCTGTGAAAAGAAGTGTGGGACCCAGATGTAGCTGCACCCATGCCTTGTATGAAATACCTGAAGGGTTGGAACAGTGAACCTCAGCCTCCTAGTCACTGCATGTATAAGGCACTGTTCAGCCAGTTTACTAAACCATTTAACAAACGTCTATTACTTGAGTTTTATGTCCCTCAGATAACTCTTCAAGAAGAACTTCTGTCATAAAATTCTATTTCCAGTTTAAAATGAGAAATTCAGAACTGTAGGTGTGATTGAGTGGTTGAGCTCCTGCCTAGATTCCCCAAGTGAGAGGGGCTTAGGGTGTGGCTCAGTGGTAGAGCCCCTGCCTAGAATCCCCCAGTGAGGGGCTGGGGGTGTGGCTCAGTGGTAGAGCCCCTGCCTAGAATCCCCCAGTGAGGGGCTGGGGCATGGGTCAGTGTTAGTGTTTTTAGAACTGATGCTTAAGAAAAGTCTATTCTTCCATGAAAAGAAAAACATGTGCCATGAGAGACTCTGCATTTCATACCAAATTAGATCATCAGTCCTTTTTAGATTGACTTTGGACCATTCACTGGTATTTAGTTATTTTGGTTCTACTCGCTCGTTCCAAGCCATTCCCACACACCGGCTTTATTAATCATGCTGCTTAAGAGGCTGACAAAGAGTTGAAGAAACAACACTACTAGTCCACATCACACAGCACTCATTTCATGCCGGCCTTTGGTAGAAATGTTTTCCACTTGAATTGGAGTGAACAAACTGATAGTTAATTCTTCAACCTCCATTTTTCTCTTCCACAGTGTAGAACTTAAAATCGATACCAAAAAAGCATATTAAAAATGTACTATGAGAAAAAAATATAATATGAAATGTTCAGTGCCTCCATGTGATACATATTGTTCAAATCAATTAAACATCTTTATCTTCTCATGTACCAATTCTTTTAAAGAGTTTTGAAATCACTACTTTTTATTTTGTGTGAGTGGGGGTATTTTGCCTAATAGAATTTCTGGTGACGTTGGAGTTCAGGATAGAGCATCAGATTCCCTGGAACTGGAGTTAGAGAGAGCTCCCAGCTTGGAATCAAACTCTAGTCCCCTCCAGGAGTAGCAAGTGCTCTCAACTCCTGAGCCATCTCTCCATCCCCATTTGCCGACTCTTTGTGGTGGGGATCTGCAAATTTTCTCTTGTGGTTTTTGAAATGCATTATACAAATTTCTATCTGCACAGTAGTGCCTGTTAGCATTTGATTATGAAAGGTCTCCCAAGGAGCATGTGGAGAACTCTAGATCATGATGCTGTTTGCTGAGGTTCTGGAAGTGCTGGGAGACAGGCATAGTTGGGGGAGATGGTTCACTGTGCCTCGGACTTTGGAGGTTCTCTGCAGCCACCAGTTCCTTCCTGGCTCTCTGATTCCAGCTCACTTTGGGACAAGGAAAATTACCCTCCACTCACTACTTCTGCCATGATGTTCTGGCCAAGCCAAGCAACTGTGGGCTGACCCCACTGAACCTGTCAGCTAAATAAATCTTTCCTGCACTGTTGTTTTCTGAGATACTATTGTCATAGCTATGTAAAAGTAAAACCAAATACAGAACCCAACAGTTTTCACTGAGGTGTTACTATAAATCAGCAGCTATTAACCCCAGGGGCAAGATATTATAGGTGTGTGTGTGTGTGTGTGCGTGTGTGTGTTTGAGGTTTGCCTGCATGTGTGTGTGTTTGAGGTTTGCCTGCATGCATGTTTGTGCACCATGTGTAAGTACGCCTGTGGAGACCAGGGGAGGGCATCAGATCCCTGGGAACTGGAGTTATGGATGACTATTTGTCGACACATGGGTGCTAGGAACCAAACCTGGATCTTCTGGAAGGGTAGCCAGTGCTCTTAAGCACTGAGCTATCTCTCCAGCCTCCAAAGTAGATATGCCTTTTAGCCAAGCTTGTGGCTTCTCAGCTAGACTTGGTTCCCAGGCTCTCTTGTTGCCCTATGTACGAGACGTGGAAAGGTCGTGGTGATGAGGTACAGCTGATGGCACATGGTGGCCCGGCAGCATCAAACGTATTTTCATTATCTTACTTTCAAAAATGGCAAAGAGCTCCAGCAGACATTCCCTGAAAAAGATGCATGAATGGTCAGAGAAGCCTTCATAGTTAAATGTACACCATAACCACACTCAGGGTGTGGGGAGATCATTATTGGCTAAAGCCCTTGCCCTTCAAGCAGAAAGCATAAATAGTGTGTCAGGATCTTCAGAACCCACATAAATGCCAGGCGGTACAGAGGCCTGCCTGTAATTACGGTGCTCAGAAGTCTGAGACCAGAAACATAGAGCTAGTGAGCTGGATCTGTGAGCTCTGGATTCAACTGAGAGACCCTGTCTCTAGCCTGGGGATGGCTCAGTGGGTTATGACAGTCACTGCGCAAGCCTGGCAACCTGAGTTTGATCCCAGGAACCACACGGTGGAAAGTGAGAACTCATTCCCAAGAGTTATCCTCTGACCTACACACATACACACACACACACACTCGCGCGCACACACACACGCACACACACATACACACGCGCGCACCCGCACGCGCACACACACACACACACATATATGGAAGAAACGGAGGCGAGGGAGAGGGGGAAGAGGAAACTCATCCCCATCCAGGGGCTTTCAAGAAGATTCTCAGGGTGTAATCAAAGAATGTTAGTGAAAACCTAGCCCAGCGCTACACTGGGATGATAAAATATCTGGACTTGAGGGTTCTGGAAACATATTCATTTCCAGCTCAGAGTTCTACATTTTCCTATAAAGAACCCCAAAGAATCTGAAGCCTGACGGTATGCCTCCACATCTGCTACTAGGGAGACCTCGCCTCTGGGTGTCAGTACCCAGACCGATCTGTTGATGCACAGGGAATGGTGCTCAAGTAGGTCCAGAGAAACAAGCGGAAGGAGCAGCCAAGGCCGACCCGTAAGAAGTGCCAACAAGTGGGGACGGCCACACGTGAGCCGCTGATGTGACCGAGCACCACCCTCTGCTGCAGTTGGGTGGTGGGGCTGCTCTCCCCCTCATTCAGGAACACACAAGACTGATTCCAGCCCTGCAAGTGAAACGAAGTGTAGGCGGTAACCATGGAGATGGGGAAAGCACAGAGCGGTCGAGGTAAGAAGAATAGCAGGTGGGAAGGAAGAGAAAGATACAAAACTGATGCTTCAAAGCTCGGTGAACTTGACTCTTCCCGGCCCCGCCCTTAGCTACTGGCATGCATGCCTATGCCAACTGGCCCATGGAGTTCAGCTTCAAACCATTCTGAATCTAGTTAACACAAAGTTTACAAAGAAAGAGAAAAACATTAACAATATCTCAGAACGCCTGGTCTACAGACTCTCGCAGAGAAGGGGTCATATTTGCTGGGATATGAGGCTGGAAAGAAGCCAGGAAGATGTCAGTTCCCATGCAGTTATGCAATGATCTCCAAGCACTGGAAAAGCTCAAAGACCATCGAATAGCTTCCTTTAGAAATAAGTATTCAGACTGGGGGCACTGCTCAGCAGTAGAGCGCTGCCTAGAATCCCCCAGTGAGGGGATGAGGGTGTGGCTCAGTGGTAGAGCCCCTGCCTAGAATCCCCCAGTGAGGGGCTAGAGTGTGGCTCAGTGGTAGAGCTCCTGCCTAGAATCCCCCAGTGAGGGGATGGGGGTGTGGCTTACTGGTAGAGCCCCTGCCTAGAATCCCCCAGTGAGGGGCTGGGGAGTAACTCAGGAATAAGAGTACTTGTCAGCTCTGCATAAAGGCATACATTCATTCTCAGCATTACCAAACCCACAAAAGGCTTAAGTGAGTCAAACCAGGCTGAGAGGCATGTCAAAGACAGACCCTACCTATGTGGTTGCTGACATGGAGCCATACACAAGGAAGGTATGGAACAACCCAGACAGGAACTATTAGTGTTTCCATTTGTACTGGCTTTAGCCGGACACATTTAAATGTAAACAGAAAGAGGGTGAAGAGAAATAGTTGTCACAGGATGAGACTCCGGCGATCACTGCTATATTATGAAGACACTGGAGATCATGTGTGATGGCATGCGTCTGTAATGCCAGCACCAGGGAGGTACAGATCAGAAGGACATGAGCCCAGCCTGGGTCCTCTGCGAGGAGAGCAGGTGCTCTCAGCTACTGAGCTGTCTCTAGCGCCGTGGGCGCAGCTGTCTTTAACACGCATGTATTCCTGTCATGGATGCTGTGTAGTGAGAACCTCGTTTCCCCGACACGTTTCCATGTGTTTTATTCCATCGCAATAACAATTACCATGAATTGTTTCACAGCACCTGGAAAAAAAATTATAAGGGTTATCGAAACAACACACAGAGTGGCTGAACTGTTTGGCATACGTAAGAGTCGATTGCTCTGATTTTGAAGAGCACTCTTCCACAAAGAGAGAACTTTCTGTCTGTGGCGCTGCAATGCTGGTTCTGTTTGCTGTGCATTTTCTCGCCGCTGCAGGGAATCAAACCTGCCTTGTGCACATAGGCAGGAACTCTACTATTCAGCTCCACTCCAAGCCCTTGTTGTTGGTTTGTTGCATTTTGTTTTCACCTAAAATTTCTTATTATACTCTTATTATTCTTATTATTTTGGTTTTTCAAGATGGGGTTTCTCTGTAGCTTTGGGGCCTGTCCTGGAACCAGCTCTCTAGACCAGGCTGGCCTTGAACTCACAGAGATCTGCCTATCTCTGCCTCCCACGTGCTGGGATCAAAGCTGTGCACCAGCACTATCTGGCCTCTTATTTTGAAATTGTGTGTGAGGAAGGAGGGTGTGTGGATGCAGCGAACCTCAGAGACAGAACAGGGTTCCCAGTGCCCTGAAGCTGGAGTTGTAGGTGCTTGAGATCGGCTGCCGTGGGTGCTGGGAATCTGACTGGGGTCCTCTGCAGGGACAGTGTGTACTCTTACTCACTGAGCCATCTCTCCAGCCCCATCTATCCTTCGGCCTCTGCCTCTGAAGTGCCGGGATTATGGGCACGCGCTCTTGGTTCTTTCAAAGAGAATTTCAACAGGGGCTAGAGAAGAGCTCAGTGGTTAAGAACACATGATCTTCCCGTGGAGGACCCAGGTTTGGTTTAAGGCACACACATGGCAGCTCACCATTGCCCTTAACTCCAGTTCTGGGGGGGGGGGCTCCATCACCCTCTTCTAGTAGCCATGTGCACTACATGCATGTGCGTGCGCGCACACACACACACACACACACTAAAATAAACTCTTTTTAAAAAGAGAACATAATTTGAGTTTAAAAAATATCCAGATATATAGTTCACAAGCTGGCTGTAAACCCACGAGAATTTATTTTGCAGCATAAGTAATTTAGAGCATCAGGGTAAGGGTTATGAAAAAAGTGTACACTTAGAAAAAGATTGTGTTACATCTCTCATTCCATAGGAAAAAAAATTCTGAAGCCAGGAAGTGGTAGTACACACCTTTAATCCCAGCACTTGGGAGACAGAGGCAGGTGGATCTCTGTGCGTTCGAGACCAGCCTGGTCTACATACAGAGTAACTTTCAGGACAGGCTCCAAAGCTACACTGAGAAACCCTGTCTCAAAAAAACAAAACAAAACAAAATAAACAAACAAACAAACAAAAAAGAGTAATTTCCAGGGATACATGGAGAAACCCTGTCTTGGACTACCCACCCACCCCAAAAATAAGATCCTGTATTTCAAATTACTAGAAAAAAAAATACTCAAGAAAAAATGAGAGAACTTGTACACATTATGAGCTATAAGAATAACAGATTTATGAGAGCTGGACTTTTGGCTCAGGGTTAAATGCAATGGCTGCTCTTCCAGAGGACCTGAGCTCAATTCCTAGCACCTACATGGCATCACACAACTGACTGTAACTCCAGTTCCAGGGAATCCCAACACCCTCACACAGATATACATGCAGGCATGCACATATAAATAAATAAACAAACATTTAATCACATAAATGTAGGAAATTCCTATATAGCAAAATACACACAATAGATAATACAATAACAAGAAGCTATCTGTGATGTATATGACAAACATTCACAGTGAACAAATGATAATTTCATGGATTAAATACCTGAGCAGGACAAAGACTATAAAATAGTAATCATAGTAAAAATAAATAATTAAAACACCTGACATCATCACCCTGTATATAAAATATACAGGGGTGTGTTGGTACACATCCCAGTGTTTGGAAGGATGCGGCAGAATGTTCCCAAGTTCACAGCCAGCCTGGACTATATATATGATGATTTCAAGGCTAGCCTGGGCTATAAACCAGATTCAAGGTCCTGCTTCAAAAATAAGACACTGAGGGTAAACAAATGGTAGAACATTGCCCAGCATGTGCAATGTCTTATGTGCTATCCCCGGTAGGCAAATATTAAATATGTCCACTTTTGGCAAAGGTATAGAGAAATCCGAGCTGTAATACAAAGTGGTAATAAAAACTAAAGTAATGGAAGTGTTCATCCTTTTGGAACACAGTTTGCCAACTTATATCACAAATTAGAACATGAGTTCTTTCGAGTCTATTTCTAGAAACATTTCCTAAAGAATTATGTATGTCTAAGAATGTTCTTGCAGCATTACTTAAAATTGCATCAAACCAGAAACAGGCTGGGTATAGTGGTACATGTCTTTAAACCTAGCACTGGAAAACAAAGGCCTGAGCTACGGAGACTCTGTCTCAAAAACAACAGAAAGACAGAGACTGGAGAGGTGGCTCAGTGGTTAAGAGCCCTTGCTGCTCTTGCCAAGACCTGGGTTTGATTCCCAGCACCTACATGGTGGCTCAGAACTGTCTGCAACTCCAGTTCCAGGGGATCCAATACCCTATTCTGGCCTCCTGGGGCATCAGGCATGCATGTAGTACACAGTCATACCTGCAGGCAAAACATTCATACACACATCAGAAACAGCCTAGATGTCTAGCTCAGTGGAAATAGGTACATAGTGACATATGCATGTGGGTGATCAGTATTGTATTGATGTATCTATCACCATACAACATCCCCCCCCCCCAAAGCCTAACCAATCACAGCTGCAACACGCGCCTACTGTCCTCAGAGTTCTGATTTGTGAGAGTGACACACAGAGGTGGTTCTACCCAGGATGTATCCTGACATCCACCAGAGCTGACCTACGTTGTCTGATGTGCTAACAGCTCACTCCATGACTGGCAGGCGGCTGGCTGCTCTCAAGGCTCTCTCTATAGGCTGTTGGAGCAGCTTTGGCATAACCACTGAAATTCTCCCCATGGCAAGCAATCCAGCAGAAGGCTGACCCTGGACTATCCTGTGCCCTAACCTCATGAGACCGATGATGTGAGGCTATTGTACGTGTTAGCTTTCCACTGTGACCACAGTACCTGACAGGGCACCTTAGGGAGGAATATACTTGTTCTGGCTCCTGGTTCTGTAGCTTCTGTCTACAGTACTTTGAGGGGGAACACCACCATGGCAGTAAGAACTGCTCACCGCGAGGTGGACAGGAAGAGAAGCAGCAGGAAGTGCATGGAGGAGGTAGGTGAAGCCCATCTCTGAGAAGGGATTAGCTGAGTGTGAAGACTTGGTTCCATACCCCAGGCCCAGACTGTGTGAACTTGAGAAGGGAAGAAGGCTGCCCCCTGCCGCTATTTCCTTTCCCACGCCTAGCGCCAGCATATGGCGGCTTCTTCTCTTCCTTACCCTCCCCCTACCACAGACATCTCAGAAGCCTCAGAGTTCAG
Source organism: Phodopus roborovskii (assembly GCF_943737965.1). Lineage (NCBI taxonomy): Eukaryota > Metazoa > Chordata > Mammalia > Rodentia > Cricetidae > Phodopus > Phodopus roborovskii. The sequence goes on from NW_026126636.1 coordinate 2,519,437, forward strand.
TGCTTATGGGTTGAGGCTACTCCAACAGCCTGTGGGCAGAACCACCTCTGCCTATGAGGAAACCCCCCTTTAAGTTGTCACAAGCCCCAAGCCTGCTTTTCTTTTGGTGCATCCCACTGGCCTGACTGTTCAAGTCAGAAGCCTGGGAGCCAGTATCACTTTAGTACAGACACCCCCCCCCCCACTGACTCCAGCTGCATGGAGCACCTAAATATCCCAGGTCGTGCTGAGTTTTCTTTGCCTCTGTGGATATCACCCAAGCTAATGCCTTTTAAAGACTTTTATTTGTTGAATTTTTTAAAAAGATTTATTTTATTTATGAGTGTTGTGCCTATATGGCTGGCTGTGCACCATATGCATGCATTGCCCTCTGAGGCCAGAAGAGGGCAACAGATCCCCGGGACAGGAGTTGCCAGGACGTGAGTACTAGGAATCTAAGAGAGGTCCTCCAAAGGGAGAGCCCATGCTCTTAATTGCTTAGCCCCTTCCTTGTATTTTTATGTGTATTTTGCCTGCAAGTATGTACACCTCATGAATATCTGGTGCCCTAGGGGATCGAAGAGGGCATTAGATCCTTGGGATGGAAGTTACAGATGGTTGTGAGCTACCACCTGGGTTCAGGAACCAAACTTGCAAGAGCAGCAAGTATTCCTAACTGCTGGGCCAACTCTGCAGCCCCAAGGTAGGGTATCTTTACTGTAAACAAGCATTTAAGTGTCTCCTCTGAGATCCCCAGGTGTCTGGGGAAATGAATGAGACCCAAAGATCAAATGCGGTCAGGTCTTAAGCCTGGGTCATTGCTATTTTAACTAAGTTAGATAGCTATGGGAGAAACATCATTTCTGTGTCTGCAACCTTTAGTTTACAGCAAGTGCAGCTGTGTGCTGGGTTCCTGCCTGCAGCTTGGGAGAGGCTTCATCTACATGTGGGATGGGAGATTCATTTTCCTTTCCCCATAACGTTCCGTCTTTCTGTTCTGATCACTACACCTCATTGCCTTATTGTATGTTTGTGACAGTATTGTTCGTCTCTGTATGTAACCCAGGCAAGAGTTGCGTTGGCCATCCTCCTGCTGTAGCCTCCTAGGTGTTAGGACTATTGGCGTGCGGCATATATGACTACAGTCGTGACTCTGAGCAGCAGGCACCTGCTTCCTATGAGAAGGGCTCCAACTTGATGTTCTTAGCATGGTTCTAGCCTCCTGTTACAGAAATTGTTAGGTTCCAAACCCATGACAATGGCTATAGTGCCTATTTAACATATGTATCAAAGCAGAGCCGGCTGCCAGGTTCTCCCACCACCCCTCTGACCCCTCCTGGCTGCCATAGCCTGCTCTCTACCCTGAACTCTCCATTCCGGGGAGCTGGGCTGCCTTTCCTTGTATAATCCAACCTTTATGGTTGCCCACTCTCTTTGTACCTAGTGGCTGCTGGACCTGTCCCCCCCCCTCTCTCTCGCCTCGCTCCCCTCTCCCTCTCCCCACCTGGCTCAGGTCATGACCACTCTGAAGGCTCCCAGAGGTCCCTGCCTCTTGGCTCTGCTCTCCCATAGATCTACAGTAAACCTCCTCCACTATTCCTAGGAGCAGTCGTCTTTCATTTTTCTTTTCTCTCTCTCTCTTTTTTTTCCATTCACAAACCAGGCAGCAGCTGAATACTGTTCCTGTAAGGGACACATCTCACAGCTCTTACATTTTAAGTCACTTTAAGCGAGGGGATAGGGAAAAAAAAAAAATCCTGTCTAATAAGAGCGCATTCTGAGAGGCGTCTTTTTGGTATTAACGGTTGATAACCAAAGGAGAAAAAGATCTAGCTGAGGCGGGTGACTAAGAAAAGCGGGGTGGGTGAAGCAATTTTTGTTGAAATTAGATGGCAGGCCGCCTTTTCATAGGTCCCGATCGCGGAGGGCCAGCTATTACTAAAACTCAGTGTGGTACAGTAGCGCCCACTTTTAATGTCAGCACCCAGGAGGCAGAAGCAGAGAGATCCAGGCCAGCCAGGCACAGCTACACAGCCAGACCCCGTTTCAAAGAGAAGAAAAAGGCTGACACGCAAGGTAAAGGCAAGAGTAGCATCCAGGACTCAACACTAGAGGGGCGTGCTAAGGAGAACAGCAAAGCCCAGGGCACACCCATCGGGGGCGGGGCGGGGGCGGGGGCGGGGGCGGGGCGGGGGCGGGGGCGGGGCGGGGGCGGGGCCTGGGGTGGGAGGGAGCGCCTTTACAGACGCCCGCGTAGCTGCGGGTCCTGTCACTAACCGTCTAAAGCGCAGGTAGGTGGACACTGGTAAAGCCGCGCCCCTGCGCTCACCCCGAGCCCGGGCGACCATTCCTCAGGGCAGCGGGGGCCCCCGAGGACAGAAACCGGCCGAGCTTGACAAACGCCTGCGAACGCCGCACGCCCAGCCAGCCAACCCCCCGAGCGGAAGTGCGCCTCTTCCTTCCGGTCTGCGCCGCACGAGACGGGGCGGGGCAGCGCGGGAGGCGGGGGCGGGGCCCCGCGTTGACGAACAGCTCCCGCGGCCAATGAAGGCAGCGGCAGCGGCCCGGCCTCCCCGGCGCGCCCCTTCCAGGGACTGTAGACGCCCCCCCCCCCAGGCCCAGCCTTGCCTCGCGCTTCGCACAGTCTCCGGCCGCTGGGTCCTCCGGCTCCCCCACCTCGCTCTAGCCCGCGGTGTGGGCGCGTCCCCAAGGCCTGGGTGCCCGGCGTGCTTCCTTGCCAATCCCAAGCCGCCCGCGAGGACTGCTGAGGCCGCAGGTCTGTGGCTGCGGGTCGGGCCGCGAGGGAACTGGACGAGCGGTGGCTCCGGGACACGTGGGCGGGGCGTGGGAGGGAGCCTGTCTGAGCCGGAGCGGGTGCCTGGACGTCCCCGGCTTGGCCGGCACTTGGCCCTCTCCTGGGCTCGCCAGGTGCGCAGGGGGTTGTCTCCAGGTGCATCCCGATCGGCAATCCTGGTATTGCCTGCAGGTCCCTTAGCTAAAGTCTGGCCAGCGCTTTGCGTCCCGCTGGCCAGAGCAACTTTTTGTCTAATAGTTCGTGTGTTTGTTGCCATCCAGACCCGTATCATATTTAGCACCTGGCGTGTTGGTTAACTTTGTGTCTCAACAGGCTCAGGGTGGATGCACGATGGGCCCTCCATAGCCCATGCCCCGCCTAGGGCTAGCAGGGCACAACTCCCTGAGATGGGACAGGATCCTAGCTGTGGCTGCAAGACTGAAAAGATCCCCTTCCTCCGCCCCCATTTCCCCCCCCCCCCCGTCACTTTCTTCGTTTCTTGTGCTTTGGGGAACATCATTTAAGTCCGTGTTCCTTCTCATTATTTTTGAATGGACGAATCTTAAAACCGTTGTGTGTTATTCCCTTGCTCTGTTGTATTTAGCAAGTGGCTTACTGTTAGGTGAACATAAGACTTTGGTATCTTGAGTGCAGGTTGGATTAGCTGCCTAAACAATCGCATCTCGCTACTCCTCATCTTTAATAGATAATTAGTAAAACGCTATTCATTATTCAGAGGAACTAGGCAAGATGTTCTCGGGGGCAGGAGCCAGCTTACTCACCGCCACCACACCCCCGCCTCCCCTCACAGCTTCCAAACTAGGTAACTGCTCGCACAACTACACCCACTGTTGCTCCCCAGGGAAAGCAGCCACCCTGATTGGCACAGCCCGGCGCTGTCGTTGACACCGAGACCTATAGCTTAGTCGGTTTGTTTCAAAGAGCACAGGTGCTAAAATTCAGGTTAGAGAAACAATGTTTCAGTTCTTCAAAATCTGGGTGTCACAAGTTTAGGAGGAATCCCTCCCACGTGGTCAGTTTTGTGGGAGAATGAGACCCGCTACTTTCTGAAGAAAATAGTGTAAAACTGTGTCACCCAACAAATCTCATAGTTAGTGTTACAGATTCGGGGGAGGCAAATATCCCAAGACTTGGAGCATCTAAGATGGCGTCCTGGAAGAAGGGCTGGTGGGCTTCATGTGGCTCTCTTGTGTCCCTGACTCCTTCCTGGACGTGCCTGCTGGAGCACAGGTGCTTCATAAATACCGTTGAGTTAATTATCTCTGTTGTGTCCCTAGAGGCTGCTTAGAATTTGTATGGGAGGGTCTACCAGGAGATTTGAGTCAAGCCATTTGATCATATGAGAGCATAAGGGTGTATTGGGGTGAAGAGGGTGCTAACATATCCATGGGGCATTTATCTGGGTGTTGTTTGCAGGAGTGGTTGGAAGAACAATGCACATGAATCTTTGACATCATGATGTACATCCGGCAAAGAAAAGAGACAAAAACCATAGAAGTTTCTGAGGATTTTCCGTCACCAAAAGAAAATGTGAAGTTGGAAAAGAAATTGCCATCTGGTAGGTGATTTGAGCTAAAGCAGCATTTTTGGATTGCTTTTACTTCTGCATATTAACACATGCCACACACACTCTAATAGGGGGAAAAAAAAAACTGGTGAGACTTATGAAGGATGCTTATTCCAGCACCCAGATAGTCTGATTGTACTTTGGTTGTATTGGCTTTTCAGCTATAACCAATAAAAGAGCATTGATGAGAAGTCTTGGTAGATTGCCTGTTACTTTTGTCACCAGAGTGATGCTTTGCCTGCCCTACCTGACCATCTCTTTCTCTAGTACCTAGTCTGGTTTGTGTGTGCGGTACCATCCAGGTGGCCTTATCTGGAGTCTCATTTCATTGTAGTCTCTGAAAAAGACATTTAACGTTTTATATTCAGTCAAATACCTGGAGTTACCTCTTTTGCTTTATTTTGAGGGCAGGTAGGAATGGAGGGGGAGGAGAAAAAAAATGAGAACTAGGTGAGATGTTTATATAATGTTGAACATTTGCTAAGTGACCCCTGGTCACATTTTGTAATTAAATGCGGCCAAAATTTCAAAAGCTAGCTTGAAAAGCTCCACACCTGTCAGCCATTTTCGGTATGGGACATAATTAATCCTTTGTAGCTAGATGAATTCTTTGCAGCCAGAGCTAATAGGTAGCAGGAAAAGCTGTTTAATAAGATAAAAGATGTCTGTGTTGGAAAGCCAGGCCACTCAGCTAAGTTGATCGGAGCCAATACATGTTAGGTAAGTTGGAGTAGTTTCTGATGATGTTATACAGTTAAAATTTATGTTAGAGTGTGCCTTTCTTTTTTTTTTTAATTGCATTTATTTATTTACCTTGCATGTGTGGTGGCTTGGACAGTGTGTGCATGTGAAGGTCCGAGCTAGCAGGAATCTCCCACTTTCTGTATTGCAGAAATCAAACTCAGGTCATCAGGTTTGACAGCAAGTGCCCCCACTCAGTGAGCTGCCACACTAGCCCTTACGGTGTGTTTTGCTTGCTTTTAAAGATGTATGTATTTATTTTTATGTGTATGACTGTTTTGTCTGCATGTGGGTATACGCACTGTCGGTGTGCCTGATGCCCACCAAGGTCACCCTTGGGTACCAGATCCCCTGGAACTGGAGTTCCAGATGGTTGTGGGTGATAGGAACTGATCTTGGGTCCTCTGCAAGAGTGGTCAAGTGCTCTTCAACTGCTTAGCCATGTTCCAGCCCCGCTTTGGTTTGTTTTATTTTGTTTTTAATTAAAAAACACTTTGAAGATTGCCCATTTTATGAAATCATGTCAGAACCAAAAAAAAAAAAAAAAAAAAAAAAAGCAACCCTGAACATTAAAGACAAATGTAAAAAAAGAAGAAAAAAGTCCTTCACCGACTTCCTCACCCTGAGAGCAGCACAGATGACTGTGTTTGTCTTGCTGTCTGAATGCCGCTGTCTCCGCATGGTTGCCCTCAAGCAGTCACATGTAGCTTTATAAAACTGAGCAAGAGCATGTGCTGTTTGGGGAAGTTGCTGCTCTGCCATTACCATGTCCTCAACCTTTTCATAAGTATGTCCCGGGCGTGTGCCCGGTGCCCTCGGAGGTCAGAAGAGGGCAGTGGGTTCCCTGGGACTGGAGTTCCGGATGGTTGTGAGCCACCGTGTGAGTGCTGGGAACAGAATCCGAGTTCTTTGTAAGAGCAACAAGTGCTTTTAATTCCCGAACCGTCTCTCCAGCCTGAAAGAGGTTTGTTTAATTAAATCCATTTCTGTATTAGTTGGGGTTTCTATTGCTGTGACGAAACACCATGAACAAAAGCAACGTGGGGAGGAAAGGGTTTGTTTTGCTAACATTTCGGTATCGGTGTTCATCACCAAAGGAACTCGGTAAAAACTCAAGCAGGGCAGGAACTGGGAGGCAGGAGCTTATGCAGAGGCGGTGGAGGGGAGCTGCTTACTGGCTTGCTCAGCCTGCTTTCTTCTAGTACGCAGGACCCAGCTGTTGCACAGCTCACAATGATTGGGCCTGCCCATATCACTCACTAATTAGGAAACTCCACTACAGACTGGCCTACAGCCAATCTTCCAGAGGCAATTTCTCAAGTGAAGTTCCCTCCTGTCATTGAATCTAACTTGTGTCAAGTTGATGCAAAAACTAGCCTGCCCATTTCCAAAACAGTTTTCAGCTACATTACTATTTATCCCTCTTGCAGTGTTAGTCATACCATGCAGGTGCTCTCCCACTGAGCCACGCCCCCAGCCCCTCACTGGGGGAATTCTAGACAGGTGCTCTACCACTGAGTCACACCCCCAGCCCTTCACTGGAGGATTCCAGGCAAGTGCTCTACCACTGAGCCACACCCCAGCCCCTCACTGGGGGATTCTAGGCAGGGGCTCCACCACTGAGCCATTCCCCAGCTCATGTATTAGCAATTTTAAATTCCATATTTGACGAGCATTTTTTAAAGTACTGCTCATTTTTTGTCAATACTAGAGAATTTGAATGAAGTTTGACATGTTTTCTTCTGTCTTACATTTATTGGCCTTTTGCCCTTTTGTTCATTGCCTATCCATGTCCTTAATCTGTTCCCTACAAGAATATATTTATCCTTTTTTATTATCCTTTAATCTCCTATATTTGTACTTTTTCTAGTTTGTTTCTGTAGTCAATGCTATATTGTTTCTGTGAAATTTATTTTTGTATTTCATATGTGTCTATGTGTGTCTGTGTGTAGGTTGTACCTATAATCACAGGCCAAAAGAGGGCATCAGGTCCCCTGCAGCTGGAGTTACAGGTGGTTGTGAACTGCCTGATGCGGGTGCTGGGAACCAACCCAGGCCTTCTGCAAGTGCAGCCAGTGGTCTTAACAGTGGCACTATCTCACCTGCCCCAAATTCTATATTCTTGTTTGATATGTTTCACTTTTCTAAAAGGTGCTTCTGGAAGGTTCTGGAAGATCCTGTCGCCTGTGGTTGGTGGAATCGTGGCCCTTTGCATTGGACTTCTCACATCTGTCTACCTGGCCACCCTGCATGAGAATGACCTGTGGTTTTCCAATATTAAGGTATGGGCTACTTTAGACCATTATTATATGATCTGCTCGCTTGTTTCCCCAGTAGTTAGCTGTGCCAGTGAATGACCAGGACCACACAGTTTAACCATGAGAGAGAATCTACCCACTTTCTTTGTTTCTTTTTCTTTTTTCTTTTGATTTTTTGAGACAGGGCTTCTCTGTATTGCTTTGGAGCCTGACCTGGAACTCTGTAGACCAGGCTGGCCTCAAACTCACAGAGACCCGCCAGCCTCAGCCTCCCCAGTGCTGGGATTAAAGGTGTGTGCCACCACTGCCTGGCCTAACCTCTTTCTTATCCTGGCGCGGTAGTGCATGTCTTGTAATCCCAGTGATCAGTTGGAAGAAGGAAGAGCGGGCATTCAAAGGCCTGCCTGGGCTGCATGAGACCTTGTCTTCCCCGAAAACGAAAAGAATCTTGGATTTTCAAAGGGTTTGACTCAAGGATAAAGAGACTTGCGTTCATCATTTAAAAATAGCATCAAAGTTTGTATAATCAGACGCGTTTCTCACTCGGTATGGTGGTACCCGCATTGTCCCAACACTAGGGAGACAGAGGTGGAAGATTTGAGAGTTGAGGCTAGCCTGAGCTACATAGTAGACCCTGTCTGAAAAATAAAGGGAGAAGCACTGTGGAGGTGATCAGGTTGGCAAAGGGCTAGCTGCACAAGCATGAGGACTTGAGTTCAAATCCTCAGCACTCCTGTAAAAAGCCAGGTGCGGTAGTGACTCTTACAATCCAGGTTCCAGTGAGAGACTCTGTCTCCTAAAACTCAAGACAGATGACTTCTGAGGAATAACATTCAAGGTTGACCTCTGGCCTCCACTGATGCACATACCAATACATGTGCCTGCGTGTCCCCATGCCCCTGTACACATGCAGGGTAAAGACAGAGAAAGAAGTAAAGCTGAATTTTGTTATTTTTAATGAATTTAGTTTTACTGTAGTTACTTAAACTATCAATGTTTGTCAAAATGCCGGTTATAAAACTGGCATAGTAGGTTGTGGGCCATGCTTTTTTTGTGAAATCCAGTGGAATATTATAGAGTAGGGCTAGGATTGTTTTGTTACTTTTAGTTTTGATTGTGTATATCAGTGTACAACAGGTTGGGTCATGGTAAAAAAAAAAAAAAAAAAATCCAGTTTTTAAATTTGATTATTTTCTTGTGTCTGTTGGTTGCAACAGGCAAAAAGAAAGGGAAAAACCCTCGCCTCCATTAGGAGCTTCAGACCTTTCTAATATTGTATGTGCAAATGGGTTTGAGTGGAAAAGCCATCGTTTTCTTACAGTAGGTGGACACGTTGACTATGTAAATATCCTTGTTTTCTTCCTGTGTTAGAATTTCTAGAACCTGCTGGCACTGTTTTAGAGCATGTTTGTGACTTCATAGAAGGAAGCTTGCATGTTGCCCGTGGCTTTGATCTAAACATGCCTTGCTTTTCTTCCCTCATGATTAACTTTATTACTTATATATAGTGTGCATGCGTGTGTGTACCTGCCCGTGGGTGCAGGTGCCTGGGAGGCCAGAAAAGGGCATCGGATGCCCTGGAGCTGGAGTTCCAGGTAGTTGTGAGCCACAGGGCATGGGTGCTAGGAACTGAACCCTGGTCCTCTGAAGAGCAGCGAGTGCTCATCATTGCTGAGCCATCTCTCCAGCCCCAGATAATGAATGCTCCTATGAGCATTAACATCTCTATTTTGAATAAGGGCTAAAATGCCTCCATGGGACTATGGCCAAAGTTATATGCTAGTAGCAGTGTGGTGGGAAGACATGGTTGAAAGGAATCATGTCTTTAATTGCAAAGTACTAAGTCAAGCTGTTTAAAGTTTATGAATGGCCTTGCTCACATCCTTTAAGAATAATTCTCCATCATCAGGATGGTCGTTGGGGGCCCCCTTGACTTTTCCCTGGATTAGAATAGTCATTGTGCTATGTTTTCAATAGGGTTGAGTGCCAGCTTTGTTGGGAACACTGAACAAAATTCTGAGGAGAACGTGGAGGGACTAACAAAGGCCTCAGCTTATCCAGCACACTACCTGGAGTAAATAGGTATTAGACACCTGCGGTATTAAGCAGGCAGTGTGCCTAATGGTATCAGTACAAACCAATAAGACAAGACCCTTATGCCATATGGGTGATACTCTTGAGGAGACAGGCAAGGCTCCAGATACTGGCACATATCATGAACCCGTGCTCTGACCTGGGTAGACTTCTAAGGAAGCCCACAGGAGAGTTAGAGAAGGTTTTCTACACATACTGGGTAAGGAACCTTGAAGGCTAAACAAAGGAAGAGACCTGGGGCCGGGGTGGGGGGTGAATATTGCAGAAGAGGAACATGTGCCAAGGCCAGGAGGCAAGGGAGACTTGGGTGTGCCAACAGCAGTACAGGTGGCCGGGAACAGGCGGGGAAAGGGTGGGCTGAATGTGGCAGCAGCTGATGGTGATGGGCCTGTGCGCTCCTGTCAGAGAGAGTGGCCTTTGAGCGTGTGGTGAGCCTTGTGCTGGTCTACGGCCTGCTAGGCTGTAGTGCCTTACTGGAGAGACGTCTCCCCGTGTGGTGTGGAGAATGGATTAAGGAGGGCAGAATAAAGCTAGAGCCCACCGCTGAGTTAATCCTGTTTAGTGGATTCCATGAGACCTGAATATCCAATTAGGATATCCAATATGCGATTATCTTCCGTGAGCCAGCACTCCTCTGGGCCTGGGAATCCGGCATTGGAGGAGACTTCATTGTCATGAGAGGCCCAAGATCAGAAAGAAAAATCAGCAGGTGATGAGTGACTAGGGGCTCCTTAGAGCGGGTGTGTGTGTGTGTGTGTGTGTGTATGTGTGTGTGTGTGTGTGTGTGTGTGTGTATCTGAGCCCTCGGGGTAAGATGTGGAAACCAGGACCTTCGTGGTAAAAAGGAGTGGATGCAATCGTAGGGACGTGGCTCTCCAAGTGGGAATGAAGTTGGCAGGGCCAGAATCAGGGAGGACGAGGCACTTGGGGCCAGATCTGTGAGCATATTAAGGAAGTTGTACTGGGCTGTAAAAACAAACAAACAAACAAAAAAGACAAAAATCCTGCCTACACAGCACAGCTCTGGCTCCAGAGGGAATGAGAGATTGTTTATCTTGACTCAGATACGGATTCACATTGCTCTGAGTGACACATGCTGCTGTGGAGAAGGTTACAGGAACTTCTATGGTCACAGATCAGAGAACCCTAAATCAACGCATTTGCCCAAATACTTTGGTGGGGACAACAGAGGGGTTTTTGTTTGTTTGTTTGTTAGTGTGTTTGTTTTGGTCGACTTGACACAAGCTCGAGTCATCTGGGCAGAGGAAACCTCAATTGAGAAGATGCCTCCAACAGACAGGCCTGTCAGGAGGCCTCAGGGGCGTTTTCTTGATTAATGATTGACGTGGGAGGGTTCATCCCACTGGGGCAATGCCATCTCTAGGCAGGTGTTACATAAGAAAGCAGTATGCTCACCCCTCCATGGCCCCAGCCGTAATTCCTTCCTTGAGTTTCTGCCCTGACTTCCCTCCATGGAGGACTAGATGTGTAAGGCTGTGATGTTTAATCGCCGCAATAGAAACCTAAGACGTGGCTGACAGCAAAGTGGGGGGGGGGGGGGAATCTCTGCTGTGGGTTCCAGAGGCTGTCTGGTGACATTCCTAGTTTTGAATCTGGGGAGAAGCTGGTGGTTTGCTAAGTGAGGGCGTGCCAAAAGCTTCACCCACTAGACAGACGTCCTAGGTCAGGTGGCGAGGTTGGGGACACATGGCTGTGAGACTAAAGACGGAGGATGATTTGGCTCTTGGGTCTGCCTGTGGGGTCCTTCTCTTCTCCCCACAGGCATGGCGCTTCTAGTCAGCACCCTGACCTGCGAACCCTTCCACTCCGATGTGCCCGCTTTGGGGAATTTGAGCTTGCACTCCCGTCATGTACGGTTCAGAGGCCAGAAGGAATTGGAGAGAAGAGCGTGGAGTCAGAATTTTCTAGGACATTGGTTTGGAAGGACATTTTGCTTTTTTTATGTTTATGAAAGGTGACTGACAGGGCAGAAAGATAGTGACAGCCCGATGTCTCCTGTGAGCAGCTTGGTGGCTGGCTGGATGCACCTGCCACTCCCTGTGACATATGCAGACTGCCATATGCAGTTCTCGGGGGCACAGTTACTTCTCTCCAGGTACCGTTTGTTAGTCCAAACTTTCCAGGTTGAGGAGTAGCCCTAGGCAGAACTGGCCTGGCTGCAGGCTCTAGTGGCTGTTCGCTGGTGGGGCCACACACCTTTAATCCCAGCATTTGGGAGGCAGAGGCTGGTGGGTTTCTGAATTCGAGGCCAGCCTGGTCTGCACAGGTCCAGGCCAGCCAGGATGACATAGCAAAGCCTGGTTTCAAAATGCCAGTCTCAAGTTGAGGGATCCCCAAGTGGCTCTCACCTCTAAGTGGTGGCCCTAAGTTTTGAGCTGCCCACTAGCCATTCCGAATGAGCAGTTAGGTAGGTAGAATGACTCCTAGAGCTCAGGGGCCTGCTATGCTTGAAGTTGGCATACAGGTACAGGCTAGAATCAGCTGAAGGGGAAGACGCAGGTAGTCCAGAACACCCCAGACCCAAGCATCCACTGCCCTTCCTTGTGAGCTCAGGTTGAAGTTCTCTCTCGGCACACGGTGTGGCGGTGTGTGGTTTGATGGCAGCCGAAACGGTGTAGTCAAGTGTCATAGGGTTTCTATTGCTGACATGACCAAAGCAACTTGGGGAGGAAAGGGTTTATTTCAGCCTATACGTCTCTATCACAGTCCATCATTGAAGGAAGCTAGGGCGGGAACGTCTCTCAAGCAGAGGTCATGGTGGACTGCTGACTACCAGCTTAGTCCTCACAGTTTGCTTAGGCTCTTTGCTTGTACTGTATGTGCAGGCGTGGCACCTCTCACAGCCAGTTGAGCCCTCCCACATCGATCGAGAAACTGTACCACAGGCTTTCCATAGGCCAGTCTGCTGTGTTCGTCTCCTTAATTGAGGTTCTCTCCTTCATAATGACTCTAGGTAGTGTCAAATTGACATAAAAAGCTCCGTGGGTCATGGGCTAAACACAGTCTGCAGCCTGCAGAAGTCAGATCGATATTGTGTGGTTCAAAGACCTAACCTTCTAGTTAATGGCCAGACTTCCATCCTGAGTCATCTTCGTATAATCAAGAGGCCCATTCCAAGTCAGCAGCATCAGCTGTCAGATGGGGACTTCAGAGAAAGGACCCTGGTCACTGAGGAGTTACGGGCTGCCTTCCAGGAACAGAGGGCTGAGAACAGCCGAGCTTGGAAGTCCCTTCCAAGGACAAGGTCTCACTTTGTAGCCCAGGCTGGCTCTGAACTCAGGAATCTCCTGCTGCCACCCCCCACCAGCTGACTTTTGATACCGAAGGCACTTTCAGAGCCATCGTGCCAAAGACAGGGAGTTGGGGAAGCTGGGTTTGTGGCTCCGAAGGCAGGCACTCCATCTGTGTTGAAAAGCGGGCATTTTCATGTTACCAGCGTGTGGATGTGTGGGTGAGATTGTTTCAGAAGTGTGTAGAATGGGAACGAAGGAAAAGCCTGGACAGCTCCTTTCTGTGCCTCCGATGCCATCTGGGATGCCACAAGCCGGCATATCCTGTAACAGGTTTCTTCCACCCACCACCCCCTGTCTTGTGGAGGCTACAACTGAGCTCAGAGCCTCACTGACTCCCCTCCCCCACTCTATTCAAGCAGTGTCTATTTGTTTCAACACAGGGTTTCTCTGTGTAACAGCCCTGGCTGGCCTGGAACTCAGAGATTCTTCTGCCTCTGCCTCTGCCTCTGCCTCTGCCTCCTGAGTGCTGAGATTAAAGGTGTGCACCAATACTCTTGGTACTAAGTTATTTTTCAGTGAAAATATTTTCATTTTGAGTACTTGGAATTGTTGATTATTCAGATACCAAAAATAATTCCTGGTAAGATAAAGAGCTCACGTGTTGAGTTTCTGTGTTCCGAATGATGTACTGATTTAATTCTGGCTTGATTTTAAGAAAACATAACAACTATTGGTCCTCCAGACTCAACCTTGAGTGCTGGGATTACAAATGTCCACCCCCGGCGCCCTACCTCAATACAATGTGCCTACGTGTTTATTTCCTTTGAAAGACAGGCTCAGTGCCCAGCCCTACATGTAGGCCTGGTATTAACAGCCCAGGTGAGAAAGTCACAGACTGCCATACGTAGAAGGCCAAGTTGAGGTCTTTGTTAGTTGACAACCAAGAGTAGGCTTTCGCTTGAAAGAACTCTTGGCCCCAAAGCCCAGAGCTCAGGGGTAAAGCATTTCTAAAGGCAAACACCACTATGACATCATTGTCAGGTGTAGGTCAGGGGAAACCTGTAGCTTTTTTTTTTTTTTTCCCAGAGCACATCAGTTGTTTAGCTTACACATCTGGGCTATGGTTAGGGTCATGGAAAATCCCAAATGTGTTGCCCAAGAGGGCATGGTCCTTAGGGGCGTTTGGGGCTGAGAAGTGTCTGAGCCGACAGAGATTGGAGTCCGGGTTAAGATGAGGACATGACGGTGTCACCTCAGTCACTTTTGACTGGGACTCAGAGCATAAGCCAGGCTCACTTAGACTGTGTGGCAGTCACTTCAGAGTGTCCTTTGCATGTGGGAGTGTCCTTTACAGTGTTAGAGTTTGAAAATTGGGAGCCATCCGACATCAACGTTAAAACTGAAGGGAAAGATACTGGCTTAAGCAGTGTAGAAAATCTATTTTGAACCCCTTCTCAGCCTCGTTTATAGGGTAGAGGATTTATTTCCTCCTGTTCAGTCATTTTACTTTATCTTCCTTGCCACACGACTTCAACTGTCACAGATTAAAAACATACATATCCTATGTTGAATGTCTGCAATGTGCTGGTACGTTTTATGTTTTTGTTTTTGTTTTCCTTAGTAAACACCTTAGCTTTAAATTGGCCTTTAAGATGCAGCCCGCCTTTTCTACTGTCCTTTATCATAATCAAAACAAACCCAAAGGGCACAGTCTACATTCTTACTTGCTGCATTGCCCTTAAAGCCCAGTGCATTAGTGGGGCTAAGTAAATAAGGCGGTGTTTAAAGCAGGGCGGACCTCTGGGGTTGCAGGAAGGGAAGGCAGAGGAGTCGGAAGGACTGGTGGGAAGATCTGTCTGCCTGGAGCTGGATCAGAAGGAGCAGCTTAGCTTGGCTGAGGGGGATGTTGTTAGTCCTGGCAAGTGGGGGACAGCCAGAGCATCTTAATGACCTCTGCCACAGAGGCTATAGGAAAGCTATGTTGCCATTAGGCTTCTATTTCTTGAACATTTATTATGCCTTATTTGTTGTTTTCATAATGCTATACTCTGATGGTGAAACAGACTTTCAGATGAAAATATCACTGCAACTTTTTTGTTTATAATTACATCATTTCACCCTTTCACCCTTCCTTTTCCTTTTAACCCTCCCAAATGCTTAAGCTCATGGCTTCTTTTTTATTAATTGTTGCTATAAATAGGGAAGGGCACACCAATTGATTATCAATATCAAATGGTCAGCCTTGAATACATACATAAAAATAACATTATAGAGACTGAACAGGTTGTACTTGTGTATTTAGGAACACACACATACACACTTTTTATGATTTTGACAGCCTCACTGTGTAGCCCTGGCTGGCCTTGAACTCACAGAGGCCAGCTTGTCTCTGCCTTCTGAATGCTAGGCCCAAAGGCATGCACCCCCATCACCCAGCTTCAGTACAAATGACTTTTATCAAAAAG
This sequence comes from Phodopus roborovskii, assembly GCF_943737965.1. Classification (NCBI taxonomy): domain Eukaryota; kingdom Metazoa; phylum Chordata; class Mammalia; order Rodentia; family Cricetidae; genus Phodopus; species Phodopus roborovskii. The sequence continues at coordinate 2,534,610 of NW_026126636.1, forward strand.
CATTTTCAGAGCTGGCTGGACCAGCTTCTCAGGGGGCTGAGGCAGAGGATTGCAGAGTAAGTTTAAGGCCAGCACAGGCAGCTTATCAGGCCCCTGTCTCAATGTGAACGAAGTGATAAAAAGGTCAGAGATGTAACTCAGTGGTAGAGTATTTGCCTAGGCCTGGGATTCAGTCTCCTCTTGCTCTATCTCTCTCTGTCTCTTCACACACACACACACACACACACACACACACACACACACACAGAGAGAGAGAGAGAGAAAGAGAGAGAGAGAGAACACAAAAAGGGAAAAATCTTTTAAGTGCTAAAGGTAAAAATGTGGTTTAGTGGTAGAGCATTTGGCTAGTCTGTGCATACCTGAGTTTCATTTCTGCCATCACCACCAAAAAAAAAAAAAATTCCCTTCCATTTTCATCCTACATGCATATGTATCTTACCTAGCAAACCTAATATCATATATACAATTTGCCATATCTGGTGTCACATCATACACTTTTTACCCAGACAGTGACATGTCTTCACAAAGCTTGCCCTGTTATTAGGTTTAAAATGTGTGCTTATAGAATTCTGCAGATTTGACATGCGTATACTCTTATTTATTTCACTCTTTGAACGCGCCCCAATTTTGGAGAGTTAGATTGTTTCTAATTGTGTCATTAAATTCCCAAAATTACTTACTTAACTTCTCACTTTAAAGTGGCAGTAAAAACATGTCACTTTCTCCTCGTCTTGAAATTGTGTCGGAACAATTAAGGAAAATGAAGAGAGCTGGATTCTCCTTTCCCTCCCTCTCTTCCTTCCTTCTAAGGCTCGCGCATGCAAAGCTAGTCTACCACACTGCGCCCCCGACTTTGTGTCTCCTGAATCTAAGAAGCCTATTATCCAAATTCCAGGCAAATCTGGAAGGCCCAGAGGAGTGTAAAAAGTCCTGAGTGAGGGCTCTCCAGCTCTGCCCTCCGGTGAAGATGCAGAGTGTAGAGATGGGCCTGAGGTACTGGCATGCCCACCCATGGGGGCCGTGGGAACGGGCACGCAGAACCACAGAGCGGTGTTCCTAGCTGTGCATCTGGGAGAGAGAACGGAGCTAGGCAGTTTGCCAGGAGCCCTAACAGGGTTTGACCGTGTCGGTAGGATGTGGGATTTAGTAGAACAGGACCTGCAGTTTGAACAACCCTAGCATTGCCAGTCACTGTTCACTATACTTGGGAAAACTAAAGAAATCATTCTTGAGGTCTCACTGTGTTGCCCTAGCTGACCTGGGCCCTGCCATGTAGACCGGGCTGACTTTGAACTCAGATTTCTCCCTGCCTCTGACTCTTTCTGAGTGTTGGGATTAAAGGCCTGTACCATCAGGGCAGGTTAAGAAATCACTGTTGAAAAGCAACCTCTATCCTAAAGCCACTTCCGCTGGCCTGAGTATGCTCCTCACCTCTCCCCACCATAGCCTTTTTGGGAAGAACTGATCAAGAAAGAACCTGTCAGTTCCATTCACAATGACTAATCCCGGAAGGGGCTAGCAGAAGGGTGTGAAGCCATAGCAAGAGAAAGGGGAAGAAGAAGCCAGCAAAACCTTACAGCAAAGACCTGAAGCTGGAGACCAAGTATATCACAAAGAGCAGGCACAGTGGTGCAGGCCTGGAACCCCACACTCAGGAGGCTAAGGCCAGGGGACAGAGTCTAAGGCCAGCCTCAACTACCCGGTGGGACCGGGTCACCAAAAGAAAAATATTTGCCAGCTTGGGAAATAGACTTTTTAAAATTTAATGTATGTTTATGAGCGCTTGCCTGCATGCCTGTCTGTACCAGAAGAGGGCATCAGATCACGTGACACTGGTGCTAGGGTGGGTGCGAGCCTCCGTGTGGGCACAGGTCCCCTGCAGCTGCTCCTACTGGTTTGAAAGGAAATGGCCCCATAGCCCCACTGGGAGCGGCACTGTTAGGAGATGCGGCCTTGTTGGGGGAAGTGTGTCACTGCGGAGGCGGGCTTTGAGGTCTCCTTTGCTCAGGCTACACTCAGTGTGGCACAGGTCACTTCTGCTGCCTGCAAATCAAGACACAGAGCTCTCAGCTCCTTCTCCAGCGCCGTGTCTGCCTGCACGCTGTCATGCCACCTGCCATGACGATAATGGACTGAACCTCTGAAACTGTCAGTCAGCCCCGGTGGAATGTTTTCCTTTCTAAGAGCTGCTGTGGTCATGATGTCTCTTCACAGAAATAGCAACCCTACACTGAGCCAGCTCTCAAAGGGATAGAGGAAGGCCACAAAGGGAAAGGAAACAAGAGGCAGCAGAATTTAGAAAAGAGACAGAAAGTAGGACCAAAGAGGATTCAGCACCCTGCAGCTGCAGCTGCGGACAGCACAGAGACAGAGTTGGATGGGCATGTCAGTGGAAGCAAGTGGGGTGAAATTGGTCAAGCGTTGGCGGGAAAGAGGCTGCCAGGCAAGACAAAGACTAGCAGACACGCAGCACTGGGGTCCCAACAAAAGAGCAGGGCAAGGGTGGCACAGGTGTGTGCCCTGAAAATTCAAGGGTAAGGGAAATTTGGGCATACAAATCGAAAGGACATTGTCGGTCCTAAGGAGGGTTAACCCAGGAGAACCGTTAGCCTGAAGTTGTAACACCATGAAAACGTGATGTGGCCGAGAAGACCTGTGACCCTAGCAATTGAGAGGAAGAGGCAGGAAGATCAGAGGTTCAAGGTTACCCTGGGCTACATAATGGGTTTGAAGCCAGTCTAGGATACATGAGACTCTGTGTGTGTGTGTGTGTGTGTGTGTGTGTGTGTGTGTGTGTGTGTGTGTTTTCATGAGACCATGTGTGTATGGATGTACATGAGACCATGTGTGTATGTACATATGTATGTGTACGCACACACTAATTCTGGGCCGCTGAGATGGCCTGGTGTGTAGAAGCTCTTTGGACGTAAGCCTGATGATCTGAGTTTGATTTCTGGAAGCCATGTAAAGAGGGAAAAGAGCCAACTCTACAAAGTTGTCTACTCAACTCCATGTGCATGAGGTGTGCACAGAAGAATAAAAAGTATGCAGCAGTATGAAACTTAAGACTGAGCCTGGAGAAGATAGCTAAGTGATAGCGTGTTTGGTGGCACACACAGCCCCTCAGTTTCAGAGAGTGAGAGGTGGTGGTGGGGGATTGCAGGACTTAATGAAGCAACCAGTTGGCATTATAGATCACATGACCTAAGAGGAGAGTCAGGGGTTAATCTCACTTCCAACTTCTTCATAATCACATGTGAAACTCAGGGACCATGAATGGAAACTATTTTCAAGCTACTAAAGAAATTGAAAGAGGAAATACTTAACCCAGGCTCTAGACGAGGTTTTAAACAGTGACAGAAGTGGGACATGGCAGTGCATGCCTTTAACCCCAGTCCTCGGGAGGCAGAGGCAGGCAAATTGATGTCAGTCGGGTCTACATTGTGAGTTCCAAGCCAGCCAAGGCTATATAGCTAGACTTCATCCCAAAAGGAAAACAAATAAATATATGTGGAATGGAAGAAAAAAAAAAAAAAAAAAAAAAAAAAAAGGTCAGAAACGCTATCAGTGGAACTTATATTTATTTACTGTAGGACCAAGGCTACATAGCATCACAGCACAGAGTGTATTGGATGTAAGCAGTGCAGGCTTACATGTGTAATGAAGTAATGAATGATTGTGTAAGACGGTGACTACTAATGGTATGGTAGTAACGTACCACGTGAAAGGGAAAAAAAGGGAGTGGAGACACCCTGGATTCTCTTTTATAGCTAGAAGCAAAATATATCTATAAATATATATATTTATTTCAAACTGTTTCAAATTGTTAGTCTTTGCTTAGAGAGTGTTTGCATAGCATGCAGGACACACTGGCTTATCTCCAGTATCATATAAGCTGTGCATTGTGGCACAAGCCTGTGACCTCAGCACTGGGAGGTGGAGGCAAGATGATCAGAAGTTCAAGGACGTCTTCAACTACATAGAGATTTTGAAGTCAGCCTGGGCTACATGAGTCCCTGCCTCAAAAACCACCACTTGATAAATCAACAAATAGATCTGGGTTTTGATAATACATCCCTGTTATCCTAGCACTTAGGAAGTGGAAATAGGACTCTTGAGAGACCTGGGTTCAAGACCAGCCTGGGCTCCATGGTGACACTGTCAAAACACCCCCCCCCATAGGTGTGCTTATGAAAGAAAACGCCTCAAAAGCACAGGAGAAGATGACACAGCATATGATCATGATCACTCATTACAGAGCATCAGTAGATAACACACAGAGAGGTAGATAAGTTGTCCTGTGTCGTAGTTAAGGCCACCCTATAAACCTCCCTAATTCAAAGCAGGACACACACACACACACACACACACACACACACACACACTGGGGGTAGGAAGGGAGGGAGAGAGATAACAAACAGACACAAAGATGCATTCTCAAAAGCAGAGCATAAAATGCAGGAACACACGATTATCAAATATATCCAAACCCTTTTTACTTTTTTTTCTTTCAAACTGAAACAGGGTCTCACTACTCCTGGCTGCTCTGGAACTCATATTGTAGACCAGGCTGGCCTCACACTCACAGGCGTGCACTGCCATATCCAACTTCCCAAACTATTATTTTTAAGTTGCAGGATTAGGCGTGTGTATATACAGGCACACACGAGTGCTATGCCCCCAGGTGCCACAAGAGGGCATTGGATCACCTGGAACTGTGCCAGGCGATTGTGAGCCCGCCCTTGTCGGTGCTGGGCATGGAACTGGGGTCTGCAGAAAGTGCCCTCGACTGCTGAGCCATCTCTCTGGCTCCCCAGAGTGTTTGCTTTTGTTTTGTTTTGTTTTGTTTTGTTTTTAGCAGACAAAATAGACCTCAGGATAATGTGACACTTGTCTCTTTGATTCATTCATTCCTTTAAATGAAAATTCAAGCTAACTAAAACTAACATCCTTTCTACTTGTAATTTTAAAAGTTTCATTCCCTCCCTCCCCTCTCCTCCCTCCCCTCCCGTCCCCTCCCCTTTCCTCTCCTCCCCTTTCCCTTTGTTCTACGCCCCCCCCCCCCAAGGATTGAACCCAGGGCCTAGTACATTGCAGTAAGTGCCTAAAAGTATTCCTTAAATAATTCTTGGAGCACAGAGGAAATGAATGCTGGATATTTAGAAATTAGAAATTGAAATCTAGAAAGCAGAGATGCATTTCAAAGCAGTGTGCAGAGTTTTGTTGTTTCAAATAGTATAATATAGGATAAGTGAGTACCCAGAAATGAATGGAATATTCCTTTGTGGAAGTGGAACATGAACAATCTGGCGGGGGGGGGGACGGATGGGGGGGTACAACTAAGTAGTGGATAGTAAACAGGCAAACATTTGGTGGAAATGAAAACTGCCAGTGTGGCCTTATCCACCAAAGCACAAAGATGGGCGAAATAAAATAGAAATACAGAAACTAAAACCCAGAAGCAGGTCATGACTTCACAGGTAGCTTGTCTATGCAAATCTGAGGTCTTAGGTAGGTAGCAATCGCCAAGTGTAGCCCCAGAAAACAATTTCTGTAATTTTCATAGTGAGTACTTGGCCTTTATCCTAAAAATACCAAGCACTAGTGATTATTATTATTATTTTTTAATGAAGAATTTTCCCGAACTAGGGATGCAAGTAAGGGCTTTCTTTGCCCACTAGGTAAATTATCTACTTCAGAGCCATGCCCCCAGCCCCTCACTGGTAGATTCTAGCCATAGCTGTAGCCATCCAAAGTCTTACAAACAAAATACTCCAAATACTCCAATAGCATTCAAACCATTCTAGAACACACAAAGACTGCAGCTGGTACTCCTGTGTTACTTAGCATCTACCCATGGCTGGAATGTTGCTCCTGGAGGAAACATGTTTATGTACATATATATATATATATATATATATATATATGTGTATGTATGTATGTAACATATAGATTATACCCTGAGCTCTTGAAATCCTCCTCCTCATAGTGTGTATTGTATTTTATGAAAGAGAAGTTGAGGTTCAAAAGGATTGAGTGACATCACTGTTTCTCCATGCTACAGTAGAGTGGGGGCAGCCGATGTCAGAAGTGGATGTCCATGCTACACTCACCCCCTGTCCTCTTCCTCCTCTGTTCATCTTTGTGTGAGAGCTGAATAGGGCGACTCACTCCATCTAGGACCCATGATCGCTGGGCATTTTGGATTTGTCACAACCCTGAGTTTGTGCACAAATGGCTGCATGTACACTGGGCACATTGAGTTTCGGATACGCAGCCTCCGCAGTGCTGAGGTGAGTGTGTGCTAACAGGGCCAGCTCCTCCCTCGGATCTTTACCAGCGGGCCTTCCTCAGTCCTCAGCCCTCCTGTGCCCTGGAGGATGAGCCTTCCCGCCACGCCCAGCTGGTTCATGTGCACATAGCTGTGCTGTTGGCTTCTCTCCGTCTCTGCCAGAGCAGGCGCTCTGCAGTTGACAATTTCACGTCCGCTCCCATCTGGGCACGCGTCTGCTATTCCTCTTTTCCCTTTTGAACTGCTGTCTCATTTTAATTACCTGTAGGCCCTGTTCATCTCTTGTGGTTCTTTCTGGAACCCTTTCCAGTTGTGCTTGAGTGCATAGCCCTGCTCTAAAAAGGCGCGTAGTGAGATGACCAGTGATCTCCAAGGTGCTAAACTCGGTGGCAGTCAGTCAGCCTGGTCTGTTGCCATCCAGTCCTGGCTTGCAGGACACGTCCTTTGGGAGTTGGCTCCCGCCTCTGCAGCTGAGCCCTCGAGTCTTCTAAGGCTGTTCCCCAGCCTCTGACCTATTCTTGCCTGAGAACCCAGGTCTCTTCTATCCATGCTTCTAAGGTCTTCGTGCTGGTGACTCCCAGTAAGAAACCCTGATCCAGACCCTTAGATGGCCACCTTCTTCTGGTGTCCGGTGGGCATTTCAGATGCAGCAGGCCAAAGCCCTGGCCCTTCCCAGGCCTTGATGTTTCCCCATACCTGTAGCTCACAACTTCATGTCTGACTGGCAGAGCCTACATGAAGTCCCTCAGCAAACCCCACTCCTGAACACCCCGTGTCCAGAAGCTGACTGTCCGGAGACTGCCTTTTCTCAGCCTGGGTCACTACAGTGACACATTAATGCAAGCTCAGCTTTGTGCCTTTCTTTCTCTCTCTCTCTCTCTCTCTCTCTCTCTCTCTCTCTCTCTCTCTCTCTCCCTCCCTCCCTCCCTCCTTCCCTCCCTCTCTCTCTCTCTCTCTCTCTCTTTCTTTCTTTTGGTTTTTCAAGACAGGGTTTCTCTGTGGCTTTGGAGCCCGTCCTGGAACTAGCTCTGTAGACCAGGCTGGCCTCGAACTCACAGAGATCCGCCTGCCTCTGCCTCCCAAGTGCTGGGATTAAAGGCGTGCGCCACCAACACCAGGCTTGTTCCTTTATTTTTTAAAACGAGTATAGACAGTGGCTTTCATTATGAAATGTCACACATGCTGTCAATGTGCTAGGCTCTGTTCATCTCCTGTACTCTGCTCATCTCTTCCTGCTTCTGCCTTCATGAATATTGTCCGCGTGTGAGGGGAAAATGGAAAGATTGGATTTGTTGTTTGATTGCCCCGGTCCTGTCTTGCTCCCCTCCCCCCCCAACACCCCCCCTACCTAGCTACCCTTCTGCTTCCCATCTCACATATGTCTGTGGTATATCTAGCTCTGTGTGTGAGCAAATGCGGCCACTCTTTGTCTTTCTGAGGCTGGACCACTCTGAGTATGTGCAACTCCAGCCCCTTGGGATCTGACACCTTCTTCTGGCCATCGTGGGCACCTGCACAAATGTGGCACAGACACATGTACACATAAATAAAAATCTTCACATTTACAATGTGGATGTATTATATAGGGTCGTGTGTGTGTGTGTGTGTGTGTGTGTGTGTGCAAGCATGGTGGTACATGTCTATAATCCTAGTGCCAGGCAGCCTGAGCTTGCTAGTGAGGCTCTGTCTCTAAATAAATATAAGTCACCTGGTATAAAAACAAACTCCTAACTTCCCTCTGCACACTTAACCCTTCCTAGCTCTCAAGAACAGCTGGGAGCAGACGGGGTGCCCTCCATTACCTGCTCCTGCCCTTCGTGCCCGCTCTTCCTCTACAGTCACCGCACCCACGCGGCCACGCCTTCCGGCTGTCCCTGGTGCTCACGCACGCTGCTGTGTGACTGGCAGGCCTTTCCCTCAGGTATCCGTTTGGCCCACGGTTACCTGCAGATCTCTGCCCAGACACCTCCTCACCACTCTGTCCTTTCCCTTTTTCGAGACAGGGTTCATCTATTTAGACTTGGGTAGCCTGGGACTCACTTGTGCAAACCAGGAACTCATGGCAATCCACCTGCCTCAGCCTCCCAAGTGCTGTGATTAAAGACATGCTCCACCACACCCATACCCAGCTACTTGCAGCATTTTTTTTAGTTGTTTTGTTTCTTAGTTTCATTTTACACATGTGAGTGTTTTGCCTGCACGTGTGTGTGTGTGTGTGTGTGTGTGTGTGTGTGTGTGTGTGTGTGAGCCATGTGCATACCGGGTGACTGTGGAAGCTAGAGGACTGGGTTAGACTCCCCTGGATCTGGATGGAACTAGACTTACGTCTAGGCTTCCAGGAGCCTTTCCCTTAAGCGCCGTCCCTTCTTGTTCTTCTGGATCTAGGGCTGGATTCTTAGCCCTCTTTTGTTCCCGCCTTGTTTGCTCGGCTCCCTTGGCTTCTTCCAAGCCTGTTTCCTTGGGCTTCTGTTTCACCAGCTTGCCTGCCGTGATAGGTTTCAGCCTGTGGCATTTGCACACTTCTTCAAAGCGAGGTGTCCCTGGAATAGCCAGGGTTAATCCAAAGATGCTGATGGCTTCCAGGCAGGCCCAGTGCGAGCTGGTAGAGCCTGCAAGACTTAACCTTCTCACCAACGCTGCTTGTCAGCTGTCACGTGTCACAGCTTTAATCAACTCTGGGGGCAGGAATCCTTACATCCTAACAGATGGATGTGAATTTAACCAGACAATAAACCATGTACGTGCAGTAAATACGTTTGCCAAGGACATGGTTCCCAGTGTGGCTCTCTGCACAGCTGTCTTCCCTTGAGCTCCCATATCTTGGTGAGATGATTTGTTAGCCTAACTCTTGAAACAGCGTTTCAGAGAGTAAATGGGTCGTTGGCTTCTCCATTCCCAGCATCTTAATTATTGGGGGGTAGGGAGGGAACAGTTTTTATCAACGAAAGTTACTGATGTGAAATTTTAAGAACTGAGCTTGATGTGTTCCCAAATTGGGTGTCATTTGTCTCCAAGGGCCTGATAACCTTTCAGGCATATCCAGAAGCTTGATCACACAACCCTGGGGTACAGACCAGGAGCTGTTTTTCCCCTTTAGTACGTAAATTGCTATCCAAGCTACTACTGCAGAGTTTTTAGGGATGTGGATCTTTAAAACTATAGTTCACGGGTCTAGAGAGATGGGTTGGAGGTTAAGAGCGCTTGCTGCTCTCCTGGAGGGCCCGAGTTCAGTTTCCACACCCTTAACTATCTGCTTGTAACTGCATGGAACTCTAGCATCCAGAGGTCTGACACCCTCTGCTGGCTCTGTGGGTTCATGCTTGCGTGTGCACGTGCACACATGCTCACAAAAAAAAAAACAAAACAAAAAAAAAAAAAAAAAAAAAAGAATTCCGTTCATCGTTCATCTGTCTTTCTTCTTTCCGTCGTTATTTTCAGACAATTCTTCCAGCAAGTGCTGCTCTCCCCTCAGAACCTATGCAAATTAAACTGTGGAATATTTGTCCGCTTTGCATTCTGCGGAGGGTAGCATCTACGGATGTACATTTTCATTGGCGCAAACCACCAGACAAAGTATAAATTGCTGTAGAACTGGGAAAGCGTTTGAGTGAAGCAGATGTTCTCGTAGCACGAAGCAGATGTAAAACTTGCGAGTGTCTGTCTAATAAAGGATAGCATTTGGTTCTAGACAGCTGGTGCCAGGATTACCAATTAATCATGTTTGAATGCGTTTTTTACTAATTAGATCCCCCTTTGGTTTTTACTGCTCTGGATGTTGTAAAGAGGAGGAAGGGCATAAGAAAGCTTTCCACTTTTTACACTGAATAACCCCCCCCATCTTTATAAGACTTTTTTTTTTTTTTTTTTTTTTTTTTTATTCTCACAGTTTTATAGGAAGTGAAACCCAAAGATGTGACTGACCGCTGGCTCCCCCTCCGGGAGTCAGGCTGCCCTGTGGAAGGCAGTCAGCCCTGCAAACACTGCGAGGCAGCTGGAAGAAAAGAGGGGTGTAATTACACTTAATGTGGGTTTATTTTCGTTTTACTCTTTTGCACGGACAAAAGCTAGTATTTGCTCAGTTAACACCAATAGGCAGCCTCCACGGTTGTCTACCTGAGTGGGAGTTTGGACAGCACAGAACCGCAGGGTACCAGTTCGGTTTTATACGACCAAAAGCAACAGAGCATGTGTTCCAAAAGATGGAAGATGGCTAGGGCGGTTGAGAAGTCGGTTCCACTATGGAAGCTGAGGAGGGGGGCTGGCCCCCAGAGTCCTTCCCATGAAGCAGGGGTGCTGAGGCTGAGTGTCGTGTGGGGCTTTTGTCTCGTTTTGCTTTTGCACTACAGGGATCAAACCCTTGTGCAGGCCAGGCTAGTGTATACTTACGGGCACTCTGTAGCACCTCTTTGTTGTTTACTTTGTTTTTTTGAGACAGGGTCTCTGTGTAGCTCTGGCTGTCATGGAACTTGATCTATAGACCAGGCTGGCCTCGAACTCACACCTGCTGCCTCTGCCTCCCGAGTGCTGGCATTAAAAGTGTGTACTTCCATCCCTTCTAAAACTTTTATTTTGAGATGAAATATTACTGTGTAGCCCAGGCCGGACTTCTAGCTGTGGTCCTTCCTTCTGTCTCCACCTCCTGGGTACCAGAACTACAGACCTGAGCCGCTGTGCCTAGCAGACTCCTCCTCTTCCCCCCTCCCTCCCTCCCTCCCTCCCACACTTCTCCCTCATTCCTCCTCCCCTCTTTCCTCTGCTTTAATGCTTAACTTCCCCCAAGATATGTTCATTTTCTATGAAAGTACGTTGCATATATAAAGTTTGTCCTCACGTGTTCCTAGAAGGAGTAAATACAAGTTGATAGTTTATCCTAGAGTCAATAGTTGGATATTTTGACATTCTTATGCAATTCCATTTAAATTGTGTGTGTGTGTGTGTGTGTGTGTGTGTGTGTGTGTTGTGGTGTATCGTGGCATATCTGTGGTGGTCAGAGGACCTCTTGTAGGAGTTGTCTGTTCTCCTTCAGCCGTGTGGGCTCAGGGGATGGAACTCAGGTCATCAGGCTTCATGGCAGGCTACCTGCCCAGCCATCTCAGCAGGTTGTGTTTGCACACTCTTAGTTATTAGGAATATTTCACTAGTGATTTTAACATAAGCATGGGAGTGGGTTCTTAGTGTTTGTATATTTTACTCTATTTTTTTGTTTTGTTTTGTTTTTTGAGACAGGGTTTCTCTGTGGCTTTGGAGGCTGTCCTGGAACTAGCTCTTGTAGACCAGGCTGATTTTACTCTATTTTTTTAAGCTTTGCATCTCTTCCCCTCCCCATCCCGTGTATACATGCATGATGAATGGAGCACGTATCTGCCAGGGTACATGTGTGGAGGTCAGAGGATAAGTTATGGGAGTCTGATTTCTATTTCTACCCTGTGCATCCTGGGGATGGAACTCAGGTTGTCAGGCTTGGCAACAAGCACCTTTATCTGCAGAGCCCACTCACTGGCCCAGATTCATAGTATTTTTAAAGGATGAGTAGAAGAAACACATTAATTCACAGGTCTGAATATAATAGCCCAAGTGGTTCTCCTTTTTAAAAATTTATTGTTTTTTTTTAATGTTACTGTGTATGACTGTGTGCCTGTATGTTTCTAAGTGTACCGTGTGCATGCAATGCCCACAGACACCGGAAGGAGGCAGCAGATCCCCCTGGACAGTCGTGAGCACATGTCCTCTGCAAGAGCAGCCAGTACTCTTAACCATTGATGAGCATGTCTCCAGCCCATAAATGGTTTTTTTAGATAAGTGTTTATGACTCTGAAACACTCGTGGTCCTGACATGAGGACTTTAGCAGCCAGTGTGTGTGTTTATGGCCTCGCCTGGCTACCTGAGGTGTGTGGTGACGTGTATGGCACTGCTTTTTTTCCAGTGTGATCTCAGCTCTAGGACCTGGCTTTTGGAACACTGGCGTAAAGGAGTCTGTGATGGCATAGATTAAAGTCTTTTAAATCATTTATACTTCCTTTAAAAACAATGTGTCTACAGTCTCTTTGTTGCTGAACCATCTCTCCCTCCCCACTGCTCTGAGATACTATTATTATTACTTGGGTCTAGTGATTTTCAAGAGGTTTTGTTGTTTTTGTTTGTTTGATTTTGTTTTGTTGTAATTTGTGTGAAACCATGAACTTTGAATTACCCACTTAAGTAGAACAAATTCTGTCTGGTTTTAAAAGTGGTTTCACCTCTAAAAGTAGAGAGAATAATGACCCAGCCCCTGGATATCCAGCCTGTCGCCCAGCATCAGCATCCTCAGCCTTCTTTTGGTGGCTTTGAGGCAGGATCTCTCCATTTAGTCTCCAGACCAGCCGTGAAGTCATGACCCTCCTGTCTCCGCCTCCTGCTGGGATCGTAGGCAAGTGCCTCCATGCCTCCCCATGGCGGGATTTCTGGAATTTGCAGAGTATCTTTTCCCTCCCAAGTTCTGTAGTTCTGCATCTTGTTTCTATAGTAACGGTGGGTGTTTCAACAAAACTAGGTCAAGTAAACCCAGTAGTTCTCACTTTGTTTCAGGAAGTGGAGCGAGAAATCTCCTTCAGGACGGAGTGTGGACTGTACTATTCATACTACAAGCAGATGCTGCAAGCGCCGACCCTCCTGCAAGGTAATCGTAACTGCTCCTGTCTGGGTGCTGTAATTCCTCTGCCATCAGGCAAGGCCTGCTTTGCACTGATGCATTGGGGCGGGTGTGGGTGTGCGCGCACGCACGCACGCACGCACGCGCGTGAGTGTATGGTGTGTGTGTGTCTGTGTATATGTATGTGTGTCTCTGTGTGTGTGTGTACGTACGCACACATGCACACACCTTTTGGCTTTTTGTTGTTTTTGTTTTTTTTCAGACAGAGTACTCACTCTGTAGACCAGGCTGGCCTCAGACTCTGAGATCCACCTGCTCTGCCTCCCCAGTGCCAGGATAAAGGCGTGTGTCACCACACCTGGCTCATAATTTTAAATGTATGAATGTCTTGTATACTGTGTGTGTTCCTGGTGCCTGCGGAGGTCAGAAGACAGTTCCATGTTCCCTGGGACTGGAATTAGAGATAGTTGTGAGCTGTCACGTGAGCTCTGGGAATCAAACTGGAGTCCTCTGGAAGAGCAGCCGGTGCTCCTAACTGCTGAGCCTTCTCTCCACTCCCATCGCCTCTGGTTTTATTTTATCAGATGGTAATCCCATTCCAGGCACTTCGGAGCCAACCTGTCTTCCCAACTCTCAAAGAGGGAAACAGGCAAAGGAGGCAGGCAGTGTCCCGAGAAATTCCCACGGCTTCCGACACCTGCAGGCAGTCACCATGGGGCACAGTGTACAGCGAGCGCTCTTACAGCATCCGGGATCTGTGTCTTGGGTGTGCTCGCCCTCCCTTCTTGACAGTTTATCTTAACAACTTTAATGTCCAGCTCTGCCTTGATCAACTGGCTAATCCTCAAGCTGTTTTCAGCATCAAAGCCACAAACCCTGGTTTGGCAAGCGTCAGGGTCCCTGAGCATTTAAGGAACCCTGTCAGGATGCTGAGGGTAGAGCTGGGTCTCTGTCCCCTCACTGCTGGCGTGAGCCCAGGTCAGGGGTCTCATCATCGTGGGTGATAGCAGTCCCTCTATCAGGGCCATCAGTGAACTGCGTACCCCTGCCAGGTGGCAAAATCAGCTGATGCTATTGACGGCCCGACGGGACGAGCAATCCTATGATGAGTACTTTTGAGGAAGAAATTTTCTTTTAAAAAATTCTTTGCCAAATTTCATGTGTGTGTATAATACACCCCGCATTGTCCCCCAGTCTCTGCTAAACCTTTTCTTCCTAACAAGTTTCCTGTGTGCTGATCACATCTTTTCTTTGGTTTGTTTTGTTTCATTTTGTTTGTGACCCACGGAGTTAAATCGTCGTTGCCTGCATAATTGCTTGTGGGTGGCATTTACTGGAGCACAAGCAACTTAGCAGTGGTTATACCATCGAGGAAAATCAATCCGCCCGCCCCAGCAAGCGTGAACCGCCAATGGCTTCTCGGGCATGTGTCTCTAATTCTTTGGAAAGCCTCCATGCCGGTTTCTGCAGTGGCTGTCCCAACTTCCAGTCCACCAGCAGTCAACGAGGGCTCCTCCTGCCCCCGACCTCTCCAGAATTTGTTGACACTTGTTTCCTTGATGATGCCCAGTGTGTCCTGCGTGAAATGGAATCTCCAAGTCACTTTAATTTGCGTTTCCCTGATGGTTAAGAATGTTGAACACTTTTTAAAAGATCTGTCAGCCGTTGTGTTCCTCCTTTTGAAAACTGTCTGTTCAACGGTTTATAAACCCACTTATTGATTCATTCGTGGTTTTGTTTTTATGGTGTCCAGTTTTTATAGTTCTTTATGTGCTCTAGATATCAGTTGTCCATCTGAGATGTACCTGGCAAAGATTTTCTCCCGTCCTGTAGGCCTTTGTGTCTGCTCTGTGATGTGTTTCCTTTGCTGTGCACAAGCTTTAAATTCATGTCATCACATTTGTCATTGGGGGGGGGGTGGCAATCTGTCAGGGTTCTGTTCGGAAATTCCTAAGTGTACCTGTGCTGTGTGTGAAGTGTTCCCCTCTCGCAGGTGTCCATAGATGGTGTGGTTTGTGGTTTTTTTGTTTGTTTGTTTTGGAACTTACTCTGTAGACCAGGCTGGCCTTGAACTCACAGAGATTCGCCTGCCTCTGCCTCCAGAGTGCTGGGATTAAAGGTGTGCGCCACTACTGCTTAGGCGTGCGCGCGCGCGTGTGTGTGTGTGTGTGTGTGTGTGTGTGTGTGTGTGTGTGTGTGTGTAACACACGTTTCTGATGCTTTTGTCAAATATTGGGTCGCCGTCATTGCATGAGTTTATTGCTGGGCCCTTTGTTGTCTCCCATTGTTCTGCATGTCTGTTTTCTGTCTCTTTGTCTCCCTGCCTTTGTCACTGTGGCGCTAGTTTAGTCTGAAGTCAGTTGTGACCACGCCGTCAGCATACTAAACAGTCCATGGGTCAAGTTGCATGGAGGGAGAAGTATGAGTGTAATTTCTTTCTCTTGATTTTTTTTTTCAAATATCCTTAGGTTTTCATGGCTTAATCTATGACAATAAAACTGAATCCATGAGGACAATTAACCTCCTTCAACGAATGAATATTTACCAAGAAGTTTTTCTCAGTGTTTTATATAGAGTTCTCCCCATCCAGGTATGTGCATCCTCTTCATTGGATTCTCAGTGTCTGAGGAAGGTCCTCTCCTGCTGGGTCAGAGTGGGAGTCTCATTGTGTTCTTCAATTTCAGCTGGTTTTGTAGTGAATTGTCACTGTGGGCTCCCAGAGCTTTGCTTTGTTATGCTTTTGTGGTTTTGCTTTTTTAATCCTGTAAAATACTGTTACTTATTTTTACAAGTAGATGCTTCCTGGCTTATCTCATAATATGCCTGCTGTCTAGAAGCTTCAGACAGCTTCACTTGAAAATGTGTATCCATTACTGCTAACCAGTTTTTCTATGGGGAGGAGAAATGTCAAGATGGTTTCTCTGTATAATAGTCCTGGCTGTCCTGGAACTGGCTCTGTAGACCAGGCTGGCCTCAAACTCACTGAGATCCACCTGCCTCTGCCTCCTGAGTGCTGGGATTAAAGGTGTGCGCCACCACTGCCCAGCTTTATGATTTACCTTTATGATTTAAAGAAAAATACATAAAATTATCAGATCGCAGTGACCACTTCTCAAGTGAGTGAGGCAGATTAGACAGCATTGGTTTGTCTTGAGGTCTCCTTTGCATCTTCTCTTGCTAGTTTGAAGAAGGACAGCTACCCTTGAGAGGTGTAAATTTCTCCCATTTTATAGCCGGACCTAGGTTTCAGTTTTTAAGAGTGAACAAGTTTTTTCCCACAAAGGGCCATTAGTCAACACTACCCCAGAGAGCAGAGACCCACACAAAGCCTGAGCCAGCCCCACAATGTTACAAGACAGTGACCAAACAAGGGCTTGCCCCGTGTGTGCCTAAAGATGGGAAAAGTAAAACCTCAGCCAATCAAAACTGTATTAATGTAACCGCTCCAGCCAGCCTGCCTGCCGCCATGTTCCCACCATGACAGTAATGGACTCACCCTCTGAAACTGCACCCACAGTAAACTGTTTCTTCTATGTGTTGTCATGGTTACAATGTCTCTTCACAGCAAGAGCAAAGTAACTAAGATGCTAGGCAAATCGGCTCCCACTGAGTTGCATCCCCAGCCCTGATGCTCAGTTTTTATTGTTGCCTTTTACAGAAGTATCTAGAACCTGTTTATTTTTATATCTACACTCTCTTCGGGCTCCAAGCAGTCTATGTCACAGCTCTGTATATAACCAGCTGGCTCCTTAGCGGCACCTGGCTGTCAGGACTGTTGGCAGCTCTCTGGTATGTCACCAACAGGTGAGTTGGGTCAGTTTGCTCTTCTCCTTTCCTGGTTTTGGGTAAGAATGTTGTGCAAATGTAGCTGAAAGGAATGTGGCTGGTGAGCCAGAGCACAGTGTGCCGTGATTTCTTGGGGTGAAAGGATGTTTCTTGTTTAGCGAGACAGAAAGCCCTGCTCAGAAGATTTCCCTCTGAGAAGTACCATACCACAGCCCCATCTGTTACTTGACCGCCCGCTCTGTGGTCAGTATTTCTTTAGTTAGCCACACCGCCTCATCTCTGCACAGCTAAGTGACAGCAGGGGTGTATGAGTGTGAAAGACTATGAGTGCATGTATGTGAGTGTGAGAATGCGACTGTGTGTATAATTGTATGTATGTGGGAGGGCAGGCGTACGTATGTGAGAGTGTGTATGAATGCATGTGTGTGCGTATGTTTGTGAGAGTGTATGTGCATATGTGTGTATATGTCTGAGAGTGTTGTGTGTGTGCGCATCAGTGTATGTGAGTGTGTGCAAGTATGTGTGAGTGTATATATGTAAGTGTGTGTGTGAGTATGTATGTGAGTTTGAGTGAGTGGGTGTGTAGGTGTGAATGTATGTATATGTATGTGGGAGTGTGTATGTGCATATGTGTTTGAGTGTATGTGTGAGTATGCGTGAGTGAGTGTATATGAGAAAGAGGGTGTGTGTGTGAGTTTGAGTGAGTATAGGTGGGAATGTATGTATGTGTGTGTATATGTAAGTGAGAGTGTGTGTATGTGCATATGTGTTTGAGTGTATGTGTAAGTATGTGTGTGTGTATGAGAGAGAGAGAGAGAGAGAGAGAGAGAGT
Organism: Phodopus roborovskii; assembly: GCF_943737965.1. Lineage (NCBI taxonomy): Eukaryota > Metazoa > Chordata > Mammalia > Rodentia > Cricetidae > Phodopus > Phodopus roborovskii. The sequence continues at coordinate 2,552,149 of NW_026126636.1, forward strand.
GTGTGTGTGTGTGTGTGTGTGTGTTGAGCCCATGGCATTGTTTATGACCTGCAAGCATTCGACTACTAAACTATGTCCCAAACTTCTAAATTTTTTAATTTTGTGGCAGGATTTCAGTGCGTTGTCTCTGAACTCGCTCTGAGGCTGAGGCCACATTCGAATTCAGCTCCTCCTGCCTCTGCTTTCCAAGCTGCTGCAATCAGAGGCCTCCCCACCTCACCTGACTTCCCTGTCCTTCATGATAGGATTTGCAGAAAAATATACAGTGCTGTGTATATGCAGTGCTTTCATTATTTATTGTTATCAATTATTTTATATTTTTACATTAATTTGTAAATGTGGAATCCTTATGAAGTAGCAGTTTAAAAACATATTCAAGATTATTAGCTGGGCACGGTGGCTCATGCCTTGTGAATCCTAGCACTCAGGAGGCTGAGACAGGAGGAGTACCACAAGTACAAGGGCAGCCTGAAGTATATAGCAGGTAACAGGCCAGTCTGGACTACATAATGAGACCCTGGTCTTGAAAAGAAACTTACAGTAGCAGTAATAGCAATAGTTGGTAAGGCCCTAAAGTCTTAATATGAATCCTCATATAGATTTTCTTCTTAGTCATATGAAAATCGTTTTTTAAATGTAGTCATATTTTATGCATTTGAATATTAGCCTACGTATGTGTGTGTATATGCACCATGTATGTTCCTGTTAGCCTTCACGTGGAGCTGTGACCTAAGGCTGGGTTCTCTGTGAGAGCAGCCAGTGCTCTTAACCTTTGAGCCATCTCTCCAGCCTTCCCAAAATTATTTTTTATTATAAGACTAGCAGATGCTTGTAATGTGTTCCAGCACTTTACAAAATCTATTCTTTTAACAGCCCTAGAAGGGGCTGGGTTGGGTAGTATACAACAAATAGAGTTCAAGGCCAGCCTGGTCTATGTCCTGAGCTCCAGGACAGTCAGAGACCCTGTCTCAAAAGCAAACAGCAACCCCACTAGGTAGATGCTGTCACCTCGGTTTTAGAGCTGTGAACCTTGGGTTTGTGCTCACACACTCTGAATGGCACTGTCGCTCTTTGCAGTGGCTATCGATTGCCCCAGTGTGGGTGTGTGGCCATGTGTGTCTCTCAGTACTGACTACACAGAGGCGAAAGCTTACCCCCTCGTGCCCGCTGGAGGGTGACATTATACTAGAGCAAGCTCTTTGAAAACATTCCTGCCATCAGCAAGTTTCAGATATAAAGCACAAAGGAAAACAGGGTCTGGAGAGCTGGAGAGATGGCTTGGCATTGGCTCCTCTGGCTGAGGACCCAGGTTGGGTCCATAGCACCCACAGGGCAGCTCTCAACCACCCCTGACAACAGTTCTTGGGGATCCAGTGCCCTCTTCTGGCCACTGCTGGCAAAACACACATACAGAAAAAAATCTTTAAAAGAAAAAGAACGGCAAAGAAGATTTTGCCTATAGCATCTAGAGAAATATTGGGGGGGGTTGGCATGGGCCCTTGGTGCCTCAGTATCCTCGATAACATGGGCTTGAACTCCGATCCCACCATTTAGTTAATGAGGAGCACGGGGTTTCATGTCACGGAGGTGATAGAGGTGAAGGCGGTGATGACAGTTGCCTTTCAGAACCCACGGCAGAACATGTGTGTCCCTGAAGAAAATGCCCCATGCCCTCCCCTGTATGAATTCCTTGGGGAAGTGATTACGAGAACTGTTATTCTGGTTGTCTGTGTTCTCTTCCTACAGAACAGATACCACGAGAGTTGAGTTCACCATCCCGCTGAGGGAGAACTGGGCTCTGCCTTTCTTTGCAATTCAGATCGCATCAATTACCTACTTCCTGAGACCAAACTTACAGCCTCTTTCTGAAGTAAGTTTCTAGAACACTTTGATTACTTATTCCTGTGTGTGTGTGTGTGTGTGTGTGTGTGTGTGTGTGAATGTGCCTGTGAGTGTGTGAATGTGCCTGTGAGTGAGTGTGTGAATGTGCCTGTGAGTGTGTGAATGTGCCTGTGAGTGAGTGTGTGAATGTGCCTGTGAGTGTGTGTGTGTGAATGTGCCTGTGAGTGTGTGAATGTGCCTGTGAGTGAGTGTGTGAATGTGCCTGTGAGTGTGTGTGTGTGAATGTGCCTGTGAGTGTGTGAATGTGCCTGTGAGTATGTGAATGTGCCTGTGAGTGAGTGTGTGAATGTGCCTGTGCCTGTGAGTGAGTGTGTGAATGTGCCTGTGAGTGTGTGAATGTGCCTGTGAGTGTGTGAATGTGCCTGTGAGTGTGTGAATGTGCCTGTGAGTGAGTGAATGTGCCTGTGAGTGAGTGTGTGTGTGAATGTGCCTGTGAGTGTGTGAATGTGCCTGTGAGTGAGTGAATGTGCCTGTGAGTGAGTGTGTGTGTGTCTCTGGGTATGTGGGGTATCACAGCACTCATAGGGAGGTCAGAGGAAAACTCAGGGGAATCATTTCCCTCCCACCACTTTGTGAGACCCGGGGATTAAACTGGGGTTCTCAGTGTCTCTACTCAGTTAGGTATTTTGCCAACCCAAAGTTTTTAGAGTACTCTTTAATCCCCCTGTTTCGTCTAAGAAGCAAGATGCTTCGGTTCACAGAGATAGCTCGCATCCCATAACCAAATGTCTTCTTTATTGTTTTGATTTTTTTGAGGCAGGGTTTCCCTGTGGCTTTGGAGCCTGTCCTGCAACGCACTCTGTAGACTAGGACTCAAAGGCATCCCCCTGCCTCTGCCTCGAGAGTGCTGTGATTAAAGGCATGCAACACCACCACCTGGTTTCAAATGTACTATTTTTAAATATGTGTGCAGTCATGTGTCCGTGTATGGGTGCAGGCACTTGGGTTCTGGTGCCTATGGGAGGCAGAGAAGGGCACTGATCTCGTCAAGCTGGAGTTACAGACAGCCGTGCGCAGCCCCGGTTGGGTGCCGGACTGGGGTCCCCTGTAAGAGCGGCAGGCACTCTTGAGGGCTCAGCCACCTCTTCATTTCCAAGCTGAGCTCTTTGTCTCTGAGCTTTTTCCTCCTTTGCAAGGAAAATGTTTTCAAGTTAAAAATGACTTCTTTGCAGTCTACCTTCAAGTAGTTGCGGGAAGCCCACACATAGTTCTGTGAAGCTGTCAGAATTTCTGAGCCATGCTCTTGAGCTGTGGCTTGGTATATTACGGCCTCTAGATCAGCGTGCGATGCACATACCATATGTGAATATTTATATGGGAATGTCACCTCGGGATATTTACAGCTGAAGTAACAAATACAAGGGTTTCAGAGCAGTTTATGCTGTCTTTCCTTTTATGTGGTTTATAGGGATACGGGCTACTCTCAAGAAAGCATAACTGTGAGGTTTATGACTGGAGACGTAACTTATCCACAGGTTTCTCTTCTTTTCCTCAGAGGCTGACACTTCTTGCCATTTTCATATCAACCTTTCTCTTCAGCCTGACATGGCAATTTAACCAGTTCATGATGCTGCTGCAGGCGCTGGTGCTCTTCATCCTGGACTCCTTGGACATGCTGCCAGCCGTGAAGGTGAGCACTGATGATGGGGTGGAAACTGGTACAGAGACGGTGTCCTTGTGTACATCTGTGTCATTATTGCTGTGCTCACCTGATGCTGAGTGCTGAGTGCAGCCCGGTTTGACATCCTCAACACTTTTTTTTGAGATTTATTTTTAAATGTATGCAGATACTTTCCCTGCATTTAAGTGTGTGGGCCACATGTGTACATGCAGTACCCACAGAGGCCAGAAGAGGGCATTGGGTAACCCTGGAACTGGAATCACAGATCTTGTTAGCCCCCATGTGGGTGCTGGGAATTGAACTTGGGTCCTCTGTAAGTGTAGTTAGTGCTCTGAACCACTGAGCCATTTCTCCAGCCCCTCAACAATTTTTTTTCAAGTAAATAGTGCCTTTAGACACTGGAGGGATAGCTCAATGGTTTAGAGAACTTACTGCTCTTGCAGAGGACCTAGGTTCAATTCCCCTTATTCACATAGCAGCTCATGGAGTTACGTATCTGTAAATCCAACTCCAGGTGATCCAGTGCCCTCTTCTGGCCTCCATGGGTACTGCATGTATATGGTGCACATAAACTTACACAGGCAAATAATATAAATAAATAAATCATTTGACAATACATCTCTTCTAGGGATAAGTGTCGCAGTCTGTTGCCATTTGTGAACATGGCTTATAATTTAGAATATAGCATACTTCAAATTTTTTAGTATTGAGTACTTATTTTTTAATACAAAAACTCAATTGAGCCAGGCATTGGTGGCACACGCCTTTAATCCCAGCACTCAGGAGGCAGATCAGGTGGATCTCTGTGAGTTTGAGGCCAGCCTGGTCTACAGAGTGAGTTCCAGGACAGGCTCCAAAGCAATACAGAGAAACCCTGTCTCAAAAACAAAACAAAACTCAGTTGGCCATATAATTCTTTCAGAAGTGTTTTGTTTTAGTTTTTTTAAAGGATTTAATTTTACTTTACTATGTGAGTGTTTTGCTTGCATGTATATGTGTGTACTGCATGCATGCCTGGTACCCGCAGGGGCCGGAAGGGGCTCCAGGCCCCCTGTAATTGAAGTTGTGAATGGTTGCGAGCCGACAAATGGGTGTGAGAATCAGACCTGAGTCCTCTGCGGGAGCAGCCAGTGCTGCCGAGCCTACACACAGATGCACACTTACAGACATAATTTAGAAAACATATCTTGTCTGGCAGGAGTGGCACCCACCTTTAATTTAATCCCAGCCCCCGGGAGGTAGAAGCAGGGTGATCTCTGTGAGTTTGAGGCCAGCCTGGTCTAAGGATGAGTTCCAGGGTAGCCAGGACTACACAAAGAAACCCTGTCATGAAAAACAAAAATTAATTAAGTCTTTTAAAAAGAGAGTGGGCTGGAGAGATGGCTTAGCAGCTGATGCTTTCAGGTTTGCAGAGGGCCCCAGGTTCAATTCCCTGCACTCACTTGGCAGCTCATAGTTGCAGGGAATGAGACATCATCTTCTGACCTCCACAGGCTCCTGTATGCACACACATTCAAGTGCTTAGACGTAGCCGTATGATGCAGTCTTTTGAAAGCGAAGGCTGAGTGCAGACAAGCTAGAGTGCACACACGTCTCGTTCCTGTTCCAAGAACAGTGCAGAACCTGGGCGTGTACACAAAGCAAACGGTTGACCAGAAAGAGATGACGAGGGTGGGGGTTTGAGTGAAAATGGCCCCCTGGGTTTATAGGGGGTTGCACTATTGAGAGGTGGCCTTGTTGGATGAAGCCTGTCACTGGGGCTCTGAGGCTTCAGATGCTCAAGCCAGGCCCAGTGTCACTCGCTCTGCCTGCTGCCTGCTGGTCCAGATGTAGGACTCTCGGCGACTTTTCCAACACCACGTCTGCCCGCGTGCCTCCACGCTTCCCACAGTGATGATAATGAACTGAACCTCTGACCTGTAAGCCAGCCCCAATGAAATGCTTTCCTTGTAAGAGTTGCCGTGGCCATGGTGTCTCCTCACAGCAACAGAGAGAGACCTTGCCTGAGAAAACTAGAAACTAGACCCGAAGGAAAACGCGGCAGTGACGAGTCACCTGTTTCCTTTTCCCTTCACAGATCCCAGAGTAGGCACTTGGAAAATCAGAGACCCAGAAATAGCAGTAGATTCAGACAGAAAAGCACAACAAAAACCCTTTCTGTAGCAGAGGACCAGAAAGGAGAAAACTTAGCAAGACAGAAAACTAACAGCTCATGGCGGCCGGCACCTTCCAAAACAGGCAGCTCCTCTCCCAACTCTGCCAGCAGCTGATCTCGGGAGCACCTGGATGGCTCCCCTCCCCTGGGCCTCCCGAAGGGTGTCTGCCGTCTTCACCGGCTCCCACAGGCCACATGGGGGGGCGGTCTGACTTCAGCCAACACTTAGCTGTGATGATGGTACCCTTTCCCTCCCTGCCAGCATGGTATCAGAGGAGGCCGGCTTTGCCTTCCACTGCCAAGATCAGACCACTAAGAGACTTCACAGTCCGAAAAACACCTGGGACTCAGTGCTCAGCTCTAAATGGGGCATCCATCTCAACCCCCTTCTCCCAAGAAGGGGGCAGAAAGAAATGTAAGGGCTGTGAACTGCTGTCTCTGGGACATGGCATGGTTATGGCAGCATGAACTCACCACAGCTGTGGCCCCCTGCACTAAGTGGATAGGTAATCCCAGCAGGCAGCATTGCACTCAGTGGAGAGCACGTGAAAAAGGAAGGGGGATACATTCAGAGTGCCTGACGTGGGTGGGAGGGAGGAGCTGAGGTGCATAAGATCAAGCTCATGCACGTTAATTTAAAAAAAAATTAAAAGCATATATACCCACAGGCTGTGTCATCATGCCTGTTGTGAAACATTGTGATCTTAGTGACTTGTCTCACTGCTGGGACAAAACAAGTTAAGGATAAAAGGTTTATTTTTGTTCCATAGCTGCAGAGAAATATCAGTCTATCTTTCTGAAGACATGGAGATGGGATGGGTTGGGTCTGTCTGTGGTGTCCAGAGCACAAGGCAGCATTAGTTAGAGTCAGCAGGCAGGAGACAGAAGTGAGGATCAGAACCAGAGCTGTGCATAGCTGCGAAGGCCTGGTGCCAGTGACCACCTTCCAATGCTGGGCCCCTTCTCCGGAAGACTCAGCTCTTTGGCCTCTGTCAGCTGTGGTTACCTACATGAAACCTACCCAAGATCAAACCAGCCAAAATCCTGGTATCACCCTCCACCCCAGTAGCTGCTGCTAGTGGATAATTGCTGAGGGTGGGAGAACCATTCTTTACTGAGGATGTAGCCCTGGTGGGTCTTACACACGGTGATGGATGTCTCTCTCTCTCTCTCTCTCTCTCTCACACACACACACACACACACACACACACACACACACACACGGACAGCACTAACTGCACTTAGATCTGAATTCAGGAGGGAGCATATTGGGGGACAAAAGATAGAAATGGGCTAGATATGATCATATTCACTGTGTACATATAGGCAATCCCCTCCCACCCCCCCACCCCCATTTTAAGGCACCACAAGCTGGAGAACAAACCTTGAAAACATAAACCTATAAGGGTATATTTCAGAATCAGATCTTCATAGTTTTGTAGTGCTTTGAAGTTTAAATTTTCACAGATTAGTCATTGGTATGAGAAATTTACACATAGCATGGTGTATGTAGTTTGTATGAAATGGGAGGTGCCAGTCTGAAATGCATTGCCTATTGGTAATGGTGTTGAGTTTTGACCTTTGGCCCTACCTTCCTGTCAATTACTATTCCATTTCATTTTTTTTCTGTGTACAGTAAGGTACATTTTAATCCTAAAAACTAGCATCCTCCATCTTGTACTCCTGGTGACACCAGTCAGAGGCAGAGCCCACAGGCCTCACCTCTCTGTGCTTGAAGCAGATTGGTTTCCTTTAAGGTTAAAAGCGTGAACTATTAGGGAAGTCAAGTCTGATGAACAAAACTGCTATTTTTCATAGGTCCATGTGAAAAAAATTTACTTATTTTTCCTATGAGTATTTGTTAGTGTGTATGTATGTATGTATGTATGTATCTATTCCACGTGGTTGCAGTACTCACAGAGGCCAGAAGAGGGTGTCAGATCCCCTGGAGCTGGAATTACAGACAGTTGTGAGCTGTCATGAGGGTTTTCCGACTTAACTGGGGATGAATATAAACTAAATGAAGTCATGTATGGCAGGGTCCTGATGTGGCTGGTCTGGAAAGTAATGGGAGGAGATGAAATCTGACTAACTGCTGATTATAGATAGTAATTATAAAATGAAGAAAACTGAAAATTATAAATCGCATTTTGTCATTTCCCCCAAATACCCCTTTGTTTGTTTCCCTTTTCATTAATGTCATGCAAACTAAAACATTCTGTTATTGTTATTGTGCTGTAGAGATGGCTTGGTGATAAGCTCACCCTGTACCCACATCAAGTGGCTCACATCCACATAACTCCAGCTCCGGGGGATCTGGCACCCTCTTCTGGCCTTTGTGGGCACTGCATGCATGCACACATGCTCCCGCTCACATGGAGACACACACACACACACACACACACACACGCACGCACGCACGCACGCACGCGCACACATACAATTAAAGAGTAATCTTTAGTTAGTCAAAGTGAAAAACAAATGGAACTTAGGCAATGTTGTGTCCTTTCATAGACGGTGTTTCTTGGAGCTAGGTATGTGTTCTGCATTGCTGGTGACTGAAATGTGGCCACTGTGTCAACATGCCTTGGCCTCCTGGTGCAATCTCCATCGTGTCGTCTTTGTTGCAGGCCACCTGGCTGTACGGCATACAGATAAGCTGCTTGCTCCTCGTCTGTACACTTCAGTTCTTTAACGCCATGATTCTGGGATCGTTGCTCATCAGTTTTAACCTTTCAGTACTAATTGTGAGAAAACTGCAGGTAGGACTTTTTAATTTTTATAAACGGTATTTACTTTTAAATTTTTTAATTCTTAGTTCTGTGTGTGTGTTTCATGGATGTGCACATGAGTGCAATTCCTATAGAGGACAGAAGAGGGCGCCAGAGCCCCTGGACCTGGAGTTACAGGCTGTTGTGAGCTGCCTAAACTGAGTGCTGGCAACCAGTGCTAGTCCTGTGCAAAAGCAGTATACAGTCTTAACTGCTGAGCCATCTCTCCCACCCCATAAAATCTTACTGTCATCCTGAAATCGGATGAAAACAACCCAGTTCCCGGTAAAGCGCACCATCAAGGTTACGCTTGCTTTTCCCTATGAAATGCATGCCGAAACATTTGTTTCAAACTTCCTCGGTTCCCTGTGTCATTCTTTGCTTTTGGCAGTGATTGTCTCTGTGCAAATGAAACCCTAATTCCTGCATTAGCCCAGGTTCTTTACTTGAATGACACTAGACATAAAGCTGCAATGCAAGATGAAATTTGTAAGTATGTTCAGTAGTGCCAGTGTGTCCACTATAGTCTTCCAGGTCTGGACCCCTTGCTGCTTGATGGCGCCAACACCATCCTTCCCTATCCTCACACAGCCAGTTAGTGACATTGAACTGAATTAAAATGGTCTGTTGTCAAAACTCAGAGAATCTAAATAAATGCTTACAAAGGCCCAGGGATCCCTGTGAGGTATTACAAAACCATGTAAAGTTCATTTATATTTTCAATTCTTTGAGAGTTTTATACGTGTGTACCGTATATTTCCATCCTGTTGACTCCCACTCCTCAACCTCCAGTCCTCTCCCCAGACCCCCCAACACGCCCCCGTCCCAACTTCTTGTCTCCTCCCTCCTTTATAAAATTAAATTACCCACGGCACGTAGTTAGTTCTGACCATCCACTGCAGCCTGAGCAACCTGCTGGGAGACAGAACCTCAGGAAAATGACTCCGTCTCTCAGCAGCCATCAGCTGCCAGCCGTTCCTCAGTTAAGGGTTGGGCTGCATTAGCTCTTCGCCATCCGTGCTGGAATCTGACTTGATCTGTACATGTCTTTTGAAGGTAGGCGCACCTGCCGAGGGTTCATGAGTGCAATCCCCAAGCCATGTCCTGCAGATAACATGTCAGAACTTTCTCTCTCTATCCCCGTCCTGCTGTTCCCTGAGCCTCGAGGTGGGGTGTGGTAAACGTGTCACATTTAAACACGCATAGTCGGTAATCCTCTATACTTGATCAGTTATGAGTCTCTGCATTAACCACTGCCCGATGCAGAAAGAGGCCTCCCTAACCAAGGTTGAGAGAATGACAGATCTGTAGATAGAAGCAAATACTTAGAAGACAGTTTGACAGCATGGCTGTTCAACAAAACAACAAGCATAGTTTTTTCCAGGGCTGATGACCTCCCCAGCCATGTGCTTTTGATTAAGTTTACAGAACCAGGCATGAATTCCCTCCTGGTGCATCAACCTCATCCAATCAGAAAGCAGTTGGTTACTCCTGTAACGGTCATGCCACCATCATACCAGTGGGCACACCTTGCCTGGCAGGCCAGTATTTTAGCATGCAGGGTCAGTGCTAGGTAAGACCATTGATGTCTTCCCTACCCCCAACCACTACCCTACCCAGCATCCTGCTTAGCAACCTTCCTTCACCATGAGAGCTAATCTGCTGAGGGAATTTTTCCAATCAGTTCCAGTCCCCTCTCTCTCTCTCTCTCTCTCTGTTTCTCTCTCTCTATTTCTCTGCCTCTTTCTCTGTCTGTCTCTCTGTGTTTATCTGCCTCTGTCTCTTTCTCTACAGAGAGAGACAGAGAGAGAAAGAGACAGAGGCAGATAAAGTTTCTCTGTCTCTGACTCTTTCTTTCTCTGTTTCTCTCTGTCTCTCTCTATCTCTCTCTGTCTCTCTGTCTGTCTCTCTGTGGTATCTTCATCAGTAGGAGCTTAGTTTTGTTTTGTCTTAGGGCCTTCCGGGGCCTTCCCATCCAATAACTCATAGGGAGCCCTCCCATGTGTTCACACCAGGCCTTTCATTTAATAACCTGTGCCTTCTAGGGGCAGCCTTGTTCACCCATGCAGGTGACCTCTGCTCACATTCCTTCTTTACAGAATTGCATTTTTGAGTCACTTTGCAAGCTAGTAGGTTCCCACAAGGCCTTTTGTGTGCATCCTGGTGTTGTTTCAACAGCTCCCCAGACCTTTCCTCCCCTCATCCCTGCTTAGACTTTACTACTGTACCCCCTTTCATGTCACATGTAAAATTACTAAAATAAAGGAAAAGAGAGCCCCTGAAGTTGGTCTTGTTTTCCACATGCTTCTCCGTGTGTGTTTCATGAGCCAACATCTTAAATCTTCAAATAATCTCAAGTGATTATGAAAGTTATGGCTGTCATTAAAATTTATTTAAATACTAATTAAAAATTAAAACATAATTCTCTCAATTTCTAGAAAAACCTAAAAACTGGGACCTTCCTGACTAGGATTGGGAAACTCATGTTGCATTTACTCCTAGTTTTCTGTTTGACACTTCTTCTCAACAACATTATTAAGGTAAGTTAATAAGTGAGGTTCAGTCCATTTTGAAATGTATTTGTGGTATTGGAGATATGTTTATGGTATTTTATGTCTTTGAACTTTTTATTAGGAATAGTTAAAACATAGTGAATCACTGAGTTGTGATTGACCTAGCAAGGGCCACACTTGGTTTTGTTGGTTTTAATTTTAATTTTCTGCCCTTTCACAACAGACACATTTTATCAGTCACTTTCCTGTTGCTGTGACAAAGCAACTCAGAGAAGAGTTTATTTGGGCTTATGGTCCCAGAGGCTTAGAGTCCAGGATGGCAGGCCAAGCAAGCTGTGGGCTGGAATTTTGAACTGTAAGCAGGAAACAGAGATCAAACTGGGAGTGGGGTGAGGCCTTAAACCCTCAAAGGCCACTGTAGTGACCGCACACTTCCTCCTTAAACAGTGCCACCGACTAAATGCCTGAGACTATGTGGGACATCTCATTGAAATCACTATGGTATCTGTCTTAGTTAGGGTTGCCGTTGTCATGAAACTCCATGGCCAAAGGCAGACTGAGGAGGAAAGGGTTTATTTTGCTTACCTATCACCAGTCACAATCCGCTGAGGGAAACCAAGGCAGGAACTCAGACAGGGCAGGAACCTGGAGGCAGAAACTGGAGCAGAGGCCATGGAGGGTGCTGCTTACTGGCTTGCTCTTCAACCCAGGGCCGGCAGCCCAAGGATGGTCCCACACAGGTTCACTCCCTATAGCCTGGTCTTCTGGAAGCATTTTCTCAATTGAGGTTCCCTCCTCTCCTAAAACTAGCCAGCACAGTGTGTCTGTCCTTGAACTCATCAGATTTAAAGCTCAACTTTAAAGACTATTCCCTGTGAGCACCGTGGTATTTTTTTGAATGATCGTTTTCTATTTGTTTTGTTTGAGAGGCTTTTGAGATTTCAGACCATTTTGTTGAAGGTGGGGGTTGTAATGAGTTCACTAGACCCAAGGTAATTGACAAATGGGTGTTTTATTGGGGAACAACTTACGTAGATGATAATAATAAAGACCCTCTAGGTCTTCCTGCTCCAGAAGATGCCCTTCTGACTCAGTCTGTGACCACAGAGACCGCCCCTCTCTTCCGATTTGCCTGCACCTGAGACCACGCCCAAAAGGGTGTGGCCACTAACACACATACACTGGCAAGGCAAGATTCCCCTGTAGGATATAACCCAGCTGGCCTTGAGCTCGAGTCCCACTGCCTAAGCCACCCTTGTGCTGGGACTACAAGTGTGCACTGCCAGGCCCCACAAGGTGGGTTTACCGGGAATTTTTTTGTTCAAAAGATGTGAGTTCATTTTTACTAAGTTAAAATGAACCCCAGGCTGGGATGTCATTGTGAGCGTATGTGAACTCCGTGCATACAGAGCCGTGAGTTCTAGTCTCACCACCAAAATAAATTTAAGGAACCTGGTCACTGGGTAGAATAGGCTGGCCTACAATTCACAGAGCTCTGCCTGACTCTTCCTGCCAGGCGCTGCCATGAAAGATGAGCACTGTCATGCCCGGCTTACTAAGATTTTTGTTTCGGTGCTCTGTGGCATGGCTTCGTTTACTGCTTGTCTGGTGGCTTCTGTTCTGTTGGACCTCAGTGCCCCATTAGGTTTTGGTTTATATTTTATTTATATATATATATATATATATATATATATATATATATATATATGGATGTTTTGCCTGCATGTGTGTCTGTGTACCACACATATGTCTGATGTTCCAGGAGAGGTAACAGGTCCTCTGAACTAGAGTTAGAGATGACTGAGCAACCATGTGTGTGTTACGAACAGTTTTCCTGCCAGCTTGGTCCCAGAGCCGCATCAGCCCCAGACACACTGTATTAGATATAAAGCTGTTGGCCTGTTACTAGCGTTTCTTATTGGCTAGCTCTGTCTTAAATATTAACCCATTTCTATTTATATAAGTATTTCCTCATGGTCTCATCTTACTGGAGAGAGGATCCGGACCTCTTCTCTCTCAAGTCTACATCTTGACTCTACTACATCTCTCAGAATCCTCCTTATTTGCCAACAGCACTTTATTCATTAACCAATAAGAGAAACATATATGCAGAGTGAGATCTCCCATCAATGTGTGTGCTGGGAATCAAACTTGGGTCCTCTGGAAGGGCAGACAGAGCTCCTAACGCTGAGCTGCCTTCCCAGTCTCCACTTGTTTTTAAGCTGGAGCAAAGCTGCAGTGATTTCGTCCATGTCTGTGCACCCCCCGCCCTCTCTTCTTGAAGGCTGGTCTAAATAAGAGACATCTGTGAACATCTTCCTTCCCCTCCATGTTGACTATCAAAAGGGAACCACAATGAAGAAGACACTTTTTTGTTGTTGTTGTTCTGCTTTGCTTTGTTTTGTTTTGTAGACCAGGCTGGTCTTGAACTCACAGAGAACCACCTGCCTCTGCCTCTCATCTGCCACTGTGTTCTTAAACGCCATATCATACCCACAGTTTCCTAATTGGAGGACCCCAAATTACTCAGAAATGGGGCTACAGAGATAGCTCAGTTGGTAAGGCACTTGCCTCTACCCCCCCCCCCCCAGCACAAAGACCTCAGTTCAGATCCTCATTCCCATGTGAAAGTCTGTAGTCCCGGGGCCCGGGAGGCAGGCTGGTATAGCCCTGGAACTCACTGGGCAGCCAGCTTACCAGAATCAGTGAGTTCCAGGTTCATCGAGAGGAGGCCTTGTCTCAAATACTAAGGTGGAAGAAGACTCCTCACATGAACATCCAGCCTTTACACATACAACATGTGCACATGCACATACACACACACACACACACACACACACACACACACACACACAATCAGAAAAGACGCCTAGAACATGTATAGATTTTTCTCTTACATTTCCCAAATAATCCACTTAATCCACTTAAGCATTTATTTTTATACTTGATTTTGTAAATAACCTAGAGTTGGTTTCAGGTCTGCAGAAAGACAGTTGTGATAGTGGTGCATTTCCATAATCCCAGCCCCAAGGAGACCGAGGCAGGAGGTTCTTGAGTTCAAGGCCAGCCTGTGCTCTGCAGGGAGACAGAGGGCCACGCATCCAAGACAGCAGTAGACTGCGTGCTTAGCATGTGCAAGGCCGGAAGACCAATACCTTAAACTACCTCACCCCTGCAAAAGAGAGAGAGAGAGTACAGGAGAATGTTTGCATGCAAGCACTGTATTGAACACTGGACTGTCTGAAGGATTCCCGGAACCAATTTCTGTGATAATAGCAAGGATTACTGTGCTCCCTCGCAGCTTATGTGTGCAAAGCTCCTCCACTTCCCACTTGGCAGGCTCAGCAAGCTGCTCTTTGATTTAACCATAGAGACCTCTGAGCCTACACTTCTGGTTTTGACACTCCAAACGATAAGAGTCTATTGATGGAGCCTCACTGAATGTTTCAGCAGAGACCCACAACAGCCAGTTAGAAAACACAGTCTGGCACTCCTTGCACATACGGACCCACAGGAAGTGTTTCCCTTGCTCCAAGCAGTTCTGTCTGCCACTCAGATTGTTCATGAGTATATTTTGTTTTCTACTCTCAGTTCCGACTTTCTCTTATTTTTCCCCTGCCTTTCTTTATCTGGTACCATCTTCTGCATTTTTGTCTTTAAGCTTTTATTTTTGTTGTTTTATTGATGATGTGTATGTGGGGCATGGAGGGCTGTGCATATGAGTGCGATGCCCATGAAGGCCACAAGAGGGCATCGGATGCCCTGGAGTTGGGTTATCACAGTTCTGAGTTGCTCTGCTGGGGTGCAGGAACCCTGCTCAGGTCCTCTGCCAGAGCAGTACAGGCTCCTGACCACTTGAGGCACGTCTCCATCCCCCACTGTTTGTACCGTGTGGGTTCTTATGATCCATAGATAAAGAATAAATTAAAATCACCACCACTAGTGATGGACCCTGGAGCTGAGGGCGTCTCTGCCTGGTTCACTTCTCTCGGGTTGCCTGAGAATGACTGAGTCCTGTGTCGTTTTTTTGTCTTCAGAACTGAAACCCGAAAGCCTGTGTACCTGCTTGAGATTTCAGACCATTTTGTTGATTTTTCGGATATAAAACCAAAAGGTCGCCTTTCTTTTATCCATTTTAACTGTTGAGTGTGCAGATGTCTGAATAAAGGTAACGGCGAGAGGAGATGAGGCGAGAGTTTGGGATGTGGCCACTGGCCGCCTCGCATGCTCCCACTGCAACGCGTTCATCACAGGCCGTCAGGGAGACACTAATAGCTCATTTCCTTTTCTCTCTTCCTAATAGAGGATTCTTAACCTGAAGTCGGACGAACACATCTTTAAATTTCTGAAGGCCAAATTTGGGTTTGGAGCAACAAGGTATGTCTGGTGTGAGACTGCACGCCATTTCGTGCTGAAGCCCTAAGCCTTCTGCCCTTCCTACGGCTGCTTTCCTTGCCTCATCCCGGGTGTGACATCCTGCCCTGCCTTTCTTCCCCAGGGATTTCGATGCCAATCTCTATCTGTGTGAAGAAGCCTTCGGGCTCCTGCCCCTCAACACGTTCCAGAGGCTGTCCGAGACGCTGCTCTTCTATGCATACATGTTTGTCCTGTTTGTCACACTGACCACAGCATCGGTTGTTGCCTTTCATAATCTCAGGTAGGACCTTTTAACACTCCTGCTGCAATGAGTTTGTTCCGGACGGGAGCCGGGGGAGGGAGAAAACACAAACAGCAAACAGAACAGAGCACTGTTCATCTTAAAAAGGAGCCAGCCGCTGGTTAGGGTGGATGCAGAGCAGGGCTACAGTCCTGTCCGGCCTGCGTGCTTAGGAGCGCCCATCTCTGGCGAGTTGGGTGGCCTGTGAGTATTTGTGTCTCCTTCCCGGTAGAACAAGATCTTCAGTGAGGCTGCTGTGTAACTGTGAAAAGTCACACACTAAGTGTGTTCTCATGCCTGTATTTAAAACTCAGCGTGTCTCCCAGCTACAGGAGCATTGGGAGTGTGAAGGGTTTTTTTTTTTTTTTTTTGCAGACTCATAGACTTACTTCCCTTCGGGCTGATGGGCTTTGCATTTACACTCCATGTTTCATTGGAAGAAAATTAAAATGTTGGGGTGACGGTCATTTGGGAGAGCTGGCTGGAGTTCTCAGGGAAGCCCCTTTGCTGTGTAGTTGCATAGCCACTCAACATGCTGTGGACTGTGATTAAGAAAAAGCAGGGCCTGGGAAATGCTCGTGGAGAAGAATGCTTGCTGCTCTTCCAGAGGACCCGAGTCTAGTTCCTAGCACCCAAGTTGGGCAGCTCACAACCTCCTGTGATTCCGGTTACAGGGAACCTGCTGTCCCCTTTCAACGTCTGCAAGCACTCACACACAGACACATAAATAGAAATCTTTAAAAAAAATGTATTCATTTGATGTATATAGTTCTCTATCTGCATGTATGCCTGCACACCAGAAGAGTCCCGTGAGATACCATGTGAGTGCTGAAAATTGGACTCAGGTCCTCAGGAAGAGCAGCCAATCCTTTTTTGCCTCTGAGCCATCTCTCCAGCCCCGTAGAAATCTTCTTTAAAAGGAAACTACGGAAATACTTCATCTATTGTAAACTGGCTGGAGGTAAACCTTAGCGTTCTGGAAACAGGACAGTTTTTCTAGATGGCACAATTAATGTTACTGCGGATACACAGCTGTGGACAGGACCCTAGACTGTACCCAGAGCAAAGGGTCCAGTGGACCTGCAGAGTCGCTGAGGTCGCTGTGCATCTGGGGGGTCCCCTGGAGGCTGGTTTGCTGTGTGATTGTAGACAAAGGCATTAGAGCCGTGGTTCTCACCCTTTCATACAGCTCCTCATGTGTGCTGACCCCCAACCATAAGATTATTTTTGTTGCTTCTTCACGTCTGTGATTTTGCTACTGTGAATGAATCATAATGTAAATTTCTCATATATAGGGTATCTGTTATGCAACCCCTGTGAAAATGTCATTTGACCCCAAAGGGGTCGTGGTCCACAGGTTGAGAACTGCGGCATTAGAGGGCCGTTGTCTACCTGATAGAAGGTTTATTAGCAGGTTTTCAAGGAAAAGCACTATGTTAATCAAACAACAGTAGCTTCTTAATGTGTGTTGACTTAGTGGTCAAAGGATGATTTTTTTTTAAGGCTTATTTACTTTTATTATTCAATGTATGCGTGTTTTGCCTGTATAACATGTTTGCAATACACTCAGAGGCCAGAAGAGGGTGTTGGGTCCTCTGGAACTGGAATTATAGACCACTGTTAGCTGCCCTGTAGGTGCTTGGAACCAAACCCAGGTCCTCTGGCAGAGCAGTCAGTGCTCTTAATCACTGAGCCATCTCTCCAGCCCTCAGGTTTTTTTTTTTTTTTTTTGTTTTTGTTTTTTTAAACTGGAGCCAAAGAGATTGATCAGAAGTTAAAAGCACGAGTTCAATTCCCAGCATTCACTCGGTGACTCACAGCAAATCCCAGAGGATCCATTGCCCTCTCCTGGGCTGCAAGGGCATCAGGTACACACATGGTACACACACATGCATACAGACAAAACACCCATACATATAAAATCAAAACAAGTAAACAAAAAGGAACAATGACAATAAATAAATAAAACAATTCCTGCAGCTGGACCTGGGGTACACACCTCTAATCCCAACACTCGCGGTACTGAAGCAGGAGAACTAAAGAATTCAGATCCAGCCATAACAAGACCCTGTCCAAAAGTAAATAAGAAAAGAAATACGTAAGTAAGAACACAGCTAAATGGTATTAAGAGTTAGTGTTCATTCTACTGGGCGTGTTACACCGTTCACACGACCCAGTTGCGTGCCTGGAGCACCCTTTAATCATAACATTTATCTATTGGTTATAAATAATGAGGCTTTGGTAGGTGAAATGGCCTTTGATCCACTAACCAAATTCAAGGTTTTGTTGTTGGTGGTGGTTTTTTGAGACAGGGTTTCTCTGTGAAGCCCTGGCTGCCCCCGAACTCACTCTATAGACCAGGCTGGCCTCAAATTTGAGCTTCCCAATATGGGGCATCTCCAGAGAATTTGTTCCTGTAATCCTTGAAAGGAGTGAATCTGTTTACATTTTCATTTAAAAGCTTCTGTGAAATTATAGTTGCTTAAAGGCTGGTGTGTTATATTACAACATGAAGTCTCAAATTCCACATTGACAGAGGCTGATTTGTCCCCTCATAGGGGACTAAAGTTACACACCCAGCTTCATTTTGCTCGTTTGCTGTTTTCTCCAGCGATTCCTCGAGTCCGCAGTCCGTGGGTCAGACAAGAAAGTGTGCCGTTGACTTGAAACCAGAAGCTGCTTACAACTTGATCCACACCCTTCTGTTTGGGGTCTTGGCGCTGAGTACGATGAGGTATCTGCATCTCAGCTCCTTTCTTTGATTTAACTTGACGGCTTTTCAGTTGATGTTGCCTGGCAGCGTGATTCGGAACCTGCCGCCACCTTCGCTGGGTATGGCCCCGTCCATCTGCCCTCGTGCCTCCTGTCCCTTCGGTGAAATGTACTGCCAGTGTTTCTCTTAGCTGCAAACACTCTTCAATGGCTCACTTACACGACTCTTCCTAGAAAGTGGCGGAGTGGATAAGTAGCCCTCTGGCTGGTGGCTTCTGTGCAGATTGACAGGGCGGTCTTAGGTGTGGGAGCTTCCCTCCCTAGCTCCTTGCTTGCTGGAGCACTCACCAGACACTCACACCAGCAGGCACTGCTGACGGCCCTCTCTCTGCTCTTTCAGGATGAAGTACCTGTGGACCTCCCATATGTGTGTGTTCGCGTCTTTTGGCCTGTGCAGCTCTGAGATCTGGGAATTGCTTCTGAGGCTGGTTCATCTCTGTAACCCCAAAAGGGTTAGTGCCATCCTCTGTTCATCCAGTTGGAGTGAGCTGTAGAGTTTCTTCCAGATGAGTGTTCCAGTGGGTTCCAGGCGTCAAACAGAGTGGATACAAACTCTGGATTGTTTTGTGAAAGGGTTTCTCTATATAGCCCTAGGTGTTCTAGAACTCACTCTGTAGACCAAGCTGGCCTCAAACTCACAGAGATCCATTTACCTCTGCCCCCTAAGTGCTGGAATTAAGGCATGTGCCATCACCACTAGGCTCAAAATCTGTATCTTGAATTCACTCACTTGATCTTTTATGGGGATTGATTTTTTTAAGATATGTTTGCCATTTTATCTTTCATTATTTTTTGACAATGCCATACATGTGTATATTGTATTCTAGCACCTATCCCAACATTCCCTCCTAACTCCCTCACACGCCTGTGAGTCCTCCTCTGTTCTAGTTTGCTTTCCATTGCTGTCATAGAACACCATGACCACAGGCAACTTGGGAAGGAAAAGCTCTATGAAGCAAATGTGTCCCAGGTCACGGCCCATCACCGAGAGAAGTCAGAGCAGCAACTCTAGGCTCCATGGAGGAGTGCCACTTCCTGGCTTGTCCCCCAAGGCTGGCTCAGCTTGCCCACTTCAGCATGGCCCACAGTGTGCTGGACCCTCCCACATCCATCACTAGTCAAGAGCAGGCCCCACCCACTTGAGCATGGGCCTGTCTGATGGAGACAGCCGCTCAATTTAGGCTCTCTCTTCCTAGTGACCAAAACCTAGCCAGCAGACTGTTACCTACCCGTCCCCTCAGTAGATTTATGACTGTGGGGTTTTGTCTTATGACATACTTAGTTTAATTAAGGCTATCTGCATGATTGAAGTCTGATCATCAAATTTTTTGTTGTTGTTTTTCAGGATAGGGTTTCTCTGTGTAGCAGCTCTGGCTGTCCTCGAACTCACTTTGTAGACCAGGCTGGCCTGGAACTCATAGAGATCCACTTTCCTCTGTCTTCCAAGTGCTGGGATTAAAGGTGTGCACCACCACTGCCTGGCCCTGTCCATTATATTTTTAAGTCATTTGTGTCAGATATGTTCATTGAGTGTCAGATAGGTTCACTGAGTGTCAGATATGTTCACTCTCCACAGAATTTAGGAATGCAGTAAAAAGCACAAAAAACCAAATTAAAATTTTCCAATAGTTCCATTGTCCAGAACCACAGTTGTTATTATAAGGCATTTTCCTAAAGATTGATAACTTCCTGGCATCTATGTGGTAGAGCTGACCAGCCATAGCCATGAACGGCCTGCCCTCTGCATTAGGTGCAGGGTGGTAGAAGCTGCAGCTGGCACAGTCGGCACCATTGTTTGACAGACATGATGCTTGGTCCAGTTTGCTTGGTTTTGTTTCTGCCTTTGAAAGGCCTGCTCCAACAAAGCCAGACTTGGTAGCCACAGAGATCCAGAGAGGTGTGATCTAACAGAGTCTTTGTCCCACAGATCTGGGTTATGCGGTATTTGGTGCCCATGCTCACGCTGCTGTACCTGTGCTGTAAGGTAAGGCTGGTCTCACACTTTCTTTGCTGGGCAGCAGAGGGGCTTGTGGCATCCCCAGAGACTTCCTTTGAGTCTTGTGTTGGCGCTGATGAGAAAGGCGGTCTTTAAACTTGTAGTTTTTAGAGGTTAAGCGTTATAGTATAAAAGTCATTCAGAAAAGGAAAGACACACTTAGAAAAAGCCATTCCATTAGTTTCGACGCTTACTGAAAAGCAGATCCTGAAAATGTTTTGAGACAAATAAGGCATAAAAAAATTGGTTTCTGTAGAGTGAGAGGTTTTAAGGTAGGACCAACTTTAACCTGCACATTTCGTTAGATGTTTTCTCAGGAACTGGACACATGGGATAAACTGTAAGGTTAGTCTTTGGGGCCGGTGTGGTGGTACCCAATGGTGATCTTAACACTGGGTGTCTGGAGTGGGAGGATCCAGCATTCAAAGCCAGCCTGGGCTTCATAATGAGACCCAGACAAAAACAAGACAACAGAAAGAAAGAAAGATTGACCCTTCTCCCCAACCCAAAGACACTTTAATGACACAGAGAAAACTGTCATCTTTTCCTTTAACTGATTTGAAAGTGTTCTAAGACACCGCTCAGGGACACCTGTCATCGGTCATTTGGCCACTTAGTGATTCATTTGATGGTTTTTGAGGTTTACAGACCTTGAATTATCACCTGAGAAAATAGAGAAAACTTAATCCAATCGAACCTCTTG
The DNA here is from genome assembly GCF_943737965.1 of Phodopus roborovskii. Taxonomy (NCBI): domain Eukaryota; kingdom Metazoa; phylum Chordata; class Mammalia; order Rodentia; family Cricetidae; genus Phodopus; species Phodopus roborovskii. The sequence continues at coordinate 2,573,239 of NW_026126636.1, forward strand.
CCCTTTCTTTTTTTTTGGGGGGGGTGGGTGGGTTTTTGAGACAGGATTTTTCTGTGTAGCCCTGGCTGTTCTGGAATTCGCTTTGTACACCAGGCTGGTCTCGAACTCCTAGAGATCCACCTGCCTCTGCCTCCTGAGTGCTGAGATTAAAGGTGTGTGCCACCATCCTGCTCTCTCACCGTTTCTTAAACCAAAACCAAACTCAAACACAGCAAATGTTTTTGATGTTTTCCAGTGCTGTTTTAAGTTATAGCAGTGGACTGGAGGTTGCTATGGAGAGGCCCTGATTTGGCAGGTTGGCAAGAGTGAGCCCTCCCGCAGCTCGGCCTCCAGATGGGCCTGCTTCTATTGTAACATGAGGGTTTATAAACTGAAGGCTTCGGGCTTAGGAACTGCATTTGATAGTCTGTGTCCTATCATAACAGCTGCCATTAAAGGCACAGCCCACCAGCTCCTGGAAATTTATTCTTGTACGTAAATGAGTGAAACATGGTAAATGTTCAATGAGCGACTTGGCAGCTTCACCTCTACATGGAATTGTAAGGGTTAAACCCCCCACAATCTCAGCATTATTCTGTTGTCACCACTGTAGCTGTGGGAGCAGTACAGTATGGGACTAGGAACTGTGTGAATGTGTGTGTGCGCGCGCGTGTGTGTGCATATGGACATGCATGTGTACATAGATGTTTGTGTGTGTGCGCCTGCCTGTATGCATGTGTATATGTATCTACATGTGTATGTGTGCATATGTGTTTGTGGGTATGCTTGTGTGTGTGTGCGTTGAATTCTCCACTACTTGCTGAAGTTTGATGAATTTTTTTAAGCTGTTTAAGGACTTGGTGGTGATAAGATTAAGGAAGAGTTTAGAGGATAAATAACGCATGGTCTAGAGCTTTGGTTCTTAAACATGGTCCCCAGGCAGGCAGAAGCATCAGTGTCAGTGAACTAGGAAAGGCAAGATGTGGGTTACACTTGGGACCTCCTAAGCAGAAGTAGATGCCCAGCGGTGTGATGATGCGGATGGCATCAGGTTTGGGAGGCCTGATGCTGTGCTTCTCTGTCTTCTAGGACTTTGTCCCCGCTAACCATGTCCCGGGAGCTGACCTACACCAAGGATGGGGTAGCAAAATGCCTACCTTCTATGTCCTTGATGCTGATGGCTCCTCCCCTGTAACAGCCAGTCACTTCCCTGTACATTCCTATACCAGGCTCCACCTGGTGGGAGCAGAGTCCCCTCATCTCCACGAACCACTGCTGTAGGGGACCAGTGGGACTGGGAAAGCCACCACTGCCAGCAGCAGCCAGCAGTGGTCCTGGTCCTGGGGTGAGAGAACCGGGACTCTGATGAATTTCTCAAGACTGATGCTCGGGCCTTGGATAGCTAGCCTGATGCCTCTCCTCACTCTGTACAAAGTACTTTAGATACTTTATCCCAAACTTGCAAAGTAAAGCCGGGCATGGTGGCACATGACTTCAATCCCAGCATTGGGGAGACCAAGGCATTGGAACTCTGTTCAGTTGCCAGTCTACATATCGAGTTCCAGGACAGCCAGGGCTACTAGTGAGCAAGGCTCTGACGTTTGAAAAAGAATTGTAGCTGGGGTGCATGCCTTTAATCCCAGCAGAGGCAAGTGGGTCTCTGTGAGTTTGAGGCCAGCCTAGTCTACAGAGAGAAGAGTTCCAGGACAGTTAGACTATGTGGAGAAACCTTGTCTTGAGGGGGGAAAAAAAGTGAAGTATGAATTCAGAGAGAACATGAACAATATAGACATTGGGAGTTTTTCCCTGACACTAGGACGGTTTTCCATCTGTGCCAACTAGTAAGATTCTTCTGTCAGTGGTGTATTTATTCAAAGCCTGGTTTGAGTTTCACTGACAGTTATGATGTGCGTTGAGTTCTTTCCTCTACGATAATCCCATTCAAAGAGAAAAGCATGTGGTAGGCTCTGCAAAGCCAGAGATTAAAAACATTTACTATGTTCTTCATTATCTTATTGGATTGGTGAAATCCCAACTAATCTATTTCATTCTGTTAAAGGTGACATTTAGTTTTATTTGCATATTATTTATGGGGTTTCCCTCAGAATGCACCAGATTTTAACATTATTTCCATATCAGCAACTTTAAAGTTAAAAAGAAATATCCAATACCCATTGAATTCACACATATTCCAAAATTATAGCATTGTACTGGCTAAAATGTTGGTATTTTGTTTATTGTCAAGTAACAGGGACAACATACTTAATCTCCAAAGTACTTAGTAGAGTGAGTCAGGAGTTTGAGGCTAGCCTGAGCTACATAGTAAGACTGTCTCAAAACAACAAATAAAATTAATAGGGGAAGTGCTTGGTCACCATCTATTGGAGATAATTAAGATTTAATTGATTAATGAACTAGACCTTATGTTAGAGAAGTGATGGATAGAAATGTTCTTTTTACATCACGCCTGTGTAACCTTAAGTGACATGAGTTGACCCTGGCATAAATAACAAAGTCAAGTATATTAGATTCTCCTGGAGGGTCTGGTTTCCAGCTATTGTTTCCCATTGTGCCAGTATTTCTATTAACATCCATCAAACCACTTGCCCAGAACTCTAGCCGTAGAACGGTGTCATAGCACTGTGATGGCCAGGGGACTGAGTTTAGAAGCAGGCTCTGGGGCACAGCTCTGCTACTTCTAAGCCATCTCCCCGAGCCGCCGTGTCCATGCCAAGAGACAAATCTGCTGGTGATGCTCCCTGCTGCGCCTGTCGTGTGGGTTATGGTGAGGACAGGGTGTTTTCTGTATTGGAAGCCTGTAGAGTGTGTGTTGTTTGAAGGTGGGGGGTGCCTATGTGTATGCCTGTGCCCCACGTGCACAAACACCCACAGAGGCCAGGAGAGGGCAGCAGATCATGTGGAACTTGAGTTACAGTAGGCTGTGAGCTACCATGTGGGTGCAGGTCCCCCCTGAAAGAGCCACAAATGCTCTTAGTCACAGAGCTCTCTCTCTAGGCCCAACAGTGCCCCCCCCCCTTTAAGCAACATGACAGTCCATATGTAAACCCTAACAGAGCATCTGACCCTGCTCAGCTTAGCAGGAATGAATGGGGAATTCTCAGAGGTACCAGGTTTGGTTAGTTTGGCTTAGTTGTGCTTGGCTCCTGAGTACATGATACAGTTTCTCTTCCTGTGTTACCTCTTCTTGCTGACTGTTACACAGCTCCTTTTATTTTTAATTTCAGTCCTGGCCAGGAATGATGGATGAGCTCTCCGAGTTAAAAGAATTCTATGACCCAGATACAGTGGAACTGATGAACTGGATTAGGTAAGAGGAACTATTCAAGTTTAAAACTTTGAATGCCTTTCTTGAGTCAGCTGTATATTTCAGTTGTTTGGGGGAGAGAGTTTATCTTCTAATTGTGAAGAAACGTCATCTTTTTTTTTTTTTTTTTAAATCAAACTTTTCTTTAATACTCTGAATTTGGTAGACACTCTTACTAGCGACCCCAGCACTAAGGCAGAGGCAGAGCCATGAGTTCAAGGCCAACCCAGGCCACATAGTGAGACCCTGTCTGTAAACAACAAAAGTATTCTCTGCAGTTACATCCCCTGAAGGAAAGGAAATTCTCATTTGAAGTGGAAAACAGGATCAGAATATAAACTTCAACACCAGCAGAAGGGACAGTGGGATTTTATTTACCCATGAGGCTTAGCACTTGAGAGCATGCACTGTTCTTGTAAAAGACCCAAGAAGTCCCAGCACCCATACCTGGTGGTTAACAGCCACCTGGGAGTCTAGCTGCAGGGCCTCTGACTCCACCCCGGCCTCTGCACATAGATGTACACACACACACACACACACACACACACACATATACACACACACATACATACACACACACATACACACACACATACACACACACACACACAGATGCAGACACACACACATACATACATACACAGACACACATACACAGACACACATACAGACACACACATATATACACAGACACATACATACATAAACACATACACACACATAGACACACACATAACATACATACACACACTCACACACATATATAAACACACTCATACACACACGTAGACACACACACGCACATACACACACATGCACATGCACACACACACACACGCACACACATGTCAGGGCCTCTGACTCCCCCTCTACTCTCCCAAGCAGTTCATTCACATGCATACCCCACACTGATGTATGATGTACACACCCATGTTTAAAAACAAACACAACACCTTTTATAGAATTCTATTTAACATGTTAAAATTTAGTGTCTACTCTTTGCTGATCTTTATTGTTCTCATCTGAATCCTGTTCAGACTTGCTGTGAACACTAACACACACATGAAAGTGTCCTTTCCTTGAAAGTTTTAAATTACCAGTCACTGCAGGCTTCACGGAACTTCACACTGCTCAAGTTCTTAGTTCAGAGAAAATTTTATTTCATCTTACTTAAAACATTTTCCTTAGCCAGGCATAGTGGCTCACACCTTTAATCACAGCACTAGGGAGGCAGAGGTAGACAGATCTCTTGAGTTTGAGGCCAGCCTGGTCTACATAGAGAGTTCCAGAACAGCCCGGGCTACATAAAGAGATCCTGTTTCAAATTTTAAAAACTAATTAATTAATTAAACAAATAAAGTACTACACACCCCCAAGTCCCTGGCCCAGACAGGGTTTTTGTGTGTAGTCCTAGCTGTCCTGGAACTCACTCTGTAGTCCAGGCTGGCCTTGAACTCACAGAGGGATCTTTTTTCTTCTTCTTCTTCTTTTTCCTCTTTTGCCTGAACTTGGTTGCTTGAGCTCATCCTCCAGTCTCAGTATGAAGCTAACGCGTTTACCAATTCTGTTCAGGAACCCTGACTCTCACTAGCAAAGACACACTTTGATACCTAAGCGACATGCCTATACTCTGTGGAGCCAGCTGTCCTGCTTTAAGAGCAGGACTCGCCTGTCTGTACACAGGCGAGTCCTGAAGGCCTCATCCACTGTGTCCATCGCTTAGGATTTTAGCAGCAGCCTCGTGGGTACCTGCCACAACTAGTGCTTACTGGCCAGTACCAGTTAGTACTGCACCAAGTTAAGAGATGGCAACTGCTTGCTGCTTAGGTCCCCTGAGCACCGTGCATGGCTTCTATAGAGACTTAGTCTAAATGTCTGTGTGGCTATGGTCTCAGTGTCAAACTGCTCGTTAGACTGGACAGGAGGGTAATTTTTGACAGTTTCCGGATCAGGGGAAATGACACTTGGTCCTTATTTATTAACCTTAAGTCATGATGGGTAATATGGAAGTAAACAATTGTTTCAGTATTTATTGTAAATATAAATACACATCTAAAGAAAAGCTAGTTACTTTTGTGCTAACTAATCAATTAGATATTTATAACTTGTGCATATGAAAGCAAGGCTGGTCCTCCCTGTCTGCATATCTTTTAAAAATGTATTGCATATGCATTGGTGTGAGGGGGTCAGATCCCCTGGACCTGGAGTTACAGACAGTTGTGGGCTGCCACATGGGTGCTGGGAATTGAACTTGGTTCCTCTGGAAGAGCAGCCAGTGCTCCTAACCAGCGCCTCTGTATTTTTTTAAGGATTTATTTTACCTTTATTATGTGCATTTGGGGATGTGTGCTGGTGTGGGATGCCTCAGAATCTGTAAAAGGGTGTTGGGTCCCCTAGAGCTGAGGTTGTAGGACATTGTGAGCCACCCAGCATGGATGCTGGGAATTGAGCTCCTGTCCTCTTAGCCACTGAGCCCCTTCTCCAGCACGGGTCCTCTGTATTTCTAGCACGACCCTGTTGAAAGTGGCACCATGGGCTGCATCTTGTAGGTGGTGGCTCTCCTCTCCCTGGGCTATCCTTAGCATCTCCGCCTGAGTTCCTTGGCTAATTATGTCCAGACGATGGCAGTGGAACCCAGGCTTCTCTGACTATCATTATTTTCGAGTTTTCCCCTCAGAAATGTATATCTAAGGCAGTATTTCTGGTTCTGCAGAAGTATGGGTGAGGTAGGTGTATTCCGGGTGTAAAGAAGGCAGCACCAGGCTGCTCTTCCCTGCTGGGTGCTGGCCTTGGCATCTTTGAGCCCCGTTAGCTAACAGCGTCTTTACTGGCGTACTCTTTTGACTTGTTAGCTGGTTGGCTTTCTCCTTTCCTCATTCTCAACAACTGAAAATTTCATATTGTCTAAAAATATTAGTGCCATTGTCATGTAATCTTGCCTGTTTTCTCTGAAAATTCCTCAAATTGAAATGATTTTTTTTTTTTTTTTTTGTAAAAAAAAAAAAATAGCTGCTTGGCATGTTTGTAAATTAAGCTTAAGTGATGATGAATGTATGCCAAAGTAGGGTCTATTTAGACACAAAATATGTTTGTTTAAATCAACATTCAAATCAGCTGTGGTCGGCAGGCTTCGATTCTCCCTGCAAGGGAGTACATTTAATATTCTTATTTTCTTAGTACTGCAGGTTGAACCTAGGACTTCGTTCTGCTAGGCAAGCATCATTCTACGACTGGGTGCCGTCCCCAGACCTCTTTTTGCTTTATCTTTTGAGGTGGGGGGGTCTCCTAAAGTTGCCCAGGCTGGCCTTGAACTCACTCTGTAGCTTGCGCCTCCTGCCTCAGCCTCCCCGGGAGCCTATGCTACCACATGCTGCTTTGATGTCCCTTTAACCTGCTCTTATCCTCCTGTTGGCTTTGGTTTCCCTGAGGAGACTGGTCACAGGCTGTGTGTCTGCTGCCAGGAGAGAAGACTGGACACAGTGTGGTCACCTGCGTGCTTACCACCCCGACTGTCCTTTGTCAGCACAGCTGTGATGGCGTCTTCTAGAGCAAGAGGGGACGCTCGGGTTCAAGATGGCTAGCCAGCCAGCGGTCTTCCATGCTAGTGTACGAAGATTCTATTAGAGTGTGGAGAGGAGGCTTAGCCATCAATCTGTCACCACACCCCCACCCCTCTGGCTCTGCTCTGTGGGAGCCACACACCTGCCCCAGGGTTCACTGCTGAACTCCAGGGCCGTGGGTGTCTGGCCTTCCAGACACCCGTGGGTTGACTGATGAGGACATAGAGGAAGATGGCATCGCCTTGGTGGGAGTTAGTGTCTGTCCCTCTTAAAGGAGCCCAGCTGTGTTTTCCTAGGAGAGAGAGCCTCACCACAGGACTCGTGAAGGGGCCGAAGGGCTGGAGTCCTGTGAGCGCATTGGAAGCCTTTACATTATAAAGCTCTCACACCTGAAGCTGCGTGCTTATTGGTACAGTTCAGTAGCTTCTCTGTGGGTCCCAGCTGTGCACACGGGACACCAGGGTACACATGTGAACACGGGTGACTGTCCATGACACTGCCTTTCATTGAAGCAGATGGGTCTACCTGCCGGCCCTGCCGTCTGTGTGTTCATTCATTCATTGGTTTTTCTGAGACAGGGTCTCTCTGTGTGGCCCTGGCTGTCCTGGAACTCGCTCTGTAGCCCAGGCTGGCCTCAAACTCACAGAGCTCCCACAGAGCTCCGCCTGCGTCCGCCTCCCGAGTGCTGGGACTAAAGGTGTGCGCCACCACCGCCCTGCAGTCCCCATGTCCTCACTTCACTCAGCCTCACAGTCCAGACCGTCACGAGTGCAGGCGGGAGGTGTCTGGGATTTGACTTTCCTGATGGAACAGACGTGTAAATTTATAACCCAGGAGTGCCAGGCCTGTAATCCCAGCACTTCCCTATATTCCCAGTACTTGGAGGCGGAGCCAGGAATGCTGTGTGCTCAAGATCACTCTGAGCAGCACAGTAAGTTGACGGTCATCTTGGGATGTATGAGACCTTTTATTTCTTTCCTCTCCTCCTCCTTCCTTTTCCCAGGCGGGGCCTTGCTCTGTAGCCCTAGCCTTGGGCCACAACTCCATTTTATATAAAGGCATGTTAGCCTGCAAGGACCTTTTGTGGAGATCAGGTCCCCGGGTGTGTAGCCCCAGCTACCTCCCAGTGCCCGTGTGAGAGCTGGGGTTGCCTCTGTCTCTCTGCTCTGAGCCTGCCCATGTGCTCAGGTGCAGTGTGCCTTACCTCCGAGCAGCTTCCAAGAGTGTCCTCCTCGCTGACACTGGGCACAGAGATTAGATCCCTGGGCCATTCTGCCTTTTTGTGTCTCTTTCAGCAAAAGCCAGGCGGTGCCACTACAGACTTTGTGTTACTGAAAAGCATGTTTACTCCAGCAAGGGTGACAGTGACAGCTGCCCAGCCAGGCCGTGCCTTGTGCCTGTCTATCCTGGAAGGCAACATTTTTGCTGCCTGGAAATTTTATTGTGCAATTAAGAGGGATCTGTAGATGGGGTTATTTTGAAAGATGGCACTTTAATGACTTGCGTTCAGGAGACTGTTACTAGACGTAGTCTCTCTGCAATCAAGAAGCTTCCCATGTGTAGCATGTTCTCAACACAACTGAAAAGCACACGCTGAATTGCCTTGCTTTTAATCAAAGGAGAAAGAGGTGTGTGTGTTTTAAAGATGACGCTGTATAGGTCAGACTTTAAGTGCTGGTGAGCCGCTTATCCATTAAATGTGTGTGTGTTTGCCTGCCAATATTCTATGTATGTGCACCATGTGTGGGCAGAGTCCAGAAAGGGACGTCAGATCTCCAGAACTGTAGCTACAGACGTGCGCATTCCCATGTGGGTGTTGGGAATTGAACCAGGGTCCTCTGGAAAAGCAGCCAGGGCTCATAACCACTCCAGCACCCCACCCCAAAACCATTTCTCCTATCTGCATAATCCTGTAAATTATTTGAAGTGTTTCATTAGCCCGTTAGTCCGGTGGTAATTAACCTGTTGCAGGTTGGCACTTCAAGACTGAATGAAATGGGAGCTACCTGTGTCTCCTGCTCTACCTGACATGGAAGGAAGCAGCCCTTCCCGTGTAGTCTAAGTCCATATGTTAGTGTAGACTGACGGCAGGGGGGGTGGATGGCTCATCACATTGAGAGGATCCAGGGGGAGTGAAGACTGGCCGGGAAATAATGGCTCCGCCTTCATTATATCTGTTCCCTTTAGCAACTTTGGTACAGTCTAAAATTCACAGTATAACTAAAATTTAGACTCTAAATGGAGTTTGGAAGACAGGCAAGGCCCAGGACAAGAGTTAAGTGAGCTTTAATTTCAGTAAGCTGAATTCCCCAAGTTCTCTACCTCCACAGGCCTTTATTTAAGCCCTCCCTTGCCTCCCGTTCCTCTGCTGGGGTGGGACCACTGTCAAACTTCCCTGTAAATCTCGGATCTGGGGGACAGAGCAAGTATCTCTCTGGTCCGCATCCCTGGGTCTGCTTAGAATGCTGGCAGCCCCGCCAGGCCAGCCAAGCTCATGCTGAAGGGTTAGACTTCAGTGAGGCCGAGGGCGGGTGCAGATGGGTGTCTGTCATTTCCCCCGCCCCTCATTGTAATTCCATCCCGTCTTCGCCCCTCACCCGAGAGGCCTTATTGGAATGCAACAGTCTACGAATGTCATGGTTAGAAAGGAACCTCGGATTTTCTAAATGTAATTTATTTGTAACTGTCATCACTCGAAGCATAGCGTGTCTTGCCCCCAGACAGCCACAGGCCTTTATTGGCCTGCGTTCAGGCTGTATTCCTAGTGTTAAATTGAAATAAAGATAGGAATGTGAGGAGGCGTCTCAGAGCTGTGCGGCAGCAGAGCAGGTTGCGGGCCTTGCTTCCGGAAGACTGAAGCCACCCGCTCTGGCTTTCTTTTTAAGTTTCAGATAGTCTTCAGGATTACCTCCATGGCTTAGCACAGATCAACAGCCCCCTGTCTCTTTTCTTCTTAGTCTTCTGTTCTGTTTTTGAGACAGGGATTTTCTGTGCAGCACTCTGCTTGCTGGCCTGGAACTCCCAGAGATCCACCTGCCTCTGCCTGTCTCAGAGTGCTGGGGTTAAGGGTGTGTGCACAGTTACGCCAACAACCCTCTTCCTTCCTTCCTGCCTACCTGCTTTCCTTCCTTCCTGCCTTCCTTCCTTCCTGCCTACCTGCTTTCCTTCCTTCCTGCCTTCCTTCCTTCCTGCCTTCCTTCCTTCTTTCCTTCCTTCCTTCCTTCCTTCCTTCCTAGTTTTTTGAGACAGACTTTCTCTGTGTAGCAGCCCTAGCTGTTCTAGAACTCACTTTGTAGACAAGGCTGGCCTTGAACTCATAGAGATCCCTGACTGCCTCTGCCTCCAGAATGCAGCCCTCCTGTTTCTTAACTCAAAGATGTCTTGGGATGTTCCTCGTGAAAACATCCTCCTTTGGGGCAGAGGCTGGAGGGTTGCAGCTCCCAGCTTTCCCCAGAAGGACTGAGTTAAGTCAGCTACAGGCTTTTATTTTGCCAGACACATCTATGATCACATCACCCAAGAAGCTGAGACAAGAGAGTTGTGATTTAAAGGCTAGCCTGGGCTATGAGCAAGACTCACTGTCAAAATTTAAAATGAGAAGAAAACAGATCCTTTCCCTCCTGGGCTGAGGGAAGGGAAGGACCTTCCATGTGGTGTCTTCCTACGTTCCCTGTCATGGCTCCTCACAGCCTTCGAGGAAACAAAGAGTCATCAGAAAACAAGTTTGTGGGGTAGTCTTAGGGTACGCCACATTACACTGGAAAACAAGTTCATGGGGTAGCCTTAGGGTACCCCATACTATTTAAGCTTTGGCTTTGCGAATTGTTTTCTTTATCAGGGTTAAGGGTGAAGGCTATTCCCATGTTGAATAACCCTCTCTGAGACGGGGATCTACTGCTTAGAGGCGGCTTCCCAACTCTGCATTTATGGTTGCGGGCTTTTTTCTTCAGATGTCATCTGCAGTAAATACTGGATTCTCTGTGTTTCATTTTGATTTTCCAACCACATGGAACTGAGTCACAATCAATTGTGTTTCTCTGACTTCTTGCTTATGTTATTTTATTACCTTTTTGTGTATGTTTCTGCAAGTATATATGAGTATGTATATGTAAGTATATATGTATGCACAGATAAATATATGCAAATACATATACATACATATATACACATACACACACATACATATGCATTGTGATGCATGTATATGCATCATATGTATGCATGGCTTGAGGCCTGAAAATGGAACCCTGTCCCCTGGAATGGGAGTTGCTGGCAGTTGTGAAGCACTGAGCAGGTGCTGGGAATTGAACCTGAGTCCCCTGCAAAAGCAGTCCGTGTCCTTAACCACTGAGCCATCTCTCCAGACACCTCTCATGTCTTACTTTACTCTCAGCTGCAGCCTGTGAGATCTTGTGTTGGACTTCACCTCTCTGGGCAGTGGTAGAAGAGCATCCTACAGACTGTGGGCTCAGGAGCTAGCTCCTGCCTCCTAAACACAGTCCGACCATCACAAAAGCCAACCCTTCAAAGTGGAGAGTAAGACGCTCCTCAGCCCTTGTTCTAGTGAGCAGAAAACAGATAGGAAGTGGGCTAAAGGTGAGGTGAGAAGTTCCTGAGCCCTAGGCAAGCCTGGGCTACATGTCCTAAAAATGTCAACATGAACAGGTTTGAGTCATTCATGTGACCCCCGCCCCCAATCTTCATACTCCCCTTCGGAGCTGGCTGGTTCTGAGTCGGGAGATGTTGTCTTCTTGGAAATGTTAGTGTTGGGGTTAATCCACACTCTGAACCCTTCTAGCTCTAACACACCAAGAAAGGCAGTGTTCGCTGGGAGCATGCAGTTGCTGGCTGGAGTCAAGCTGTGCACGGGCCGGACCCTAACCAACCACCCACACTATGAAGACAAAAGCCTGAGAGAGCGGACCCAAGCGGTGAGGCCCGACTTTGCCTGTGCTCACTTTCCCCTCCCAGTCCTGCCTCCCTGTGTCATGATGAGGGGCTGTATGCTACACACCTCCAGCCAGAGCGTAAGGGCCTGGGCCGGCGTCTTCCGCTCTGCCTTGTAGGGTGGGTACAGCACATGCCCCTCTTAGGTAGGGAAAGGACAGATGGGATAAACCCCCTGGGGTGTGAGGGAGGCAGCGTTCAGGCCAAAGCCCCTGGAGCTTGTGATTTCGGAAGGAAGGAAGTGGAGGCATACTGGTTATCTGTGGGCCATTTCTGGTGTGTGCATTCGTGTGTGTGTGTGTGTGTGTGTGTGTGTGTGTGTGTGTGCACACGCGTGCATTCGTGTGTGTGCTTGTTGTTGCTGTTTGTTTAAATAGGCAATACAGCCACGTAGTTCAAAGTTCAGAACATATAGAAGGGAATGGTCCAAAACATATTCATACCATCCCTATATCCTAGCTACCGACTGCCTTCCCAGGAGGCAAATAGCGTGTGCGTGGGTGTGTGGGTGGGGGTGGGTGTGTGTGGAGGTGGGGGTGGGGGTGGGGGGGTGGGTGTGTGTGGGGGTATGTGCGGGGTGTGGGTGTGTGCGGGTGTGTGGGTGTGTGGGTGGGTGGGTGGGTATGTGCGGGGGTGTGCGTGGGGGTGTGGGTGTGGGTGTGCCCTTGAGTGCAGTGCCCACAGAGGTCCGAAGAGAGCATCCGACCCCACTGAAGCCTGTGGTACTCCAACCAAGGTCAGCAGCCCTTTTCCCGCTTGCTGTGGTGGGAAGCCAGGTCTCCCCCTTAGACACACATGTGCCCAAACAGTACCACCAGCCTGCTTGTGTTGTTGACCGGGTCATGTTTACTCATTCTTAGAGTTATCGCCTGATAAAGATATTTAAAAACCTAAAATGATTCACTCTGAGTCCAGCTCTTCTTGGCATCCATACTAGATATGCTCAGTGCGACTCCTGTTCCCTCCTCCTGTTAAATAATTACAATATCAATGTGGAAATTCCCTATGCTCCTACGCCAGACTGTGATGACAGGACAAGAGTGGCCTGGACAGCAAGGGGATTTGAGTGCCAGGTCTTCACCCCGCCCCCTGGGGATGGATGCTCCCTCCCTTCCTCTATTGACTCCCAGGCTGTGTGCCCTTTTCCGTTTTTACCCCGTTTTGAAGGTCTATCAGATATACGCCAAGAGGTCCCCAGAGGAAGTGCACTCGCTCCTGAGGTCCTTCGGCACCGACTTTGTCATCCTAGAAGACAGCATCTGCTATGAACGCAGGCACCAGAGGGGCTGCCGGCTGCGCGACCTGCTGGATGTCGCTAACGGACACGTGAGCATGCTGCGTCTTCACCTCTGGGAGCTGTCAGGGAGGGTGGAAATCCAGCGTGATGTAGGTCGCTTTAGACCATATGTGCTAGTGACCGTATGAGTCAGACGTCCATCGTCCATCGGTAGAAGCCCTGCTCCTTAGTGACTGACAGCAGGCACTGGGCCAGGGGACAGGGAGGCCCGGCCTGCAGTTTGACTCAGGAAGGGCACCTCTCGCCTTTGGCTGTTTTGCCTGATTCAGCACTGCCTACGTTTTATTTGTAAAGAGTATTTTTCTGCTCTATGCAGCACATCTGCCAGTAAACACACTGCTCCAAAACATCCCCTTGGCACATCTTTAAGTGTCAGGCAGTGGGTCACCCCTTTTTCCCAAGCCCTGTGGCCCACACATCCTGCTCCCTCTTGTCCTCCACCCACACACAGCCTCAGGGTAGCTAAACTTGCCCTCCACAGAAGAGCAAGCTGTGTCTCCCTCAGAGAAAGGGAGATTCCCTTGGAGCTGAGCCAGGTCACTGTAAACATGGTCTTTGTCCTTTTGGGATGCGGTGTGACTAATGGTGTGGGGTAACTAGCCTATATCTGAAAACAGCCTGAAGGCGAGAATTAGAAATTCAGAATTTTGCCCAGTGAAAGTAATATAAGCAGTAACTACCTTGAATTTGGAGGCTGAGCGGAACACACACCTGTGAGTGTGTGAGCCTGTGGGTAGCTGTTCCTCACTCTGCGTCTGAGTTGGGGAATTTTCCCCTGTTGTTAGAGTTCTCTGTGTTTAACTTTTGTGGATGGGAAAGGATAGTGTGCTTCTAGGAACAGGGTGGCCCAGTTAGCTTTTCGGTGCTGTGACAAATACCATGAGTAAAGCAACCTGGAGAGGCTGTGGTAGCTTGAAAAAAAGAAAAAAAAAAAAAAAAAACCGGCCCCCAGAGGAAGTGGCACTATTAGGAGGTGTGGTCTTGTTGGAGGAAGTGTGGCACTGTGGGGGTGGGCTTTGAGGTCTCTGTTGCTCAAGCTTCCCTCAGTGTGACACTGAGACCACTTCCTGATCAAGATGTAGCCAGCACCACAGCTGCCATGCTATCCTCCATGATGGTAACGAACTGAACCTCTGAAACTGTAAGGGAGCCACCACAATTAAATATGTCCTTTATAAGAGTTGCCATGGTCATGGTGTCTCTTCACGGCAATAAAACCCTAACTAAGACAAAGGGGATGGATTTATTTCATCTTACGGCTTACAGTCCTTCATGAAGGGAAGTCAGGGTAGGACCTGAAGCGGAGGCTATGGAGGTACACTGCTTACCGGCTTGCTCCTCCTGGCTTACTCAGCCTACTTTCATGTAGAACCCGGGGCCACCAGGTGAGGGGTGGCACTGAGGACACCCACAGTAGACTGGTCCCTCCCACGTCCATCAGCAGAAGACACCATAGACTTGATTGCAGCAAACCTGATGGAGGCTGTCCTTCACTTAACGTTCTGTTGTCACAGATGACTCTGGTCTTGTCACATTGACGAAAGACTAACCAGGCAGGACACAGGGAGATCTGAGTTCTGCTTCTGCTCCGCCATTAGTGGTGACACATCTCGTGACACGGAATTCTTTCTAGCCGTGCTTCGCTCTTTGGGTAGAGGAGAGTGAGGTGGGCCATCTGGTCTCTGAGTAGGGTTGACATTCAAACACCCTTTACTGACCATTTTCACCCAGAAAGCCCAGCACCTACCCTGATTCTTACTGCCTTTATAAATGTGACTATTTCTTTCCAGTGGGTATGGTGACGGATGCTTTCAGTACCAGCTTTCATGAAGCTAGAGCAAGAGGATTAAGACTTGTAAGCCAGCCTGGCTCCCCCCGCCCCAGGATATAGGCTGGATGCAGTGGTACATGTCTTTAATCCCAGCACTCAGAGGGCAGAGGCAGGTGTATCTGGAGTTCCAGGCTACCTAGGGCTACAAAGAGAGAACCTGTTTCAAAATTAAGCAAAGCAGTAAACAAAAGCCAGCATGGATGGGTAGATGCATAGGCAGGTGGGTGGATGGTTGGATGGATGGATGGATGGATGGGTGGATGGATGGGTGGATGAATGCATAGATGGATGGATGGGGGGGTGGATGGATGGATGGATGGATGGATGGATGGGTGGGTGGGTGGATGGATGGATGGATGGATGGATGGGTGGGTGGGTGGGTGGGTGGGTGGGTGGATGGATGGGTGGATGAATGCATAGATGGATGGATGGGGGGGTGGATGGATGGATGGGTGGGTGGGTGGGTGGGTGGGTGGGTGGGTGGATGGATGGATGGATGGGTGGATGAATGCATAGATGGATGGATGGGGGGGTGGATGGATGGATGGATGGATGGATGGATAAGGCCTTACCACCATCACTCAAGTTGTTTTGGGGTTTATTTTGGTTTCAGGAGATGGATGGGCCAGGAGAGAGTGACCCCGACTTGAGACCTGCAGACCACCCTCGCTTCTGTGAGGAGATTAAGAGGAACCCACCTTCCTACGCAGCTCACTTCACTAGAGTTTTCCAGAATAAGACATTCCATGTCTACAAACTGTCCAGAAACAAGTAACTGTTCATTCTTAAACCACAGTGCATCTACAGCCGACTGAGACGGTGTCTGTGAGTCAGGAGCAGGGCGTCAATGCTAAGAGTGGAACAGCTGCAGACAGCCCTGCCTTCATCCAAACCCTTTTCCATCCTGTCTGTCTTTTCCATGAGTGTCCTTTAGTCTGTTTACCTGCCCAAGGCTGGTTGGAGATTTTGCCACCAAAGGAATCATGTGTGGCCCACTGGTGGCCTGGAAAATGATGGCCCATTTAAGATCTGAAATACTGGTGATTTTCAGTGAACCCGAGCCAGTTATGAATGAGTGTAGTTGACAGGCTGCACGGCTCAGTTATTGATAAATCTTCACCACTGAGACCAACCGGTGGCTTTTTAAAAGCTTATTGTCCCGTCTCGTTAAAATTTTATAACACTTCCCAATTTACCATGATTTCACGTGTGAAGAAACACATCATGTTAGGTCTTCAAAATGTCACATGTGTGGGATAGACTGAGAGCATGTATGTGTTTTAATTCTGGACACAGCAGTCAGGGTGCTCCTGGGCTAAGTGTGATGGCACACTCATTTAATCCCAGCACTCGAAGCAGGAGCAGGCGGATCTCTTGAGAGTTCAAGGCCAGCCTGGTCTATACAGTGAGTTCTGGGCCAGCCTGGGCTCTGTAGAGAGACCCTGTCTCAAAGCAACAAAGCCACAGGTGCCATTCTAGAGGTCTTAGAGGGGCAGAAGTGCATGTAGCCAGGTAGCCTGTGCTACTGTTACAGGCTCATTTTAAAACCCATTTGTGCTATTTAGTCTCTCTTGCAAGTAAAATAGTAGTTTTGCTTCATTTCTTACTCATTTCAATGTACTGGGTTTGCAAAACTTTGTAAACTTTTTGTGTTTTTAGCCTTTGTATTTTTTCATACCCTAGAAACTCGCAAGGTATGGTGGGTTTTTTAGATGCTGTATCTTGACCCCTGAAATTGAGTGTGGTGTTTTCATACCCTTTGACCTGTGGTCTCCAGTCTTCCCTCTCGGCACCAGAGATGCCACTTTCCTCCCTAAGAGGTGACCAAGTGCCTCCCAGCTGCGCTTTACTGTAAACAGCAGAGAGGGGTAGTATACCTGCTCAGAGCTTTTTTGATAATTGCTTTTGTAATTCATTTCTAATGGTGGGGGCATGTAAAAGCTGCTGATACAGGCATATTGTCCACTTAATTAAATCAAGATAGCTAATGAAATTAACTTTCTCTCCTTCTCTTGCCATTTGGAAGTGATTTAAATGTTTCTCCTCACGTGTTAGTGCAATAAATCCCCTTGAGCATCGGGTCGGAGAGCAGCACGTGCTCCCGTGATTTGCTGTTCGGTTACGATTTAAGTAGCTTTCAAAACGGCACTTCATTGTCTCATCAGGCTCAGGGTTTTTATGCAAAACTCATTTAAATTAGACATCAACAGCTAGGTTTTTAAATTGGGCCACTGGAACTTTGGAACCCTGCCTTTTCTGGACCCCTTAATAAGGTTGGAGACCACTGCAATTTGGGGTAAGCAGCAAGAAAACATGTTCATCAATGCCAAAACTTTAATGTAGCCAGCAATGTCGCATGCCTGACACAGCTGCCAGAGCTGGTGGTAGAACATTCTGGGCCAGTGCCTTACTTGTAAGGGAAAGCATGGACGGGTAAGGCACAATGTATCAAGACCCCGCCACTGTTGCTTAGTGGCTGAGTTTGCATTTGTTTTAAACATTCCTGAATGTGTTTCACAGTCAGTGTTTGGCATCTTGGTATCCAAGAGCCATGGACTTAACTTGGATGCACACCCTTACCGTGGTGACAGTCACACTTTCTCCACAGCGCCATTGCTGCCAGCCCGTTTTCCTAAACACTGAGAAGTGCCAAACCCAGTCTCCACACAGGCGCTCTGCCCGAGACACTGTGATGTGTACAGGACAAGTTTTTACTCTTGGTGAGCAAATCTTTCGACAAATCATGTTTGATACTTTTAGCTCTGATCAGGACGTTAGCTTGTGACCTCATCATCGAGCACACGGGAGGAAAGAGGGCCCACCCTTGGCTGTTGCCCCCAGCCAGCCAGGCAGGCTGAAGCTGGAACCCTGTAACCCTCACTCCTTGCTGTTGGGGCCCGGGAACTGTTACTTCTGGCTGATAGCATTGAGCTGTGGCTCTAGAGAGAGCAAGCACTAGGCTTCGCTGCTGAGTTCCAGGAAGAACCTCTAAGTACAACAGAACTTAATTAACTCCACTCGGGACTCCCTGAGCCTCAGGGCTCCAGCCCTGTTGGAAGCC
Organism: Phodopus roborovskii; assembly: GCF_943737965.1. Classification (NCBI taxonomy): domain Eukaryota; kingdom Metazoa; phylum Chordata; class Mammalia; order Rodentia; family Cricetidae; genus Phodopus; species Phodopus roborovskii. The sequence goes on from NW_026126636.1 coordinate 2,591,239, forward strand.
ACCTGCTGCAAACCCGTGCCTGGCTCCAGTCATAGTCCAACCCAGATCTCTGGGTACACCTTCTGCTTCTGACCGTAAGTACAGAGCCCAAGCACAAGAGGGCTGGGGTGCCACTTGCCAGAGTGCTTGCCTGGCCTCGCTCAAAGCCCTAGGCTTGATCACCAGCTAGCACTGCAGAAAAACAGACACACCGACTGTCAGACAGATACTTTTGCAAAAAAAAAAAATGTAAATGGGATACTTTGGTAAGGTCGGTTTCTCATGAAAATTGCTTTTAAATGTGACACGCCTGGGTCTGGGGAGATGATTCAGTAGTGTATGTGAGCTGTGCAGAAGACCCTTGTTCCATTCCCAGCACCATGTTAGCCAGCTCACAACTGCCGGTGACTCCGGCTCCTGGGGACCAGTGCCTTCTTCAGGCCTCAGCAGGCACCGCACTCACGTGCCCATTCCCACACAGAGCCAGAGTTAAAAGGGAAGGGGAAGTAGTCTTTAGAAGTTAAATGTGATCAGGAAAGTTATGAAGCATAGGGGGATAAAGGTGAAGGGCATGAATGGGCTTAGAACCCTCATTGCCACGCCCATCTTTCTAATGTCTCGCTGGAAGCTGGGCAGGTGGCTCCATGGTGGAGAACTTGCCTAACGCTGCATGAGGTCCTGGGTTCTGTTCCCAGCACTGGCGGGAAAACGTTCTTCCCAAATCCTGGGGTTGGTGTGATTTATGCCAGAAAGAACCGCAGGCAAGGACTCCCGTGAAACAAAAGCCTCTGGCTTCTCATCAGAATATCAGCGAGTGAACGTGCTGCTGTCCACCACTGGTGACAGCTCCCCCATTATCCATTAGACAGACAGTTATTGCTGCCATGGCCGACAGACAGAGGTCTGGCTAGTAACCAGGACAGCCGCCCCACCGCTTGATTTCCGGTGTGTTAGCCGAGCATAACAACAGCGCCACTAAAGATACGAAGGTATTCCCCCAAAATGCAGCTCATCTTTAGCCAAAGTGTACTTGAAACATTGGTTTTAAATCTCAGCTGGGGGCTAGAGGAAGAGCATGAAGTGTTCTGGGATCCTGTCTGTCTTATCAAACATCTACCGCTGCTCCAGCCATGGCAGCCTGTGACTGTGGGTCTGCTGTCAGGTCGGGGCAGCGGCTGACCTTCCGGTGTGTGGCACGTGCTGGGGAAAAGCTTAGAAAGAGCGTTTCTAATTTGTTGTACTGAATTGTATGGAGATTATATACTAAATAAAGCTCTTTTCAATGATCCCCAGTGCCTTGTGTTGCTTGAAGGTCAAATTAGAGGGCACAGATCTGTGAGATCTGTGCCAGTAAATCACCAGTGATGAGGGCGTCGTGGTTCTGTCCCATTGCCAAGCTCTCATTCTCTCTCAGTCTCCTCTCCCCCCTCCTCGAACCTTGCTGGGTAGCCCAAGCTAGCCTCCAACTCAGGACTCCCCTGTGTCAGCCTTCTGAAGGCCGGGCTTACAGGCCTACATCACCACACCCAGCTGTATAAAAACATTAAAGATTTGCTTATCTCATGCATATGGTATTTTGCCTGTGTGTATGTTTGTATATTACATTCAGTGCCCGTGGAAGCCGGAAGGAGGCACCAGATCCCCTAGAACTGGAGTTATAGGTGGTTGTGAGCCGCCATGTAGGCGATGGGAAGCAAACCCTGGCCCTCCAAAAGGGCAGCCAGCGCTCTTAGCTGCCTACATAAATACATAACAAAAACATGGTGGATAAAAGTACTACCAGACAAGCACAAAGACCCATGTAAAAATCCAGATGCAGGAGCTGGGGAGATGGCTCGGTGGTTAAGAGTACTGGCTGCTTTTCCAGAGGACCGGGGTTCAATTCCCAGCTCATGACTGTCTGTAACTCCAGTTCCAGAGGTTCTAATACCCTCACACATGTAGGCCAAACAAACACCAATGTACATAAAATACAAAGAAATCATAAATAGATGAAGTGAACGCATCTTAAAAATAAAATCAAGACCTATGTGTGTCTCTCTGTTTGCGAGCACGAGTGGGGGGGTGGGAAATGGGGAAAGGGCTCCTGACAAAGGCAAAGACTGACAGATTGCTTTCGGAATGCCGTCACTTTGTGCTGTGTGATTGACATGCGCAGATGTGTGCACATGCCCAGAAGTGCATATTCATAAAGGGGGGGACATGGCTGATTGAGTGTGGATGTGCAGGAGAGGGAGAGGGGTGCAGGGAAGTGATTTCAGGCCCCGCACAATAATTAGAACAGCAGTGTGCTAATTAAGACCCATAAATTGAATGAAACTATTAGCATTTTCTCTCAGAAGAAAAGGTGGGCTTTTCCCCAGGAAATGACACCTGTGAGCAATTATCTCTCTTATTATTGCCACTAAGATTATTTACATAAGCGGTGCTCATTTAGTGCTCAATGGTGTGGGTTTTATTGCAGCACCTGATCTCACCCTGGAGGTTGTGGGTAATGGTCAGTGCAGCCATTAAGAGGAAGCCCTCTGTATGGTGGTCTGCTGTCTTTGTGAGCAGTGGTCTTGCCTGTTTAGTGAAGAACGTGTCTCAGTCTTTTATGTGTAGGGGTGCTTGTCTGTGCATGTGTGTGCAGTGCCAGCAGAATCCAGGAGAGGGCAGCAGGTCCCCTGGAACGGAACTGGCATTACAGATAGTTACGAGGTGCTGGCAATTGAACCTAAGTCCTCTGGATGAGCAGCCAGTGCTTTCAACCACTGAGCCATCTCTCCAGGCCAGATCTCAGTGTCTTCACACATCTGTAAGAGCCTCTTGGGTTGCAGACACCAAGAGTGTAAGAATTTACCTCGTCCTCTGGACCAGGAGGATATCTAATGATAAGGTACTAGAAAAAAATGTTTTATGATACTAATATGAAAGAAGAAGATGGCAAAGCTGGGTGTGGTGGTCCACACGTGCAGTCTTATCATTTTGTAAGACTGAGGTAAGATGATCACTGTAAGTTCACATCTATTCTGATCTGTGAAGTGAGTCCAGGTCAGCCTGAACTAGTGTGAGACTGTCTCCAAAACAAGCAAACACCCTAGTTTTATTGAATAAAAAAATGGTATGGCTGGGGCATGGCTCAGTGGTAGAGCCCCTGCCTAGAATCCCCCAGTGAGGGGCTGGGGTGTGGCTCAGTGGTAGAGCACCTGCCTAGAATCCCCCAGTGAGGGGCTGGGGTGTGGTTCAGTGGTAGAGCCCCTGCCTAGAATCCCCCAGTGAGGGGCTGGGGGTGTGGCTCAGTGGTAGAGCCCCTGCCTAGAATCCCCCAGTGAGGGGCTGGGGCATGGCTCAGTGGTAGAGCCCCTGCCTAGAATCCCCCAGTGAGGGGCTGGGGTGTGGCTCAGTGGTAGAGCCCCTGCCTGGAATCCCCCAGTGAGGGGCTGGGGTGTGGCTCAGTGGTAGAGCACTTCTCTAACTTGTTGGAGCCCCTGAGTTGATTCCTAGAACTGTAAATAAATCATTCCGGTGACCTTTAAGGAAAAATGCCAGCTGAGGACTCATACTCAGTTACCAAGGCTGGCTTATACCACCCGTGGAGGTTTTGAGCACGCTGAAACTAGCAGGCCTTCCTTCAGATAACAGTTAATACCCCAGTTGATTGAATTCATTCATTGATCTCTCGTTCCTGCTGTATTTTGTTGCGCTCTGGTGTTTTGATACAGGGTCTCTCTGTGAAGCCTAGGTTGGCCAGGAACTCTTGCCTCTCCGTCCTCGAATTCCTGACTGTTGGGATCCCAGGTGGGTGCCACCATGCTCTGCTCACCTGGTAGTTTTGGAGCCGTGATATTTTTTAAGGCTTTGGGTTCCCATCAGAAGACAGTGAGGATAAAAGTCCATATTCTCTCTGAGCTTAACATTATAGCAGAGGGTCAGGCATTAGGTAAGAACAGTCCAAGGAAATGCCAAATGCTTGAAGAGAAGGGAGGTGCTGTGAGGCCATCGGATGGAGTGGCTGAGGTGATGACAGGTGAGTAAATGTTTGAACTGACAAGGTGAAGGCCACCTGAGTCACCAAGCTGAGCAGAGAAGTTCCCAGGTAGATGAGGCAGATATCAGCAGTCCCTGGAGGCACTCATTAGTCAAATGGAGTGGGTGGGTTGTGAGGCCCCAGTTGCCACACTGAAGGGACATTTTCCCATTTTAACAAAAGCTGGGGGCCGGGGCCAGATTTCTGAGCTAGGTAGTGATGCTTATCTAACTCTACTGTGTCAAACTTTGAGACTAAAAGATTTCAAGTGTGTTGGCTGTGGTGGCGCATGCCTTTAATCCCACCAAAGGCAGAGATGGATCTCAGTGCTGTGCTAGGCTGAGCTATAGAATAAATTCTAAGCCAGCCAAGGATCCGTGTCTCAAAACAGAAGACAAAACAACCCCCCCCCATGTTTAGTAACAGCAAACAAAAGATTGGAAACTGGACTCAGCATGTGGCACACACATGTGATCCCAGCACAGGGCTGGGGGAGGGGACTGGAGGGGGGCTGTGGCAGGAGGACAATATTCCAAACCAACCTGTGCAACATAGTAAGACATTGTATCAAAAATCCCAGTCACCCAATAATAAAGAACTTGCATAGCATGACAAGGCTTGGTTTCCAGGCTCAGCATTAATAGAAACAAAACAAAACAAAAAGGTCACAAATACATTGTCTCATAGGACCCTAATCTGTCTCCAGTAGCATCTTGAGTCAGGCTTGAGCTGCCAGGTGCATGCCACACAAAGTCACCATGCAGTGAAGCAAGTATCAAAGTGTAGCAATGGGGGGGGGGGGCGGCTGCTGCAGAGATGGTTCATGGCTTAGGGGTGCACACAGTTCTTGCAGAGGCCAGAGTTAAGTTCAGAGCACCAACATTGAGCAGCTCACAGCAGCCTATTACTCCAGCTCCAGGAACCTGGCTCTCTCTAGGTCTCAGCTAGCACATGCACACGCGTGGCACACTCACACATAAACATAAATAATCTTTTTTTCAGTAGCAATGAAAGACTGGTTTCAATGCGTCAGGAAGACTTTTATGCCATGGACCCTTTTGTGAGTCTCTGCCATGGTTCATCTTGGATCCCACAAACCACTGATGTCATATTTCCAATCGGTGACGTCTTTGCCTTGATCTAATAGAGCAGACACCTATCCCTTCTAACCATACTCTCCTTGTGAAGATATGGCAGAGGCAAAGGCCAGGCTCCCGTGCATATGAATTTATTCTCTGTTTTTCTGCTTTAAATTTATTTGTGCTTGTGTGCGTGTGCGCACATATATCTCTGTGAGTACATGTAATAATAACAAAAGAAGTCATGGATGTGAGAGGGAGTAGGGGAGCGCAAGAGTAAGAGTTAGGGAGAGAAAGGGGGCGGTGTGGTGTGAACATAATGCTCATGTATGAAGTTTTCAAAACTTTTAAAAAATGAAAAATGAGGGGAAATGAGGAAAGCTTGAAATAGCTGTGGCAAACAGGGAAGGTGGCTCAAATGCAGCGACAAAATGTTACACAAATATTGTTGATGGTCTGACAAAGATGGTGTGCAGGGGGGTCAGTGGGTTCCTCCCAAGGAGAGAAACAGATTGAGAGCAGGGACCGTGTTGCCTGACAAACTAACTCGCCCTTCCCACTGCCTGTCAAAGAAACTGACTGAGCTGTACATTCTGAAGGAGCGCATAAATATGAAAATCCCACTAAAAATACACGGTCGCTCATGTCGACAGGCTCTAAATATGCAACGGTGGCAGGAGTAATGACAGAATGTATTTATTTTTAAAAATTATAAGACATGAGAAGGCCCAGGAATGCGCGTCCCATAGGCTGAGAAAATGCAGGCAATGAAGATGGCCTGTAAGATTGCCAAATGTCAAATTCAGCAAAGATGTCAAGATGGCCATTTGAAACCTGTTCAGAGAAGAGAAGAAAACCATTAGGCATCCGTCCCTAGGGCAGAGTAACTGTGCCAGCTGGTTTTTGTCAAATCGAAGCAAACCTAGACCTAGAGAGAAAGGGAACCTCAATTGGGGTAAGGCCTCCATCAGACTGACCTGGGGGCAAGTTTGTGGGTCATTCTTTTTCATGATTGCTGATTGGTCAGGTGGGTAGGAGGATCCAGCCCGCTATGGGTATTTTACATTTTAAGGTTGATTTTTAATTGTGTGTGTTTGTGTGTGTGTGTCTGTCTGTCTGTCTCTGTGTTTCTGTGTGTGTCTGAATGCATGTGCCTGTGGAGGCTAGAATAGAGCACCAGATCCCCTGGAGCTGGAGTTACAGATGACTATGAGACACCAGATGTTTTGGAAACCCAACTTGGGTCCTCAGCATGATCTGTAGGCACCCTTAAACACACTGAGCCATCTTTCCAGCCCCTATCGGTGTAGGGGGTGGGGTGGAGTGGGGGTGGGGTGGCGTTTTTCTCAGTTCGTGTCTTCTGGAAGACAAGACTTCAGCAAAGGGACAGGGCAGCTTACGCAAGTGTGGATTTGGCAAAGAAATGTGACAATAACTTTATGAGCCTTGACCCCTGCTGACACGGGGCAGGAACAGCCAACAGAAGGTTGAGAAGGTTGTGGGTGTGCTGTTTTTGTAAGGGGTGGGAGGCATATTCATGGGGTCTGGTGACCTCTTTCCTCGCTAATCATGATGGACTGTGTGTCTTCTTTAGGGTGTGTCTTCCCATGGTGCTCTGTGTCTTGCTTTGGAGACTACATAGGCCAGCCTAATCTTGAACTCCCTTACTTTATTTACTTTATCTTATGTTCTTGGGTGTCTTGCCTACATGCGGGTCTCTGCATCAAGTGTGTGCCTGGTACCCATGGAGGCCAAAGGGCATCAGGTCCCCTAGAACTGGAGCTCCACACGGTATCGAGCCTGGATGCTCTGGAAGAGCAGCCAGTGCTCTTAACCACTGAGCCATCTCTCCAGCCCCCAAAATCCCTTTACTATATCCTATCAGTTCTGTTGCTTTCGAGAACCCTGACTAATAACAACAAATTCATTCATTCCCTCTTTTGTTCACCTCTTAAGATGTAGGGACACAGTGGCTGTAGACCAGGCTGGCCTTATCGCGTGACTGTCTTGGGAAGAAGAATCACTGTTTTTTTTCTCCCCCTCTGACCCTCTTCCTGGCCCTATCTCATACACTACCCTTGTCTGTGACACAGTCTGTTAGTCTAGGGGATTTAGAAATCAGTGAGAGGGTAGAGGGTATTCCCTTATCATCCTTGAACTCAAGTCAGAGATTTACAAATTAAGCAGCCAGGAGATTTCACTACCCATTAGAGCGGCTCAGAGGGCAAAGGCTTCTGCCGGCAACCCGGCCAACCTGAGTTCACGTGGAAGTAAGAGAGAGTCTACACCACAAGTCTTCCTCTGACTCCTGCGTGTTTGCCCGTTTTGCAATAGTGTCCTCCAAGATGGAAAGCATCCATCCTGCAGGGGAGCACCTAAGCCAGAAAGTAAACAACTCAAAACGGCTTCAGGAAGTCCCTGAAACAAACCAAAGTCACTAGGCCCCTCCCTGCCAGAGAAAGCAATGAAAGCTGTGAGTCCCTCTCAGACTAAAGCAAAGACGATGTTGAGACCAGCCCAGCTGCCTGGAAGAAGCAGAACCCAGCTGAGCTGCCTGGAAGAGGCTTAGACCAACTGAGGCACCCGGAAAGGACACTCTCCAGCCTGTTGAGCCGTCAGCAGGCTGGGCAGTGTGCTCCAAGTTCCCAGCTTTGTGAGCTGTCACCATGCCGGCGTGGGCATTGCTGATGCCATTTCTTGGAGTCATTTCTGTTCCTGTAAGGGACCCCAGTAGAACTCATTGACGGGACTCTGGCCACCTGGAGTGAGGTGAGCACATGCCCCTGGCAGGCCTTGCCCTTCACCCCAATTCCCTCTGCCTTGCTAAAAACCCTTAGATTACATTCCTAAAGCTGGCCACCAAAATCTAGACCCTTACTTGGTCACTTCCCCCTCCTGAGGCTGACGACCAAGGTCCAGCAATAAAAAGCCCCCTTTGACTCTCATTAACACGCCCGATTAAAATTAAGCATCTCATCCTAACCTGGGCTTTCCCCGTTTACCATTATAAACCACCATTTGCCCATGTGCCACATCTGTCTCCTCTATCCAGGGGCAGTCCTTTGTCCCCTGGGACAAACCCCCTGTCCCCTTCCCTTGTTCCCTTCCCCTCTCCCTGTCTTCTATCCAGTGTTTGTCTTTTATCCCCTGTCCTCTGTCCCTCTGAGGCAAAAATCTCCTTTGTGCTGAGAATTTGGCCTGGGGGCTCCTGGGCCAATACTTTCCCCTTCACTCCTGGTTCACCAACTTGAACTTCACTGGCTGTATACTTGGGGCTGTTATGGCCTCCCAGTCTGGGGTGAATAGATGAGCGTGTAGGGTGGTGGCTTTCAGTCTTCCCAATGCCGTGACCCCCATACAAAATAATCTCTCTTGCTACTTCACAACCCTGATTCCACTACTGTTATGAATCGTAATGTAAACATCTGTGGTTCTCAATGGTCTCCTATGACCCCCCCATGAATGGATCTTTGACCCCAAAGGTCAGGACCCAGAGGTTGAGAACCGCTGGTGTAGAGTCTCCCCAGGAAAAGTTTTGTCATGAAACAGTGTGGCGACAAATGCACAGACAATACATAAATAATTTTGAAAATGGATCAAACCCTGCTAAGATAGCCTTTTCCTAGACTCCCCCCATTCAGGAGCAGGGGTGTGGCTAGGAGCATAACCCTTGATGTCTGTCCAAATGGGTTGAAAACCCTTAGTCCACACTAAAATTGGCACACAGATCTTTATAGAAAACAATAGACGTGAAAAAATGCAGAAGGGACAAAGAAATTTTCAGTGGGTGTACATCTAGATGCGGAAGTATTATTCCGCACTAAAAAAGTATCCATCCACCACGGAAAGTCACAGAGTAATTCCAAATCTATACCCCTGAATGGAAGCAGGCAATCTTCCTGTCATCAGACGGGGGCTGCAATGTGCCCTCCTAGGTGGAAACTGGGCTGAGGCCACTCGGTACCTAAAAACACAGCTGCACATGCAGAGGGTGGGGGTTGGCTGCCAGTGCACAACCAACTACAACTCCAGTTCCAGGAAATCTGGCGCCCTCTGCTGGCCTCCACAGGCACTGCACTCATGTGCACATAAGCACAGACCCCCACTCATAAAAAAAAAAATAATAATAGTAAATAAGGTGGAATCTAGGTAAGAGTCTTTGCTGGCCAAGCACTAGGACCTATGTTCCGATCCCCAGCACCCACATAAAACCATGAACAGTCATGCACCCTCCCAGTGCAAGGGCTAGACAGATATAGGGATAACTGGAACTTTATGGCTGTCAGCCTAGTCTCAACAATTTTCTAGGTCCAAATTCAGTGAGAGACCTTTTCTTCAGGGATTAAGGCAAATGGACACAGTGAGGGACACTCAGGTATGGCCCCTGTGCACATATGCAAGCACACAAACAAAGAAGGTAGGAATTTAATCCAAGTTGATGTTTAGAGATAGAACTTTTAGGGATGGTACTTTAGGTTAGACACCCTCTGTGGATATTGCACACATATACATACATGTGAAACACATACATATGAAATAAAAATAATAAATCTTTTAAAGTAGAGGGGATAGGAGGTTGAGGAAGTGCCACTGGAAGAATCTTTGGTGTGTGTGTGTGTGTGTGCGCGCGCACGCGTGCATGAGTACACGCATGCATGCTATGGAGCACATGCGGGGGTCAGAGAGGACAACTTTTGAGAGTCAGTTTTCCTAGCACGTTGGTCCGGGGTATTGCAGTCATGTCATCAGGCTGGACAGCAAGCCCCTTTACGTGCTGAGCCATCTCACAGACCCAGAGGACATTTGAAGCAGTGAACGTTGTGTCTCAGATCTTGGTGGTGCATACATAGACTGTGTCACAACATAAGAGTTCCTAGACTGAAGCATGCACCTGAAGGGTTATGGCGTGCATGCCATCATCTCCTCCATGGGGATATGTCTCTGTGGTGGAGAGTTTGGGGGTAAACTGTGCATCGGGATGGCTGGGAAATCACTATAACAGCAAGAGATGGAGGGAGCCAAGTCCAAATCCCAGCACTGCAGAGGATGAGGCAGGAAGACACCTCAGTTTTTACACTCTTTGTTTTCTACTATTATTTTTATATTTAAATTTATTTTAATCATGTGTGTGCCTGCTTGTGTATGAGTGCAGTGTCCTTGGAGGCCGGCAGAGGAGTAGGACCCCCTTGAAGTTAGAAGAGGTGGCATAATGCCCCACAAGTGTGCTGGGAACTGAACTCAAGTCCTCTGCAGGATTAATACGTGCTCTTGACCCCTGAGCCATCTCGAAACCCCTTTTCTATTATGTTTGATGTCCTTCTGAGGTTTGGAGGGAAACCCAGCTTTCTGCCCCGGCTCAGTGCTTGCCCGCAGCATAACCTTGGGCACATCATCTGTGTGTTGAGAGTAAATAGATTAAGTCTTTCCCATGGAGTTTTTGAAAGGATTAAATTAGTTAATAATTTAAAGCTTTTAGAACAGCACTGAGCAGACTAAACACCTAATAAATATTTATTGCTATTATTAACACAATTCTGACGATTCCTACCAGGGAGGGTGGCTCCCACGATTACTCCTTCACCCTTCTGTACAAAGTGTCTACCCTGCACACAGCTAGAGTATATATTAACGTGTTTCCTTCTCTTCTCTGTGCCCATTTTGAACCACTTTCTTCCATCAGCAAAAAAGCAAATCCAACCTGCATCACAGATTGCAGATGCCAGTCAACACAGAGGTACGGTGCCTCAGGTGGGCCTCGGTGCAGCTGTCAGGACCTGGGATGTAGCTTTGCTCATCCTGTTTTTATTTTCTCGTACATAGAGTGGGAGGGGTTGCAGCAGATGCAATCTGATAAATGCTTCTCAAAGTCTGGGCTTCCGGGTTGGTGGGAGCTACTGGCCTGTTTAGTACATTCCAAAAGATCTTCAATGATAGTTAAAACGATGTTATGTGTAGGCGGGCGGTGGTGGCGCATACCTTTAACCCAGCACCCAGAGGCAGAGACAGGTGAAACTCTGTGAGTTCCAGGCCAGCCTGGTCGACAGAGTGAATTCCAGGACAGCCAATGCTACACAGGGAAACCTGGTCTCCAAAAAAAAAAAAAAAAAAAAAAAAAAAAAAAAAAGTAAGACACAGCAGCAGGAAAGAAATAGGCAGTTCGGCTCTCGATCTGCAATATTCCAACTCATCACAATTCTAATAGTCGATCAGCCTTGTAGAATCTTTGACATAGCTGGGAACCTCACACTTCCTTTACTCCTGTGGTTCTGGCTTATAGCTATATAGCTTTAATTTTTTTCTTTATGTATACTTTACAAATGTCTCAAAACTCCCTATACCTTCCTCTCAGAAGGTCCCAGAATCATCTAGAATGTTCTAAAGATTCTTTTCAATATATTTTTATTCTTAATTGTGCGTGTGTGTGTGTGTGTGTGTGTGTCCCCAGAAGAGGGCATATAATTCTGATGCTGGACTTAGAAGCAGCCATGAGCTGACCAACATTGTTGTCTGGAACTGAACCCAGGTCCTCTGGAAGAGCTGTCAGTGCTCTTAACCCCCAGAACCATCTCTCCAGCCCCAAGATCCTCTCTCTCTCTCTCTCTCTCTCTCTCTCTCTCTCTCTCTCCTTCACCCTTCCCTTCTCCCTCTATCTCTCTCCCTCCCTCCCCATCTCTTCCTTCCTTCCTTTCTTTCTTCTCATTTAGTTTTTGCCTGCATGTCTGTCTGTGTGAGGGTGTCAGATCTTGGAGTTATAGACAGGTGTGAATAGCCAAATGGGTTCTGGGAATTGAACCTGGGTCCTCTGGAAGAGCACTCAGTGCTCTTAGCTGCTGAGCCATCTCTCCAGTCCCAACTGTTGAGTCCAGCCCCAAGACTCATGACTGCATCCACAAAACTCCTCTCCAGGTGGAGGTATGTTCTGAGACATTCAGCCAATGACATGACGACTCATATCTGTGTAAACAGCACCTTTGTCCATCCTGTTGCTCAAGCCAGAATCCTCAGTACAGCATCCATACATATTTTCATGTGTCCAGAGAATCCAAAGAATCCCCAGTTTGACTTATTTCTCTGCATGTCTGGGGTCAGCCCGGTGGCCGCAGGAGGGACCGTCCTCTGGGCTCTGTTGGTATTACACTCATATGCACACACCTCCTTTATTAATAATAACAAAATTGTTATAAAAATAATTTTAATCTTATAATTAAAACAAATGTTTTAAAAGTCACTTTACCAGGAGGCGCACGCCTTTAATCCTGCACTCAGGAAACAGAGGCAGGCAGATATCTGAGTCAAAGCCAGCCTGGTCTACAGAGAGAAGTTTCAGGACAGCCAGAGAAACTGTGTCTTGGAAAAACAAAGACCACTTCAAAACTTGATAGCTTTAGCCAGGCCTCACACTTGTAATCCTAGCACTTGGGAGACTGAGGCAAGAGGATTCCCATTATTTCTAAGCCAGCCTAGGGCTAGAGGGTAAAACCATATCTCAAAATAACCACAGCACAATCTGTTTTGCTGTGCTGGCTGGTGTCATCTGAGAGGAGGGACCCCAATTGAGAAAATGTCTCCATTAGATAGGGCTGTAGGCAAGCCTGGAGAACTTAATTTTCTTAATTAGTGGCTGATGGGGTAGAGCCCAGCCCATTGTGGATGGTACCAACCCTAGGCAAATGGCCCTGGATTCTGTAAGAGAGAAGGCTGAGCAAGCCACAAGGAATAGGTCAGCAAGCAGCGCCCCTCCATGACCTCTGCATCAGCTCCTGTCTCCATGATCCTGCCCTGCTTGAGTTCTTGTCCCTGATTTCCTTAAATAATGGTCTACAATGTGGAATGGTAAGCGAAATAAACCCTTTCCTCCCCAACTATTGCTGTGTTTCATCACAGCAATAGAAACCCTAATTAAAACACTCTTAGAGGGCTAGAGAGATGGCTCAGCGGTTAAGAGCACTGTCTGCTCTTCCAAAGGCCCTGAGTTCAATTCCCAGCCATCCCATGATGGCTCACAACCATCTGTAATGAGAGCTGATGCCCTCTATTGGCCCGCAGGTGTATATACAGGCAGAACTCTGTCTACATAATAAATAAATCTTGAAAAACAAAACAACAACAAGACCTCTGTGAATTACAGGCCAGCCTGAGCTCCATAGTAAGACTGGCTCAAAACCTAAACAAAGCAATGCCTGTGACTCGGCTTCTCATAGTTCCCAGGCTATATAAAAATGGGTACTAACTGGATTTCTAGAGTTCTTGGTAACACAGAACTCAAGTCTTGCTATTTTTAAAAAGATCCAAAACAGAAAGTAAATCGATCTATGAGTATTCCACCCTCAAACACCACGTCTCTATGACAAAGAACAATCCAGAAAGAAAGCCAGGAGCTCCCGTAACAGAGGCACAAGTCTAATGGACTATTAGCGCCAAGATGAAGATGGAAAATTGCCTGATAAAAAATGGCAATTTGCATAGATTTGCCCCATAATTATAAAACTTATTAAGCTCCATTTTCCCGATGCCGTAATGGGGTTCACCTTTCATTTAATGCGATTTGTGATCTCTGACTACCGCAGGCAGCAACAGTCGGCAAAATCAAATCCATAATTACATTCTCAGCTCATATGTGAAAGACTGAAATATTCATTAGCTGATATATATTCTATTTGTTAAAATTAAGCAGAATGAAAAACCTTGAAGAGAGCCCCCCCCCCATCCTCTAATACCCTTTCAACGCTCCCAGTCCATTGACTGCAAGGTGAGGCTGTAGAGGTGAATGGCACTGAGAGATGAGTCCCTGCCTGCCCTTCAAGCCTAACACACAGCATCCTGAAGATCAGCTCCATGCCAGGACCTGCAGGAGCTAAGCAGGTGGCAAATAACCGATGCCTTGTATAATTGTGTGAGAGACCTTTCCTGGGGAGATACAACACATGCACCATATACACCAAACGCACACATACACACACCACAAACATACATGCTGTGCACATATAAATGCTCCCACACACACCATACACACTCCACAAATATACACTATACACATACACATGCCCCCACACCACACACACATACACTAAACTTATATACATGCCCCCTACACCACACATACCACAAACATACACTATACTCATATACGTGCCCCAAACACACACCATACACACATCCCAAACATATATGCTGTATACATATACATGCCCTACACACACCACAAACACATACATGCCACACATACACCACACAAACACACATAAAACAAATACCACACACAGACATATATAAATATACACACATATATATACATACACATACTACATACACACAAACTCACATACAGACATGCACACACAAACTTATACAGCATAACACATATATACATCAACACACATATACACATACACATACCACACACACAAACTCACATACACACATGCACACACAAACTTATATACCCATATACACACCAACATGCACACACACACAGGAGGCACTGGCGGTAGTTTCAGTGTGAGCCACATGCCTATTTCTAAGTTCTTCCTGAGAACTAGTGTCCATGGGCTTACCTGGGCTTACGGGCAGCACCAGATGGACAAAGTGGGAATTAAAAATAAAGAAAGAGCACATGAAGTTAGGATGGAAAGGGGTGAGGGGCACAGGGGAGGAATGTGAGGGGAGGGCATGGGAGGTATTTGATCAAAACACGTCACATATTGAGCTGGAGAGATGGCTCTGCAGTTAGAGCATCTGTGGCTCCTAGGTTCTGTCCCCATCGTGGTAACTGACATTTCCCCCACAGTCAGCAAGCAGAGAGAAATGAATGAATGCAGACTGGCACTTACTTCCCACTGTCCTCATTATCCAGTCCCTGTGGACTGGTCCTTCCCATCGCTAGGATGAGGCTCACCCAGTTCACACGATCACGATAACCCCCCAACATGCCCAGAGGCTCGCCTCCTGGGTGACCCCACTTTCTGGTAACTGGCTATTTCACACCGAACATCACAGACTATAACATCATGCAGTCTTTGGAGAAGGCAAAATTGGCCGGTTTTGTCTCTGCCTTTCCCAATACCGCATCTTGCAGGTTGAAAGTGAGTGTGTGTGTGTGTGTGTGTGAGAGAGAGAGAGAGAGAGAGAGAGAGAGGATGTGTGTGTGTATAGATGAGTGTGCATGGGGGAAGTGGGTGACAGTGTGACTGAGTGTGCAGAGGAGGGCACAAGAGTGTGCCAGTGTGAACCAGTACGTGCGTGGCATGGGAAGGAATGTGCGTGAGACTGTGAGGCTCAGGTCATATCACAGTCTCCTCCCGGCAGCTCGGTGGAGGCAGGCCCGGTAGTGGTTCTTTTCAGCATTTGTCCCGAGCACCGAGCATGGTGGCTGGAGCACAGCATACACTCCAATGGATGAATGGTTACCAGGCAGCTGCCAGTAAAGAAACCAACACTTACGTGTGATGTGGCTTTGGGCCAAGATATTAACAACCAGGCGGAACACTTCCTGGTGAAGATGGTTGAGCCGCTAGCACAAATGTCAATTACCGAAGCTAAAATGTATTAAGTACAGTAGAAGAAATTGAGGAATGAATGCCCGAAAGGAAATCACAGCGAGATGCTTCGGCGTGAAGGTCCCCATTTACGATCCGTTCAAGTGGGAACACACGAGTCTGTGGCTCAGCAGTGGCTGACTGGCAGGGCCCACACACCTTCCTTGCTTATGCATAATCAGCTTAATCATGGAAGCGACAGAAGTGTCATGAGTGGAAAATGTCTAACTCCATCACAGGATGTGCCAATTTAGTAAAACTGGAAATCACCTGTAAGAGGTTAATTTTTTAAAAATCCAAACCTGGGATTTAAGACACCTTTTTAAAACAACCCTCTGTCAAGGAGGAAGCCCACACCATCAGCCCAGGAGCCTTAGGCGCTAGGATGGTGGAGGAATGACAGAGACCAGCTAATAGCCGGGAGAGCCACAGCATCTATCAGGATCACTTACATTGTCGTGCAAGAAAAATAAGCAGATTTTTCACTCAGCAAAAAGTTGCAAAGGCCAAAATAAATGCAATGAGTGGGGATAAAAGTAAAGGGGAAGAGAACAGAGCCAGAGTAATTTATATATATGTATGTATGTATGTATGTATGTATGTATGTATGTATGTATATATGTATATATTTATATATGTATATATGTATATATGTATATATGTATATATGTATATATATGCCATACATGCATATAGTGCGAGGGGTAGCATATTTTTACTTTATGAGTGCTTCCCTGCATGTGTGTTTGTGCACCACATGTGTGCAGTGCTCACAGAGGCCAGAAGAGAGTGTTGGATCTCCAGCCAAAACAATACAGTAATAAAAATAAAAGCAGAAAAGATGACTTTGTGCTTAAGAGTGTTCTTGTAAAGGACCTGCGTTCAGTTCCCAGCAGATCTGATGAAGATCTGATGCCCTCTTCTGGCTCCTGTGGGCACTGCACTCATGTACACACACACACACACACACACACACACACACACACACACACACGGAAACACATACATAATGGTCTCTTCTGCCACCTGAGTCACTTTCAGATTTTTTAATCCACACATATTTACCTGAATGTCATGTAAGTGTAGATGCCTTTTCCCCTTTATGAGAAATAACTCATTGTCCTGACAATGTTAGTGGACCAATCAAGGGACAAACAGCATGCTATCGCCAGAGAAAGGGACAGTGGAGAGGGACGGTGGGCAGAGACAAAAACACAGTGTGTCCCAGTACACAAAATTCTTCTTCCCAGAGTTAAAGCCTTTGTTTAAAAATCAATACACACATGGTGAAGGGCTGAGCCGCGCCAGCAGAGAGCCCGCTGTCTTAGAGAAAACGTATCTTGTTTCACAGATATGAGCAGACTCCTACTGAGTCCAAGATGCCAGAGGGAGGCAGGAGATGGCCACTCAGTGTTTCACGGAGTCTCCAAGTCTCAGAAGAAAAGCAAATGTCCCCAGGAGCAAAGGCAGCGGGTGAAGTATGGATGCTGTGGCACTTCCATGGTGACCAACTTAACACAAAGCCAAGTCCTTTGTTTTGGCAAAACTCAAATGCTACCCTAAAGACAGAGGTTGCCATGGTAACTCCTTCAAAGCCAGAGTCTTTCCCAGAGACCAGTTGTCTCACTATGGAGAATAATCCTTTCTTTTGCAATGATGATTAAAACCCACTGGGAAGACTGGTCCTGGCCTTCTAAGTCAACCTGATTACACAGCCCTTCACTCTCAGGCTGAGGCAGTGTGAGACCCAGAACAACCTCATGGGAAGGCTAACCCCACAGCTGGTCGGAGCCACATGCAGAGAAGGACTGGCTTCCAAAATACTTCACAATTCACTCTAATACAGGACTCGAGACACATGGTAGCTTTCAATTTTTAATTTTCTTTAGATTTATTCATTTGATTATTTTATGCATATGAGTGTTTGCCTGCATGTATGTATGCACACCACATGCGTGCCTGATGCCTGAGGAGGTCAGAAAGGACATGAGAGTTACAGAGGCTTGGGAGCCACCATGGGAGCATTTGGAACTGGAACCCAGGTCCTCTGCAAGACCAACAAATGTTCTTAACTACTGAGCAAATCCTCCAGCCTGACTTGATACCTTTTTTAAAATGTATTTTATTATGCATATGTGTGTGTGTCTGTGTAGGGGAGTATGCATATTAGAGCAGTGCCCTCTGAGGCTAGACGAGGTGAGGTCCCCTGGAGCTGGAGTTGTTGTGACCTGTCTGATGTGGATGCTGAGACCCGAACTCAGGTCCTCTCAAAGGGCAGTATGCACTCCAGCCTTAATTTATCTTTAATTTTTATTTTCTATGTCTGGTGTTTGCCTGCGTGTATTTATGTGAACCACATATGTGCCGGGTGCCCTTGAAGGCCAGAAAAAGACTTCCGATCTCCTGGGCTGGAATTATGAACGGCCACATTGGTCCTGGGAACTGTGCCCAGGTCCTCTGCAAGAGCAGCAAGTGCTCCTAGCCACTGAGCCAGCCCATGACTCCTTGTTTAAAAACCTAACCCAGTTAGTTGTTTGGGCCGACTGTTTTACTGAGCAGATATGAGACAGCAATAGAAAAACATGGCAGGATGAATGGTGGGATCGCTATAACAGGATCCTACCAAGGCTGTTTTATAAACCGTGGAGACATTAAGTTTGAATGCACGGTGTTGGCATGGTGGCGCACATACAGTTCTTGTTAAACACCAACGTTAAAGAGACTGAGGCAGCGGGAGCCCAAGCTCAAGACACTGTCTCAAAAAGAAAACAAAAAGGATAGAATTCACAAGCCTAAGCTTTCTCTGTCTTTGTGTATGGTATATACACTAGTGCCTTCAATAGCTTCAGCCCATGGGCCACAGGCATCGATCCACAGTGACCGGATGTGCAGGAGGTATAAGAGTCAGCAGGTGAGGATTGAGTTTGTGGGGACTGACTGCAATGGAGATCATTTTGGGTCCAGTAGTACTGAAGCTGTTGTGCCCTTGGGCCTGAAGGGCTCAGAGAGCCCATGGGAATTGGAGTTGCTGAGAGGACCACACCCCTGTGTGTGTGTGTGGGTGGGGGGTAGCCTTGGGTGGAAGGTGGACACTAGGGGGCAGGAGGTGGCTCTGGAGTCAAAGCCCTGCCTAGACAAGCTGTGTCATGTCCCTTCCACTGCCAAGGCCAGAGGACTAAGAAACTTCCTAGTCTGAAAAGCATCCGGTACCCAGTGCTCACCCCTAAATGGGACATCCATCGCAACCTTCATCCCCCAGGTTCAAGAACATCATAGACGTGGGGGCAGAAAGAGGTAAGAGCTGGAGGATGGGGATCAGGCTGTAAGATGCTGCTTTAGGACCTGTATGGCCATTGCACCCATTAAATCGGTACCTGCACAAGATATACACAAGATGCGTCCATGGACAGGCAGGCATTAACTGGAGGGGGGAGGGAGACAGATGGGGGAGTCAAAGGAGAGGCAGGGAGATGGAGAGGGTAGACTATGACGGGGAGAAGGACACGGTGAAGGACCTGATAAAAGTACAAGGGAGGAGTTAGGGAGCTCCTGAGGGGTGTGAGTTTGGGGTACATATGATTAAGACCTATTGTTCACATGAGTGAATATCAATGAATAGATAAAAGCTATTCTGTTAAAACACACACACAGATGCACACACACACACACACACACACACACACACTTGGGAGAGGAGCATGGTGGTACGCGATTGTACCCAGAACTCAGGAGGCTGTTTCAGGAAGATGGTAAATTTAAGGCTATCCTGGGCTACACAGTGAGTTCCAGGCCATCCTAAAGACACTTGGAGCCATGCTTGACACTGTTCATTGGTCTCCACTTAAAAGAAAGAAATTAATCTCACAAAGTACACAGGTGAAGTCATTTTGACCATAAAACTTCTAGCACAGGGTATGTATCAGGCGCCCCCAGAGGCCAGAATTGTAAGTTGAATCTCTCATACCTGAAGTTATAAATGGCTGTGAGCTGTCCAGCATGGCTTCTGGGAATTGGATCTGGTTTCCCTATAAGGACAATGAGCACTCTTAACCTCTGGGCCATCTCTCCAGACCCTCAATTCAACCCTGTGCTTGTGTCTGTGAATGTGTGTGACAGTGTTCCAGGGATTTTGCATGCAGGCCAGGATGGCCTTGAGTTTGTCAACCCTCCTGCCTCAGACTCCCAATACTGGGATTACAGGTGTGCATCTCCAGGCCCAGCTGGATCCTAGGGGGTTTGTTTTGGTTTTTGGGCTTTCTCTATGTAGCCCTGGCTATCCTGGAACTAGCTCTACAGACCAGGCTGGCCTTGAACTCAGAGATCTGCCTGCCTCTTTCTCCAGAGTACTGGGATTAAAGGTGTGTGCCACTATGCCGGCCCAGCTTTTAAAATTATTCGGTAGACATATTAGGGGCAAACTAGTTATGGGGGCATAAACGTTGTCCTCTTGGCCATGCAGAAAGTGAAAGAAGGGGATAGAAGGCACGCTTGCCAAGGAACTCCAAAGCCTCACTCCCAGGAGGGACAAGTCTGGAGACACACACATATTTAGGAAAGACAACTCATATTTAAGTAAGTCATTTAATGTTTCAAAGCCGCCTACCACCTGGTACCCAAAAGAATCAATGTTGCCTCGCTGTAGGCGTGGCTGAGACTTTCCCACAAGTAGCCAAGCTACAGAACCCGCCCAGCTGCTCCTCAGCGGATGGATTGACAGGCAGAGAAAATGTGGTTCTGCCATACAGAGGAGAACAGTCACATCGGTGCAGGAATGTGTGTGTGGGACAGGAGAGTGTGTTAAGTGAAAGCAGCCAGACTACAAAAGACAAGAGCTACACAGTATCCCTCCTTGTGGGACAAGGGTAGAGGAACAGGATGTGAAAACAAAGGAGAGTGCTCAGAGCAGGGAAGCCAGGGGGAGCAGGGGGGGCGGGGGAGCGAGGGGGGAGAAGGGGGCGGGGGAGGGGGGAGCCGGGGGAGAGGGGGAGCCGGGGGGAGGGGGAGCGGGGGAGGAGCAGGGAAGGGGGGAGTGGGGGAAGCCAGGGGGGCCAGGGGGGCCAAGGGGCGGGGGGGGGCAGAGGAAGTCAGGGGAAGCCAGGGGAGCTAGGGGGAGGGGGGGCCGGGGGAGCAGGGGGAGCTGGGGGGGAAGCGGGGGAGAGGGGGAGCTGGGGGAGCTGGGGGAAGTCAGGGGAAGCCAGGGGAGCCAGAGGGAGGGGGGGAGCCGGGGGAGGGGGGAGCCGGGGGAGGGGGAGGGGGGAGCGGGGGAGCGGGGGGGGGCAGGGGGCAGGGGGCCAGTGGAACTTTGGGACAACGATTCAATCACAGCATGTCAACCCTTCAGTGATTTGTCATCGAAAGGACAAATCACTGTGGTGGGCCAGCTAGAAGGCTCTGTGGGTAAGGAGGCTTGTGGCCAAGCCTGATAACCTCAGTTTGGTTCCCAGGATCCAAGGTTGCCCCAAGGAGGCAACAGACTTCTGCAAGTTGGCCTCTGACCTCTACACGTGCATGTGCGCATGCGCGCGCGCACACACACAGTAAATACCTGAAAAGTATTAATAGAGGACCGCTGGGAGGCTGCAGAAACTGGGAGGCGGAGCTTCCCTGACTGGAGGACATGGGTGTGTCTTTGTAGGTAAACCTCAGCTCAATCCCTCCGCCCTCTACATCCCAGCGATTAGATGATCAGCATCCTCTGCCACCTCTGTCTTCATCTTATCTAAGCCCAAAGGCATGCAGCCAGCAAACTAGGAACTGAAACCTTGGAAACCGTGAGCCCAGGAAAGCTAACACAGAAAAGGACACATCTTACTGCATAAATCAGGTCCCTGTTGCCTTGTCTTAACTGCTTTAATTCAGCCATCCCCTCTGACACATTCGAAAATAGATTTCTCAGCCAGAAGACTGCAGCGTGGACTCTGCTGGACCCTACACCCCTTCAGTTGTAAGAGAGAAAAGCCGGCTAGCCATATGCACCCTGCTCCCCAGAGCTACACAGAGCCGGACAAAACCAGGTCAGACAGTGTGGGCTAAGACCTAGGATCCAGAACCAGACTAGATCAGTGTATACAGTAAGCATTTCATAAATGTTTAAGTATGCTGGATTCAAAGCAATGACACCCTCCAAAAAGTAGGAACTCCCCAGAGTTAAGAGAAAAAATCTCTTGATAAAGACCATACTGAAAATATATCAATACATGAGGGGTTTGTTGTTGTTGTTGTTGTGGTCTGGATGTCTGTGCTCTGCGTTGAAATGCTAGGCCCCCAAAGTGATGGCATTAACAGGCAGGGAAGCTTCAAAAGACTACAGCACGTACACGGGGCCTCTGGGGTTGGGATTAGGGCCTTATGAAAATGGGAGCCTGGGAACCGACTGAAAATGCAGCTAGCCTGGTGTGCACAGACACGAGGCCTGAGTTCAAAACCCCAGTGCCCATGTAAAATGCACACACACACAGAGAGAGAGAGGACATAGACATGCTGTACATACTGTAACCTCAGTGTTGCAGGATGAAGAAGACAGGCAGATTCTGAGAGCTCACCAGCCAGAAGCCTAGCTGAAACAGCAGACTTCATATCTGAGGGGAGCCCCTGCCCCAAGGGAATAAGGGGGAGAGCTGGAGGAAGGTAACTGATACCCTCCTAAGGGGTCCACATGCTCACGCTTGGGTATGCAAGCACCCATGAGCACACACACATCGCATACATACTACCCATTACACTGCACACTGCACACTGCACAGATACACTGTACGCCACACAGAGAACACACACAACAAATACAAACGCACTACACAGACACCACACACACACGCCCTATAAACACAGCACATGCACATCGCAAACCCACGGCACACAAACCACGCCAACACACAAGGGAAAAGATGCAGACTTAGACAGAAAGTGGAATTGGCACCGCAGACATGACAAGACGCCACATAAATTGCTTCGGCTGAATTGAGACACTCAATTAGGCACTTAATTATCCTGAAGTGTATTGATGCCCTGTTTGGAGCGGCCCACCCCTTAGACTTCAAACAGACACGTGGGTCAGCTCGCTCAGGAAGTCAGGCATGTGGAGAGGGGAGAAGGCATTAATCAAGACTCCCAGCCCCCGCCCCTCCCACGGTCCTTGTCACTCACTGCACAAGCAGTCCCCCTGTGAGAACTCTGAAATCTGAGTGTTAAATGTGGATTTCATTTGGGACTCCAAGCAGAAATGACTCTGAAGGCTCCGCCGGGAGGATGCCAACCTTCAGCAACAGCTGATCCTTCTCGTCACAAAGGGTCATCCTGGGAACTGTTCTTGTTAAGCCTTGGAAATCAGGCCCGGGTTGATGGAGTCTATTAATGGCCCAGCTATAACTCAGAGCGCGGGCAGTGGCTTGGGTCTCTGCTCCCGATATCACATTACCACATCATTATACTCAGATTAGTTTTTCATACCCCTCGGACAGAGATGTGCTAATTTGGATTCTTAGACATTAAAATCTTATAAAGTTCTCAAGCAAGTGACATTAGGCTCAGTTTCTTCATTTGAGTGTTCTGTCAGGACAAATATGTGGGCATCTGCTTCCTACGGAGAACAGATTCCTCAGTTTGTGAGCAAGTGTCTGTAATCAAATGTTTCTCTCTAGGGGGGTGCGTGCATGTGTGTGTGTGTATGTGTGTGTGTATGTGTGTGTGTGTGCGCATGAAGTACGGGGGACTGAACCTGGACCCTTGAGTGTGCTAGGTTGCTAGGCAACCAGTCAACAACCACTGAACTATAACACCAGCCCTCTTCATTCACATTTTTAGAATTTTGGTTTCAAAATTTTCTGTGTGCATAGATGCCTTGCCTGCATGTATATCTAAGCACCACATGTGTGCTGGTACCTGTGGAGGCCAGAAGATAATGTTGGGTCTCTTGGAATAGGAGTTACAGACACTTGTGGGTGCTGGGAACTGAACCTGGGTCCTCAGGAAAAGCAGATGCTGCCCTTAACTGCTGAGTCATTTCTCTAGCATCTTAAAAATTATTTTTAGATTTATTTATTTGTGTGTGTGTGTGTGTGTGTGTGTGTGTGTGTGTGTGTGTTGTATGCTTGCTTTGTACCATGTGCATGATGCCTGGTACTTGTGGAAGTTAGCAGAGGGCGCTGCACCTCCCAGAGCTGAAGTCACAGGTGTTAATTCTGGGAATTGCCTCCCGTCCTCTGCAATGCGTGCATGTTCTTAACTACGGAACCATCTCTCCAGCTCCAGGGAATTCTTTTGTAACCTTTCTATTTTCAGCCATGTGAATATATTTTTATTCAGAAGTTAAATATTCATGAAAGTCAATTAGCTGTTAATTGAAGAAAAGCAAGTCATGTTACAATGATTTCACATTCATTTAATAATTCATTATTAAAAATAAATCCATTATTTTGTTAAGACTTACCTAACATAGTTAGATAAATAAAGTAGTAGGGAACTAACCAGATCGTTCCTTTAGACTTTTCGTTTAAAATTTATTTATCTATCTGCTTATTCATTCATTCATTTCTGTTGAAACCAATGGGTTTCAGCACAGTGAGGGGTTCCTTGAAGGAATATTGGGGACCCTCATGCAGCTGCACCATCACAAAACTCACCCCATCATGGGGGTGCACAGAGTCCCACTTTGTTTCCGTAGCTTTTCACTTCCTGTGTAGCCTACAGAGTCCCAAGCTCACTTCAGTCATTTGGATTATGTTTAACCCTTCAGAAATATTGAGATAATAGTGTGGTGAGCCTCCACATGTCACTCTTCATTTTTAATATTTATTTGGGGGGGGGCGTGTACATTAGTGCAGTGCCACAGAGCCCAGAAGAGGGTGCCAGACTCGCTGGACCTGGAGTTACAAGAAGATGGATTATAAGACCCTCAGAATGAGGAGTCTCCCCAGTTCAGTCGGTTCCCCCAAGAACTCAGTGTCCAGTCCAGTTGATGCAACACGCAAGAGGCTTTAATGAACAGGAAACATTTGTGCAAATGGGCCCCCTCAGCACGCAGGCTAGAGAGAAGCATCATTCTTTGGGCGCAGGCGATTTTAAAGGCAAAACCTACAAGCTTAAGGAGGAGCCGTGACCCTCTGACCATAGAGTAGGTGACCAGAGTCATGGGCTCTAGCATGCTCTTTATCGTTTTAGATGGTCTCACTATTTAGGGTGTGCTAATCAATCTTGCCTAAGCAAACAGGAGTTGCAGCTATCTCTTTGTTTCTCTAGGACCCTGCTGACACATTGACGGGAGGGGCAGTTTGTTCCCCCTTGAGCTCCCTGGGGGAGGGCGACCTTCTCGGTATCGGCTATCTTAGGGCCTTGTAAGGCAGAGGTTGCAAGTGGTTAGCAAATTCCAGGAACTAAGTCACAGTGGCCTTGGTCAGCTTTCTGGGTCAGACTGCCCGGCATTCCAATTATTTGGGTTTCATTTCATTTCTTTGCTAGTTTAAGTCTTTCAGGATGTGGGAACTGAACTCAGGTCCTCTGCAAGAGCAGTGTGTGCTCTTAACCATTGAGCCATCCCTCCAGCCTTGCCTTGGAGATTAGTGTTTGCTTGTTTCAAGACAGAGTGTCTCTGTGTATCCCTGGCTGTCCTGGAGTTCACTCTGTAGACCAGGCTGGCCTCCAAGTCCCAGAGAAGCTCCTGCCCCTGCCTCCTGAGTGCTGGGATTAAAGGTGCGGCTGCCATGCCCAGCCTCCTGTCTTGGACATTCTTGAAACTGATATTTTTAGGATCTGAGCAGGCTGTTTTGTAGAAAGTCCCCCCCCAGTTTGAATTGTTCCTCTAATCCCCACAAATAGATTAAGTGTGGCATCTTTAGCACCTTACAGGCCCTTCAGTACTTACAAGAAATGAGTCCTTTGTCGAGATACACCCACAGCGTCAACGGTAGAGTTGGAACTCTTGGTTGTGGTATCTGGCAGACTTCTCTATGGAGGAGACCCCTTGTCCTCCTTTTCTCTTAATTTTTTTATGTGCATGAATATTTTGCCTGCATGTATGTACATGTACCACATGCTTGCCTGATATACTTCAGAGCTCAGAAGGAAGCACTATATCCCCCTTGAAACAGAGGAGTCACAAATGGCTGTGAGTTACCATGTGGGAGGCTGGTAACCAGACCTTCATTCTGCACAAGAGTGGCCAGTGCGCTCACCTGCTGAGCCTCTCTGCAACCCTCCTCCCCTCTGAGTGTTGAATAAGTCTTTAAGGGGACACCCGAAGGCGTGAGCATCTTTTGCAACAGCACACTAGTCAATGGCTGTTATAGTTAGGGTCTTCAATGTTCCCAGAGGTCCCTGGGTTGAATATCATTTCCCAGGCAACAATGTTCAGAGGTGGGTCTTTGGGGGAGTGATTGGATCATGAGACCTCTGGCCACTCCCAAAATATTAACCCATTGATAGATTCATAGCTAAAATTTCTTGTTGTTGCTGTTTAATTCTCTGTGTCTGGGTTTTGTGCACGTGAGTGCAGAACCCATGGAGGCCAGAAGAGGGCACTGTGTTCCCTGGATCTGGAACTACAGGCTGTTGTGAGTCTCCCAATGTGAGTCTGGAACCTGAACTTCAGTCCTCTATGGTCCTAACTGCTGAGCTAGCTCTCTAGCTCCAGGTTTCCTAGTTTAATGGGCTGTTGGGTGATGGTGGACACCAGTGATGGAGCCTGATTCAAGGGAGTGTGGACCCTATAGAATAGATGATAGAATATTTTCTTAAATCTTAGTAAATGTTAATGGACTAAATATTGTTAACTGTGATTCTTGATAACTGTTGTGTATATATTTTGCTATGTTAAGGTTAAAACCCTTCTTTTTATTTAGACAGAAAAGAGGAGATGATGGGAGATGCCATTATGTATATATGTTTCTCATACTGGTTAATGAATAAAGCACTGTTGGCCAATAGGAAAGGAAGATAGGAGGGACTAGTAGACAAGGGAGGAAAGAGGAAGTAGTGGGGAGGAGTCAAGATGGAGAGTCTGGAGAGAACAGAACCGCCATTTCTCCGCTCTCGGTAAGACCACGTGGAAATACATACATATGGGTCATACTTAAGAAAGAGCTAGCCGATAAGAAACAAGTAACTGGCCAACAGCATAATATCAAATACAGGGTTTCTGTGAGTTATTGGGGCTGGCAGAGTGACAGGCTAAAACTGGCGGCGGGAGGAAATCCTTACTCTTTACAGGACTCTACAGCTCTGTAGGGAAAGGTATCCCAACAGAAGTGTTCCAGCTCTGTTCTGGGAGAGGGATGGTTTCTCCAGCAAAGTCTTCCAGTCCTTGCTCTGAAAAAGGTTTCCCTAATGCGAGTTTAACAGCTCTGCTCCAGGTCCTTATCTTAGCATCCCTGTGCCACCCCCCCACACTTTTATTTCATCTTCCCCCCTTCCTGACTGTCTTGAGGTGAGCAGCCTGGCTCCATCACTACTCCCCACCAAGATGCTCTATCTCGCCACAGCTACAAAAACATGATCAAGTGACCCCGAGCAGAAACCGCAAGTCACAATAAAGTTGCTTTCCTCTCGGCTGTGTTCCTTGGTACTCTGTCACAGTCCTGGGGCTCTGACTGACAGGGAAAACAACTTCGTACTTGTGACACTTCAAATATGAACAATTAGTATCCTGGCTGGTGGTGCTGTTCTGGGAGAATTTGGGATCATTAGGAGGTAGGAATTACCTGTCAGAAATGGGTTCCCTGTCTCCACTTCCAGACCAATTGTCCTTTGTGGCCTGTCTTCCAGGGCGATGTGGAGCGCTGCTGCAAGCTAAAGTCTCCACAGACAAGCGGCTGCAGCTGCCATGCCTTCCCCATCATGGAACCATGAGCCAAATCACCTCTCCTCCCTTGCCTTGCTTTTATCAGGGATCTTGTCCCCACTGGAAGAAAGGCAACTAATGAGATATCCACCGACAAATTTTGCTTAAGTCAATTATAAGAAAACTTGCTTCAGAACGCTATTTCTTGGGCTGGAGAGATATGGCTCAGTGGTTAAGAGCAGTTGCTGCTCTTGTAGAGGACCTAAGTCTGGTTCCCAGCACACAGGTTGGATGGTTCACAACAACCTATAGCTCTAGTGCCAGGGAATCTGATGCTCTCTCGTGGCTTCCTCAGGCACCTGCACTCACATGCACACATCCCCAGCTTAAGCCAAATCTGGTGCCCACTGGACATGTTTACGCCAATCCTGAGTATGACCAAGTTTGATTTATACACACATATTTTCTGCTTTTCTCCACATCTGGAATCCATCATTCTAAAGAAGCCTTGGTTCCTTTTAGGAAGGGATGGTGCTTAGGGACCATGATCCAGGTGTTGGGTTTCCATGGTTTCCAAGCCTTCTATTGCTTACTTCCTCTGCAAAAATACACACATACCACTACATGACCATCACCACCTCCTCCTCCACCATCACCACCTCCTCCTCCTTCTCCACCACCACCACCACCACCACCACCAAAACCCAGAAAACAAAACAAAATCAGTCTTTGGTATCTGCTTGCCTCTTCTATTTATCTGCCCTCATTTTCTTTCCAACTTTCTTTGGGCATCAAGACTTTGACAAAATGTTGGAATACTTGAAGACTAAGAACCCTTGGCCCTAATAACATCGAGTCTGGGGGAATCAATGTCATTTCTTTCCCACTGCATCCCGTAATCCAATATGGGTTACAAGCATCTATTTTGGAGGATGCCTTATGAAGAAAGGAACCATAGGAGGTTATTTCCTAGTCAGATGTTTTCCTGGGACTTGGGGAAGAGGAGGAATTTCATCTAATACAAATATCATTTGAATTTTAAAACTCTATGTCTAATTGCTACTTATGACTATAGTAAAAATTGATTTTATACACTGTAATTGTATGGTTTGAATATGTAATCAGAAATGCAAAGTTTGATGCCTTTGGTTTTAATTTACATAACTAATGTTTTTTTAGCTCACTTGTTTCAGCAGTATCTAGATAGGAACATGTTTTTCTAACTAGTGATCAGATGCGCACAGTAGGTCAAGATCTTCTGGGGTCTGGACCTCCCCAAATGATGTAAGAGTCTGGAGGGCAGAGAGAATAAAATGCTGGGCCCTCTCTCCATCCTCCATGTTGAATCTCCTCCCTACTACTTCCTCTCTCCTCCTAGTTTCCTAGTCCCGCCTATCTTGCTTTCCTATTGGCGAACAGTGCTTTTTTCATTAACCAATCAGAGAAACATATTTACAGAATGACATCTCCCATTAAACTATAGCTTGAAGGCTAGAAAGATGACTCAGTGGTTAAGTGCACCCACTGCTGTTTCACAGGACCAGGTCTCAGGTCCCAGCACCCACGTGCAAACTTTGATGTCTTTGGTTTTAATTTATATATTTAATTTAATGAGTAAATTACATATTTAACTTACCAAGCTCACTTATTTCACAGTGTCTGGGTAGGCACATGTTTCTAGTGGTCAGATGCACATAGTAGGTCAAGTTCTCACAGTTACCTGTAACTCCAGTTTCCAGGAATATGATGCCCTCATCTGGCATGCATGTGGTGTATATACACACATGGGAACACATGTATACATAAAGAAATATTGTAAAAGTGTAGTTTGTAACAATTGTACTCTAGTGTTTTAATGAAAAGTTCTTCATTCATAAACTAGAGATTTGGACATCTCATAAATCCCACAAGAAATAGGACACGCTGTGGGATGCCTGTCGCCCCAGCCTCTCTGTGCAGTGGTAATGCAGGATAGTATATTTGCTTGGCTGGAAAGATTGCTCGGTGGTTAGAGCACATGCGTTTGGTGGCGCCCACGTGGTGGCTGTCAACTATCTGTCATTCCTGTTCCAAGGGATCCAGTGCCCCCTTCTGCCATCTGAGCACCTGGTACACATACATGTAAAATAAATAACTTAAAAAACCAAAACAATGATCAGGTCACAAGAGCTCTGACTTGATCTACTTACAAGCAGACTTTAGTAGAAGAAGGGATTATGGCAGCCAGAGCTTGCTCACTTGGGTCATGCCTTGGTGCTCTGTTTTGCCTGGTCCTTCACTATCTCCACTCTGTCTTCCTCTTGTCTGTCATGAATGCGTGAACCCATTCTTCCTTGTCTTCCTGCTCTGAGTGACTGAAACCTTTCCTCACTTGCCTTTCTCCCTCTCTCCCAGTCACGAGGTAATCCCTTAGCCCCAGCTGCCCCGCTGCCCCGCTGCCACCATGATGCTCAGCTTCAGCATGGGCCCCCTGAAGAGACAAATGATAACTGTGGTCTGAGGCCATGGACCAAAATTAGCTTCTCCTGTAAGCTGATCCTCTCAAGTGTTCTGCCACAGTGACAGGATGCTAACATGCAGCCTTCATCCAGACAATTCATAACCACCTAATCGTATGATATGCACATATCAATATATATCAAGCTTTTTATGTTTGACAATGACACTTTTTTGTTTTTTATCCAAACCCACCCTTTTGGGAAAAAGAAGCCAACGTTGTTCTTCTGAAGAAAAACTAGAAATTGTGAACTAACTGCAATGATACAAACAAAAGGCTAAATGAGAAGACTTAGAGTTAGACAGAGGGCTTTTAATTTTAGAAAACAATTAAGTCAAAGTCAATTAAGGAGAAGCTTCTATTTCTCTGAACATTCGATACATTATTATTATTATTATTATTATTTAACTAACTAGATGTCGTTGGTCTCCTATGAAAAGAGTGTAAGTTGAGGGGTCAGGGGATAACTCGGGGTTAAAGAGCTTGCAGCTCAAGTGTGGGGACTGGAGGTAGGATCCCCAGAAGCCACTGGATGCTTGGTGTGTGTGGTAGCCCACCTGTAAGTCCAGCCTCAGAAGGAAGAGACAGGATCTCCAGAGCAAGCTGTGATGGGGAGTAGCCACATCAGTGAGTTCTGTGTTCCATTGAAAGGCCTTCTTCAATGACTTAAGTGGAAGAACGATTGAACATGAACTCAGGTCCATGCAAACACACACAGACAACACACATGTATGCATGCATACACATGTCCACCACACACACACATGAAAATGGAAAATAAAGGGGTCGCTACGAATATAAGTAGGTTAGTCCTGCCTCAACTAAATGATGGAACAGACTTAGTAGACTTCCTAGGGGAGGCCTTAGCCTCTCCATGGTGCAGATGGGAGGAGGGGGAGTGGGGGGTTTGGGAGGAAAGGATGGAGGGGAATTAAAAAACTAATTAAAAAATGAACAACAACAAAATAATGTAAGTAAGGCCCAAAGAAACAAGACAGGGAAGTGATGTCACATAGGTCACTTAGCCTTGGTAAGTGACAAACTGTGTTTACAAGGCTCTGGTCTCTTATATTTTTGGTTGTGAGCCTAGCCTTTAATGGCTGAACCATCTCTCCAGCCCAGCTCTGGCCTCTTAATGGGCAACCATAGTGGTGTTCTGAGATAGTCATCTCTTTAACTAGTATATTGAGAAGGTGGCTATTGGACACCAACATGCCTGGGCTTTGGTTTGAAATTCCAGGACCAGGAATTCACTGAAGACACAGAAGATTCATCTACCAGGCAAAGAGACATTCCCCCCCCCAAAAAAAAAGCAAAACTAACTAAATCTGTTTCTCTTGTCCCATCTTATAGCCAGTGGCTTATTGTAGTCATTGAGGAGCCCAGAGGTCTCATCTACTCTTCCTTAGCCAGCCCCTTGCTCATCTGGAAGGATTCTGAGGAAGGAGACCGCTATCCCCTGTCTGCCCACAGACTCCATCTTATTTCTCTTCAGTCTGCCTCCTCCAGGAGTAGATGGACCCATAGTTTGGAGCTTGGGGGATTTCGCTAGGGTAAGGATTGGGGACGTTTCTAGAACTGTTTGTTGAATGTTCGTCTTTCCAAAAAGTATAATAAATCCACCTTCACTGTCCTGAAAATGCTTTCAGATTGACTCATTGATGTTAACAAGCTTTGATTTGGGGAGCCGACGGCCAAATTAGTGGGAGGATTTTAATTCACAAAAATAATAGGTAAAACCATTTGGTCCTTTTCCACAACCATTTGTCTTGTTAAGAGAGTATGCACATATACACATATATTCATATGCATACATTCCTGTGTGGCACACTTGGCTTAATTATGAATGAATGCATAGATGTAAGAAGTCTCCTCACACTGAATAGTAATTTTCTCTGACTTACAAAGTGAAATTTAGATCAATCACTTGTATTTGTTCAATTTTTGCTTTTTATTTATTTTTTCAACCCTGGGGAATCAAACCCAGGTCCCTGCACATGGCGGGCACGTGCTTTCTTATCCAGCTATCTGCTTTACCCCCCAGAGTTTTCAGGACAGGGTCTCACTATGTAGCTCAAGCTGGCCTTGAACTTCTGATCTTCCTGCCTGCATTTCTTCAGTTCTTATGTCACAAGTGTAGGCGTCAGACCTGTTAAAAAACTTTTTCAAAAATCATCTTAAGTTTTAGGATTTTTTTCTAGCTAGATCAAAGTTCAGAGAGTTACATGTCACAGGAGGCAGATGGAGAAAGGTCAAAGAGGAATTTGGGGTGCTGAGAGTTGATAATGAGTGCTCACCTGTGTTCCCCAGGACTGAACATGCCATCTAACACTGAGAGATGTAGAATAGCTCATCCATCCATCCATCAATCCACTCACCCATCCAACCATCCACCCACCCACCCAACCATCCACCCACCCACACAACCATCCACCCACCCACACAACCATCCACCCACCCATCCAACCATCCACCCATCCACCCAACCATCCACCCACCCACACAACCATCCACCCACCCATCCATCCATCCATCCACCCACCCACACAACCATCCACCCACCCACCCATCCATCCATCCACCCACCCATCCAACCATCCACCCATCCACCCAACCATCCACCCACCCACACAACCATCCACCCACCCATCCATCATCCATCCATCCATCATCCATCCTTCAGATTTTAGATTGAGATGGGATCTTGATATGCAGTCCAGGCCTCAAACTCATGATCCTCATAGTGTTAGGATTACACTCATAAGTGTTAGGATTAGAGGCATGCATTACCATACCTGCCTATTTATTCACTGTGATGGCTGTTCTCGGCTGTCAACTTGACTACACCTGGAATGAACTATAATCCAGAAATGGAGGGCACAATTGTGATCCAGACCTTGAGGCAAAAAGACACATGCCTTTAATCCAGATCTTTAATCTGGGCCACCCCTTTTTCTAGAAGGAAAATGGAAGAAGGAAGGGTTCATTCCTCCACCTACTTGCCCTCACCTTGCCAGTACATCCATTCCTTCACTGGCATTAGAGCCTACTTCTTTGGGGATCCAGCATCTACTGAAGACCAGCAGAGATACCCAGCCTGTGGAATGAGCAACTACTGAATTCTTGAACTTTCCATTCACAGCTAGCCATTGCTGGACTGCAGCCTGTACGTCATCCCAATGATTTACACACACACACACACACACACACACACACACACACACACACACACAAGACAGAGAGAGAGAGAGAGAGAGAGAGAGAGAGAGATTCATTCTATAAGCTGTGACTCTAGAGAAACCTGACTAATACATTTGTGGTGATATGTTATTTATGATTTAATAAAGCTTTCCCGAAGTATCAGAAAGCTAAGCCAGCCACACTAGTTAGCCATAGAAGCTGGACAGTGGTGGCACACACCTTTAATCCCAGGATTCGGGAGACAGAGGTAGATGGATTTATGGGAATCCAAGGCCACCTAGATCTACACAAGAGCGAACCAGTCTAAAAGAGAATTAGAGCTCACACCTTTAATCCCAGCCCTGGAGAGGTAGATAAAAGACAGGAGCCCAGTGTCTCAGGCTGTAGTCTGAGAAATTGTGTCTGGCCACATTGGGGAGGAGAGGCAGAAGTCTGGGATTGCAGTCTGAGGTGGGTGGAGATAGGATTGCCATTTCATCTTGAGGTAGAGGTAAGAGCTAGTGGCTGGCTTCTTTGCTTCTCTGATCTTCAGCTTAAAGCTTGAACCCCAGTATCTGCCTCTGGGTTTTTATTATTTATGTGACATACATTTACTTATCCATGTATTGAAACACATTCTGTGTTATGAGTAGGTTTTTCCCCCGCCGGTCTGGGCCCACTGCCGCATCAGCCGCAGATAATACACAGAGACTCTGTATTTAATATAATGCTTTTGGCCAGATTCTTGTTTCTTATAGGCTAGCTCTGTCTTAAATATTAACCCATTTCTATTAATCTAAGTACTTCCACATGGTCTTAC
Organism: Phodopus roborovskii; assembly: GCF_943737965.1. NCBI lineage: Eukaryota > Metazoa > Chordata > Mammalia > Rodentia > Cricetidae > Phodopus > Phodopus roborovskii. The sequence goes on from NW_026126636.1 coordinate 2,625,108, forward strand.
CTTACCGGAGAGAGGGGCTGGCGTTCTTCTCTCCCTGTCCTCCATCTTGAATCTCCTCCTTCCTACTTCCAGAATCCTCCTTGTCTCCTAGACCTGCCTATCTTGCTTTCCTATTGGCCAACACTACTTTATTCATTAACCAATATGAGAAACATATTTACAGAATGACATCTCCCATCAAGTCTGTTTGTGTTTCCCAGCCCTGTCCTGAACTCCAGGGCTCATGTGATATTTTCCTTCCACCCCACCTCCCTGTACTGAGATATTCACTCTGTCCTAACCTGTTGCACTGACCATGCCCATTGGGGGTGGGGACAGGTACAGACCTGAACTGGGGGAACTAGGTCTGAGGTAGGGGACCCCAGAGCGCTCTCTCGCTTGCTGGATGGAGACAGAGAGCATCTGGAGGCATCCTGCTGGCGTTCATCTCTCTCTGTTATAAGTTATTTCTCCCTGAATAAACATCTATTCAGCCTGTTTTCCCCGATCCTTATTATTCCACGATTACCCCCCCCCCAAGTAGCTTAAACTACAGTCACGTGCTACTATCCAGCTTAAAAAACTTCTTGAATGAGTAAGTGGATGATTGAGTGTGGAGAACAGGGTGTCCCCTCCCCTGAGTTACTCCATATCATGAAAACAATAGATTTTCAGATTGTGCCTTCCCTGAGAGACTCAATATTACAAGCAGCTCTTGACTTCCTTTTGAGTGTGGTGGGAGACTCTGCACCCACCAAACACATGGTACAGACTGGTAATAACATATTCCTAAAAGTAGAAAGAGGTTAGAAAGATGGCTCATGGTTAAGAGCACTGGATGCTCTTCCAGAGGTCCTGAGTTCAATTTTAAGCATCCATATGGCAGCTCAGAACCCTCTATAACTCCAGTTCCAGCAGGATATAACACCCCCTTCTGGCCTCCACAGAGACTGCACATGCCTGGTGCATAGTCAGACATGCAGGCAAAATGCCCACACAGGCATTGCTAGTAACACACACTGCTATCGATAGTCTTTTTAACCTAAAGGACACTGGATGTCCAACAAAGTGTTCTTTGTAGATGCAATGCTGTGCATTTAAACCACATTATAGGACAAATGTTTGTTTTCTGTTGCTGTGACAAACACCATGACCAAAAGTAACTTGGAAAGGGTTTATTTGGCTTCTATGCAAGAGTCCATCGCTGAGAGACGTCAGGGCTGAAATTCAAGGCAGGAGCCTGGAGGCAGGAACTGAAGCAGAGACCATAAAGGGAAGCAGAGACCATAATGGAAAGTGGTGACTTATTGACTTGCTCCCCGTGGCTTGCTTATGCAGTTCAGGACCACCTGCTCAGGGTGGCACCATTCACAATGAGCTGGGCCCTCCCAACTCAATCGTCAATCCAAGGAAATGCCCCCACAGACTACCTACAGGACAATCTAATGAAGGAATTGTCCCAGTGGAGAGTCCTGTTTCCCAGGAGACTCTGGCTCTTAGCAAGCTGCTTAAAGCTAACAAGCATGGTAAACATGAATTTAAAATGTTATTTTTGTGTGTGGTATGTGTGTGCTGGAGTGTGCACACGCATATGTGACTGTCCCCCAGAGGCCAGAGAGGACATCAGATACCCTGAAACTGAAGTTATAAGTTGTGAGACTGCACATGGATACTAGGAACCAAACCCTGGTCTTTACAAGAGCAGTGAGTGCTCTTAATTGTTGAGCCATCTCTCCAGTCCTGTAAGCATAACTTTTGTATGCACTGGGTAGAAATCCTGTGATTGGCTTTAGTGTAATGACCCGCATGCAAACTTGCCGAGTCCCCAAACGATGCCGGTATAGTTGAAGAAACATTTGTCAATTAGTATCTCAGCCTCTGCTATTACTAATCATATACTTGCACACTGAGTTTGATGTGGGAGAGGAGCATTGCTCTGTGTGATAGTCTATAGACCAAAAGCACCAGAAGTCAAGGGGTCCATGGGTGCTTACCATGATGCTCAGGGAACTTCCTTCCTACGAGAGAGAAGTCCTGACCAGGCAATCTAGCATTCACCCACCACTGCTGGGGTAGGGGACTCTGACCAGTCGGCCTGCCTCTTGCCTCTTGCCATCGTTGGTGACTTTCATGGTGTCTTCCATGACGCAACCGATCAGCTGACGCTGCATAGCTAAGAGACTGCCAGGAAGCAGTCAGTGAAGGTGCAAACCCCAGGCATGGAAGGTGACTGCACACAGTACAACATGCATGCAGCAAAGAGCAGCCCTGAGGCTCCAACCCACCCATCAAGCTGGCTGAGGCTTTTGAAGAGTGAATCTGCGCATCTGGGCCCATAATGGAGCATGGATTTCCCGCAACAGGGATGTATGGTGGAGAGCTGAGCTCTGTTTGCAAGGACATAGTGTGTGGCAGAGAGCAACAATCACCATCTCTTCTGCTTTGGAGTGTAATGAGGAACCCGATCCCTTTTGGTAGAGTGTGGGCTCCCTCTGCTGCTGACAGGAGACAGGCAGGACTTTGCTTTGTGGGGCTCGAAGACATTTAAGCAGAGAAGGTGGCCTGCCCAGGGAAAAGAAGGATAGCCATGAGCATGGCAACAAATGGGTGCTAAGCATTGCCCCATCGCTGTCCAGTCCAGCTGCTGCCACAGAAGCAGCAAGAACTGAAAGCAATGACCAACACAAGGAGACCGTGAAATACCCTGTGTGTGTGTGTGTGTGTGTGTGTGAGAGAGAGAGAGAGAGAGACCTGTGTTCATACCAAATGCATTTTCCATCTTTTCCTTCCTCCCTTTCTCTCGCCTTCTTTTCCTCTTTGTTCATGTGTGCATGTCCATGTATACTGTATGTCAATATCTTCCGAATTAATCCTCTAGAGGGGAAGGATCATGAGACTCGGGGGAGGTATATCAGTTACCCTTTGTCACTGAGATACGCCACCATGACCCAAAGCAACTTATAGAAGGGTTCATTGGGGCTTATGGATCTGGAGGGGAGATGAAAAACGGTATGGCGGGCGGTGGCTGGAGCAAGAAGTATAAAGATCATCTCTTCACCCAGGAACATGGAACAGAGAGGCCAAACAGGAAAGTGACGAAGCTATAAGTTTAAAAAGCCAACCCTCAGTGGCACACGTCCTCCAGCAGCAGCAAGGCTCCACCTCCTATAGGTCCCATAACCTCCCCCAAACAGCGCCACCAGCTGGGGACCAAGTGTTCAAACACGAGCCAGTGGGGTACATTTCTCATTCCAGCCACCACAGAGGTAAACAAAACGTCCCGCGCCACATGAAAATTTGGGAGATTCTGGAGGACCCCTCCCCAATAAACACCTGGTGGGGGGGAATCTCACCAGATGGGCTGATTTGGCTGTGAGAGGTTTCTCGGGCCTAGACTCTGCCTGCAAGTTGTGCAGAGAGCTCCCGCTTGGCGGCTTTCATGGCTCTTCACCACCCATGCTGGATGCTGGCTCACACTCCTGTCCACATCCCCAGTAAAAAACGCTGAGATTCTCAAAGTTGAACTTTGGTGTAATCATCACTTTGGTCTGGGCTAAATAGATTTGTACTGTGTCTTCTTAGGGAAAAATCTGTCATACGAAAGTGTACGTGTGCATGCATGTGGAGGCCGGAGGCGGGCATCACTGTCTTTCTCTATCATTCTTCACTTTATTGGTGGAGACAAGAGTCTTCCATTGAACCTGGAGTGCTGAACTGAGGTCAGACTGGTTGTCCAGCAAGTCCCAGAGATCTGTCTCTGCCCTCCAGGGCTGGGGTCCTAGGCTGAATTCCACTTTGTATGTGGGTGGAGAGCATGTGAACTCAGGTCCCTACACTTATGTGACAGGCACTTTACAGACTGAGCCATTTTCTCAGCTCCAGATGCCTGTGTTCTGACCTAGTTAATAAGGGGTGTCATTTACCAAGGTAATGAGCAATGGAAGGGCTGGCTAGTGAAGAAGTCAGGGTTAGTTGGGAGTATGCTGAATTTCAGATGCTAGTAGAACAATCGGGAGAGCCAGGCAGTGGTGACGCTCACCTTTAATCCTGGCACTCAGGAGGCAGAGGCAGGTGGATCTCTGAGTTCAAGGCCAGCCTGGTCTACAGATGAAGTTCTAGGACAGTCAAGGCTACACTAAGGAGAGGTTGAGACAGGTATGTGTGTGAGAAGGATTAAGAGGTGTGGTCTTGTTGGAGGAGGTGTGTTACTGAGGCTCAGCTTCAAAGTTTCAAAGTCCCAAGCCACTCCAAGTCAACGCTTTTGCCTTATGTGTATCTCAGATGCGAGAATTAAACTGGTGTGGCAGGTGCCAAGCCTGCCTGCCTATTGTCATGCTCCCCATCCTGATGGCCATGGCCTCCAGCTCCCTAGAGCTATGATCTCCCAATGCAAAGCTTTCTTTTGTAAATTAGCTTGGTTATAGTATTATGTCATAGCAGTAGAAAAGTAACTGTCTTGGTTAGGGTTTCTACTGCAGTGAAGAGACGCCATGACCACAGCAACGCTTATAAAGGAAGACATTCAACTGGAGCTGGCTGACAGTTCAGAGGTTCATTGTCATCATGGCAGGAAGTGTGGTGTAGCACAGCCCGGCAAGGGGCTGAAAAGGCAGCTGAGAATCCCACATCTGGATCAGCAGGCGCATGGAAAGTGACACCAGGCTTGGCTTGAGCGTGTGAAACCTCGAAGCCCCAGTGACAGGCTTCCTCTAACAAGGCCACCCCTACTCCAACAAGGCCACATCTCCTAACGGTGCCACGCCCCGAGAGCCTGTGGGGGCCCTTTTCATTCACATCACCACAGTAACTAAGATGGCACGGGTTCAGCAATTCCACCACCTACGGATATATATTTAAAATAACTGAGGGCAGGATTGCAGGCAGGCACTTGTACACCAGCATTGATAAGGGCTTTACCTACAATAGACAAAAACTGAAAAACAAGGCAAAACTGATGGATACCTCCAGCGCTTTATACAGTGAGTACGTTCAGCCACGAAAGCAATGACATGGAGGAGGGGAGAACTTGTTTGTTTGGAGGGAGTTCTCGCTATGTAATGGTAAGCTGGCCTCCAGTTCCAGATCCTCCTGCCTCAGACACCTCTGGGTTGGCAGAGTCTATAGCCACACACCATCAAATCCAGTCAGGGATGAATTACTGTCACATGGTACAACGAGGATTCAAAATCTTGAAGGTTATATGATTGCTCAAATATGCCAGTCGCAAATCAAGAAATATTGCATGAGTAAGCACATTTATAGAGACGGAGGGAGTATGGTTTGTTTTGTGTTGGGAATAGGGGAAATAATTACTACTTAGTGAGTGGAGTGCCAGTTCGTGATGATGGAAAAGCTATCTATAGAGTAATCATTGTTCAACAGTGTGGCTGGAGAGATGGCTCAGTGGTTAGAAGTGTGTGTTACTCTTCCAGAGTTCGATTCCTAACACCCTGTCAGGTGGCTCGTTATTGCCTGGAACTCGAAGGCGCGCGCGCGCGTGCTCACACACACACACACACACACAATTTCTAAAAAGTTATTTAAATTATGAAAAGGGTTAGGTATGTTTTGGCATAATTAAAATACGTACATGTCAAGCAAGTCACAGGATAGGAGAACTGAGCGTTTTATTTTCTGCCACTCCAGCCCATACCAAGACCCCACACTTCAAAAGCAGGGTGTGTGTGTGTGTGTTTGTGTGTGTGTGTGTGTGTACTGCCAGTTCACACACCCACAGCATCTTCTCATCGAAGGTCCTGGGGTGGAGATAGAGCCGACAGAGTATTGATTAAGGAGTTTTGACTTTGCAACACCTATCTTCTCCAGGATCATTTGCAGCCCCATCCCAGTCTCTACCTGGCTCTGCTTCCACTAGGCTTTATAATGGCCAGGTAGTCTCTTCCACTTCCTCCTCACAGTTACTCATCGCAGTTCGCTAGAAGTCTACAATCAAATGGGTTTTAGTGTATATAAACAATGTGCAACCATCGCCACAATCTAGTTCCAGAACATTCCAACTCTCACTTCGCCTTTCCAAGCCCCCGCGGCTCACCATGGAAGCTACCAGTAAATTTCACTAATTATTATCCGTGCTAATCGATATCTCATAACTAGATTTTTGTTGTTGTTGTTGTTAAGAAACGACCTCTTAAAGGCTCTGCGCCTTTTACCATCGAAGGATCGGTGCTCTACAAGGCGCCCTGGCAAGGGCGGCTCGGGACTCGATTGGTGGTGCCTGAGTGCCGCACGCGCCTGCGCAGTAGCGGGCGTCCGGCTGGAGTCTTCGGGCGGGGAGTCCCTCGGAGCGGCCCGGAGTGGCGGTGCGGCTGCGCGACCCCCGACGGCGGCTGCGGCTGCGTGTGCGCGACTCGGGACGGCCGCGCCATGGCGGACGAAGAGCTCGAGGCGCTGAGGAAGCAGAGGCTGGCGGAGCTGCAGGCCAAGCATGGGGTGAGCGGCGCCGCCCTCGGCCGGGGCCTCCCGCCCCGCCGTCCGCCCGGGGCCGCCGCAGCCTCGCGCGGGTCGGGGGGTGAGCGCCCTCGGGTCGCCCCCACGCCGCGGCCGCCGTCGAGCCTGGTGCCAGCCCCGCCGGGATTCTTGTGGCCTCGCTGAGCGGAAGTCAGCGCCGTGGAGACAGGGTCCCCCGAGTGCGGAGGACACCGGCCCGACGGCGTGCCCCGGGCGGGAGGCGGACACTGGACCCTGGGGATGGGGCTAAGCCCCCGCGCTGCCGCCTAGGAGGGAGCCCCGCCCGTAACCGAGCCCCAGGGCAAACGCTAGTGATGGTGGGTGGTGGCCGCGGTGGCAGCACCCTTTGAACCAGCATCCCTCGGGCCACGCCAGGGATGCTTCTCCAGACAGTCTAACCAACCATGGGCGAAACTAGGGCTCACGATCCAGGGAATGTGCGTGTTCTCAAAGATTCTATTAGATTGTGACTTTAGAAGCTCGTCCTCACTGTGTGAACGCGGGGTCGGGGGTGGAGGTTAGCCTGGGCCACAGTACTTGCCTAGTATGCTTGACACCTTCCCTCCCCTCCCCGGGTTCCATGCTCAGCCCTTTCGTATTTAATAAAACAAAACATTGCAAATGGAAACCGGCTCCTTGATTGTTGGGAGGCCTGGGGTCCACTTCAGGAGCCTGTTATTGGAGGGAGAAAAAAAAAATCGAATAAGCCCTTTACTTTTGTTTTATTTATTTGTTATTTTACTTTGAGATAGGTCCTCTCTGTCAGTAGCCCAGACTGGCGTGTAACTTGAGTTCCTCTTGCCTCCCTCCTAAGTACCAACTAGAGTTATAGACGTCACCTCATCTTTCCCCCCGACACTGCAATACCTTCTATTTTCCTCTCTTCTTTTGAGGTTCCACTCGATTAAAAGGTAAAATTATCTTTTATTTCAGGATCCTGGTGATGCAGCCCAACAGGAAGCAAAGCAAAGGTATGGGCTAGAATTGGAACTTTCCGGAAGGGTGGCTTCACAGATTTGCCTCTTTTATTCAGTAATTGTGATTGGTATGTGACTGTTAACAAATTTCCTAACGTAGTGATTTTCTAATACGTCTGAATCAGAGTAATTCCCTTTTTAGTTTGATTCAGTAAACACTCACGGTGTTCCCTTAATGCCTTGTTTTAAAATTCTGCCCGATGCCTTTCTGCTGTGCATAATAATAGAATTACTTTGTAGGGATTTCTAGACCCAGGGCCTCACAGTAAATGTTCAGTAAGCATTAACTTACACTGCCGTTTTAGCCCTGCACATGGCAGAGCACTTTCACACAAACATATATTTGATGTGTGAATACACTCTAGTTTCTCCTCTGCCTTTTCTAGGGTATTTTTCAAATAGGAGCTTCCAGTCAAGTAGCCCCGGTTCCCCTCCCCCTCTTCCCTGGTGGCACAAATCCAGTTAGCAGCCGGCAAGGCTAAACCTCTATTTCCCCTTTCCACTCAGAGACCCTCATATATCTAGTCTGGAGTGCTTGGGAGGCCGAGACAGGATCTTGTGTTCAAGGCCTGCCTGGGCAACTTAGCAAGATCCTGTATCATACTGGGGGGGGGCGGGGGGGGAGAGAGCGACTGGGAATAATACAGTGGTAGAGCATTTCCAGCATCTGTAGAGCCCTGAGTACCAGTGTGACTAAAACAGTCTGATGCATCTTATAACTCATAGCGTCTGAGTTAGATTAAGGAACTCTGAGGAAATGGTCCTTGATAATAGGTACAACTAGCCCCAGCTGTCCTTTAATTTTGCCAAGACCAAGTCTGCTACTGTCTGCTTTGTGTAATAGATTCATTGGATGGTTGTCTTGGATAAATATTTTAAGTCTCCTATGTTGTAGAATATTATTTATTTTAAGATGTGTTACATTTGTTTATGCTGTAGAACATTTGCTTTAACGATGCAAAGATGTGTTGCATTCTTTTGTGTTGCATTTGTTTAACTCTGTGAAACTGTTACTTTACTTAAAACACCTGATTGGTCTTAATAAATAGCTGAATGGCCAGTAGCAAGGCAGGAGAAAAGGATAGGCGAGGCTGGCAGTCAGAGAGAGTAAATGCGAGGATTAAGCAACGTGAAAGGAGGAGGACATCAGGGGCCAGCCATGCAGTAAAGAAAGGTATACAGAATAGAGAAAGATAAAAGCAGAGGCAAAAGATAAACGGGATAATTTAAGTTTAGAAAAGCTGGCTAGAAACAAATCAAGCTAAGGCTGGGCGTTCATAAGTAAGAATAAGACTGTGATTTATTTGGGAGCTGGGTGGCGGGCCCTGAGGAGCCAAAAGAGCAAAGAGCAAAACACAACCAACTGCCTTCTACTTAAAGACTTAAAGCAGAGTGAGGTGGCACAGTCACCTGGGAGGCTGAGGAAGAAAGTAGAAGAGTTTGAGATCAGCCTTGGCTACACAGTGAATTCCGGGCCAGCCTGAGTCCTGTAAGTTTAAAGCCGTGTGCCACAGTTGCTACTTGAGTATTCAGGAAGAAGCAAGAATGACTGCAGAGTTAGACTTTCACAGGGTCTGGTTCTTCCTGGGCCACAGACTCTCCATAGGTTTCTGTATCCTCCCTAAAGAAAGTACCCTTGGTCTCTCTTCATCTCTGAGACCCCACTACAGATTTGTGCTATGTGTCATACTGGATGCTTGGTGGTTGAATTGAAATACTACTTCATGAAATAGTGTCCTGCTATTCTGGTAGATTTACAGTCACAGGCTGGCTCTTTGAAGACAGTCTGTACAGCCTGTGAACATAGTGGCCCGATGGGTGACTCAACAGGTAGGGGCGCTTGCCAGCAAGCCCGATGACGTGAGTTCAGTCCTCAGGACCCACATGGTGAGAGGAGAGAACTGACTCCGCACAATTGTTCTCCAACCCCCAATTGTGCGCCGAGTTGTGTCCCCCCCCAATGAATGAATGAATGAATAAGTAAATTTGAAGTTTCTTTTAAAGAGGCATTGAGTAAGTGACTTTGTACTCAGCATGCTAACAGCTTAGTTCTAATCTTGTGTGACCTATGTTTTGTTGTAGGGAAGCAGAAATGAGAAACAGTATCTTAGCCCAAGTTCTGGATCAGTCAGCCCGGGCCAGGTGTAAGCATCTTCAATTTCCTTTATTCCATAAAGTTGGCTTGAGGTAATTGGATGGGTAGATACATATATGTAGATGGTTATTGGTCTCGTCAGAGCAAATGTTTAAAATACTTGAAATACATTGTAAGAGGTAGGAAGTTTATAACCCTGGAGAAGAGTTATTTTCTTGAAGCACGGTCCCTTCCTTAGGATGATGCCCCTTGAGGACATTTTCAGTAGAGTTCATAAGCATTTACTCTTGAATAGTTAGTCACAGAGTGGGCAGTTAGGGATTGATTGCATTCTGGGTTTTAGTGTTATGGCTGGAGTTCTCATAGTAAGATCTAGAAAGAAGACCATGTAGAAAGGAAAGAATGAGCCAGTTGGAGTAAACTAGCATCTTTTCTATTGGAAACTGAGTCCAGCCCCCGTTTTGAAGAGGCCACTGTGATGGATCATGCCATTACTTCATAGGCAGCTATATATAGTCAGAAGCAGAAAAGCACGAGTTTAGAACCTGAGAACTTGAGTTTAACCTTGGCTCTCCCACCACACTTGAGCTTGAGAGGCATCACCATGCTGTCTGCCCTAACTACCCTTTGCCTGTTGGCAGACATGAACTTGTGAAGAACTTTGGAAGTGTCAGTAGATAGTTTTAAAGTATAATTAGTGCATTTAGTCTTCATGCTTTTTTGTGTATTTTTTCTTTTCTTTTTTAGTAAGTAACTTAGCACTTGTAAAACCTGAAAAAACTAAAGCAGTAGAGAACTACCTTATACAGATGGCACGGTACGGACAACTAAGCGGGAAGGTAAGCCCAGACTGCCCGAAGGAGCGTGGTACCCTACAGTCTGAAACCCTGGCTTTGGGGCTGGCAGATGGCACAGTAGTAACAGTGCTTGCTGTCTTTGCAGAAGACTGGAGCTTGGTTCTCAGTGCCCACACCAGGCAGCTCACAGCCGCTTATAACTGCAGCTCCAGCTTCCCAGGGCCCTTTCTGACTTCCACACAAGCATGTGGTGCATATAGACACATCGAAGCAAACTACTCGTGCACATGAATTTTTAAAACTTAAAAAAAATCAGCTGCACCAAGTAATTTTCGTATTTGAATATAGAATTCTTGCTGACTCAGAAAGTTTTTAAAGGACAGAATAATCACCTCCACTGTAAATCTTGAGTGATGATTGCCTGTCCGAAAATGCTCAGCATTCTTTTCTGGCATTGTGTGGGATATGGTGTTAGTGTGACACAGTGACTATTAGAGTCATCAGGCTCATACTGTTCCTGCAGTGGAAATAGGGTTTGTCAACATGAATTAAAATACCACCACTGTTTGCAGAAGTGAGGTTGTTTCGCGCTTGTGAGGAGAGGTTCAAGTCCCTGTGTGTCTGTGTGGCTGTATTACCCGGAGGATTATATTTGGGAAATCCAATCTTCAAGCTTCAGTGGCCACAGAAGGCCAGCCTGCACTGGGAGCTGGAAAGAACCAGCTTTTCTGATGTTGGTTTTTTCTAAGGGTGCTTTCTCTGGGGTGGTGTGGGCAGAGGTGTCTATCTATGCCGATGACCTTTCACACAGTCGTTGTCATTGCCTTGCTAGCAGTGACAAAGATGGCCTCAAGCCTGCTGGCTTTCCTGAGGAGCTGCCCCTCTAATCCCTCCTGATGTAGTCCTGTACCTTGGAGAGACTTTACCGTGATTGCTTAGAGAAGCTGTTTGCTCTGAACCACTTTTTCTTTCTGGTTATAGGTGTCAGAACAAGGCCTAATAGAAATACTTGAGAAAGTCAGCCAACAGACAGAAAAGAAGACAACAGTTAAAGTAAGTGCCCTGCGTGCATGTGTGCAAGCTTGTGTCAGGCGCTCAGTGTGTGCCCAAGCAGTCAGTGCCTCGGAGCTTTAGACAGAGTCTGCAGTGTGCTGGGAAGAGTCTGACTCTACTCTATGGAGAGTGTAAATGTTAAGATTCTTACCTCTCAAATTTCCCCTCTCCACTTAGTAAGTCATTTCAAAGACTCACACAAAAAAGCCTCACTTGAGTAAATAAAAATGTTTTTCTCAGAGAATCTGAGGCTTTATAAAGTGTCTGACATTCCTTTAATTTCCCCCTAGTTCAACAGAAGAAAAGTAATGGACTCTGATGAAGATGAAGATTACTAAGGAAATGCTCAGACAGACTTACAGAGCAGTGTCTAGGGCAGTTACAACCTTTAAATGTTTACTTTGTTTATTATCTATATATGCCTTTTGAAAAAAATAAACTTGTTGCTCAAACTAAAGCAGTTTGAGTGTTTCAGAATCACAGGCAACTCACAAGAAGATCTGTTTTGGGCAGTCGTTCCCTCCCTTCCAAAAACTTTTAAATGGTGGCAGTGCAAGTTTACCCATTGCCGCTGGACATTAACGTGGTGGAGGATTAGAAGCTGTGCCATCATGCCTCAGCAGCCAGAGACTTCAAGGGAACGAAAACCCTGGGCAACTGAATCAGCTTTAAGATCTCAGCACATCCAGCATTCTTCAGGCAGAACTTGCAAAAGCAAGGACATGTCCTTTCGCTGCAGGTAGCATTTCAGATTTAATTTACTTTTCAGAGGCGTTGCGTGTCCATTATCCAACAAATACCACTCTGATCAAAACAACTAGAATGTTACTTTTGCGAAATACCTAGGACACCCTGTGGTAACTGTTGAACGGTGACATGTTTACAAGGGGAGTAGGCTGGAGTGATGGTTGAGTGCCGACGAACACAGGACACAAGTTCTTTTCCCAACACCCATGTCGGGCAGCTCACAACAGCCTGTGCCTCCAACTCCTGGGGCTCATACACCCTCTGGCCCCAGAAACCTACGCATGACCTCCCTTACAAACACTACTTGACTAAAAAAAATGCAAGTAACTAAACTGTCAGTTTGTGTTCAGGATTGCACCATCAGAGTTGGGATCTGCTGAAGGGTTTTGTGGGGGATTTTGTTGAGAGGGTTTTGTTGAATATGTTGAATTTGTTGTTACTGTTATGTCCAAAGCTGGTCTCAACTCTCCATTTAGCCAAGGATGACCTCAGGCTCATGATCTTCCTGCCTCCACATCTCTAGTGCTCAGATTACATACATGTACCACCACACCTGGTATGTGTGGTGTTAGGACTTGAACATAGAACTTCATGAGTATTAAGGGAACAATGCTAACTGAGACACAGCCTCAAATTACCACTTACGCTTACAATTTGCTTTATGGCGCATATGAAATGCTAGAAAGATACACGACATGTCTGTGCAAATGGTGTTACATGTTTCATTAAAATCACCAGTCCTAATGGCTGAGGTGCCATAAAGGACACCTGGGAATGGAAAGTTAGTCCTGAAAACAGCTAGCATGCTATGTGTGGTCAGCCTGCCGGCATGGAGCTGCAAGTACTTGGAATTACAAACACACAGATTTGAGCTTTGCCAATTTTTAATAGCCATGTCAAGTTTTCCTTTCAAGTGGGGAAAGCAGCTGCAAAAACATGGAACAACAGTTGCTGTACACTGCTCCGCTCCCTGCAGTGGTCAGCACGAGGCTGCACTATCAAGCTGGAGCGCTCCACTCAGATGCCCGTGTCTGCCAGTAAACCACGAGGGCGCGGAGCCAGACTAGCGCACAGCAATAAAGTAGTGTTGTTAAAAATGAAATAGGAAGGGCTTCTTCAGAGGACCTGCATGGGAGCCCCAGCACCCACAGGGTGCCTCACAGCCACCTGTAACCCCAGTCGCAGGGGATCTGATGCCTTCTTTCCTATGTGGGTGTGAGGCACATAGACAGGAAAGCAGGTCAACACCCATCCTCACTGAATGGGAAAGAGTCTACAACTGACAGAGCACAAGGTCTCATTCTTTGTCAGCAGACTGCTTTCATTATTTCCTGTGCTGGTGCAGGCCTGTAATCACAATTCCTTGGGAAACTGAGGCAGTAGGAACAAAAGTTCAAGGCTAGCCTGGACGACTTAAGTACCACCAGGAGTGTCTTTGTGGGCACTTTGAGAATTGTGTATGCCATTGACCCATCTTCACTACATTGACCCTGAGCAGGTAGGTGTGACGGGTGGTGGTCTTCTCAGTGATCTAGCTGTGTGTCCCAGTCACTGTAAATACACTGCACCATCCCATAAGGATGCTTTCCATACAGTACAGTGTTGTGTAGGACCACCACTCTGAGCAGGTAGATGTGATGGTCTTCTCTGAGTGATCTAGGTGTGTGCCCTGGTGACCCTTAAATATAGGACACACTGCATCTATCCCATGAGGATGCTTTCTACACAGCACAGTGTTGTGTAGGCACTCCGCCATCTTCATTGCATCAGCTGGCCCATTTGCAAAAGATCATTGCAGCTGGGTGTGCTGAGGGATGGGGGAGACAGTCGTGGGCTCCTGAGTTGAATGTACACTTCCTCCTAGCCTGTGATTGCACATGGCCTCAGGGGCTAGTGTGTATGTGTAGAGGGGCAGAGAATGACTAAGGAAGGGGGCTCTATCTACACAGGCAGGAGTCATCATGCTGGACACAGACCTTCCGGTGTGATGACTATTAAGGCTTCCCACCCATTGCTCTGTAAGGAAACCCAATAAACCCAAAGGTTCCCCAGAGTGAACCCCTGTGTAATCATACCTTGCTTTGTCATTGGACCTCAGGAAGAAGGAATAGGCAAGTCCTATCTTCCCAGGGAGAAAATTTCACAACAGGTTTACAAAAGGGTGGCTGAGAAACTGCACAGCAAAATAAAAAAAGCTTGCGTGATATGTTCAAGAATCATAAAGTTTACTGTTTTCTTTTCCATCATTTGGCACATATCCAAGGCACATTAGAAAATTAGAAATCATAAATTACTTTGTAGAAAAATAATCAGCCCCTCCCTTCTATACATCGGCAAGTATCTCCAAGAATGTGCACAAAACCGCTCCCTCTTTACAAGTCCTTTGAAAATTGACTCGGGATGAACCCATGTTTGCAACATTAGGATCAGGAACATAAAAAAATAATAGAATCTATAGAAAGGTATAAAAAGGAATCGATGGCAACAAATTCTAAACTTAAACTCTGACCTGGCTTGTGCTGTAAGTTTTGAATTGGAATCAAAAGCCTTAAGATGTGCCAAAGCTGCTCTCTAGTAACCATCCATCAGGTGTGCTGTGTCAGGCTCTTAACGGAAAGGACGTGCACTGACCAGAGTGTCTGTGTTGGGAAAGTGACAGCCAACTTCCCCCATACGTGTGGTGCAGAACAAGGCAGGATGGTAGTTCTTTGCAGTGGGACGGGCATCCAAATGGCATCCAGGCACTTCCCAGTTCAAGGGTTTCCAGGTTCCATTTCCTCGTCCCAACAGGATGCTTCCCTGACTGGCATCCAGTTCCACTAGACTCACGTTACTTCTCTGACTTCTTCTGGACATGGAGATCCTTCTAGCATAGGCTTTGCTGCTTATCCACACCACAGCCAGCCAGCACCTTCCAGCCAAAGGAAGTCAGAATCTGATGGTGAAGCCTCTGCCCATAACCAAGAAATCCAAATACTAAGATGAAGGGGCTTATTCGTTCCCTACTATTAATTAGCTTTGAAGATGAGAGAGGGTGGTAAATCCAAGGGACAGTCTCTCAAGCCGGTTATTTGAAAGTATACTTAGTTCTAAGCTGTATTCATGCTCACCATCTTTGTGCAAACTTGTGTCTCGGTAGCAGGTATGCCAACCCTTACTGCTAAGACTGAGAAACACTAGCCTCTTGGGTGTTCAGGTGGCCAGTCACCTCTGGGACCTGGGGTATGGCTGTGTTGTTGACTGTGTGCCTGCGGACCATCCGCCTGTGTCCAGGAGCAGCCTGCCTCGGCACCGGCCTCTCTGGAAGCCCCTTGTTTCCTTCCTCAGAAGCCTGACATCTGCTCTGGTCTGATGATGGGTCATTTGGAATTCCTGAGACTCTTTGCTTCTCCGGCTGAGGAAAAGATAAAACTGAGATCATGGCTGTACTGTGTTTTAAACCACCACAGTAACATGAGCCCTGCCAGACAACACACTGAGAGCCCACAGGCAGTGACAATGTGATGTCCCTGTGGTGACGGTGTTTGCCGTGCTGTGTGTCTCCAGTCAACATGTGGTGTTGCTGCTCCTGCTTTTCTAGCAAGGAAACCACGCAGGAAGGGCATCCCACCGCCACACAGCAAGGGGTCATGTCCCTGCTCCTGGGTGTGTCCTGCCTAGGAGCAGGGACATCAGCAAGGCTATGGAAAAGTAAACGTGAAGTCAAATTTTGTCATGCAAGCTGGGCATGGATGGTAGTTCACACCGGTAACCCTAGCCCTTGGGAAACTGAGGCAGGATGAGTACCCTGAGTTTGAGGACAGTCTGTATTACAGTATGAAACTCAAGAAAAAGGCAGTGCTAACTTTCTTACACTAATTTGCATATGGATTGTTGGTAAGTTTTATGCAGCAAAGCTGTGGTATGCATGCCGTTCTTCCTCTACAGCAGCTGTGAAAGGCAGAATAGACTACATTGGGGTTTTTCTAATTGACTGATTCAGTAGGTAGCTGGGTACATAAGGAACTGTGTGGGGGGGGTTGTAACATTGTTATAACCTATGCACACATTGTTCTTATTTCAAATATTAAAAGACAGTATATTCTGGACTGTTCTGCTCTATTTATGCCGAATTGCAGCTTCCCATGTACACCATGGCTTTTCACTTCTCCCCAACTTTTTTAGCTCAGGACTGTAATTTTTTAATTTTTTTTCAAGACAGGGATTCACTCTGTAGCTCTGACTGGCCTGGAACTCCCTATATAAACCAGGCTGGCCTTGAACTCACAGAGATGCATCTACCTCTGCCTCCTAAATGCTGGGATTAAAGGTATGTGCCACCACTCCTTAAATCCACACTCTTGTCTGTTCCAATGCAGAGCTGAAGTTTTAACTGTTGCTAATGTTTATTGTAGACTTTTGTGTTTTCTGAGACAGGGTTTCTCCATGTAACAGCTTTGGCTGTCCTGGAACTCACTCTGTAGGCCAAGCTGGCCTTGAACTCACAGAGATCCACCTGCCTCTGCCTCCAGAGAGCTGGGACTAAAAGCGTGCCCCACCACTGCCCAGCTCTGCATTATTTTTTAAATGTAATCATTCACCTCATGCAGAGAACCTCCAGTAAGATCAGGCACACTTCTATCCCTTCCCATAGTTTCCCTTGAAGTTCTTTCCCTGAAACGCAAAATAAATCAGTATTAATCCAAAAACAAAAAAGGTAAACATCTGGGTAATGGTACAAAGCCTTCTGCTGGCCACAAGATGGCAGCATTGCATGCACAGTTAAAGCTACATGTATCCCAGCATCCCCTGGAAGCTAACCCTGGGTCAAAACCAAAGTCAACTTAAATTAATTACTCACTGGAACCTCCGCCCAGGGTTAACAAGGCAAAACTGTCTCCTAAAAGGCTCTTCTGGCAGATCGTACATTCTGGGATTCCCTGTGGGGGGGTTGGGGGGGAACAGTAAAACACATAAGAATTTCATAAGTAAAAGGGAACTTTAAAACTGCAGCACATGCTGGACTGTGGTGGCACACACCTTTAACCCTAGCACTTGGGAGGCAGAAGCAGATAGGTCTATCTCTGTGAGTTCAAGGCCAGCCTGGTCTACAGAGTGAGTTCCAGGGCAGCCAGAACCACACAGAAACCATGTTTCGAAAAACAAAACAAAAAAACCTGTAGCACATATAAGTTCTGTGATTTCTTAGCTTAGCAAAATTACAGAACAGTGTGGGATCTGCTTTAATTCTGGTACATAGCTTTCCCATGCTGGGCAAACCCTGGTAAAACAAAGCAAAGTCTTCATACTGATGCTTCTCAGCTGTGGCTGGTCATGGCCGAGGCCACCCTAGGAATTCGAGTGGGTTTATCTACGTGGTTGCAACTGCATTCAAACTCGGTTTTGAAAAGCTCATAAAACAGAATCCCCTTTTAATAACCTTCTTAAAAAGGAAGTACGCAAACACTGGTGGGCAGGTGCTGTCCTAACCACCATCACCCTTGGTGCCCTGCAAATTAAATCCAAGAACTCAATGGCTGAGAGGGTGTCTGTAGTACTACTCTTAGAAAGGACACACTTTGGTTCACAGGTGATACACGGCCACCTGGAACTCTGGCTCCAAGGGATCTGTCACCCTCTTCTGGACTCCCTGGGCATCTGCACTCATGTGCACACACAGACGTGTACATATATACGTAACTAAAAAGATCTTAAAAGCGGGCAGGCGTGGTAGGCAATGGACTAGCATTGCCAGGTCCTGGGTTACATTTTCATCCCAGTGGAGAAGGAACATCTGTGGAGCAGTGGCCCTCACCCTTCCTAATGCTGCCACCCTTTAACACAGTTCCTATGTTGTGGTGACCCCAACCATAACACTATTTTGTTCAAAAACAGCTCCTCGCCTGATGAATCATGATCTAGCATGGTTTCTATGGTCTCTGTACCCTTCCCTGTCATGACGATAATCACACTTTTCACTGGCAATGAAAACAGGGCTGGGGGCATGGCTCAGCAGAGGAACACATGCTTGGCACGTGAGAAGCATAGGTTGCTTGGTTAAAGTGCTTGTCATGGAAGAATGAAGATGCCAGAACCAAAGGCTCCGTGGTCAGAGCACTGGCTGCTGTTCCAGAGGATCCTGGTTTGGATCCCAGTGCTCATTCCAGTCCAGGGCATCCGATGCCTTCTTCTAGTCTCCAGGGGGTGCCAAGCACACATGGCACACAGACACACATGCAGGCCAGGTGTGGTGGCGCAGGCTTGCAATCTTAGCACTGGAAGTAGAGACAGGCAGAGTCCTTCCTTGATGGCCAGCCAGTCTAGCCTACTCCAGAGGCTCCAGCCTAGTGGGAAGCTGTCTGAAATACAAGCTGGGCGGCTCCTGAGGAATGACCTCCAGGGTTCTTCCCCACTCCTGGCCCCCTCTTTCTCACACACATGTGTGATGGGGATGTCCTTCTGTATATACGTTTCTTTTATTGGTTGATGAATAGAACACTGTTTGGCCAGGAGGCAGGAAGATAGGTGGGACTAGGAGACAGAGAATTCTGGGAAAGGTAGGCAGAGGCAGACACCATGAAGAGACATAGAGGATAGGACAAGCCAGGCATTCTCTGGTAAGATAAGGCCATATAGACAGATATAGATTTATAGAAATGGGTAAATAATTAAGACAGAGGTAGCTAGTAAGAAGCCCTAGCCATTGGCCAGCAGTTTTATGATTAATATAGCATCTCTGTGTGTTCATTTGGGACTGAAACCGTGGGACCTGGCAGGACAAGAAAATTCCAGAAACACATGCACTCTCTCCCTCTCTCACACAATCTCCGGCCCTCCCTCCCTTCCTCCCTGAAATTCACCAACTACTCATGAATTCCCAAATGGCCCCAGGTGGAGAATTTAGAAGCACTTACATTTTTTCCTGATCTTAACCGTCACACCTTCCTTGTGGTCTGTCTCAGCAACATTGTTTAAGGATGCAACACAACTCGGTACTACCTGCAGCAACTCCATTATCTTTGAATCCTGCAGTGTAAAAGGGGAAATGTCACTGAGTAGTTTTAACGACTTCTCAGCAGACCTTCGCTCGCTGGGCATTCCATCTAAATATAACATACTGGTGTGACTGAACCCTCTCCCTAATGAAGCTCTGAAACAACAAAACAGCAATGGAAGCACTCAGGCCCTGCCCTGTGCCTTCTGTCCCAGCACTTGGGGGCTGAGGCTGGGGAACAGCTAAGCTCAGGAGTTCAAGAGTAGCAACAGTGAAGCTGTTTCGGAGATCTCACTCTGGCCTTCACTAGGACACCAGCCTGCACACTGAACTGCACACAGTTGGGGTGAGCACAGAGGGCTGTTACAATATGGTTATCAGGAGCCACCGCCCAATCCACAATAGAACATACTCGGCACCATCCATCTCTGAGAAAGTTCTAAATGGAAAGTGTTCAAGGACAGCCAAAATTCACCATCACCTTCCATCCTACACACCTTCTTAAAGTATATTCCATCTCTAGACTAAGACAATAAGAGACAAGATTGGCAAGTTCTTCTTTTGAGGTGCTAGGGTTGTTAACCAAGACCTTACCCACCCCCCAACCCCTCATTGGGGGATTCTAGGCAGGGGCTCTACTACTGAGCCACACCCCAGCCCCTCATTGGGGGATTCTAGGCAGGGGCTCTACCACTGAGCCACACCCCAGCCCCTCATTGGGGGATTCTAGGCAGGTGCTCTACCATTGAGCCATGTCTCTACTCTTAAAATTAAATAGGCCTATAATTAGGTTGGATTTATAATGACTTTAAATAACTTCTCTATTGGGTCAATCAACAACCAATTAGCTATGCATTTGGAGTTTAAAGCCAAGATTTCCCTTGAAGACAGGAAGAGAGGAAAGCAACTATCTTTTCCATGATTGACGAGAGAGTTGTAAGGTGGGGATCTAAACTCTCTCAGAATCTGAGGGGTTTAAATCCACAAATTAAAACATTCCATGATGCTACAGGGCTGCCAAATCCAGAATGGCACCTATGTGTACTAGAGCAAGGTGTCCAATAGTGGCCACTGATACATACTCCACCTTCACTTGGGCTTCTGGAACTACCCTAGAAAGAATGAGCACATGCACTTAGGGCATGTCCAATGGTGACAACGGCTAGTGTCTAGCCCTGCCAGTGGATGTCTGGCGTGCTCCTTTAGCACAGAGCACCAAGGACCCTGGATGTTGCCATCTCACATCTGGTTTGAACTCAAGGGATCTACAATGTGCTTCGGGGAGCATGGGGCTGCCTCGGGGTACAAGCGCTCCACATCACCTGCTCTGCGCAGTCCACAGCTGTGTACTGCCTCTTGTTCAGGATGTCAACAGATGCTCCGTGAAACAGAAGCAGCTCCACCACCAAGGCATGCCTTCCCATCACGGCCTCGTGCAGGGCGGTGTTGCCTTTGTTGTTGGAAGCATTGATGGAGGCCCCATGCTAGGAGAGAGACAGGCAAGACAGGAGATGCTGAGTCTATGTGACTGTCCACCATAAATTACTTTTCAAAGATGTGTGCCATAGCACGAAGATGGAGGTCAGAAAACAACCTTTGGGAGTTGACTGCTCCCTCTGCCGTATTTTTGAGGCAGGGTCTCTCGTTTCTGCTGCTCTACTGCACAAGGGAGCATCTTGCCAGTTCTCCTGTTCCCACCTTCCATTTTGAGGTAGGGGTGCTGGGACTATGGGCATTAACCACAGGGCATCCAGTGTGCATGTATGTGCATTGTGTGCACGCCTGGTGGCCTTGGAGGCCAGAAAAGGGACCAAATACCCTGGAACATGGATGGTTGTAAGCCACTATGTGGGTGCTAGGAACTGAACTTGGATCCTCTGAATGAATAGCCAGTAAGCTGGACATGGTGGTGCACACCTTTAATCCCAGCACTCAGGAGGCAGTGGCAGGCAAATCTCTGAGGTCAAGGCCAGCCTGCTCTACAGAGTGAGTTTCAGGACAACCAGGGCTACCCAGAGAAACCCTGTCTCAAAATAAATAAATAAATAAATAAACAAACAAACAAACAAATAAATAAATAAATAAAAGAAAAAGAAAAAATTAAAGAAAAACCAATGATTTTTAATATGGCTGAGCCATCTCTCTAGCTCTAATGCATCCACTTTTACCTGGATTCCAGGGGTATAATTTAGAATTTAGGTAGTTGGGCTTGCACAAGCATTTCTACCGGCAGGGCCATCCCCCAAGTCCATAAAATTATTTTCTAAAGACAGGGTAGTGATACATACTTTTAATCCTAGCACACGGGAGGCAGGGGCAAGCCTACATGTCTACATGGTGAGTTCAAGGGCAGCCAGAGTTACACACCGAGAACCTGTCTCAAAAAAAAAAAAAAAAGTCTTAATTTGAGATGATGTCACTATGCAGCCGAGGCTGGCCTCAAACTCACGTCTCCTGGGTGCTAGGATTATAGGTGTGCGGTTCACTACAAAATTTTTAAGGAACAAATTGGATTTTTTCTTTTTTTTTTTCTTCCAGTTTTTACTTCTGTGCCCATGTGTACGTTTGTGTGGGTCTGTGTGTGAGAGCATCGGTGCCTACTGAGGCCACAAGCAGCTGATCCCCTGGGCTCTCATTTCCTGTGGCTGTGAGCCACCTGGATACCGTGCTGGGAACCAAGGTCAGGTCCTCTGCAAGGCCATGGTTCTCAACTGCTGAGCCTTCTCTGCAGTCCCCAGATCAAGATTCTAAGCAACTATGTCCTTTTTAGCAACAACTTCCTATGTTAAACAGAGAAACACGTTCTTAAATTGCTGTGGGTTCAAACGATAACAATAACGAAGCCTCTAAGCAACAGGGATTTACAAATGAGGATGTTCACTATAGTGCTTGTCAGTGCACAAAAGAACAGTCATCATTCAACAGTGAGCTAAACACGGGCACCAACCGGTGTATCTGGGCTATTTGTGCTGGCCACCAAAACTCCAGGGGTGCTGGGCATTTTGTCTGTTTTGTTCTTTTTTTTGAGTTCGTTCATCTCAATAAGTTGGCTGTCTTCAGTCTCTCTAGTACAGGGGTCACACACATGTGCCATCACACCAGGCCAAGACTCTAAGCAACACTTTTGACATAGAATAGAAAACAAAACGTAATAATACTTTAAGACGTGCACACTTGGTTTTCTTTCCTGTGTTGCATGTTGAGATGCAACAGCCCAGGCTGGTCTAGAACTCTCAACCCTTCTGCTTCAGCCTCCTGAGTGCTAGGATTACAGGCATGTACCACCATGCCTCACTTCTCCCCACGTCTTGTTTCCAGTGTGTGGGTTGTGTGAAGGAAGCAGTGTAGGTATGGACAAGGCAGGGATCCATGCTTCCTTGGTCTCTGACCTACCATCATCATGGGGCTACTTTTCATAAGAGGAGAGAAAGGTACTGACATTCCCCATGATGCTAAGGCCACGCCCAGACCTTCAGCTGAAGCAGAGCTGTGTCCCTGACATGGGCCCTTCTGTCACAGAATCTCTAGCAGAAATGCAGGTGCATTATTCATCATCCCAGACACAAGTGATTGACAACAGGTAGGCATAGGCAGAGCTTTTCAAAAGCCTTGTGTGTGGGCCTGGGGGATGACTCTGTAGTTAAGAGTGTGTACTGCTTTTGCAAAGGATCTGAGTTCAGTTCCAAGCACCCACGTCAGACAGCTCACAACGGCCTGTTAACTCTAGTTCCAGGGGATCCTGCGCCCTCTTCTGGTCTCTGTGGGCACTGCATACACATGGTATACATACATACACACAAAATAAAAATGAATACATCTTCAAAAATTATAAGTACAAAAATCGTTTAAAAAAAAAAAGCCTAGCTGGGCAGTGGTAGTACATGCCTTTAATCCCAGCACTTGGGAGGCAGAGGCAGACAGATACCTGGGTCCTATGCCAGCAGAGCTACACAGAGAAACCCTGTGTAGTTTTCAAAGTACAAACGAGAGAGACAGAGAGAGAGAGAAGCCTGGTATGGCTCTTACCTGTAGCAATAGTGCAGCAACTTCATGATGGCCACCAGAACAAGCGTAAATGAGGGGCGTGTTCCCGCTGAGGTCCTTTTTATTAGGTTTTGCATTGGAATCTAAGAGACATTTCACCACCTAGAGCAGAGAAGAAAAACTTCTGTCTTAATCAAAACTTAGGAAAAGAAATCTTTTTTCTCAGGTGAAATGGACCCTCTGGAGAAAGGAGATGACGAACGGAGGAGGGACTCACATTTCCAGGGGTGCGGTGCGGGGGACAGCTCTGTACCCACAATACAATGCACCAGGCACTGAGGTGTCCATCTTTATAGCTACCTGAGGAGAGTTGCCGCAATTGTACCCAAGGCATGGTGGGATGCAGCCTGCTGGTGGGTTATCTGAGAGAGAGATGCTGCCTGCAAACATGCTCCTGCCTTTAAAACCCCGCAGTGGAGCATCCCAAGGCAAAGGAAAACACAAACACACAGACGACTTCCCTAAGCAAACAGACTTTAGAAAGCTACTAGCTTCACAGCCAGGCTTGAAGGCACACAGCTGTAATCCTGGCACTCAGGAGGCTGAGGCAGGAGCATTTGAAAGTTTGAGACCAGGCTGAGCTACATACGAAGACCCTGTCTCAAAACAAAAGGAAAGCTAATCACTGCCCACTTCTGCCTTGGACTGCCATGCAGGGTCTCGATTATACTTTATAAAATACTAAGCTATTCTCCACAGATCTAGAGGGACTATAGTGGTCAGCTCCGTGGCACAGGACACACACTTTTGCCGCAGCCAGAATCACAGCGGCAGCTCTGATTGGCAGTGGGGAGGGCACCGGCACCACCCCAGGTGTGGGGTCCCCTGGATTTCCCTGAGCCCCGCTCCAGGACACTGTCACCAAGCGAGGTTCTTGCCGAAATCAAAGACCGACTCTGCTGCCCAGGAGATGGGGCTCATACCTGGAAGTGTCCCTGCTGGCAGGCCAGGTGGAGCGGCACAGCCTGGCTTGTGTCTCTGGCCCCCGAGTAGGCACCGTGCTTCAGTAGGAGGGGGACCAGGTCCGTCCGGCCATGCAAGGCAGCCATGTGCAGGGGAGAGGAGCCGTCCTGGTTGGCCACATTCACACCAAGCCCACTGGCAGGAATCTTCGACAGTTTCTAGTAAAGGCAGAGGGTGTAAATAAATGGCATTAATACTTAAGAGGCTGGGCCAGAGGTGGCAATGCAGGAAATCACCCCCTGCTCCCTCACAGCTCCTAGGCAAATTCTGAGGTCACAGAGGGATCTGGACTCAACAGGGCCCGGGAGTGACTTCCCACTTCTTTGGAAGGGATGAGACACCAAGAGACTGGTTTCAGTTTTTCAATAAAGTAAGCCCTGGACAAGGATGCTTTATCATGCCAGGCAAGAGCTCCAAAGAGACAAAACGTCACATGAAGGAAGGGGCAGTCCGGGAAACGTAATGAGAACACCAAGCCTGTTCAGAAAGAAAAGACTGGGACAAGGGCCGTGGTGGCGCACACCTCTAATCCCAGCACTTAAAAGGCAGAGGCCCCTGGATCTCTGTGAGTTCAAGGCCAGCCCAGTCTGCTGAGTGAGTTCCAGTCAGGGCTACACAAAAAGAAACCCTGTTTCAAAAATAAATTAACAGCTGGGTTAAAAATGACCAAATAAGGGATGACTCTCTCCCTGTCAGTTGACTAATCAGCCCCTTGGGGAAGCCTGTGTCACTCAGGGATTAATTAAAGAACTTCCCAGGCAGAAAGAATAACACGGGCCTCCCACCCTACCCCTGTCCACAGATACAGGCACAGCCAAACCTTCTGGGCTGGGGCACACTTGGGGCACTGGCATAAGGGGTGACAGAACTCGAGATCCACTGTGCTGATGGCCTCATCCATATCGTCTAGGTCATCCTCTGTCCACTCCAAAAGGTAACGGACCTGGTGGTAGGCAGAGAGGAGAAACAGGAACTCGATTATTCCGATGCCTTTACCAGTGGATGCGCGTGTCACACACACACACACACACACACACACACACACACACACACACACACACACACCACACGTTCCCAAATCAGCTCCTTGAACCACTGCAGTCATAGACAAAAATAATTTGTTCCCCAACAATAAATCCGCACCCCCCTTTGTTCAGGCTGTTCTAATTTCCCTGGGTAGCACAGAGGGATTAACCTACCATTTTCCAGAGGGGCAGACTGAAGCTGCTTGGAGGGTAGGCTTTCAGACCCTAGCCCTGACCGAGCACACTCCTATGCCACCTAAGCAGGTCAATTCTAGATCCTCCCTTGCCACCCAATAGAAACCTCAAGATGAGTGCTTGGTGCTGTGCTCCAGAGAGCACCCCAGAATCCCGACCCCTCACCAGGGTCTTTCCGCTTCCACCTTCCAGCATGCAGGGCAGGAGCAAAGACACCCCCAGACTGGGCATGCATGGGCGCCAGCGCAGGCTAGAGGAAGCAGGTCATGTATGGGTGGACCCTTGTGGAGGGGCTGTTTGATCTCTAACACTTTGTTCCCTCACACTCTGCCTTTTAAAATAGCCTGTTTAGCGTGTGTGTGTGTGTGTGTGTGTGTGTGTGTGTGTGTGTGTATGCATGACAGCGACGGGCTGGCATATACACGCCACAGTCCAAGTGTGGAGGTCAGAGCAGAAGACAACTATGAAGTCTGTTCTTCCCTTCCATGGGTTCCAGGCCAAGCTCAGGTCACCTGGCTGGTGCAGCAGGCCCCTGTACTCACTAAGCTATCTCATAGGCCCTTCTTGGGGCTTTTTGTCTGTCACAAAGAAAAAAATTCCTCTGCTACACGGGAGGCTCAACCACCGCGATATTCTGCCCAGATGCATAGGACCCAACAACTCCAGTCAGTCCCCGGAAGCTGCAAACTGAAACAGATCGGTTTCCTCTCAAGTTGTCTTGTTACAATGGCAACAGAAGGGGCAGACATGACCCCACTCAGTCATCAGTGAAAAAGCACTCTCTTTTTTAAAAGATTTATTCCTTATTTCAGTGTGTGTGTGTGTGTGTGTGTGTGTCCCTGCCGCCCACACGGTGCCTGAGGCCAGGTGTTAGGTTGCCCCGGGACTAGAGGAGGTGGCAGTTGTGAACCACTAACGTAGGTGCTGAGAACGACGCCTGGGTTCTCTGCGAGCACAGGGGATGCTCCCTGAGCCGCCTCTTTAGGCCCCAAGCATGGCTGAAAGCTGTAACATGTCCCTGGAAGATGACTCATGCGGAGCTCTTTGCTGCTTTCGGGGAAGCCAGTTGTCACTGCCCGTGGGAACCTCAGGAAGACTGTCGCTACAGGCTGCTGCTGTTGTGAGCCCTGTCATCTTTTTGTGACACCCCAGAGCCCCAAGCCTGCCGGCCCAGGACTCCAGTGCCCACATCCTGTCAAGCAACCCTGGCTTTGTTTGGCTCCCCCACTCCCTTTCGGGAACCTTGGTCTGGCTTCTGGCCAGCACCACTTTGACTCCCAGAATGGCACTGTCTAGAAGGCAGAGGTCATGCTTGCTATCCCTGGGAAAGCTTAGCATCACCACGACAAAGTACATGCAGATTACATGCAAAGTAGTAGTAAGCTTCCATGGGGCGCTTACAGAGAGGCCATGTAGCAAGAGGCTCAAACATGAGTGCTACCACTTCAGACTAAGAGCTTTGGAAACGCTCTCCTGGGATTCTAATCTTGGCTCCCTGTTTTAGATGCCCATTCACTAGCTGGGGTGTTAGTCAGATCACTCTGAGGACTGTGGAGCCTTCAAGAGTCTGGACCTGGTGTAGGATGTCTCTGGTTCCCGTAGCTTCCTGGTCCACCCCCACCCCCGTGAAGAGTAGCCGCCTCCTGTTCCCATCACCCATCACCATGCTGTCTCTACAACAATGGGTTGAGCCCTTTTCCTCTTCAGTTATGAGCATCAGGGATTTTGTCACGGTGATAAGACGCTCTCCAAAAAGACTCACCATTTCTAGATCTCCATCAGCAACTGCTCTTAGAAGCTTGTCTACCTTAATGGAAGGAAAACATGAGTCAGGGGAACGGTCAATAATAAAATAACAACAGGAATGACATTAGCGTTCTGAAAACCTGGTAGCCTTCTCTTGCTCAGCACCTTTCAAACGCATCCCCGAGGCTGATCATCTAGAACGCCCTGAATGCACAGGGCCCCTCCCACGCGATATAAACCGGAACTGCTAATTACCTGGGAAGTGAGATGATGGTGAGCACTAGGGACGGAACCCAGGGCTTGCTTTATGCATTCTAGGCAAGGGCTCTGCCACTGGGAGAAACCCCCAGTGAGCTTCTTACTTTGAATTTCAAGACAGCGTCTCACTAACTCACACTATGGCCCCAGCAAACCTTGGGTTGTGGTCTTCC
Organism: Phodopus roborovskii; assembly: GCF_943737965.1. NCBI lineage: Eukaryota > Metazoa > Chordata > Mammalia > Rodentia > Cricetidae > Phodopus > Phodopus roborovskii. Next base: position 2,652,601 of record NW_026126636.1, read on the forward strand.
TGCCTCACCCTCCCAAGGAGCCAAGGCAGTAGGTCTCTGAAGAAGCCAGCCACCCCAGTCCACTTCTTCATATATTCAACGCTCATGTTTTGCTAGGGACAGGGGCTGTGAGAGTAGACACCCTCCCAAGATCCATCTCAGGCCTCTGATGGGCTGAAGGCCCATGGCTCTCCTTCCCATGACTCAGTATGGAGCTCACTGGAGGCCCCCACCAGGAGAACGTCAGTGACCACCGGGGTGGTCAGTGACCCGTGAAGAGGAGCAATGGGACAGGGATACACGGCTCACACCTCTGCTGAAGGATGAGACGGATTAATTGCATGGACACTGAGCGAGCACTAAGAACGAAAGGGAAAGGACAGACTGTAACCCAGCTTTTACAAAATGTAAGGTGTGTACAGGTCAGACTGTAGGGGATGATGTGTGCCAGCCTCTTAACAGGGATGCTCACGGCGTGGGGACAGAGGACATACTCAGAGAGACTGAAATCAGAACTCTCAGGGAGCTTTATACAAGTATATTTTTCTTGGAATATAGTCCTGCCCCTGTCTGTGTCCCTGGCTCCTTCTGTGTGTGTCTCTGTGTCCCCATCCCCACCCCACCCCCACCCAACTTTTGCTCTCACACACACATTCCAAGAACTGCTTGCTATGGGGGAAAGGCCTAGAAGAGTCAGAAGAGGTGAAGACACGGCATGCCGTTGGGCGCATCTCAATGGCATTGACCTTGGAGTAGAACAAACCAGCTTCCTGGTAAGCAGGCTGGCGGGCAGCTCTGGCCAGCCTATAGTGCTTCAACTAGCTGGCGTAACACCAGGGTCAGCCCATGTACGAGGCTCACCTCCCTGTAGTCCTTTTTGACCTCTTCTTGCCGGAAGCTCGCCGATATAGAAGAAAAGCTGGATGTGGAGGAGCCCAGGCTGATGGAATCCACGGAGCGTGTAGGGGACTGAGCAGGGACCTGTGGGAAGGCAGCATGGGCAATGGGGTGTAGGCATGGTCACAGACACATCAGACCTGGGGGGGGGGTGCTGAGCTCGTGACACCAGCAGGCATGGCCCCACAGACTTAAAGACTTTACCTCAGAAGGCCTTGGCCTCCGTTCAGAGGAGAGATGATGGGCTTCCAGGATAGACAGAATCTAGGGGACAATGAGGACATCCAATGAGATGGCTGAACAAGCCATCAGCATCCCCAGGCCCCTCTGCCTGCCTGTCCCCAGCAGAGGTCAATAGAGAGGCTCTTAGGTCTATGAAAAGACTTAACTTTGGGGTCTGGGGTGAAGGTTCAGCAGGTGGAAAGCACGTGCTACCAAGCTGGACCACCTGCATCTGATACCCTGTGTCTATGTGTTAGAATGAGAGAATTTCTGATTGCACATGTGCATACACACATACACACATACACATACACAAGTACACACACAAACACACACACATGCATGCATACTGATACATGTTACACACATATGTGCACACAGACATACATGTGCACACATACACAGACACACATCACACACACACATGTACACACACATACACACAGACACTTGTCACACATACATGCACATACAGACAAACACACGTGCACACACACATGCACAGATACACATGCACACACACACAGACAGGCACACATGTCACACACGTGAGTATACAGACACACATGCACACACATGCACACACAGACACATGTGTTCATACACAGACAGACACATGCACACATGTACACACACAGACACACGTCACACACATACGTGCACACACAGAGAGACACACATACACACACATACATGCACACACACACACAAATTTAAAAGGTATCTTTTTTTAAAAAAAAAGCTAACATTTTAAAATAATTGTTGAGAATTTTCCCACGATTTTTAAGACAGCATCTATTTCTACCAGACATCAATCTCTTTCATACGGGCAGTGCAGGGCTTCACAAAGGAGCTGTCTGCTAATTGTCCCCAGGAACCATTTCTCCTCTTGTAAAAAAACAAAAAAAAAAAAAAAAACAATCTTCTGAAGAGACATTTGAGACCTATAATAATCTGTTACAGGTCACCCTTGTGTAGATAACTTTAGGACTGATTGAGGAATCCTACTGAAAACGATTACTAGGACGGATGCCCGAGTCTGGTGCTCTCTTCCTACTATTCCATTTACTTTTGCAGCTGGCTTGAAAGCCCGACAACAGCAAGAATCTACAGGGACTGCAGAGACGGCTCAGTGCCGAAGAATACAAACTGCTCTTCCATGAGGCCCCAAGTTCAGTCCCCAACACCCGTGCTGGGAGGCTCACAACACTTGTAACTCCAGCTCTGGGGAGATCCAACGTCCTCTTTGGGACTGCAAGGACTCTGCACTCACATATGTGTGCATTCACACAGACAGGCACGCATACACATAATTTAAAATAAAATGAATAGGGCTAGAGAGATGGCTCAGGGGTTAGGAACACCTTACTGCTCTTCCAAAGGACCTGGGTTCCATTTCCAGCAGCCATGATGGGTGGCTCACAGGGGCCTGTACCTCTAGTCCCAGGGGGTCTGATGTATTTATCTGGTCCCAAGAATACAATGCACATACATCTAAAAATAAGTTAATTTTTAAAGGATGTATCTTCCTCCAGATGATGGTAGCACACGCCTTTAATCTCTGGAGTTTGAGGTCAGCCTGGTTTACAAAGTAATTTCTAGGACAGCCAGGACTTTTACACAGAGGAACCCTGTCCTGAAAAAAAAAAAAAAAAAAAAAAAAAAAAAGTCTTCCATTTAAAAACTAAAAATAAAAGCTGGGCAGTGATAGTGCACACCTTTAATCCCAGCACTTAGGAGGCAGATATGGGGATCTCTGTGAATTTGCGGCCAGCCTGGTCTACAGAGCTAGGTCCAGGACAGCCAGGTCTGTTACACAGAGAAACCCTGTCTCAAAAAACAGAAACAAATTATTTTTTTAGAAAGAAAGAAAGAAACCATGTCTTGTGTCCTGTAAACCCTCCATACCCTTGGACAGATGGGAAACCCAGGACATCCTCCTCTCCCTCAAGAGACCAAGCCTACAGACACGGTAACCCCAGCACTCAGGGCTGAGGCAGAAGGATGTGAGTTCAAGGCTAGCCTGGGCTAAATAACGAGATTCACTCTCTAACTTATCAGCTCAGTCGTTCAAGTCTGGGCCAAATTAAAATGAAGTTTCTAGAAGCAGAGATGAAGAGAAAACGGCGCTTGTCTCTGCATTTGCTTCACTGCCCTTCACAGCGGCCACCCCTGTCCCAGTCACACACAGGGCCATTGGCTGGTACTGGCCCAGCGGCTCAGAGGCTGGAGCGGACTCTGCTGGAAGCAGTTCATAAGGACCGCACTGAGAGAAACTGCTAACAAAACCGAAAACTCTTATCAATCAGGAAAACCCATTACATGGGGGCCCAAATACAGCAAAAGGATGGAGGCCGAGTGTTAGTATCAGGCACCTGGACTGTCTGTCTTTGCGGTCCTGACGGGGTACGCCCTACATTCCTTTCAAAAGGGCCCTGCCCACCTCCCGTCCTCCCTCTCTGTCTGTCTCCCTGTCTCTCTCTCTCCTTTTCTCTGCCCCTCTGTCTTCTCTCCTGCTGCGCCTGTCCCCAGAGGCCAGTCTGTCCCCTTCCCCCTTTTATGGTCCCTTCCCCTAATAAAAGCCCCTCTGCTTGAACCCTGCCACACTGTGCCTTTCTTTTCTCTCTCACGCCACTTTTATTAAATTACAACACCGAGTTCTGTCCTTGGATGCTAGCGTACATTTTCTCAGTAAGGTCAGTCTGTAAGCGGATTTTAGTTATGTTTTTATAGTCACATGGCTGCTCAGAGATGGAAAGAGCTACCTTTGAGTTCAGTGCACACTTGAGTGGTGTTTCTTTCAGTCTGTTCTGGATCTCTGTGGGGGCTCCATTCTGCAGCAGCGTCTCTATGATACCCTGGTAACCCCAGCGTGCAGCAATGTGCAGGGCTGTGTCTCCTTTCTCGTTCCCAATATCCAATCTGCAGGTCTGGGCATCATAGTAGACCAGAGCCTTCACACACTGCAAGGACACAGCAAAATCATCGTTCTCTGACAGAAGGAAAGCCTAGGGCAACGTCAGTGCCACCAACCAAAGCTTCACTCACAAAGACAAAAATACAGTGGTAGAGCCCCTGCCTAGAATCCCCCAGTGAGGGGCTGGGGTGTGGCTCAGTGGTAGAGCCCCTGCCTAGAATCCCCCAGTGAGGGGCTGGGGGCATCGCTTGGTGATATAATCTTTGTCTTCTAGTCTAGCATGCAAGGATGCCTTGGGGGAAATTCCCAATAACAAGCAAAACAAGAAATCACCAGTTGTCAACTAATAAGAAGTGAGTAGCCTTGCTTATAATCCCAGTGTTTGGAAAGCTGAAGGGGTCTGAGACTAGCGTGGATGCCAGACAGGGATGGGCTGTCTCAAAACAATCTAAAACATAATAAAATTAGTTTTCAAACTTGGAAAACAAAGGTGGACTACTGCAAATTAATTACGCATATTGGAAAAACCTTTAAGAAAATGAATTTTTATCATTTTTTTGTTTTTGTTTTTCTCGAGACAGGGTTTCTCTGTATTGCTTTTGGAGAAGAAAATTAAATTGTATAGTGGACTGCAGAATCATCCAAAATGAATCCCAAAATAGGGGCTGGGCAAGCATTTACCAAGAAGGTTTTATACAGATGGGTGATGGCCAGCTGTAACTTGAAACACCTTTTCTTCCTACAAGGAGCAGTTATATAAGCAGATACAAAGCACATAACATTAGATATGATTCAGATTTTCTACAAGACATCTGTGGTGAACCTACACCTCTGACCCCACTACTCACTGAACAGACCACACAGGAGGTCTAGGAGTTCAGTGCTATCCTGGGCTGTACCCAGGATACAGGTGTACCTCTTTGTATAACTCTGGAAATGGAAGGGAAGTACACGACAAGGATATACATAGTAAAGTAGAGGAAGAAACCACAGAGTTCCTAGATGCTAGGATAAAATGTAAAGTTTGGATGTAAACACAGTTAAGATCCAGATGATAGAGAGCCAGATGGTAGTGTGGATGAGTAAAAATTATTTAACTTCAGGGTGAGATCATGGACAATTCACTCTTAGATTTCTTAATATAATGCCAGGCAGTGGTGGAGCTCGCCGTTAATCATAGCACTCAGGAGGCAGAGGCAGGCGGATCTCTATGAGTCTGAGGCCAGCCTGGTCTACAGAGCTAGTTCCAGGGCTACACAGAGCCCTGTCTAGGAAAAAAAGAAAAGTTGTTTTAGATTACGGGGCCAGCAGATGGCTCATAGGTAGTGTACTTACTATACAGCCTGAGTTCTATCCCAGAACCCCTGTAAATGTGTATCAGCTTGACAAACTAGAGTATTCTGGAAAAAGGTAACCTCAATTGTGAAAATGCCTCTATCATGTTGGCCTGTAGGCAAGCCTTGCAGCATTTTCTCAGTTAGTGATTGATGTGGTAACCCCCATTGTGCACCATGCCACCCCTGGGCAGGTGGTCCTGGGCCGTATAAGCAAGCGGCCGAGCAAGCCATGGGGAGCAGGTCAGTAGGCAGCACCCATCCACGGCCTCTGCATCAACTCCTGCCTCTGAGTTCCTGGCCTGACTTCCCTTCATGCCAGACTGTGTCCTGCAGGGTGAAATAAACGCTCCCCTGCCCAGGTTGTGTGTGGTCACGGTGTTCATCACAGCAGCAGAAACCCAAACGAGGACATGGCAGGAGGAGAGGAGACAAGCCACACAGCTGTCATTCTCTGACCTTCACCCGTGCCGTAGCATCCATCCCATCATGCACATACACGATGAGAAAACGCGAATAAAGTTTCAAAGATTACACACCAACGTTCTAATAATTACCAACACAAACAGCAGCCCTGGCCTCGTCTAACTAAGTAATTCTCCACAGGTGAGAAACATGCCAAGCAGGAGTTGCCTGCAGCAGGCGCCACTTACATCTTCGTGCCCGTAGGCGCAGGCCAGGTGCAGCGGGATGTTGCCGTTGTTGTCCTGCACCTCAGTGCTGGCTTTGTAGTGCAGCAGCAGCAGCTGGCAGAGGAGAGAAGACAGAGCTGAGCCCAAGAAGGAGCACGGAGCATCACAGCATCACAAGCCTGTCCTTCCAGGGTGGGGCCGTGCTCACATCTTAAACACTGCACAGGCTGTGCATGTGTGGCTCTAAATCCGAAATATTATCTTCTTTCTTTTTTGCAGCATTAGGGGAGAAGCCCAGGCTCCCACCCATGCTATTAATGCTTCCACACTGAGATGCACCCCTGGCTCCCCAAACCTGGAAAGAGTTGAGCTTTTGACATAACCCAGGTAGAAAATTCCATACCAGGTTCATGTTACCCATGGCATGTGACACTGGCCAAAGCAGAGAAACACTAAGATACTTAGAACATTACACAAAATTACATTTAGGCCAAGTGCCCGGTATTCCAAAATCCTGAAGGATCCAAAATCCAAAACACCCCAGCATTATGGTGCAGGATCCTCAACCTATTTAATACCTCTACTAAAACAATACAATTGAGCCCACCAGTGGTGGCGCATGCCTTTAATCCCAACATGCGGGAGGCAGAGGCTGGCGGATCTCTGTGAGTTCGAGGTCAGCTTGGTCTACAGAGTGAGTTCCAGGACAGCCAGGACTGTTTCACAGAGAAACCCTGTCTAGAAAAACAAAACCAAACAAAAACAAAACAAAACAAACCAAGCCAAACCAAACCAAACCAAATCAAAATGCCATTGCAGGCTGGCAAAATGACTAAGCAGATAAAAGCACTGGCCACCAAGCCTGACAACCCAAGTTCAATCCCTGGGACCCACATGGTGGAAGGAGAGAACACATTCTAACAAATTGTCCTTTGACCTCCACAAATTCACTGTGGCTCACACGTATGCATACATACGTAATACACACATAAATTAGGACATGTCGCTGCTTCCTGTCACAACAGTGTTTAAAGAAAAATATCTAGAACCTTCCCCTCCCCTCCCTGAGATGATTGGGAAGTTTCCCATCTCAACCCATCTCCAGGGAGGTGACCTGGCCTCCAGGTTCCTTGTGCCTGGCACAGCAATGAAGTCTCTTATGCAGAACAGTCAGTTGAGCGATGCTACACACAACCCTGCTGCTCACCGTCACACTTTGGAAGCCCTTCTGGCATGCCAGATGGAGGGGAGTAGACCCATGATAGTCCGTGGCGTTCACTATGGCACCTTTGGAGACCAGGAAGTCAATGAGGGTTGCCTGACCTGCAGAGCAGAAGGACCTCTCACCGGTGGAGGAAGCAGGGCGGCTTCTGGCGACAATACTTCCTCTCTCTCAATGGCCCTGGCAGGACACCCACCAGGAGACATGTTCCCAGCTGGTCAGGAACCAGACCTGACATTAAGTCAGGCACTAAAACTTGAATCACTGTGAGATGCCCTACAAAGGGATCACACCAAGTCTACTTCAACAGCAAACGGCAATGGGCTAGGAGCTAGAGAGATGGCCCTGTGGTTAAGAGCACTGGCTGCTCTTCCAGAGGACTCAGGTTCGATTCCCGCCAACACTTGTACTCCAGTCCCCTAGTTTTGGGATAGAGCCTCACTAAATAGCCCAAACTGGCCTTGAACTCATAATCGTCCTGCCTCAGCTTCCTGAGTGGCTGAGATTACAGGTCTACACCATCACACCTGGCTCAATGTTGTCTTTAAAGACAGACACGACACCTGGCTCAATGTTGTCTTTAAAGACAGACACGTGAGACCCAAACCACAACTCTGAGACCATCTAAGCAGTCATTCCAGCCTGTCCTCACTGGCCAGTAGAGTCTCATAGCCTGGATCGACACATGAGCGCTCGTCCAGCCTGGCTAACAAGTCCCAGAAGACACTTGTCAGTCTTCCCTGCCCCGTGGGACGCACCCACAACACAGCCCCTGCCAGTACCCCACCCGGTGGGCCCCCACCCCCCACCCCCACTGTTTACCAACCATCCTTTTGTTTCAGTAATTCACAGAAGCCAGCCCAAGGCCACATACCACAGAGGGCAGCCACATGGAGCGGTGTTTGACCCCTGTCATCTCTGGAGAAAGGAGTGACAACTGATGGGTCGTTCAGCCTCCTGAAACAGAAAGAAGAGGTAGAAAAATAACAACAGAGGAAGGCATGGCAAAGTCCCTCCCTGCCCGGCTGTACAAGGCAATGTCAAATTGGACACCACGCAAGATGAGACCCTTCCCCACTGTTAAAGGGCCAGGCAGAGGGACCTCTCACTCTCCCATAGGGTGAGGATCTGAGACCTGCAGCTCTGCTGTCCATCCCCACTGACCCCTTAGGCCTGGAAACGGCAAAATCACCCACTGAGCATAATGGGAAAAACTAAAGATGGTACTAGAAGAAACTGGCACTCACCCCTCCCGTTCCTAAAACCCCTTGTGAGGCCCAGGCAGGACCTGTGCTGAGGAAGTAAAGAGGCAGGTGTGTGTCACCCTGCACTCATGACATGGCTGACAACCAAGGAACAATGGGAAGAGGCTCTTCAGCCCTCGAACCCTCCCCCGGGCTCTCTGTGCCTCCGAGGCCCCTCTTACCCAGAGACCAGTTTCTCACAGTCCTCGCAGGAACAAAGGGGGTGGCACATCTTCTGCATGGCATCTTTGTCCTGGTCATCTTGGCTCAGAAGTCTCTCCACTTCTCTTTGGTTACCAGACGCGATGTGCTAAAGGTGGCATCCCAAATACCATCAATGTCCAGAGATCATTCGCTCTCTGAGGAATGGTTCTGCAGGTCTGGTTTTGGTTTGATTTAGCTGTACTTGTGACTGGACCCAGGACATCACACACATGTGGAAAGCACTCCACCACAGAGTCCCTCTTCTACTTAGGCAGGGCCTCACTAAGTTGCTTATGCTGGCCTTGAACTCACTCTGTACCAAGCTGGCCTAGAATTTGCAAGCCTCCTGAGTAGCTGGGATGACAAGCCTGGATCACCAAGCCTGGTTTATTTTGTTATTGAAATAGGTCCTGTTCTGTAGCCCAGGCTATCTTTGAACTCCTTTGTTTGGATTGGTTTTCAAGACAGGGTTTCTCTCTGTGGCCCTGGCTGTCCTGGAACTCGCTCTGTAGGCCAGGCTGGCCTTGAACTCACAGAGCTCCATCTGCTCTGCCTCCTGAGTGCTGGGATTAAAGGCTTATCTGAGATTACACTGAAATGGTTTGTCCTCTGGGACTGGTGTCAAGCCTGTCTGGGCAGATGCAGACACTGGGTTGGCGACCGAAATGAGACCAGCCTGGGTGGCAGCTTCAGGACAGCTTTCACATTTATTACTGTTCCTATAAATGCAAAGTCACACTTAAAAAAAAAAAACAAACAAAAAAAACCAACCTAACAAAATTTCCAACGCACTAAGAAGAGGCCTGAAGTCCATCTTAGAACCCAGTGTGGCTTTTGATACCTCATTAGCAAAAGCCTGGGCTGTGCGGGTGACACACACCTTTAACCCTAGCACTCAGGAGGCAGAGGCAGGAGAACCCTAAGTTTAAGTTCAGCGTGGGCTGAATAGGTAGACAGACACTCTCAAAGCACCAGGGACTGAGGGCGTGGCCGAACTATGGAAACCCCCGGTAAGGGGATGGACTGTGGCACAGCGGCACAGTGCTTGGTCTTAGGTTCAATTTCCAGCATCAATGAAGGAAGTAGGAGAGAGGAACTGACAGACAGACAGACAGAGCCTCACTGCCCACCACAAGAACACTGGTGCCTGGGTCCCAGAGAGGTATCAGCTCTGTCAGGTACCAGGGAGAGGTCCCACTGAGCTGGCCTTGACTGATGGGCAAAGGTTCTGAGGAGAGGCAGCCCCCGCGTGTTCTGCAGTGGGTACCCGTACAGCGTATGTTTGGGGAAAACATGCGGTCTTCCTGCCGCCCTCCCAGACAGAACACAGATGAACCTCCCTGGGACTCCTACAGACCCTCAAAGATGGAACAATGTTCCCGCACTTTTAACTTCAAAGACATCCCCTTGTCTTACCTTAAACAGGCAGTCAATGGGTGATGACGTCATCTGGGACAGTAAGTTCATCCTCTGCTTGAGAAACAGCCTGTCACCAAATCCCTCGGCGTCCTGTGGTCATCACACATCACAGATACTGTCACAGACCCTCCCCATCGAGGGCCCAGACACAAGCCCTGTCATTCAACCCGAGTGGTCTTCCGAGGCTCTCCCCACCCAGATCTGCTCCCCGAGATGAAGTGTGCGGATAGATTCATCTCAGCGTAGAGTGGGAACCCTGGGAAATGAGCTCTGAAGATGCTGGCCTGCAAGACTGCAGGGTGAAGAAAGTCATATACAGGAGTGGAATGTGCCAAGTACATGCCATCACCGAAGCCTGGCTTGCCCTGGCCTCCGCCCCTCGCAGGCTTCCCTCTTAATGACCGAATAGCCTGACACTGCCGCTTTAACCAGGGCTGTGAACAGTACCACCTGCCATACTAGCTTCTACTCCCTTGTTTTGTGAATTAGCTGGTGAAAACATCAGTCCAATTGACTGGCAGGAAATCTAGGAAGACATGGGAATTCCCAACAGAGCCCTCGCCTTCCAATCACTCACTGCATTTCAAGGATCTGCGAAAACCAACATATTCAGATCATCCTATCAAAGGTAATTTTTGTCTGAACAACAAATATCTAGAAATTTGGGGCTCAGGAGATGCTCAGTGGTTAAGAATGCTTGCTGCTCTTCCAGAGGACCCGAGCTCAGTTCCCAGCACCCATATTGGGTGGCTCACAACTGCCTGTAAATCCAGTGGCAGGGAATCTGACACCCTCTTCTGGCCTCCACAGGCACTTACATGCATGCATGCACGCATACATACACACACACACACACACACACACACACACACACAAAATAAATAAATAAATAAATAAATAATAAAATCTAGCTGGGCAGTGGTGGTACACACCTTTAATCCCAGCACTCATGAGGCAGAGTGAGTGGATCTCTGTGAGTTCAAGGCCAGCCTGGTCTACAGAGTGAATTCCAGGATAGCTAGGTCTACACAGAGAAACCCTGTCTTAAAAAACAAAAATAATAATAAAACCTAAAAAAAATTCTAGAAATTTATACTTTATCATTTATATCATTTATAGTTATTGGTTACTGTTACTACCTGACCGTTATGATGGCTAAAACTGTATGTTCTGTTTCATTGCTTTGTTTTGCAGTGCCGGGAGCCTTGTGCTAGCTAAAGGCCTGTCACAGAGAAATGACCCCAACCTCTCACTGCAGAATTTGAAGCAAAGTGATCAACACTGAGTCTCACCCACAGCCCTAACTGGGGGACTCTAGGCAGGGGCTCTACCACTGAGCCACACCCCCAGCCCCTCACTGGGGGATTCTAGGCAGGGGCTCCACCACTGAGCCACACCCCCAGTCATATGCCCGTTTTACAAAATCACTCCTACCACACACAATGCTTCCATGCTCACTTGGGCCCCTGGAACCAAATGGTACAATGACAACCTAACTCCTTCACAAGGAGTGTTGATGGGAGGTGAAGGGCATTTTTTTTTTTCCCCAGACAGGTGATGTTGGAAACTCACAGGCTCCTGACAGCATGGGGGAACAAAGTTCTTTCTTTACAAGGTTCTGACTAGGCTGTGGATGAAGCCAACAGTTCCCTCGCAAGCATCATCCCTCATGTCTGCCCACCTCCAAGGAGGACTAACTAACGTGACCTCAGGAGGAGGCGTTTCTGTCCCCAGCTGCCTCATGCTATATAAAGCCTCAGCAATCTGCTTTGTCCAGTGACGGACAGCTGAGTAGCTTAGGGCCAGGGAAACAGCAAAGGCGCTGTACAGCAGGGGAAACAGGGCCGGCTCTCTTCTCAAGTCTGGGGTGCCTCTTGAGAGCAGTGCTGGAAGGTGGGGCTCCCAGGGCTACATCTACAAGGAAGGAAGGAAGAACACACGCTCGGAGAAGCAGTACCACCCAGAGGCTCACGGGAAATGAGCAGATACTGTTATTAGGAGCTCAGAGCCAGGTATGCAGATGCATGCAGTCATCCCAGCAGGAGGACTGGGAGCTCCAGGTCAGTCCAGCCTAAGCCGAGAGATCTGACCTCCAGAAGCAAGGGCTTCCCCAGCCTTACCTTCCCCAAAACAAAAAGATAAAGCAAAGCAGACCAGGAGTGTGGGAAAAAAGAGGCAGGGGAATAAATGAAAAAATGCAAACATAGAGGGCTGGAGAGACGGACGGCTCAGTGGTTAAGAGCAGTGTTGTTCTCCCTGAGGACCCGTTTTGGTTCCCAGCACCCACATCATGTGGCTCCCAAGAGCCTGTAACTCCAGGGGGTCCAGCGCCCTCTTCTGCCTCTCCAGGGCTGCAACACATACACAGACACGTGAATAAAACTTTTAAAAGCAAAGTAGGGGAGGGGTATGTTTCTTTCGAGGTTCTTGATCCTGGTGCCAGCGCTGTAGTTACTTGTTTTTGGAAAGCTGAAGTCTCCATTTTTGAACATCCTAGGGATGTCTGTGGCCAGCTCAAGTTTCACAACACTCTGGATAGGAAACTTCTGTGAAGCCAAGTTACACGGAGCTCAGAGTGGAACCAGTTCAACTGACGGATATGTAGAAGCCTCACCTGCCGCGTGGAGGGTACACTTGGGCTCTCTCCCCAGGGAACCGGCACCTCTACATGACTGTCGCCTTCACACGTTCCTACTCAAACTCCATGACCCAAAAGCCAGGCTGCAGGAAAAGCTGAGCCTATCCTTACAGATCGTGTCCCATGTGGTGCCACAAAGGTCAAGGACACCACAGTACCAGCTGAGTCCACGGGCCAAGCGAGGTTAATATGCAACTCGTCTGCCAGGCCTGACTTGCTCAATGCCCAGGGGACTGTGTGCACTTTTAAAATATTTATTTATTTATTTGATGTAGGGTCTTACTATATGTAGCTCAGGCTGAACTCAAACTCACTGTCCTCTTCGCTTGTCTCACAGCACAGTCCCTGCTGACACAGGACTCAGCATGTGACCAGGCCAGCCTCAGACTCACTGCAATCCCCCTGCCTCAGTTTCCTACGTACTGGGATTACGGCCATGCACCACCATGCCTGTTCACCTTACTGACTTCAGCTTGGAGATGTTCCTGCGTACTACAAGTTTTACCATTTATCTGTCACCATGTAGTAAAACAGGCCAGCAGTGGCATCTTGGCTTAAGACTCTCGTAATGTACATAGGAACGACACCGCTCTCTCTCACCAAAGCTCATCAACCAGCCAAGGCAGCAATAAGAAGGCCACCGAGTCCGCAAATTGCACACATCAATTATCATTCCTGGCCTATCACCCCCACAACATCCAGATTTGCCATATCTGGTTTCCTTTCCCACCACGCGTTGCTTCTTCAGATGACAGGGTTAATGAGGCAGGGTATCGACAGTATAAATCCCACTGTTAGCCCAGCAGCCGTCACAATCGATTAGGGGCTTAACGACCAGTTACTCGAGTAGTTCTCAAGCCTCGTAACCGTTAGGCTGCTGAGGTTCCAGTCTTGGGAGAGCATGAAGGAACTCCCATCCAATCCCCTCAACCCCAGCTCTCTGTAATGCTGTCAATGGTTCCCCGACGGCCACAGAGGAAGGGCGGGTTAGCGGGGAGACCTTACAGGCGGCTTCGCAGAGAGGCTTCCTTGCCGGATATACTCGATGGCAGCCTCAACCGAGGTCAGGCAGTATCCCAGCTCATCTTTGGCCGAGCTGCTAAATCTGAAGTTTTTGATGTAACTCAAATTTGCCATCCTGCCCAAAAGAAGAAAAGGCGGGTTATCATTTCATAACTAACACTTTAAAAAACATTATTGACTTAGATGGACGCTTAATGATCTCCATCAAGTCTATTCACTTGGGTAGGGGTGGGGGTATAATGTCTGCTAGCCCTCAATCCCAGTGCAGATGTGTGTACAATTAGGACAGGAAAACCTACTTGAAAGGCTGGCTATTAGAAAGCTGATGTGGTACATGTTTGAATGCCTGGTCTCCGGTTAATGGAACTGTTTGGGAGGGATTAGGAGGTGTGGCCGTGTGTAATCAGATGGGCCTCTCCCTCCCCTCTCCTCTCCCTCCCCTCCCCTCTCCTTCCCTCTCCTCTCCCTCTCCTTCCCCCTCCTTCTATGCCTGAAGCTTACCTGACATGAGCTCTCAACTATTGCTCCAGCATCCTGCCTGCCTGCCTGCCCGTCACTATGCTCGCAGCCATGATGATCATTAACTGGCCCTCTGAAATTGTCAGTCAGTCTCTAGTTAAATGCTTCCTTCTGTAAGTTGCCTTGGCTGTGATGTCCCCTCATGGCCAACAGAACAGGGACTAAGACAGCTGATTACTGGGGTTTTGGGTTGGGGGGGGGTTGAAGAGAAGTTTTCACTATGTAGCCCTGGTTGTCCTGTAATTTGCTATCCTCTCAGAGAACGCCTGCCTCTGCCTCCTGAGTGCTGGGATTCAGGGGCGGGGGCACCACCCACACCTAGCGAGAAATCTAATGGTTGTAGTGTGAATTATGGTTTCCTGTGGAAGAAAAAGTTACTGTTTGCTTCCTGCTCAGGAATGAACTAGCCACATACTTCGCAGAAGCTTTCCAGGCCTCAGTTTCCCCATCTATCCATTGAAGGGGAGCCACCCCTGAAGGATGGAGACCAGGGACAGCATGTTCCCTGAAGAGACACATCATTAAAGGCAGCTTTGCTTGGAGTCACCCCCCCCCCCAAAACAGAACGCACAGAGCAGCCAGATTTTAAAGTATTTTATGCTAGGCAGAATGGATCACTTGATCACTCCTGCAATCCCAGAACTCAGAGGCCGAGGCAGGAAGATCAGGAGTTGGAGGCCACCCTGAGCTACAAGAGAGGCCCCATCTCAAGAACTTAAGGAAACAGAATTTTGACAACAACAAAATATTACCAGTTAGGGATCTCTGTTTTCACAAGCAGATACAACAGGACTGAGAGAAGATCGTCGGCACACATGGTCTCCAAATTCACTGCAAGGGAAAGGTCCACAGCCGCCATGAGACACAATCGGAAGGACCACTGCTAAACCCTCCTCCACCAGCCAAGGCACAAAAGCACACTCCAGTACAACCACACGCCAGGCAGAAAACACTGCAGCTTCCTTGACAGTGTCCTGAACTGATATCACACGAAGGGGAGAGAAGAATGTTGTGCAGCTGGCATAGGCCAGTCATCCCAGTGTTTGGGAGTCTAAGACAACAGGGGTTCAAGGCCCCTCTGGGCTAAATAGTGAGTTCCAGGCCAGCCAGGACTACACAGTGAGAGCCTGTCCTGGAAAATACAGAGAAAGCTGAGGCCTTGGTGGCCCACACCTTTAATCCCAGCACTCGGGAGGCAGAGGCAGGTAGAACTCTGAGTTCGAGGCCAGCCTGGTCTACAGAATGAGTTCCAGGGCAGCCAGGGCTACACAGAGGAACCCTGTCTCGATAAAGTCCAAAACGTACTTAATTAATTAAAAGGGGAAAGCTGTGTGAGGTGGCGTACACATAATCCCAACAGTGGGTGAGCTGAAGCCAGCCCAGGTTACATAATGTGACCCGGTCTCAAAACACCACCACCAAAACCTAACCAAATCAATATGTAAAAGCCAAACGGCACAAAAAAGAACAGACCACGAATGTCCTGGCCACCTCTGCCACTCAGTGTCCTTTCTGGCAATCTACGTTTGGAGACGGTCTATGAAGCTATCACCGCAGACGGGGGTCCCGCTCACCCCCACCCTCTCCCTCGCTGCTGCTGGGAGCACACCGTGCACTTTGCTGGCTTACCCCTGTCATGACTCTTTGGAACTTGTTCTTCAACTATATACTAAATTTTTCTCCACTTCCTTTGTCTTAGCTTTTCTCTTTAGCAGTGCTGTGTTGGAACGTGGGTGGAGAGGGCGCAACCAGCAAGAGCTTAACTACTGAGTAACAACCTCCAACCCCCGTTTTGTATTTTACCCCGGAATTCATTCATTCATTCATTCATTCATTCATTCATTCATTTAATATAAAATGAGGTAAGACAGCCTAGCAGGCAGCTGAACCGCCAAGCCTGGCGCAATGGAAGCAGCTGCTTTCCTGTCTCTGGATCTGCTAAGCGGATCCTGCCTGAGGGCCTGTTCTCTACTCCCTATGCAGCCCGGCCCCTTTGTAGTGATCTTCCTACAGGAACTTTTGTATCTGCCTGTGAGCATAGGCTGCCTCCTCCCGCCCAGCCCCTCCCCAGCACCGACCTCTCTGGCTGGGGGAC
Organism: Phodopus roborovskii; assembly: GCF_943737965.1. Classification (NCBI taxonomy): domain Eukaryota; kingdom Metazoa; phylum Chordata; class Mammalia; order Rodentia; family Cricetidae; genus Phodopus; species Phodopus roborovskii. The sequence goes on from NW_026126636.1 coordinate 2,668,946, forward strand.
TGGGTCATGAGCTGCACCACCTTCCGCAGGCACAGCAGCTTCTGCTGTGGGGACGCACACTTGTTCAGCTGGCCCAGCTCTCTCTTTGCACGAGGGATGTTGAAGCTGTGATTTGGAAAATGGAAGCTGCAGGCCACGGCAGAGGACCCTACTGTTCTTAGCCTAGTCATATGCCTGCTTAGACATTTCTTACAACCTCGAGGAATGACCAAAAAAACAGACCGAGAGGTACTTTTAACCCAGGTGGGCGGCGTTCCACTCAGGCACGTGGATGACAGAGCTTCCCTAGAAATTTGGAAAAGTACTCAGGAGGCTGAAGCAGGAAGAGGCTAGCCTAGGCTACAAAGTCAGTTCAAGAGTTCCTGGGTTATACAAGGAGCTGCTGTCTCAAAAAGTATATGCTGGAGACGGCTCAGAGGTTAGGAGCATTTAATGTTCTTGCAGTTGAGTTTGATCTCCAGCACCTACAGTGAGCTTACAGCCCCCTGTGACTCCCAGCTCTAAGCAGATCCAACTCCTCTGGCCTCTGAGGGCACCTGCACTCATATACACACACCTACACAGAGAGAATTTATGCACATAATTCAAACGATAAAATTTAAAAAACAGTGCGGGGCTGGAGAGTTGGCTCAGAGGCTAAGAGCTCTGGCAGCTCTTGCAGAGAACCCAGATTTGATTCCCAGCACCCACAAGGCGGCTCATTGCTGGCTATAACTCTAATCCCAGGTGCTCCAATGCCCCCTCCTGGCCTCCAAGGGCACTGTGCACATGCAGGCCAACCCCTCAGACTCATTAAAATAAAATTAACGAGAAGGAGAAATATTTTTAATGGAAACAAAAATAATAACTTTCAAAATTTAATAAAAGCCGAAATTGGAAGTATCACAAGAGCGAGAAGAGGCTTACCCATCAATACTTCAGATATTTTTACCCAAATGAAACTTAACTGGATAGTGAGAGCCCCCATGGCTGGGTTCTCTCAGACTGGCAGGTAAGGGCAGATAGCCTGGGGAGGGGAGTGGGGGGGGGCGATGACGACAGGACATAGCTGGGTGAGTCACATGTCAACCTGGAGAACAGTTGCACAAACCCTGCTCCCCTTAGCTCCCACCCAGCTGGCACACTGGGCCACAAACACAGGACAGGATGGCTAAAGATGTCACATGTCAATGTCAGCTCTGTTACCAGTTGGGATCCACTGCCACTAAGAAACCCTGCCAAAGTCACTGAAGGGAGAACATGGCTCCTCAGTCGCCAAGCGTGCTGGACTTCTGAAGCCATGGGGAGTCTCACCTGAACTCAGGCTTCACACCAATGTCTTTCTGCTGAAGATCTTGAAGGCTTCTTGTGATTTTGTTAAAGGCGGCATCCTAGTAACAGATTTGAACAAAGCTTCCATTAAGATTTTTGTAGCCAGGTGGTGGTGGTGCAGGACTTTAATCCCAGCACACGGGAGGCAGAAACGAATCTGTGAGTTCAAGGCCAGACTGGTCTACCGAGTGAGTTCTAGGACAACCAAGGCTACACAGAGAAACACTGTCAAAAAAAAACCCAAAACAAAACAAACTGGTTTTGTTTGTTTGTTTTGAGACAGGGTCTCTCTACATATAGACCTAGCTGTCCTGGGACTGGACAGGTAGGCCAGGCTGGCCTCAAGCTCACAGAAATCTGCCTCCTTCTGCTTCCTGAGTGCTGGGATTAAAGGCATTAAGATTTTATTTTTAATTGTACGTGTGTGTCCTATGTCTGTGCATATGACTGCAGTCATTCATAGAGGCCAGAAGAAGGTGCTAGATCTCCCACACCTGGAGTTACAGGAGGCTGTGGGCTCCCCTTCATGGGGGATAGGAACAAAACTCATGTCCTCTGCAAAAGCGGTGTGTACTCTTTTAAATAATTTATTTATTTTTTATTGTATGTGTACTGTTGTTTTGTCTGTGTGAGGGTGTCAGATCCCCTGGAACTAGAATTACAGACAATTGTGAGTTGTCATGAAGGTGCTGAGAATTGAACCCTGGTCCTGTGGAAGAGTAGCCCAAATGCTCTTAACCATTAAGTCATCTCTCCAGCCCTCAGTGTGCACTCTTAACTGCTGAGACAACTCTCCAGCCCCAAGTCTTCAAATTTCTCAAGAAAAGGCTCTCATCTTGGAGGACAAAGATTGCAAACTTACCTCACCTGCCTCCATGGTCCCCACGTACTTAAAGATCAGGTCATAAATATCGTGATGGACATATATCTGTGGAACCAACGGACCCAGGCTTGGGGTGTGTACCAGGTAACATTGAGTCTCCCAGCCACCACCCTCCAGTCTCTCCTTACCTCTACTGCCTGCTTCATCAAGTTCATCTGGGCCTCCTGCTTTGCAAGAACCTTCTAGAATTCAAGAGAAAGGCTGGATGAAAGTTTGGATCTGCACGCATGCAAACTGCTGTTGTTTTGTGTAGCTATCTGCTTACCAGGTGAGAGTCTCTCAGAAGCTGCTGGAGGCATTTGGTGTAGAGAGCATTTACGGAGTCCTGTGCAACACAGAACAGAAAGAGGAGCCTGAGTGGGTAACACATCCAGAGATGACGGGTTCTAGGCTAGAGACCTGCTTTACCAAATCATCTTTATAAATTGATGTTCAGCTCTCTTAAAGTTACATTTGTAGACTTAGGATGTGTCTGTAGTGGGGGCTGGGGGAAGAGCACATATGATACGGCACGACGGGGTTTGGAGGACAACTTTCAGGAGTCAGCTTCCTCCTTCCACCACGTGGGTCCAGAGAATCCAACCCGCGCTGCCAGGCTTGGTGGCAAGTGCCTTGAAGCACTGAGCCATCTCGTCTGCTCCCAACTTTTTAATAGCTTTGCATGTCTGCATATCTGTGTGTGTATACCACAGTACCCATGAGCCCTGAGGTAGGAGGACAGAGGTCAGAGGTCAGAGGACAGCCTCGGTGTCAGTCCTCACCTTCTGCCTTGCTAGCGGTGAGGCCCCTCACTGTTTGACACTGTGCTTAGTACTTCAGGCTAGCTGGCTTACACACTTCTGGAGCATTCTCCAGCCTCGACCTCCCACCTCATCTCCTAAGTATATTGAGATTACAGGCACACGCCACTGTGTTCGATGTGGGCTCTGAGGATCTGAACCCAGGCTAACCCTCTTGCATGGTGAGCATTTCCTACTCACTGAAGCCTTTTTTTTTTTTTTTTTTTTTTTTTTTTTTATAGGGTGTATGGGAAAAAAGTCCTCCTTGGGGTTAACACAGCTGGCAACTGTAAGTTTCACTTCTTTGTTTGTTTGAGGCAGGGTTTTTCTGTATAACAGCCTTGGCTGTCCTGGAGCTCTATAGCCCAGGTTGGCCTCTAACTCACAAAGATCCACTTGGCTCTGCCTCCTTAATCCCTCCTGGGATTAAGGGCGTGTGCGACTAACACCTGGCTAACAGTAATTTTCTTTATGATATTCATCTCTACAATTTTTCACTTCCTGAGGGCCTTATGCTACTTGTACAGTAGAAACATTTTTAACAGCTTCCAGCCATGGGAATGGTACCCAGTGGGATTCTAGAGCAGGCAGAATGGTGGCTCTGGAGCGAGAGCTGCCATCTAGGCAGAGCAAGACACAGCTACTAACTATGTGATGGCGGAGACTCTTTCTTTCACATTCTCGGAAAGCCCGCTGGAAAGATGCGATGTTCTTGTCAAATCTCTCCGAGTGTCTTCCCAAAAATTCTCTCACATCTTCAATGGTTTTCAGGGAAAAGGCATCGGAGGGTGCTGAAGGTTCTTCTGAAAAAGACAGAGGGTCAGGCTGGCCAAAGTTTTTTTTTTTTTTTTTTTTTACCATTTCCTGACTGATGCGGGACTGGTGGGGAGGAGGGGTTACATCCTTTTCCTGTGTTCCTGATGGGTCTCGAGCCCTAGGTTCCAAGAAAGGATGGCCAGGGACCAGGGAAGAAGGTAAGGGAATGTCAACAATTCAAAATAGTGCCCAAGAAAACAGCTCAGCTGAAGGAGATCCCAGAGTCCAGAAATCCACACAAGGTCCTTTCATGGAACAAAATCACATTAATCTGGGACCCTAAGTAGGACCCATGGGGCTGAGGAGAAGCTGATTCCTGGCAATTCAAGCTCATGGTGCATTTGGCACAGGACTGTGCCGTTTCCAGGGGCAACTAAACAATCCATTGAAAGCCTATGAGCTCTCAGCGAGACAATGGTGCAGCCAGCACACACCACAAAGTTAAACCTCCAGGCTGAGGCCCAGATGCAAAGCCAGGGCTCCAGCTCTGCACAGCTCCAGGGACAACCCTGGAAGTTGATCACAGTCGTGCGGCCTCATGAACACACCACCTGGAATCCTATCATATCCGACACGGCAGCGTCAATCTACATCGCCTCAGCCAAGGGAAGCCTAGGGCCAAGTCCCAGAGGGGATTTTTACAGAGTCACACCAGTCTCTAGCGGCTCTTTGATATGTTTTGTGTGTGACATTCAAGCTTTTAACAGCCTTGCGAGGGGAAAAGAGGTGTGCACGCAGGCTTTTCCTTGGGAGAAAAGGGCGGTCCTCCCTTGGTACCGGAAGTCTCTCTCTTCTCCAAAGGATGAGCAATGCAGAGGATGCTGAAGCTCTCTTCTTTTTCATTGTAGAAAGTCTCTTCAAAGAGGATGGGCACAGAGAGAAGACAAGCAAAACCAGCTCCTAGCTTAATCCTGCTTCCCTCAATTAGGATGTCCTGGAATCAAGAAAGCACGATTGAAGCGGCTGAGGGTGACATCCACGGAGACCCCTTGCAGCCTCCTCCCAAAAGGCCCTCAGGCAGAGCCTATGACTCCACCCCAGTGTAGGTCACTAGGAAGCAAGGAACAGACATGGCACCAAAACACATGATGCCGGTGTTGGTGGCGCACGCCTTTAATCCCAGCACTCAGGAGGCAGAGGCAGGTGGATCTCTGAGTTCGAGGCCAGCCTGGTCTACAAGAGCTAGTTCCAGGACAGGCTCCAAAGCCACAAAGAAACCCTGTCTCAAAATAAATAAATAAATAAATAAATAAATAAAAAAAAAAAAAAAAAAAAAGTGACAGTTATGCATCAAGCATCATAAGCCACAGGGATGCCAACCAAGCTCACTCTCCTAGATCTGCCACAGTACCCACAAACTCCAGATGCTCAGGCCCTGGGGTCAAAGTGCAGATCAACTCCAGTGAGAAGAGCAATTATGGTGGCTTGGACCCCCAAGCCACGCATTAGTTGGGAGGATGGGGCCAGCTGAGTACAAATGGAATATCTACCTCTTAGATGCTATCTGCTTCCATTAAGAAGCAAACAAAAACAACAAAAAAAATCATACACACAACTGGACATGGTAGCTCATGCCTGTAATCCCAGCACTTTGGTTGAGGCAGGAGGATCATGAGTTCCAAGCCAGCCCAGGGAATACTGCAAAACCTTGTCTCAAAAATAAATATGGGCTGAGCATGGTGGCATATACCTTTAATCCCACACTTGGGAAGCAAAGGCGGGCTGATATCCGTGAGTTCCAGGACAGCCAGGGCTACAAAGTGAGATTGTTGTCTCAAAAGAAAAACAATCGCAACAAAAGAAATAGCTCAGTGAGATGCAGACCTGAGACGGGGTATACCTGGGACCCCCAACATACAGGCAGATGACTACCCTTGGCTGAGAGAGGGGGAGAGGGAAGAACTCCAGCCCCACACCACCTCCCTCGTCAGAGTCTATGTCCTAGTCACTGTTACCATGGCCTTCTGTCTCCAAGGCTCCCTAACAAAGGCAGGAGCCCCATAACCCTTCCCAAAAGCTGCTAAGTACATACAAAAATCAACAATCTGAAAGGCTGAGAAACAGGGTTATCTTGTCTCTGTCGGCCCCATCCCCTATCATCCCTGAGCCACCAAGAAATGAGTGAGTACCTTTCCATCTAAGGTCTGAAAATGTCCTTCGGTGGGCACCAAAATGTAGGACTCGAACCGGCAAGAGGACTGAACACAGCTGGGCAGGCTTCCTCTGCAGGGCACCAGGACCTGGAAAAAGAAGGAGGAGCTGCGCTAGACAGAGGACTGTGGGTGACATCTGCACCTGGGCTGTCTCCAAGGAGGCTCACCTGGAATCTGTCATGCTGGGGACCTGCAGAGGGAAGCAGGCATCACTTGGAAAAAGGCCCTGGTTAAGGCTGGAGGCAGGGCTTGTTATGATTGGCAGGAAAGGCTCTGCTCTCTGAGCCATCTCACTAGCCTTAACTTGCTTAATTTTTCTTTCTTTTTTCCTTCCTTCCTTCTTTCTTTAAAATATTCTTTTGAGGCACAGTCTCTCTATTACGTAGTCCTGGCTGTCCCGGAACTCACTCTGTAGACCAGGCTGGCTTCGAACTCACAGAGATCCACCTGCCTCTGCTGCCCAGGGCTGGGATCAAAGGCATGCGCCCCCACTCCCAGCTCAATGTATTTAGTGTCTGATACGTCAAAGTAGCCTAGAAAACAATGTAGTGAGCCCCACATGTCCATCCAGCTTCAAAAACAAGAATTTAGTGGCCAGGCATGCATCATCTCTATCTGTCCCTGAAGTCTGGGTATTTTGAAGAAAATTATATAAGGTAGAGAAGTGACTCATCCCTATATATTTTTAGGAATGCATTTCTGAACAATAGGGCTTCTTTTAAGAGAGATGGCTCAGTGGTTAAGAGCGCATAACAGTGTTCTTGCAGAAGACCGGGGTTCAGTTCTCAGCACCTTTATCAATCATCAGCACCTACCACTCCAGCTCCTGGGGATCCAACGCCCTCTTCTGACCTCCGGGGGTACTGCATGCACATACAGACATGCACATGTACGCTGCATGGGGGACCCTCCAATTTCAGACACTTCCTCTTCCTCAGACATGGAAAGGGGGTCATCCCCTTCCCGTTCTGAGAGAGAGAGAGAGGGTCCCCTGCTGCACAACGTCCCTACCACTAAGGTACAGATAGCCCCAACCCTTGTTTGTTTGAGATAAGGTCTTGCCATGTAGCCCAGGCCAGCGTGGAACACCAGACCCTCCCGCCTCTGGTACCCACCTGCCTTCTGGTCATTTTACTGACAGACAAATGGACCCAATCCTCCAGGTCCCATAGGAAACAGTTCTCCACCTCCTGGTGACAGTGACTCCTTGTGCAGCAAGCCACCACATACCTGCACTGTGCAGCCGACTAGGCAGTGTTTGCCCAGCCCAGCAATGTCTCTGATCATTGTCACACAACTATCCCAGGCCTGGCGTTGCCAGCACGTCACAATATCTGAGCCTATCGTTACCTGCACTGCTTTGACAATGGGGTAGCACCGGAACCAAAGTCTGCATCGCTTTTGCTACGCTTAGAGTAATTCTAGAATGGGAATCTGACAAAAAGTGGTGGGTTGTCTACTGGAGAAAATGTAGCTATGGGGGCTGGAGAGATGGCTCAGTGGTTAAGAACCCTGGCTGCACTTCCAGGGGCCCCGAGTTCGGTTCCCAGCACCCACACATGGCAGCTCATAACTCCAGAGGAGCTGGCACCTTCACGCAGACATACATGCAAGCAAAACACACATGCACATGAAACAAAAATAAATATAAAAAGAAAATGTAGCTGTCTGTGGCGGCCCACTGCTATGTAAGTCACCCTGAATAAATTCATTTTACTCATCTTGAGGAGTGTGAGTCATTGGGGGGGGGGATGTTGGTGCTGTCTCAGCGTGGGGTACATCTTAATTATATATCTCTCCTACAAAGTCAGGAAACAGCAGCCATGGACAAGAGTCCCAGGAGACAGACCTGCCCAGGACACCCAGGAAGCCCCAGGTGCATTATTAGCCTGGGTAATAAGCACAGAGGTGGCTATTAGAACCGTGTGGGTGGCACAGGTCCCTGTGACTAAAAGATAAGGGAGGGTGGGAGAAGGAATTTCCATGGCGCAACGAGACGGCAGGAAGAAGAGTCCTTCGGGGAGGGACATCCTGGAAGGCAGCAGCTGGAGCAGTGGCTGGGCCATGTAGGGGAGCAGTTAGGGCTCCCCTCTCCGCCGCCACACCCATGCTGCCTCAGATCAGCAGAGCAGGTACCATACCAGCATGGCTGCCGGGAGAAGTGTCGAAGGTGGCTGACACTACAGGCATCTATTTATTATTCCATCTTTTTAATTGTGTATGCTCAGGTGTTTTGCCTGTGTATACATGCATACATACATGCATGCATACACTGGCTGCAGAGGCCGGAATAGGGTGCTGCATCCACTAGAACTGGAGTTACAGACAGCTGTGAGCCACATGTCAGTGCCGGCAATCAAACCCGGGTCCTCAGTGCCCTTAACCACGGAGCCGTCTCTCCAGCCCCGACACAGTTTTCAGTGGTGAGTTGATACCTTTTCTCAATGCACATGGTTATGCTTTGAATCTGAAATGTCTGCCACAGCTCACGTCTTAAATACTTTTTCTGCGGCTTACACTGCTATCAAGGAGCCTGTGGATCCTTTAGGAGGAGGAGCCCGGTGACCGGAAGTGTGTCACCAAGGGTGGGCCTTTGAAGGTTCTGTTTCCGCCTGGTTCCAGCTGCGCACTCTGCCTCCTGTCCCTCCAAGATGTGGAGATGTCTCTGCCAAGCACTCCAGCCACCATGACTACTACCACGCCTTCCCCAGCCTGATGGACCGTAACCCCCCGAAACTGTGGCCCCAAATAAACCCTTCCTCCTTGGATGGCTTCTGCCTGGCGTTACAGCAACAAGAAAAGTTAAACGCTGCACCCATAAAGGGTTCTGATCTCCAGAGGGAAGATGCTGGGCTGATTAATTCTCAGGCCCATTGGCAACTTCCCAGGACAGAAATTAAGCATGGAACTGCTGATGCCATGCTGTTCTCTCAGACGTGATGGCTAGGGTGATGAACCTTCTAGAAGCAACTGGGATGTTCCACTGTTTCAGTCAACTAAGAAACATGTAGGGCACACTGCACAGCAGATAGTTGTGACCCACCTGCCCATCCTATGAACAACTGGGGCCACAGTGAGCCCAGCTCCAGCCTCACCCAGGGTGTGCTGCAGAGTAGTTCATTCCACGGTTGACTTCTGCAGGGAAGCTGCCTCACCTGGAAAGGCCAAGAAAGGCTAGAAACTTCTACTTCCCAGGAGGGGCTGGAGTAGAGCACCGTTTCAAAAGATAGGCTGAGCTTGGTGGAGCACGTCTGGGATTGAAACTGAATTTGGGTTCGCACATGCTCTTTTAGCCACTGAGCCTTTCCTCTGGCCCCTTATTTGTTTATTTATTTGTCCGCTGGGGTTTTATGAGAGAGTCTCACTACAGAGTGTATGCTGGACTCAAACTCACTACGTACCCTCAGCCTACCGCATGTGTGAATTACTGGCCTGTTTCGTCATGCTCTGCCTCTTTTTGTTTTGTTTTTTAAATAATGAACCCTAAGGCATCCCAAATCCAAATTAAAAACAAACAAACAAACAAACCTCTGGTTAATACATATGCAGAAAAATACGAAGCATAAAACCCAGAATGAGCAGTCTCCTCGTAAGGACTCAGGCACTGTGCTGGCCCGCCCCTGTCACCTGGCAGAATGCACTCAGGCAGTGCCCTGGTCAGCCAGGTGTAAAGGACCCCTTTAAAAGGCTGACCCCGCCCACTCACACTCTTTCAGGCTCCTCTCCTGTCCTCTCTCTGTCTCTTTACCTCTTTTCTCTTCCCTCCCCCTTCACTCGCCTTTCTAATGAAACTTCTCACTTCAGCTCTGTCTGCCTGGCTTGTCTGTCCCCGCCTCGGGCACCCTCCCTTGCCATGGAATCCGCCAGGGTCCTCCACATGGGACACGGCACACACACACACACACACACCCAGCTTCCCCCTAGCATTGAAGCAACAACACTCTTGCCGGCACAAATAAGGCACACGCTAGTTCTGTTCTGCCAGAAAAGCCACCAGCAACCGGAGACTGACCTGAGCTATGCAAACGTCTCCTTCGGTTCAGATCCTCCCATGCCTGACCCCCCCAGAGTCACCACAGGAAGAGGAGAAGCAAACAGGACACAAAGGGAACACGAGGGGCTTCCCAAGCAGAGGCAAAGGAGGCAGACAGCCCTGGGGCTACAAGGCCAGCTAGCCTAGCTGCACAGGTCTCTCACAATCCAAAAGGAGACCCTGTATCAAATACAAAAAAAGGCACAGAGTGTCTGAGGAACGACAGAGTGTCCTGTGAACTCCGCATGCACATACATGTGTCCTCATATATGTGTGTGCAGCCACACACACAGGCAAGGTAGAGAGGAAGGAACACACCCATGCTACCCACTTGCTGCCGCTTATGCTCCGCGGCTTCCATCACCTTCCTACCGTTCAGGGCTCATGAAACTGCGGTCCACGGCATGCCACCACATCTTCCTGTATCATTTACCACCGGCCACAGGCAGACCTGATCTGGATAATTCAAGCGAGCCTTTCTTCTCGGGTGACTCTAGGTTGTTTGTAACACGATGAGTACTTTTAAGGTAACTAAGTTGGTACTGAGAACTGAACCTGGGTCCTCTGCAGAAGCATAGAGTGCCCCTGACCCATGAGCATCAAGCACTCCAGGTATCAATGAAAACTAACCATGCTCATATTCCCGACTCTTTAGGAGTGGGCACCAAGCTGAGCTGATGAGAGCTGCCGAGCACAGGGCATGCTGACCACTTCATGTCAACTTGACACAAGCTGGGCTATCTGAAAGGGGGACCTCCATTGAGAAAAGTGCCTCCATAACATCCTGCTGTAAGGCTTTTTTCTTAATTAGTGACTGATGGGGGAGGGCCAGCTGCATTGTGGGTGGGGCCATCCCTGAGCTGGTGGTCCAGGCTTCTATGAGAAAGCAGGCTGAGCAAGCCAGAAAGCAGCTCCCCTCCATGGCCTTGGCATCAGCTCCTGCCTGGAGGATCCTGCCCTGCTTGAGTTCCCATCCTTGGTGATGAATAACAATGCTAAGTGCAAGGCAAATAAACCCTTTCCTCCCCAGCTTGCTTTTTGATCACACTGTTTCATCACAGCAACAGAAACCCTAACTAAGACACCAGGCTTCGGTCCCAGGAGGCTGCTCCAGCCTGAGGTGGTCCCCCAGTGTTCGAGCACACACCCAGCATGCCCTAACACCTGGGTCTTTTGCTACACTTGGCAGCTCTGTAAGTGCCTGCCACACTTCTGACATTTCTCACAGGCTCGAGAGCAAAACCCTCAGGACGGGTAGACTTACAATGCCGTGGATCTGGGCCACCTTACTGCACAAGTCAGGGCGACACTTCTGAAGGGCCAGGTAGAAAGGGTTTTTCAGGAGATCTTCATCATACAGAGCCATGTGGACTTCGCGTGGGTCCAAGTGAGCTTCCTGGGACAAGGGAGGAAAAAGCTGTGAATACAGAGTCTCACTAGGTACCAGTCAGCCCGGAACTCACATTGTAGACCAGGCTGGCCTTGAACTTAAGATCTACCTGCTTCTGTCTCCCAAGTGTTGGGATAAAAGGCTTTGGCCACCACACCCAGCATACTTGGTTTCTTGCTTTTTGTGGGTTTTATTTAGGGGGAGGGGGTTGTGCTACCCACCTACCCACGAACCTGCATGCACAGGAACACACAGCTTTCAGGACTGTGTTTGCCAGTGAGCTAGATAGATGCCCAAACACTTGGACTGTGGTGTTTGTTTTGAGTTAGAGTCTCCTTACCAGCGCATGTACCGGTACCTGACCTCACAGTCAGGGTCCCCTTGCCTCAGTCTCCCAAGCTCTGGGATTTGAGCAGGTCTACCATGCTATCTATACCCAGCTTTCTCCATATTTTTCATCTGGAGCTGGCCCTGTGGCCTGACTTAATTGGGGGGGGGGGGTCCATGTGATCTGTGAAGACAATCAAACAGGAACAAAATGTAGTCACACCCATAAGACAGGTGAGGCCGATAAAAACATCTGAGAATAATGAAATCAGGGCAGCTGGAAGCTGGTACATTTTAACTTGCTTACACAACAAAGGCCACCTGAGGCCAGATCCCCTCCAATTTCACAAATGTAGCTCCTGTGACTCATAAAAATCCTAAACTTTCTCACATTTCCGAATCCAACCCATCTGGATTTTATTTTTACATATGCTATAAATCGGCAGTTAATTTCATTTTTTCCATATGGTAAGCCAATTGTCCCAACACTTTTGGCAAAACCTCCATCTTTCATAGCAGTTGGGAAAGCTGTCTTTGCCACATTCCAAGTCCTCCTGTGTCCTATTTCCATTCTCTACTTGTGTTTCAATGGTCTAGACCAGTTCGAAAAGAGGTAGGTTAAAAAATAAAATGGGATTACAGACGTAGGCCATATGGCTAGACAGAATTTTTTTTTATGGTATTGGTTTTGAATTATTACATTTTCTTTTTTTGTTTTTCACATTCGGGCATGACACACTGCGGTGTGCATGTGGAGATCATAGGGCAGCTCAAGGGACTTGCTTCTCTTCCAGCATGTGGGCAGGCCCTGGGGATGGCACTCAGGTCCACAGGCTTGGTGGCAAGTACGTTTACTGACTACACCAACTTGCCAGCTGGCTGTACTTGTTTTGTTTGTTTGTTTGTGTTTTTGTTTTGTTTGTTTGTTTGTTTGTTGTACCCACATGGTCTCAAAACCCTGGGCTTTTTAACTCAAGTCTCTATCAGGCACTACCATGACTGATACATATATAACATAAATATCTAGAAGCCACACTTAAAAAGAAAATAGCTGAAACGGATTTTAACATTGTATAAACTGTAACCTATCCAAAATATATGTTCAACATATAATTGTCATTTGAAAATTAAAATGAATGTGGCCATGAGACGGAGGGTTCAGTGGATAAAGGCATTTGCTGCCAACCCTGATGACCTGAGTGACTTCGAGCCCCAAAGCCCACATGGAAGAGAGAATGGCTCCTGCACATTGTCTTCTGGCTTTGTTTTTTTTGTTTGTTTGTTCTGTTTTGTTTTGTTTTTCGAGGCAGGGTTTCTCTGTATTGCTTTGGAGCCTGTCCAGGAACTGGATCTGTAGACCAGGCTGGCCTCAAACTCACAAAGGTCCTCCTGTCTCTGCCTCCGGGGTGCTTGGATTTAAGATGTGCGCCACTAATGCCCAGCTATCTTCTGGCTTCTTAAAATTATTATTTTTATTATTTATTTTGTGTGCGTGGGTGTTTTGCCTACATGTATGTCTATGAGCCTTGTGCTAGAGGAGGTCGTCATATCTCTCTGGAACTGGCGTTCCAGATGGTTGTGGGTGCAGGAATTGAATCTGGGTCCTCTACAATAGCAACCAATGCTCTCATCCAACGGAGCCACCTCTCCAGTTCCAGTTCCAATCCTCTAATTTCTACACACACACACACACACACACACACACACACTCACACACTGTTTAAAATAACATTTTTAGTGATAGAGGGGATAACACATGGAAAGGGTTACTTCTTAAGCCACAAATGGACAAGACCAAACTCCATCTCCCCAGATAGAAAAGTCTGCTTAACAGCCAGCCACACAGACCCCACACCAAATCTCTTGGCCCGGTTAGAGCTAACTTGATTACTGGCCCCACTGGGGCCTGATCCAATAAGCTACCTGCAAAGCAGACTTTTAAGAAGAGCCTGAATAAAAAACAGGCGCAAATAATCCCTCCTTGGGCTCCCTGGGACAGCTCAGCCTCCATTCAGGTGTCTGATTCATTGAATCCAATTACTGCTGGAGCCTAGCTAATCCTTTTTAAGAGCCCCCAACAGAAGAGCAGAGAATGCAATTTTGAGGGGACAGAGTCGTGGGGCAACAGCATTTCTTCCTGGTTTCTGATAGTTGGTCCACGGGGCGGAGTGTGACAACAGAAGATGCTTTGGATAAAAACCACTTGAGAAACAGGATGTGCGTTATGGCGAGATCAAGCTGGGGAAGGACACGCCACACTGGCAAAGCACCGAAACTGTCACTCCTCAGCTGGGAGATAAGGCCAGAGAGGAACAGGAATAGCAGGGAATAGAGAGGATCTGAGATGACGACATGCCTTGAATGTGCCAGAACAATGCTAAGAATTCAGGGGCTTAGGGGGTCTATGTGAGCAGGAAAAATCAGGGGAAAGAAGTTTTAATTAAGTAAGAGGAGTCCATAAAAGCACTAAGAATCCAAGCACCACAGGAGTCTTGACCATCCCTGTCAGACCTCCAACCATAAATTATTTACAGAAAAGTCAGTAGCATTAATCAGAAATGCCAAATACCCCTGTGCGCATGATAGCTGTACGAGGCCCCAAATTAATATGAACATTTCAGGGGAGTGTATGCACGGTTCAGTGTGGTTTTGTGGTCTCCAACTGTCCTGTCAACCCGGGTCAGTCTGGTTGGTCAGGACCCATCTGGTGACAGAATGCAGCCCTGGCCCCAGAATCCAGCACAGGGAGTCCGTGGCTCCCACAGACGCACTCCCGGCCAAGTGGCTATTTCTGCCCTTTGAGGACCCTAACCAGGCACACTTGCCAAGTGATGAGCAATGCTCTCCGGTGATATGTGATTCAAAGTGGGGGAGGGGGAAAAGGAAAACTTTCTATTCATCTATTTTTAATATCAACGGAAGCCTGGGGAATGTAGTCATCTGTGTCCTTCTGGGTCGGTAATACCTACAGATCCCAGCTATATTTTTCTTCTTGGCCCTGCATTTGGCTCACTGTGGTGCTGATTGAGGAAGCAAGGGCACAGCTGTCTTGCCCAGGCCGGTGAAGGGTTAGTCCCAGACAGCAGCCATGCAGGTCAAAAGGGAAAGAACCCCAAATAAACAAAACGTTCAAAGCCAGTCCGACACAGTGACACCGGCATGTGCGCTGCTGGGGAGGAAGGTCAGGGGCAGTTAGGTTTGGAGGGTTACAATCACTACCCAGAGTGCCACCTTCTCACCCCACAACCACCAAGCGCCCATCGACTTGCCAGGATCTCCGGCAGATGGGCAGGCACTCCGAAGGCGGTTCCTTAGTGTCTCCCAAAGACAGCCAACCTCATGACACATTTAGTCCCGATTCTTTTCTAAGTCTGTTATCTATAATTGTTTGCTCATGTCCCTCAGCACCCCTTGGAGAGGAAGAAGTTACTGGACACCAGCCCAATGTCACCAGTTAATAATCGGGGAGTGTCCTAACAGCACAAAAGCATTGACCCGCAGCACACAGACAAATCAATAACAAAACGCCTGCAGCAAAGCGCAGCCCAGTCCAGTCGGCATATAGAGGTCCAGGCCTATGACCTCGACCCCAGGCCCTGCGCAGACAACGCTGCTACCTGCAGTATGACTTCAGGTGAGATAACACGGCTTGGGGAGCTCACCCAAGATCTAACTGGGAACACCATCACCCAACTTCAAGATCATGCTCTGCCTCTGCCTCCCAGATCTCACATACACCTGTCTGGGTGAACCACACCCCGGTGACCTCTCCAACCTCCAGATCTATGCGGTATTCTTCTGTCTCCCCCCCCCTCCGCTCCCCCCGACACCCCCCTCCCCCGTCAACTCAATGGTCTGTTCTTGGTGTTTGTCTTTTGTCCACTTTTGCAGCCTTATGGTTCCCCATCTCCCTACAGCTTCCCAAAGGGATGGTCTCCCTCCTTCTACTCATTTAGTCCTGAAACCTATTCCCCTATCAAGATCCTCTCCAGGAATGGCTAAGTCCCACAGCATCCAAGTTCAGGGTGCAAACGGCCAGCTGAACTGGTTAAAGGACCCACCCCTAAGTGGCAGTAAGTACTGGGGTTCAGGGCTCTAGACCCTCTTGGCTGCCAAGCCACCACGGCCTAAACTGGGGGGGGGGGGACTCTCAAAATGCAAATATGCGCTGCCACGCTCCAGAGAGTCAGTGGGGCATCTACAGAGTCCAATGAATCCAGGAGAAACTTCTCTCCACATGACAAAACAACTCCCAGCCACTGAGGACTATGTCTGTCCAGTCTCATCAGCCCCTCATACCCTGAGTCTCTCACCCTGAGTGTCCACGTCCCCTGCAGCTGGAGGCGAGGCTGGAGGGGCACCGACTGGCACGCGCGCATATGGACAGTCCGTTTTCAACCAAGAAACTGAAGAGTTTTCCGTAAGTATTCTCTACGTACTGGGCAAGAGGCGCGCCACGTGTAAAGCAGGCAGGGATACCCTCCCTTCCTTTATCCCCGTGAGGACCACAATCAACCGGCCTAGACTGGGACTTGTACGCACAGCCTCCTCCCCAAGTATCCAGGTTGGCCACCAGACAACCTCCTAGGTCACACGACCTGTGAGCGACGGCCCCGTCCACAGCTCAAAGTCCCGGGACCCGGGCCTGCCGTGGAGCCCCGACAACAGAGGACACATTCTCTGTGCCGCCTTGCCTTCCCTCTGTTTTCTGTGGGCATCGTGGGCCAGGCGCGCCCCGCTGCGGATAGCAGAGGAACCAGAGGGGCTGGGAGACTCAGCCCGCAAAGAGTCCGGGCCCCGGGGGCCCATCAGCCCTGCCCGGGGCTCCCGCTCAGCGCAGGGAGCCCCTCCCCCTTCCGCTCCCGATCCCCGCCCGACCTCCGCGACCCCCAGAGTAGAGAGGCGCTGGAGGACACCCTCCGAGGACACTTACTTAAGAGGCTACATAGTTTCACCTCTGAGCTACGACAGCACCTCCCAGGCTCTGGGCTGGGACCTGAGTGCCCACCACCCCGGGTGCGGCAGCTCCACTCTTCAGCCCACCCCTTAACTCCACTGTTGGGCGGAGCCGCTCCCCAGTCTGTCCAATAAGAAGTCATCGTCACTGAGACTGACATGTAAATAGAGCAATCAATAAGTCCAGTTCAGTCAGGGGTGGGGCTCAGGCGACTCCGCGCTTCCTACTCAGAGTAGCCCCGCCCAGAGGCAGGGAGTGCGCGTGCCCAGAATGCGAGAGGGCGGGAACTAAGGAAGATCTGACACTAGGGGTGGGGTCCAGGCTGGGTCTCTGAACTAGGGCTGGACGGCGATGGAAAAGAACCCACCTAGGTAAACATCCTGCCCCACCGATCGCCCTGTGTTGCCGGTGATACAGAACGGAGGTGCTCAGTCCTTCGAACCACACTACTCTGTTTCCCACGGAATCTAGTGTCCCTTGGTCCTGTCTCCTCACTACCGTGGGCTCCGCATAAGCTTCTTTCTACCGAGCTTCAGTTTTCCTCGTCTTCAAAACAGGATAAAGTTGGATTTGTAGGGCGCTAAGGTTCCAGAACTATAATGGAATGCATGAGAGGGAGGGGAGGGAAACCACATTTGACCTTCCCTTGCTGGGCCCCGCCTACCCCTGGTCCAGGGGGAGGAAGCTCCCTGCCCAGACCCGCTGCAGGAGGCGTGTCCTACGAATCTGGAACCTGCTGCCCTTGGCGGGAGCTAAGGCGCGCCGCTCAGCCTGGAGACGTGGGGTCGACCAAGGATGGGGTCTGCACCCAGGACTTTTCAGGGAGCCTCCGTGAAGGAGAAAGTCGTGCAGAGACCCCGCGAGTGACCCGGAGCGCGTCTGGGGAAAATGGAGGAGAGGATGGGAGGCAGCTAACTGGACTCCCTCTGCACGCCGGGACTTTGGAGGCGCAAGTCGAGGGTCCCCGGAGAGCTCCGTTTTGAACGGCCGCAAGGCCATGAGGAGTATTCGGTCCGACCAGCCCAAGGCTGGCATCGGGGCTGGAGGCGACCTGCGATGCTGAAGGGTGCGAGTGGGGCACCGTCTCCGGAGGGCAGCACCATGGCCAGGGAGGAGTGCAAGGCGCTGCTGGACGCGCTCAATAAGACCACGGCGTGCTACCATCACTTGGTGCTGACTGTGGGCGGCTCCGCGGACACGCAGGACCTCCGCGAGGAGCTGCAGAAGACCCGCCAGAAGGCGCGGGAGCTGGCCATGGCCACCGGCGCCCGGTTGACGGTCGCGTTGCGCGACCGGGGCTTGGCGACCGAGGAGCGTGCGGAGTTTGAGCGGCTCTGGGTGGCCTTTTCGGGTTGCTTGGACCTGCTCGAGGCCGACATGCAGCGCTCACTTGCGCTGGGAGCCGCCTTCCCGCTGCACGCGCCGCTCAGGCCGCTCGTGCGCACAGGGGTGGCCGGCGGCTCCTCTGCAGTTGCCGCGCGCGCCCTGAGCGCTCGCAGCCTGCGACACGAAGCCGAGGGCGACTTCGACGTGGCCGATCTGCCCGAGCTGGAGCGCGAAGTCCTCCAAGTGAGCGAGATGATCGACGACATGGAAATGAAAGTCAACGTGCCCCGCTGGACTGTGCAGGCGCGGCAGGCGGCGGGCGCCGAACTCCTGTCCGGTGCCAGTGCCGGTGCCTCCTCTGCCGGTGGCATTTCGGTAGAGGAGCGAGCGGGACCCTGCGACCCCACCAAGGCCCTGGCCGCCACTGTTTTCAGTGCTGTGCTGCTGGTGGCTGTGGCACTCGCCTTATGTGTGGCAAAGCTGAGCTGACTGACACCCAACGGCCACCTGCTGCCCCTTCTTCTAGAATGTGGGCGTGGGCGCTGGCCTGTTAAAGAGAGGTAGTGAACCCGGGTGTGTGCATATGAACATGATCCTTTCAAGTCACACTTCTGCCTGGGCAAGGCATGTTTTGTGTTTTAGCTTACTGGTCTAAGAGGAGTTAACTGCACCGGGCGGTCAGGGCATTACCTTTAATGTCTGCAGGAGCTTTATCTCCCTCCTATTAATAGAAATCGGTCCACAGTGACCCTGGATCCCTTTGAGCTTGATGGGTGTGTCCCACGTTTGATGTCCTCACCCTGGTCGGTAGCTCCCACTGTGCATAAGACAGGGCAATTTGGGAAAGGTGGAGGGTTGCGTCTAGCGTAGTGAGGGGGCTGCTTTGCCCCCTAGACAAAAAAACACAAATTGCAGTAAGATGAAAGTGGGTCTTACTACCTTAATCCTTTGGGACCTAAGCTTTGGGAGAGTGCGACGATGGAGGTTCTGGATGTTTTCTCTATGGCACACTCTTGCACTAATTGGTGGAGATTGCCCATTAGTTACCAAGAGTGGCAGCTAGGAGAGGTTTGGTGTTGTGACCCCATTTAGGAAACTTGAGAAGGTTGTTGCAACTCGATGTGGTGGATGGAGTTGGATCCACTGCCCGCTTGCCTCAAGAAAAGGCCTCTCCCTACACATCCCTGAATGGGGGAGAGGAACGAACCACTCTGGGAGGGGCCATGCCTCTATGTAAACAGGCACGTTCTCCTTCCCAGAGGCTTATTTTATTCCAGAATTAGACCGCAGTGTTTGACCCTCTTTTGAGGGAGGGCTCCGGGAATCCTCTTTGAAGCCCTTAATCCTATCTATCCCCAGAATTTACTTGCTAGCCAATAGGAGCACTGGCCTTCTAGAGAGCTGTCCAACTGTCTGACCCCATGTTACAGAAAAGGGCAATACTGGCTTCATTAGTTCACAGAGGCTGTGCACTGGTCAGCTGACACTGAGTTCAAAATGTAACAGTTCAAAATGTATCAGGTTTGAGTTGAAAGAATGACATTGGCACGTTATACAAATGCTAGCTTTGTTTGTTTTTAGTGTAAAGCAAACTGGGCCACAAGCTCATATATGCCAAACGAGTCAAGCTTAGAGATCTTTTACATGGGCGTGTAAATATGATCTGCATCTATTTTCTAAAATGTATATTCTTGGGGCCAGAGAGATGGCTTACCAGTTAGAAGTTTGTATTGTAGCCGGCACTCAGAAAGCAGAGGCAGGTGGATCTCTGTGAGTTTGAGGCCACCCTGTATATAGAGTGAGTTCTAGGACAGCAATGACTACATAGAGACACCCTATGTTGAACACGGGGTGGGGGAGGGATGGGGGGAGTGGAGAGAAGCGTATGTAAGGTTCTTACACAGCATGCAAGTTCTGTTCCCGGCACCCACCTCCAGCAGCTCGCAACTGCCTGAAACTCCAGCTCCAGGAGAGGTCTGACGCCCTCCTGGCTCTTGCCCCCCCCCCCACATTAAACTAAGACGAAATCTTTTAAAAGAGCCTATATTGTTGAACAGAGATTGATTTTGAGATCATGGCTCAAACTACCAGGAACATCTACATGAAGGTAGAAGCAGGCGCTGCTTTCCACCTGTAGAAAAGGAGACGTGAGAAACACTCTTAGTCCCAGGCACATACTTGCCTTTCTGGTGGGGCTTGGTCACACTCCCCGGGAAGTGGGACAGAGAAGTAAAAGGTTTACTTGGCTGGAAACAGGATTTAAAAAAACAAAACAAACAAACAAACAAAAAAACCTATGACAGTGAGAAAGAGGGGGGCCGGAAAGGTGGCTCAGTGGTTACGAGCAGCGGCTGATCTTTCAGAGGACCCAGGTTTGATCCTCAGTCCCATACGATGACTACAAATCCCTGTAACTCCAGTCCCAGGCAACCCAACACCCTGTTTTGGCCTCCCAAGGAACTGCATACAGGTAGTGAATAGACATCCATGAAGGTGGCCCCCCCCCAATACAAAATGGCTATGGTGGTGATGATAATTGTTTTAAGTGAGAAGGAGGACCAAGTGTGGGGAAATAGCAGGTTAGGGTCAACTTGGAAGGCTAATGGACACAAGTGAATAGGGGCACCTGGTTCTAGGTGCTGTGCCCTGCCCTACCCTAGGCCATGTGAACTCGCTTCACAGAGATTCTGGTGCCTCAAAGAGGAAAATGTGGACCGACTCTGTTTGCAGGTGTCTTTGATTGTGCTTTTAAAAGACCCGGGAGTCTTAAAGTCGATGGAATCCTTTACAATGATTGCTCTAAGAGTTCCTGCCTCCTCTTGGCTAGGTAACTCTGATTAGGTTACACTTCCTACCTTTTTGTTGCTACTTGCACGGGATGCCTTTAGAGACAATGTAGAAAGTTTTAAGCTCTGTCTCCCACACATACAACAACATGCAATCTCTGTCACCTCTCCAGAGACTAATCTCTTAGGCAAGAGAAGTCCGGAGGCATATGGGGACATGGTTTTAGGAAATCTCTCTTAAGAAACAGTTGGTGAAGGCATCCTGCCATTTCCAAGGCTGTAACTCTTTATTCTCTATTCTTATCAGGAATATATATGTACATATATATATATATATATGTGTGTGTGTGTGTATATATATATATATATATGGCCAGCATTTAAGAGTACTTGCTACATTTAGAAGGGACTGCAGTTTAGTTCTCAGCTGCCTGTTACTCCTGCTCCTGGGGATCTGGCATTCTCTCCTGGGATCTGGCATTCTCTTCTGGCTTCCATGGGCACCTGCACATACATGGTGGGTGCAGTGTACACACACACAAATATTAATATATTTCTCAAAATTGTTCAGTATGGTATGCTGAAGACATAACCCATCTGGCACTGAATAATCTATTAAGACAGTGGTTCTCAACATCCCTAACACTGTGACCCTTTAATATACAGTTCCTCATGTTGTGGTGACCCCCAACCATAGAATTATTTCATTGCTACTTCATAACTGTAATTTTGCTACTGTTACGAATCATAATGTAAATATCTGAAAGTGCAGGATATCTGCTTGTGACCCCTGTGGTTTGGAATTACTGCTTTAAAAGCAAAGTGAACACATTTCCTGTAGTCATTCTTTCCACCCACTTGGCAATTCTTTGGATATTTAATTAGCTGGGTAATCAGCTGTCTACCTGTTTGCGAGGGTTCTCAGATCTCTGCAATTTGTGATGAAATGTGCAAAAAGAAGAGGCTGAATTAAAGTGCACATCCCTCTAGCAGACCCGTGAACCCCCCAAAAAAAAAATGAGTTTGGCAATGTTCCCTATGATTATGAGGTGATTTCTTGTTGTACTCTGCGGCTGACTACAGGAACATAGGCAAAGTTATTTCTTGCACAACTGGCTATTTTCTAACTCATATGCCTGCCTACTCTTGTTTCTACGTATAGTTGATGAGCTTGGCTGATGCATACTTTGCTGTTGTGGAAGTCATTGATTTTCTATAAGCATTTGGTCTGATCTTATACTTGATGTGATTGATAGGAAAAACTTAAAAAATGCATCAGCTAAGCAAGGCCTGCTACTTAAGAACGAAGCAGGAAGAACACATGTTCAGGATTAGCTTGGGCTGCAGTGTGAGTTCGAGGCTAACCTGGGCAATTTAGACGCTATCTCAACATAAAAAGTGAAAGGAGGGCTGGGGTCATTGCCTAATGGCAGATCACTTGCTTGGCATGTTCCAGGCTTCAGATTCAATCCTTGTGCCCCTCAAAAATGCATTAACTGATATTAAAATACAAAAGCTGAGGGTGTCAAGGGATTATCAATCTACCACGGGGGTGGGTTCTGAACTAACAGTAAGCTATTAATGATGACAATTATCACATTGAAGGAAGAAAATTTTTCTAAGACACGGTCTCACTGTGTAGTCCTAGCTGTTCTGGAACTCACATGAAGACCAGGCTGCCCTCGAACTCAGAGACATCCTTCTGCTTCAGCCTCCTGAGTACAGGGACTAAAGGCACGCACCACTATGCCTTGCTTTAAATGTGTGGCTCAGATTGGCCTGGAAGTAGTGATTCTCCTGCTTTAGGCTCTTCAGAATAATGCTACCACTGTGGGCCACCACAACCAATGGGATGGTTTTATGTAACATAAAAGGTTATGCTTTTAAAGGCCACGAAGGGAAACATTCAGGGTAGAGTCAAAGCCTGAGTGAGCTTTGTGATTTCCCTACAGCTTACAGGATGCTGTGAAGGGATGTGTGGTGCTGAGTAACTGGAAAGTAGCTTTGACTATAGAGATGTCTAATTTGCATGAGGTCCCTGGTAATGCTGCACTCCCCAGTGTTCACATGGGTCCATGTTTAAGCTGCTCCCGTCCTCCTTAGAGGAAGTGTTCTATGAGGGATGCTTTGAGCTGTGAACTCCTGGGTATGAGAAGCTGATGTATGAAATGTGGCCGGAGGAGCTCACCTCTGCATCCCTTGGGGTGTGCCTCTCCCTCAAGGGCCCACCATCTGCCCTGGCTGGGGAACTCTGCCTCTCTCCAAGCACCTCAAGTCATTTGATATCCCTGTGCCTCGACTTCCTCTACTGGTGGCACAGGGTTCTTGACCAGTTAGGTGAGAGAGCCCTCGTGGAGCTTCGGATGATCACCAGATACACACTAACGTGAGAAAGGCGTACTTTGTTCGTTGGTTTGGTTTATGGCATTTTGTTTTGCTGGCTGGTTTATGTATATCCTCATTGAATGTAATCATATAGTTTGGTGGTTATTGTTTAAAAATAGTTTAGGCACTGGAGAGATGCTTACAGGTTAAGGGTATTTATTGCTCTTGCAGAGGACCAGGGTTCAGTTCCTAGCACCAAAAAGAGGCAACTTGTAACTCCAGTCCAGGCTATCTGCCACTCTCCTCTGGCCTCCAAAGCCACTGCATGTCCAACACACACAAAATAAAACAGTGAAATCTAATTTTTGTGCAGCCATCAGGCCACCTCAAGAGATTATGGGAAACTGTAAAGACAAGCCACTATTATTTGTCATATAGTTTGGAGGCTACACTAGCTCTATAACTTTAGGAAACCACGCAGCAGGGGTTGTTTCTATGTGTGATGGTGGATCTATGATGGAATCTGGGGTTTCACAGCTACGTGTTGTGTCAATGGATTCTAACTACAGTTTGTAAATAAGTCAAAAATTAAAGGTAATAGGCAGTATTAATAACCTAGCAGAGAATGGCACCTTCAAATGACTCCACTATCAACTTTCAACTTAATTTTGTACAGCCTGATCAACAGACTTACATTCTTCAGACTCTGATGCATAAAAAGATGTTCAGAGAGACAGCAGGAATGTAGCTGCCTGCGGGCTGGTTTCCTCTGCAGTACAGTGCACTCGGCCTTTAACACAGGAATCATGGCCGTGGGCTACACAGATCGAAGCCGTTCTTCAAATACACTTTCTTCTGATTCTTGAGAACTGACAAAAGGTCCCATGATGATCAGACAATATACCTGCCTGGAAAAATATTACCGTCATTTACTTATTTTGCACCTCATTCCATGGAGGGTTCTGGGTGTTTTCCCTGTATGACTGCAAGATAGAGGCTGCCCCTAGTTCTTTAGGGTTTGAGACGTTTAACACCTAAGTTTATATAACCTGTGTAAATATGAGAAATAACAGCTCCTATTGTTGAATGGTTTTAAAGAGTCTTTCGAACATTCTGGTGCCAGAAAGCATAGCTGAGTGTTGCCTGCATGGATATATATGAATTAGGTGTGTGGAGCAAGTCTACAGAGAAATACACAGAAATGAAAAATATTCGTTAAGGTGGTGAGATTATGAATGGTGTTTTTCAGTATTTTTATTTAATCTTGTTATATTGTTTTTACAATAAAACTTTCAATGCTATTGTCATCTGGAAAGTGTCATTATGCTATTAAAATGTAAGTCTTAGCAATCAGGGTATCTAGCTGGGAATGGCGGTATACTCTTGGTTTTGTTTTTTGAAACAAAGTCTCTGTTTTTGTCACTGTTCCAGACACCACAACCCCTGGCAACCCTTATAAAAGAAAGCATTTAGCTGAGGGCTTGCTTACAGTTCCAGAGGGTTAGTCCGCCGTCATCATGGTGGGGAGCAGACAGGCATGGTGGGGAAGCAGTAGTTGAGAGCTTTGCATCCCAATTCACAGGCAGCAGGCAGAGAGAGACAAGCCCAGACAAGCCCGACCTGCTATCAGCCATGTCCCCCAGTGACACACAGCCTCCATCAAGGCCACGCCTCCTAATCCTACCCAGTTTATCATGCACATGCAAATCATGAGCCTACATGAGCCATCTCACGCATGGCAGTCTCTTTTCATAGCCCTGGCTGTCCTGAACTTACTATGTAGACCAGGCTGGGCCTCGAGCTCAGACATCCACCTGCCTCTGCCTGCCTATTGAGGGCTGAGACTAAAGGCTTAATACAAATTTTCAATCTGAGTGCTCCAGAGACAGGCAGATTTCTGTGGACTCCACAGCCAGCCTGGTCTACATTGAGAGTTCCAGGTCATCCAGGACTATCCAGTGAGACATTGTCTCAAACAAAAAAGCAAGACAATCAGGCTCTCAGGTACAATGAAAAATAACCAGACTCTGGCCCAGTAACAAAACACCATTTCCTCTTCTTTTATCTTTCTTACCCCCCCCACACCCCCACCCCATTGCTGGAGATTGTAGCAGGACTTTGAACACACCCTAGGCACGTTCTCTACCACTGAGTTATAGCCTAAATAGAAAACTGTTTTAGGAGCTCATGGAAGAAGAGCCCGGAGCAGTGGGTACAGGTCTGTGATCATAGCTCTTGGTGGGAGGGGGCAGGAAGATTAGACACCCACAGTCATTGTTCACTATAATAGCACCTTGGAGGCCAGCCTGCGTTACATAAGTCGCTGTCTCAAAAATAAAAGGGGGAGAGAGAAAAGGGAGCGTGGAGGGAGAATCCAGGCAGGTTTGAAAATGGACTGGAGAAATGGCTCAGAGTAATGCCAGGAGCAATGACGGTTCCCGCATAGGACCATGGCTTGCTTCTCAGTGCACACTTAGGGCAACTCACAACTGACTGTAACTCCAATTGCAGTCATTCTTTGCCTTTCTCTGGCCTATTCACACACACACTCTCACACACACTCACACTCACACATACACACTCACATACACACACACATTCACCCTCACACACTCACACTCACACACTCACATACACACACACACTCTCACACACTCACACATACACACTCACACACATTCACCCTCACACACTCACACTCACACACTCTCACACACACACTCACACACACTCACACTCACACACACACTCACACACACACACACACCTAAAAAAGAGAAGTAAAATATGCTGTCTTCACTGTTATCATTAATCATACTATATTAAAAGCCCTAAAAAAAATACCCCAACAGTAAATACACAAACTTTAACTTTTCCATAGTTAGATAAAAATCTACTCAAACTTTAATGTGAAAGGCAGTTATAGTTTTCAAAATAAAAAAGATACATTAAACAACAACAAAAACCCTTCTATACTCCCTACTCACCCAATTTAGGATATTTATGTGACCAGACCTGAAGCTTTTATTTTATTTTTGTTTTTGGTGGTTTGCTCTTTTCTTTTTGGCTTTTTTTTTTTTTAACCTATGTATAAGAAATTCCCCATGGCCCTGGCTGTCACCTGAGGCCAGGTATCTGGGGGTCCTCTGCTTCCGGGGCCATACAGATCTGAGTGAGCCTAAGCTGCCACACGAGGTCATGGTGTCATCCTGGCTGGCCGCTGAGCTGCATGGGCCATGTCTGGATCATGTCTGAGTTGATGTTTGTGGCTCCTGTTACCACCAAGGGATGTGTGGATGCCTGGGGTGGGCCCTCTGGGTGACCTTCATTGCCCAGGGCCATGGTGACATCTAGGCCTGAGCTACCTGTGGCCACGTCTGTGGCCACTGCCGCTGGGATCTGTGTTGATGCTCGTCCATGTTACCATATGGCCCCATAGCAACTAAGTGTGTTGAAATCCAAGGCCATGTTGAGCCGGCCCCGCCCTTCACTAGCCCTAGGATAGCTGGCCCTGCCCCTTGCTGGATACTGCAGCTGGAGTACTGATGCTGCCCCACATGGGAGAGCTGGCCCCTACACTCCGGAGAGACAGCCTCACCCCTCACCAGGGACATAGGAGAGCTGGCTCTGCCCCCTGCCTGAGGGTGTGGGGTCCCAGGGGCCTGGACCGACCAGCTCAGGTACCACCCAGACCCACCTCCTGGGCCTTGGGTTGGCCCACCCTAACATCTACCGTATCCTTGATCTGCTGGAGCATTCGAAAGGACTGACCCCGTGGAAGGCTAGCTGCAGGACCCTCATGACCTGGGGCAACTTCAGGGTATCTGAGAGGGGCTCCAGCGAGGGTCTGGTGATGATGTTGTGCCAGAGGCCAGAGGTCAGAGGTCCGAGGCCAGAGGCCTTGAGCCAGACTAGTAACTCATTGCAATGAACATTTTTGGGTGGGGCTGGTTGGACAAAAGGGTATACGGTGTGAAACACTGTAGTTCCCAATCCCACTAGGACCGATGCAGAGGGGTTGGAGATACCAGAAAGACAGAGGAGTGAGGGGGATCTTTTGATTGTCTTGTTTTTAATTCATTTTGGAGGGGGTTCCTTTTGTGAGGACACTGCAGGGGTGAGGGATGGATACGGAGGGACTGGGAGGGACTGGGGTTGGGGTGCATGATGTGAAATTTCCAAAGAATCAATAAAGAACTATGTGAATGTATATATATTCACACATACACATGTACACGTACGTATACATGAAAGAAATTCTCCACCAAAAACTAACTGGGTTTCCTAAAGTTCACTTCTGCTTGGGACAGTTTCTGCTTGGGACGAGTGTCAGACTAAGTGTGACAAGACCCCACCTCCATCAGACACTGATCACAAGTGCGACCTTTGCTTCTGACTGAGTATAAACTGGGTATGAACTGTGGGGGTCTTACAGCCTTCTTTTTTCACAGTTTGTGAAATCTGTCAGTAATAACATGGCATCACTTATGCCAAGCCTTACAAAATGGAGCCCGAAACATGAAGAGCCCTCATGCATTCATCTCTGTAATGGGGGGGAGGGCTCAGAGCGGCAGTACCCCCACAAGCCAGCTGCACAAAGACAGCCACGCCTAACCCTGGCGACTCCACCAATGAGTTAATGGCTGCTTCAGCAAAAGGCCTGTGACCAAACAGGGACTTCCTCTTGCTGGGTATATTGATGCTAAAACACAGCTCTCACCTCACAGGGAGAAGACACAGCTTGTTCTGGAGCCTAGTATGAGTGACAATGGCTCAGGAACACAGATTTATGTCACAGACCTCCTCCACTCTCTGCACCCTCCAGCATCACCCACTTAGCTGGGGCATTGGGAAGGACAGCCACACTACTCATTTAGTCCTGCTGGAGGCAGAACTTTGCCCCAGAGCTCTGACTACACTGACTATTTTATATTAACAGGCTTAATAATTTGCTGTCAGTACCAGACAGAACACCTACAGTACCCAGTTTGTTTAAAAAGCCATTGTAAAGGACACAGAAAAATAGCCAGGTGAAGAGATGCACAGGGCAAGGCATGAGCATGGGGTCCCTCCCTCTCTTTAAGCATCACCATCCACCCACCCTGCACTTCTATGGGTTTAGTAATCCAGAACCTCATCAATGGCCTTACTACCGAGGTCTTGTTTATTTACTAATTTATTGGTTTCAATTTGTTTTCATGAGACAGCATCTTGCCATGTAGTCTGGATGTACTTGAACTCACTATCTAGCACAGACTACAAGAAAATTTTCCCTGCATCAAAATGAGTCAGCTCAACCAGGCTTATGTTCCCTGGGCCTCCCCCTGACTTTGCACCCATTAGCCCGCCATCGTGTCATACTTGGCGTTCTGGCAATGGGCTGAGACAAAGTCATTAGCTAGGTCAGGCATAAAAGCCAGAGGCCATTTCAGCCATGTGTGTTTGCTAACCTGGTTTATGTTTTCTCATAGGCGCCATGTTTGTAAAAAGGAATTGCCTTGCCAAGTCACCTTTGCCCTGTGTGTGTGTTTTTTGCGCAGCACCGAGATTACCCTTTTCCAGCAAGTCTGTCCTTGAACACAGGTCCCTCCTGCCTTCGCCTCCCAACTCCTGGGGTAACAGGCTTGTGTCTCCAAGTGTGGTTTTGATTTAGAGTTGTATGGCGTTTAATCTCCAGACTTGTCCCTTTTCCTCTCATGTCCCTAGGGCTGAAAGCCGTGACTCTAATCCTCCATCGCTTGGGGGCCTTTTCTGGGGCTCTAGCCCCAAGTCCCCTCATTATACAAAGCCAGGTGTTTTCAAAGGAGCTTATTGTAAATAAGATGCTTTTATTATCCACAAACTCTCTGAGAGGAAGGCATGAAGACAGAGATAGAAACTGGCAAGGCATTTTATTTATTTATTTATTTGTTTTAGGACAGGGACCTTGAAACCAAGCAGTTCTGACTTCTGTCCTTGGCCAGTATTAGGTTAGCATGTGCCCCTTTGAGACAGTTGTCACACTCGAAGAAACCTGCTCCTACAGCCCGAAGAAATCAGGCCTCATCCACTGCAGCTTGCTCCCTGAGACAGAGTTAAGAAGCTCTCTGTTGGGCCTGGAGAGATGACTCGGCAGTTAAGAGCACTGGCTGCTCTTCCAGAGGACCCGGGTGTTCAATTCCCAGAACCCACATGGCAGCTCACGACTGTCTGTAACTCCAGATCCAGGAGATCGACATGCATGTGCAGGCAAAACACCAATGCACATGAAATAAAAATAAATTATATGTATGTGTGATTTAAAATATAAGAAGCAGCAGGTGTTGTCTATGCTGCGGACTAAAAGCAGTCCCAATCTCTGGTCCTAACCAGCGCCGAGCTTTTCCGTGCTCTTTGTCACATCATACCCCATACTAAATCAAGTGGTGTGAAACTTCCCAACAACCCCTGAAAACGTTAAAGCCAGATATCCCTTTTTGCAGGGGATTTCTCTAATGGCACTTCTCTGTCACAGGCTAACTCTGTCCCTTTCATTCATGGCAGTGCTCTCTCGCACGCTCTCTCCCTCTCTCCCTTCCTCTCTGTCTCTTTCTTCTCCTTCCCCCTCTCTCTCTCTCCCCCTCCCCCTAGCCCCATCTTATTCTCACTCATAATGAAGCGCTTCTCCAGATTTTAAACAAAAGCTTCTTTTTTCTCTTCTCACTTTTAATATACTATCCCTCTCTCCTTTAATTTTTTTTTTTTTTTAATTTTCATTTTTTTTTACCGGTATGGATGTTTTTACATGCATGTGTGCCACCTGCTTGCAGTGCCCATTGCAGCCAGAAGAGGGCATCAGGTCCCCTGGGAACTGGAGTAGAGGGGTTTGTGAGCCAAACTGTGAAGCAATCCAGGTGGCTGAGTGTGGTAGTGCACAGCTTTAGTCCCAGCACTCGAGAGGCGGGGGCAGGCCGATCTGTAAGGGTTTGAGGCCAGCTTGGTCTACAGAGTGTTTCTGGGGAGAGGAGTTTATTCTTAACTCGCCCCCCCCCCGGTGTGGTCAGAGTCTTAACTCTCTCTCTCTCTCCCCCCCCCCCCCCGCCCCGTGTGGTCAGAGGCCATTATAAGTTTGGGAACAATCCTCTTAGAGTTTATGAGAAAAAACAACAGGGCAGGCCAGCTGCACTCTTGACAGCTGACAGCCGGAGGGAGAAGAAAAGGAGGCAAGAAAGCTTTGTGAGCACAAAAGACAATGGGTGTCTAGC
Organism: Phodopus roborovskii; assembly: GCF_943737965.1. NCBI lineage: Eukaryota > Metazoa > Chordata > Mammalia > Rodentia > Cricetidae > Phodopus > Phodopus roborovskii. The sequence goes on from NW_026126636.1 coordinate 2,699,255, forward strand.
TTCGGAGAGAAAGGGTAAGAAAATCCAGAACACAGGGGAAGACTTCGGCCTGTATCTAAAAAACTAGAAAAAGATAAATAGTGAAGAAATAAAAATTTAAAAGACCTCAGAAATGCAGAATAGTCACATGGTAGAGGCTCTGCTAGCAGCTGTACAGGGATGAGGTGTCTGGGCATGGTTATCTCATTAAGGGAATAATTATTCCTCTCCTTTGCATGTCCTCTGCTGAGTCAGCCTTTCTGAGGGGTGGTCTCCCAGCTGGGTGATTGGCAGGCCCAGCTGGGTTACTCTTAAGGGAGGAGAGGGGAGGGGAGTGTGCAATGCTTTCTTTCCAGGAGCATAACAGAATGTCAGATCTTCAAGCCCAGAGGTAGATTGCATTCTTTTGAACAGAAGGAACTAGCTTTCCTTTTTCATGGAAGCCTCAGCAGACTCCTGTTATCCATTCTCAATGGCCTCTAAAGTTACTGCAACAGCCCTCTGCCAAGAGACCCTAAAGTCATTTAGGAGACGGGCTGACATAGGTATAACCCATTTCTACCCTGTTCCCAAGAGCTGAGAGGACAGGTGTGTGCCACCACACCTGGTTTCTGTGGTTCCACGGGTGTCTTACTGTCGTAGTTAGGGTTTTTATTGCTGTGAAGAGACACCGTGACCATGGCAACTCTTTATATAAAGAAAACACTTAACAGGAGGCTGGCTTACAGTTTCAGAGGTTCAGTCCATTATCCTCATGACGGAGAGCATGGCGCCATGCAGGCAGACATGGTGCTGGAGTGGTGACTGAGCATTGTGCATCTTGGTAGGAGGAGAGAGTGACACTGGGCCTGGCTTCAGCTTCTGAGACCCCAGAGCCCTAGTGATGTACTTCCTCCAACAAGGCCGCACCTGCTAATCCCTATGAACCTACGGGGGCCATTTGCATCCAAACATCCACATGGACCGAAAGCACCTTGGCGCAGGAAGAGTTTATTTGGGTTAACTGTTCACGTGAAGTGATTATGGCCTGGACTGGGATTTCATTCACATCTTCACACACCATTCTAGGAAGAGGTGTTTATTTAGGAGAGAGGAAAATTAGAGCTGTCCATTTGACATCCCTGGCTTCCAGCCAGGGCACAACCAAGGCTATGTCTGGCTCCTGGCTAAGGACAAAAATGGCAGGGCTGCTTTCAGGGCGCCTGTCTTTAATTAAGTCCGTCTAACCAATTTCTATCTCTTGTCCCTCACAAAACACAGTTCTCACCTCAAAGAGGTGGGTTCTGGGGATCAAACTCAGGCCCTCTGATTTGACAGTGAGTACCTCTTACCTGTTAATCCATCTCCCTGGCACCCAGGTTGTTGTTTTACAAGGGTCAAAGCAGGCAAATCTACCACTGAAATAAGATCTCTCAGCATCATTCCTCTACTCTCTTTTCTTTCTTTCTTTCTTTCTTTCTTTCTTTCTTTCTTCCTTCCTTCCTTCCTTCCTTTCTTTCTTTCTTTCTTTCTTCCTTTCTTTCTTTCTTTCTTCCTTTCTTTCTTTCTTGAGACGGAGTTTTTATGGGTTTTTTTTTCTGTTTTGTTTGTTTGCTTGTTTGTTTTTTAATAGTCTTGGCTGTCCTGGAATTACCTTTGTAGACCAGGCTGGCCTCAAACTCACTGATCCACCTCCTTGTGCCTCCAAGGGCTTGGATCAAAGGCGTTCCTGGAACCTCTTAACTGAAAAACTGGTTATTGAATTGTCAGGAGCACAAAGGCCCTTACCCTCACAGATAGCACTAGGGAAAACAAGAATGTTAAATAGGCAGGGTTGCCTTTTCAACGGAAAAGATATATAACCTGCTTTATCCCCAGGAGGTTGGGAATGGAGGTGGCCAATAGCCTCATAACCCCTAGGCTAGCCAAAGGCTCCCTGACCAGGGTGGGAGGTGGCTAATAGACTAAATGACTTCTGCACTGCCTGTATGGCCAAGGGCTCCCACAATCAGAACTCGAGATAATTAATGACCTAAGTGACCCCAATGACCTCTGTATGACCAAGACCACAACAGACCCTCTCTTAGACCCGTGAGATAACACATGAAGCCCATCACTAGATCCCATCATCAGGGAATTAATGGCATGTACTTTGAGAAGAGCTTTGATGTAATCATGTGTGGTGATATCTTGCTTGTACAGACAGACATCCTGACCTCTATGGTTAGCTAGTGGCAAGCTCCATTCTCTGACCTTCAGACAGGCTTCATTTGTACAAGCAAGATATCACCACAATTATGCCACCTTTGTGCACAAGGGATTGTGTTATGCCAGGAAACTTTTTTCAAAATTGTACTTTACATACTTAAGTTTGTAAATATGTAAAATAAACTGCCCCAGTGTCAGATTCGAAAGTTTGAACCAAGACCAACTACTGAATCTTGTTGAACTGGATTGCCTTCTTGCTGAATTTGGATGTTACTCTGTTGGCCATGGTGTTTATAGGGACCCCATAATGAATAACAGAAATCTGTGTGGGCTTATATAACTCAGAGCTGAAAGAAGGCTCACATGGACCTTGGGAAAAAGTAACATGACCTGATTGAATATCCATCCCCCACCGCCTTTCTTCAGAGTTTTATTCGTGTGTGTGTGTGTGTGTGTGTGTGTGTGTGTGTGTGTGTGTGTGTGTATTAGTAGAAATGGGTAAATAATTAAGAGAGAGCTAGCCAGTAAGAATTCCCTAGCCATTGGCCAAGACTTATTTATATAAGTCTTTTTGTGTTTATTTGGGCATCATCGGCTGCGGGACCTGGCAGAACAGAAACTCCAGCTACGTAGAATTCCTGTGTGTGCTCACTGTTGGGCCTTCAGCTGCTGGCAGCAAGCCACAGCAATGCAGAACAGGGTAGAACACTCTGGGAACTTGTGGGTAGGAGTAGAGACAGATTCAAACACTTGCCAGGCTTCTGACCCTGCGTAAACAATAATGATTTTCCCTCTCATCTTCCCTTGAAGTCTGGATTTTCCTCTACTTTTTCTGAGTTCCATACTTTCATGACAAATATCAGATTGTCTAGTTTGTTGTGTCATCTTTACTGCTAGGGTTGTTTTTGGGGTTTGTTTGTAAGTTAATATATAGAAACCCAAGTCTATCAAACATCTACATTATTGCACTTAAATGTTTCACCAAGTGTTATAGAAGTCCCTAATGTTTTCTTACTGTTTTTAGATGGTTATGGCTGAGGTTCTAGCTCTGTGAATTCTTGCCTGGCATTTGGGAATCACTGGGCTTAACCCCATTGTTGAGGGTAAAAAGCTAGACAGCCTCATTGTTGGTAGCCAGCTTCCAAGATGACCTCAGATCTCTCCATCTTTCCTGCCATTAACTGGAACTGCAGTGTAATAGAGTACAGTAGCAAGGATGGAGTGTGGCTTTGGGAGCCGAGTTAAAGGCATCCGAGCTCCCCAATCCCTGAGACAGTCCATCAGCCAAATGGAAAGACACTTGTGGCAAGAAATTGAGGCCTCAGCAGTCATGTGAGTCACCAAAGAATGGGGCCTAGTAGGGCCTGGACGACAAAGTTGACTATTCTCATAGAGGATAAACATTCAGAGCCACTCAACCAAATGTGCTCAAATTCCTTATCCACAGAAACTGTAAAAATATTTATTGGTTTTGTTGTTATTGTTTTGTTTTGTTTTGAATTTTCAAGAAAGGGCTACTCTATAGCTCATTGTTCTGTAGACCAGGCTGACCTTGAACTCACAGAGATCGACCTGCCTCTGCCTCCTGAGTGCTGAGATTAAAGAAAGTGCCTCCATGCACGTACACATGCTTATTTTAAATCACCAGGTTCTGGAATAGGTAATACATCATTTGTACTTTGAATTCAGCAGCTTAGATCTGTATTTACATCTCTTTTGCTGTCCAGGGACCATTCTTTGCTTCTGTTCTGTTCTTTTGTTTGTTTGTTTGAGACAAGATTTCTCTGTGTAGCTTTGGAGCTGTTTTGATCCTTGGCTATGGTCCAGAATACTGATTTGATCTCTGGTTTCATAGAACATTGGTATTGCATTGTTACAAAACACACTGGGTAAAACAGACATGGCAGTGAGTTGTCTTAGAAAACAGTTCTGTATTGGTTAAGATCAAGTTTCTGGGTTGGAGAGATGGCTGAGTGGTCAAGTGTGTCTATTGCTCTTACACAAAACCTGTGTTCAGTTCCTAGAACTCATTGCCTGTAATTTCAGGTCCATGGAGATCTTCTGGCCTCTGAAGGCACATACACTTATGTGCAATTCACACACACACACACACACACACTCACACTTTTAAAAAATCCAGCTTGACTGGATTTTTTAAAAATTCATCTGCAATGCCATAACTTCACAGACTGATATGGGACTATTGGGTACTTGGGGCCACCTTGGCCTACAGGGCAAGACGTTGTCTGGGAAAAACCACAGGCTAGTAATGCAATGTAGAGATGCAACACCTGCCTAGCCTGCCCTAGGTCACAGGTATGGCCCTTAGAACTACAAAAATAAATAAATAAACATCACTTCTGATGCTTGGCTCTGTACTCCAAGGCTTGGTCAACTTGCTTTGGAGTGGCCAGAATCTGGGAAAAACAAGTTGGTGTCAAAACAAGCATTAAGAGCCACAAAATCAAACAAAAAACAACAACAAAAAAAAAGCCACAAAATCAGAGTCATTTTAGCAAATGTGTCCTTTCTTAAAACACTCAATGCCTTGTGTAGAGGGTTAGTCACCTGTAGTAATCACTTTCTACTTTATTGGTTTTGGCAAGTCAAGTATTACACAAGGAAATTGACAAAGTTTTCAGTGTCTCACACATAATATTATCCCTCCTACAACTTGAAGGAAGGTCACCTCAGTCTCTTGTGTCAGAACTTCCTCCTCTCCTCTGAACAATCAATTATCACACTATGTCAAGTCTCTTTCCAAAATGCACTTTAAATCATTTATCTTTTTCCCCATTCTACCATTCTTCTGATTGAGGCTGTCTCTTGCCTAGTATGTTCTAAGGTCCTCTAGTCCAGCCTGTCCAGCTGAGTCACTGTGCAGTTGTCAGTGTGGCCTTGAAAGACACTGGCACCATCCTGCTACCACCAGGATTTCTTATTTCTTTTTTAAATGCAGAGGCTGGTAAGATTGTTCCGGGGGACAGTGGCACTTGCTGCCAAACCTGATGGCCTCAGGTCCTACATTGTGGAAGGAGGGAACTCTCTCCTGCAAGTCATCCTCTGGGCTCCACATGTATTCAGGGACATTTGTAAATACAAATAAGTAATAAATGTAAAAGAACATAAAGTTCCATGCCACCTGGATTCTATGGCAGCTTTAGAAATAAATTTCAGATCCAAATTCCTGCTTCGGTGCCAAGAGCATCAGTTTAGACGTGGGTATTGTTGACTCAACGGCAAATGGCAGGTGGCAGGTGTCTTTGTAGGACAGGCATTCTCCCTTCCTCCTCTACATGTGTTTCTCAACCTGCCCCATTCCCCGTTTCTGGACATGCAGTATATAGTATACAGTATATAGGCAACTGCATCTTTAGACATGATATTAACAACAAAAGTCAACTTTACAATAATGGTGGTGGCACACACCTTTAATCCCAGCACTCAGGAGACAGAGGCAGGCAGATCTCTGAGTTCAAGGCCAGCGATCTACAGAGGTCCATGAAAGCCAAGGCTATCTAGTGATACTTTTTCTCAAAAACAAAACCCTAAAACCAAAAAGGTAAAAATAAATAAATAAATAAACAAACAAACAAACAAACAAAAACCCATCAAACCAAAAAACCCACTATAGGCAGACATGATGTGTCACATTTTTTTTTTCCTCTATGTAGCCTTGGTTGTCTCTATGTAGACTCTCTCTCTCTGTAGACCAGGGCTGGCCTGGAATTCACAGAGATCCTCTGCCCCTGTCTCCCAAGTTCTGGGATTAAAGGCGTGCACTACCAGGCAGATAGGTCACATTCATAATACCAGCACATGTGAGAGTACAAGGGCAAGCAAGCTGGGTTTCTTCTTCCTCCTCCTCCTCCCTGAAACAGGGCTTCTCTGTGTATCCCTGGCTGTCCTGGAACTCTGTAGACCAGGCTGGCCTCAAATTCAGAGATCCACCTGTCTCTGCCTCCAAGAGCTGGGATCAAAGATGTACCACCACCGTCCAGTGGAGGGAAATTTTTTTAGAATTATTTATTCTTATTTATTTGTGGGTGCCTGCCTTCTGTTCCTGCATTATGTGGTTGCAATGTCCACAGAGGTCAGAAAAGTTTGTAAAATCCTTTGGAACTGGAGTTACACTACTGGAAGCTGAACTCAGGTCCTTTGTGAGAAAAGCTAGTGCACTTTGATGGGAGATGTCGTTCTGTAAATATGTTTTCTTATTGGTTAATAAATAAAGCCCTATTGGCCAATAGGAAAACAAGATAGGTGGGACTAGGAGACAGGAAGGATTCTGGGAGATGTAGTAGTAGGAGAGTCAAAATGTAGGGACTTGAGAAGAAGAGGTCCCAACCCCCTCTCTGTTAAGATAAGACCATGTGGAAATACTTAGATTGATAGAATTGGGTTAATATTTAAGACAGAGCTAGCCAATAAGAAACACTAGTAACAGGCCAACAGCTTTATATGTAATACAGTGTCTCTCTGTGTTATTTTGGGTTGCTGCGGCTCTGGGAACAGCCTGACGGGAAAACTACTCTTAACAAAATGGTGCCTACAACGTGGAACTAAAAACTTCCACTTAAAAGTTGACAAAAGCTTAAAAAGGGATTATAGAAACAAAAGAACAGAGCCAAGCAAGGCTTCTTGGTAGCAGCATTTTTCTCGGTTGGACTCTGTTTTGCTAGAGACAAGCAGAGATTTGCGCTGCTCCTTTAAGAGAGGTTTCCCGACTCAGCATAAACGGCAAACCCTGCTAACAACTGAATGGTGTGTTCGAGAGCTGGCAATGGCAGTGACCACATCTCCAAGCCTGCAGCAGGCTGCTGGATGGCAGCATAGACCAAGGCATATGCACAGCTCTCAGTGCTGGCGGTAAGTGTACCCTTGCTATCTTGGAAAGCAATGTTCAGCAGACTCGTGGCCAGAAAAAAAATAAAGATTTACAGTAAAGAGAGATTCAGACATTTCTGTCCTGTGTTTCTAGTCCACTACCTCTCTTTTACTAAGTTGTGTAAAAATGACTTAACTAGTTAATTTATTTAGAGACAGGTCCTCACTACTGGCCTGCAGTTTATTGTGTTGATCAGACTGGCCTCAAACTCACAGATATCTGCCTGCCTCTGCTTCTTGAGTGCCTGGGTTAAAGGTGTGCTTCACCATGCCCAGCTCACTAAACTATTTTCTTAGAGATGTTTTTGATGAATAGTAAAGCTAAAGCTAGTTAAAAGTACAGAGGGTTTTCATATACCCCATCTCCCTACATGTACAGCTTTCCCTATTGGCAATATAACTAATAAGCCTACCTTGGTGTATTACTATTCACCAAAGTGCCAAGTTCACAAGAGGTTCATTTTTGTAATGTTCTGTAATTGTTTATAAGCACATGCTGCCGTTATAGTATTATAGAAAGGGGCCTCCACTTTAAAATTATTCTGCCTGCCCCTTCCTTCAGTCCTTTCTAACCCTTGGTAACCATTCATCATTTTACTGTGTCCATGATCCCACCCCAAATGTTAAATAATTGGAACTTTCTAGTCTTTTCAGACTGGCTTCTGTCGCTTAGCAATGTGCACTTCGGCTATCTTCATTTTTTTCTCAGAACTTGATAGATTATTCCTTATTAGTGTTGAATATTCCATTGTGTGTCTAAGCTACATTTTATCCATTCAATTGTGGAAAACCATCCTTATTTACTTCCTAATTTTGGCAGTTAGGAATAAAGCTGCTATAAAGATGTATATGTAGGGTTATTAAAAAATATGGACATATTTGTAATCATTTAAATACCAGGGTCTTATAGTAAGAGTATTTTTAACTTTGTAAGACCTGCCAAATTTGTCTTCCAAAGTGGCTATACCAGTTTTCATTCCCAACAATATTAAGTGTTTACTTCTTTTACCTATGTTTCATTTAGAAGTGTGCTTAATTTCCAAGCATTTTAAGATTGTCCAGCTATGTTTTGCTTGATGACTATTTGTTCTTATTTAGGTTTTTGAGAGAGGATTTCTCTGTAGCCCTGGCTGTCTGGAGCTCTATAGTTCAGGCTGGCCTCAATCTCCACCCCTCGCCTCCCCCCACCCCCACCCCCACCCCCATTGTAGCTGCTGTTTGCAGTGTCTAGAGGGTCTCCATAAGTGCAAGCCAGAATGAGTTTCTTGCAGCCTTCTCCAGAGACTCCGGAAAGTTGAAATCACTGAATGTATTGATAGGGGCAGTTGAGCCGTGTTTAAAATGAGGAGTGGAATGAGTGAAAAGTAAGGGAGACTCCCCTCCCGATTAAAGTATAGTTTAACAGGAAGCCTCTAAAGGCTTACAGTGTGTTTTAAAATATATGTAGGCTTGGGAGAGAAAAAGAAACAGGATAAAGTGGTGTTAAAAAAATAGACAGAGTAGCTGGGTGTGGTGGCACATGCCTTTAATTCCAGCACTCAGGAGGCAGAAACAAGCAAATGTCTGTGATTTCTAAGTGAACCTGGTGTACAGACTGAATTCCAGGGCAGCCAAAGTTACACAGATAAGCCCTGTCTCAATAAATGAAAAAAATACAAGTAAAAGAAATAGAGCAATAAAAAAAAAAAAAAAGCCACATAAAAACGGAAAATACAGAGTCTGGATACTGTATGAATTGCTCGATTGCTAAGGAAGGAACAGCAACTGCTAAAATACTCTTGATTATCAATGCTGCTGAATTAATCCAATTTGTATATTTTAAAAATGATTTTAACTTCAAAATTAAAGTCTAAGGACAAATTACTGGGGAAAAGGATTTCTATTTTTGTTTCCACAGAAAATGAAAAACTGTGGATTCCTTCCAGACTAACATGGTTTGCTCAAGCAAGGCCCTCTGAAGCAGTGTCCCAGATGATCCAACATTCAAAACATCTGGGACAAGACAGCCTTGCAGACCACTACAGCCAGAATTTCTGAGTCTCCTTAGGATCTGCAAAACAGCGCCCCCTACCAGCAGGAAGCAGTTTGGAAAGAACAACACCCAAATTCCTAAATATTGTTTATAAATGTTGGTTTTCATTTAAATGGGGTTGGTTATAAATGGTTAATGACCACAACAAATCTCTTTTTAAAGGTAAAAAGGGGTTTATGGTATAGAAATGAATACTTTGTTTTGGAATGGATTTTTATTTATTGATACAAATTTAAGGTCAAATTTGTGATATGTATACTTCTCTTGTTTAGGTGTTGTGTTTATATAGCTCATTTAAAAATGTATTGTATAATTCAGTACAGATTATAGGTAGTTACCTATAATAGTCAAAACTTATAGTACAGACTGCCCTTGTCTGGACTGTTTGACTTCATGCTGTATAAACTGGACATGCAGGACCCACAGAAAAGTGACTGCTGATACAAGATGGACATTGCTACAGGGTTCCTGCTTCATTGAAGAGTCTGCCAGACATTCTACAGGACAGAGAGAAAAGTGACTGACAAACTGTCAGGTGGGACAGTTTAAAGTTTCCTGCTTTGCTGAGAAGTCTGCCTGACACACTATGGCCTATGGGCTGAAGATGGAAAATTACAGAACTTCAAGTGACTGACCAGGCAGCAAGTTGTCTGTGTCATTTCTAGAGTTTATATACTATCTTTCTGTGGTCTTTGAGGGAGTTGAAGACAGATAGTTATGGTTATAGTTTTTCTTAGTTAGGATTAAAGATAAATTACTTATAAGACTTTAGAATCACAAAGATAGGATAGATGATGAAATATTGTCTTTAAATTTTGTTAAATGTTAATGGACCAAATATTGTTAACTATAGGTCTTATTTGATAACTGTTTTGTTTTTTTTTTTTAACTATGTTAAAGTGAAAACCCTTCTTTTTATTTAGATAGAAAAGAGAAGATGATGGGAGATGTCATTCTGTAAATATGTTTCTCTTAAAGCACTGTTGGTCAATAGGAAAGCAAGATAGGTGGGACTAGGAGACAAGGAGGATTCTGGGATATATAGTAGGAGGAGAGTCAAGATGTAAGGACTTGAGAGGAAGAGGTCTGGACCTTGTCTCCAGTGAGATAAGACCACGTGGAAATACGTGGAATTGGGTTAATATTTAAGACAGAGCTAGCCAACAAGGAACACTAGTAACAGGCCAACCACTTTATATCTAATTTGGGGCTGACAGTGGCTCTGGGTAACAGCACTTGACTGCTGAGCCTCTTCTAGCCCCACCCCCAAAACTGATAAATTCTTGATCAATTAGAATAGCATTTGCAAGAGTTGGCGACTGAGAAAGAGCTGTAAAAATGGAGATAGAAACAAGCTGTTTCAAAAAAAAATAGTCACGCTGTTCTTAGAAGTACACATCTTCTGGGCAATTCAAAATTGGAGAGGAGAAAAAGGTTTGCTAGGCTAGGATTAAACGTCTCCCAAGAAAAGGCAACTAATCACACTAAGAGGCAGTTCCCAGGTCCACAGGTGCCCTGGCAATACAAGCAAGCATCCGCAACTGAAGACAAAGTGCTCGGAAGGACAGGGACTCACCAAGGACATTCAAAACTACACAGCAGCAAATTCCTCCTAACTTGGCATCTGGCGCACCCACTCATTTCCTATTAGTGTGCTTCCAGAGAGTTTGCAGACACCTATCTGGTTTTGGAATCCCTTATTCCAATACCCTACAGACCAGATCATCGGTTTAGGGGACCACGTCCTAGTCACTTGAGTTGCATGGGAAAGGCACACAGCTTGGTTTCCATGGCACAGCCTTGAGTGCTCCTGCTGTCCACTCCAGCGCCCTAGGAGGCTCACTCACTCTGTCCCAGTAGCTGGCAGGCGGCTCTGGACGAGTGAGGGACCTGGCTGAACCTCAGGGCGCTCTAGGAGGTGGTGAGCTCTGGCTCCTCCCCCAGGGGCCGGTCCTTCTGGAGCCCACAAATTCATCGGGCTTCGGGACAGCACCGCACACGACCCGTCCACGCCATCACGGGGATCTGGAGGCCCCCGACCATGAGCGGCCCGCTGCGATCCGGCCCGAGCACATGGCGACGGGCAGCCACCGTGGTGCTGGCCGCAGGCTGCAGCCGTCCGGGTCCCGCCGGCCCTCGGTCCTCCGACGGCTTCCGGCTGCTGCTTCTGCAGCGCGCCCCAAACCAGCGCTTCATGCCGGGCGCGCACGTCTTCCCGGGCGGTACGCTGGACGCGGCCGACAGCTCGGCCGACTGGCTGCGGCTCTTCGCGCCCCGGCACACGCCGCCGCGCTTCGGCCTAGGCCGGGAGCCGCCTCAGCAGCCCCCCTTCCCGGGGCTGCCCCGCGACGACGCGGCCGCCGGGGCGCTGCCCGATGACGTGGCGCTGCGCATCTGCGCCCTCCGCGAGGCGTTCGAGGAGGCCGGGCTGCTGCTGCTGAGGCCGCGCGGCTCGGAGCCCGCTTCCCAGCAGCCGGGGCTGGCGCTGCCGCTGCCGCCTCCGCCCGGCCTGGCCGCCTGGCGCTCGCGCGTGCGCACTGACCCGCACTGCTTCCTGCAGCTGTGCGCGCTCCTGGACTGCACGCCCGACATCTGGGCGCTGCGCTCCTGGGGCGGCTGGCTCACGCCGTACCCGCACCTCAGCCGCCGCTTCAACACCACCTTCTTTCTGTGCTGCCTGCGCCAGACACCGCCCGTGGAGCCCGACCACATCGAGTTGGTGGACTACAAGGTAGGGGCCACGGAACCCCAGACCGGAGGCGTGGCGTTGCGGGATGCTCTCGAGGATTCCACTCTCAGCCCTGGGGTTCCCCAAGCGGGGACACTCTTGCAGAATTTCCACTGCGAGTTCTGAACACCCGAATCGTTACCATTCGGTTTCTAGAACATATTACAGGATTTCAGCCCCATCCCTCCTTTTCCCTCCTATCTTTCTTTCCATCTCCTTTTCTCCCTCTCTCCTTTTACCCTCTTCCCCCTCCTGTCCTTCCCCCGTTTCTAACTCCATTCTCCACATTTCATCTCTCTCCCCTCCTCCCTCCCCCCCTTTCCTTTTTCTCCCTCCTCCTCGTCTCACTAGCACCAGGCACAGTTAGGCTTCAGGCAACTTCTTCATTTATTCAAATGTTTTGCACTTTATTTTTCAAAAAGTAGACAGAATGACTTATTTTAGGTTGTGTGTCTGCGTGGGAGTGTATGCATGTGAGTGCAGGTGCCCACTGATGCCCACTAGTCCACTGGAGTTGGAGCCACCTTGAGTGGGTGATGGGAACTGAACTCTGCTCCTCTCTGCAAGATGGTTCCTCCACAGACCTCAGTTGAGCCATCTCTTTAGCTCCCTCCCTCTGATTTTTGTAACTACACATACTTTAGACTGCTTGGTCTACCATAGGACATGGGTGCCTCATTCATTTCTTTCTGAATTTCATTTTAATAATTTCAATTGCTGGTGTGTGGGGGTTTGTTTTGTTTTGAGATAGGGTTTCTCTGTGTAGCTCTGGCTGTCCTGGACCTGACTTTGTAGACCAGGCTGGCCTCAAACTCAGAGATCCACCTGCCTCTGCCTCCGGAGTGCTAGGACTAAAGTGGCATGCACCACTACACCCAGCAGTTTTTTTAAGTTTATACTTCAAATTACATTTCATCTGAAATAGCAGCTCTAAGTGGCATTTCTAGAAGCATCGCAGCTGCCTATAACTCCAGATCTGATGCCCTCTTCTGGCCACTGAGTGCATATAGAAATGCATGCAGGCAAAGCGCATACAAATCTAAAATGAATTCTTTTCCTTTTCTCTTATGTTGATATTTTTTGCCTACATCTTTGAACCAGTGGGACTGCTGAGAACAGGAGATAGAAAAGAGTCAGGCAGTGTGATAGTTTTAATTGTCAGCTTGCCACAACCTAGAATCCTTCCACGAGCCCCTGTGGTATAAACGCTTACAGTGTCCCCTCGATATAACACTGCACGGCATGCCTGCTTCTCTTGAATTACTCAAAAATCCCTTTTGCATCTCTCTTTTCCTTTGCAGAGCTGTCCAAAGCCTGGGCGTGTTTGCCCAGACACCGGGCTTTCTCATTCTTTTTCTCCCCAACCCTTCTACTGGATGCCCACATAAAGCATGGCTGCCCCGCTTTCTCCGCCCCTTCCCCTTTGTGCTGGCCTCTGCTGAGGTTTATAGCTCCTTTGCCCTTTGCTTTCTAAACTGTAGTAGAATTGTCCTTCAGCTTCTCATTTGTGTGTGTGTGTGTGTGTGTGTGTGTGTGTGTGTGTGTGTGCGCGCGCGTGCGTGCTTGACATGTCCTGGAGTTTTTGATTACATATTAGCATCGCCCTTAAGTTTTCTATTGTTGGGCGCTTGTTCTGTTCTTTTAGACAGTGTTGTACTTTTCCTGGCAGGCAGTTATGTTATTAGAGATGGACTTTATCCTTCTATGTTTTAAATGGTTTGGGCGAGTCTATAGTATATAGTGGAGCTAATTTAGCTACAGTTGCATTATGTTCCCCTCCTCTGGTCACCTGCGTGCCCAAGTGCTGCCTATATTTAATCAAGGCTTTCCCACTGTCGAGAATACACCACTGGGGAAAGTTGGAGAAAACGAAATCTTGGCTCCAGGTCAGCGGGAAGAGTTTAATTAGAAAGCTCCCAGGTGGCTGCCCTCTCCTCAGAAGTAGCCATCGTCTCTAATATCATGTGGTTTTACTCTGTTTGCGCACAGGTCAGAGTGTAGTAGAGTTTTGGAGTTCTGGTCTGTGCAGACCTTCTCAGGCACACTGCTCCCCCCAAACCTACCGTGCATGAGCCTGCCAAATTCTGATCTGTGTCTGCCCTAGTCAGTAAGGATTGGATATTGCCTAGGTGCTCCTGCTGTTCTGTCGTCTGTGAATGACTTTGGGCAGAAGCCCTAGACCAGGGGAAGGTCTCACTTCATTCTTTTATTTATTTACTCACTGGTGTTTGCAAATAGAGTTTAAGTTATTTTTGTACTTTAACATGCATGCAGATGACCATGGAGGCCAGAAGAAGGCATTGAATGGCCTAGAACTTGAGCTATGGGTGGTCACGAGCTGCCCGGTGTAGTGCTGGGAACCCAACTCCGGTCCTCTGGAAAAGCAGCAATTGCTTTTAACCACCGAGCCTTCTGTCCAGCCAGCAATTCTTTCTTTCTGAGACAGGACGTCACTATACTCCTGGACTCAAGCAATTTTCCTGCTTCAACCTCCTGATTAAGCAGGGCAGTGGTGAGATGGGAATTCCCCAGGCCTCCGAATGTCCGCATGCTGTCTGAGAGGTCTAGCAAGGCCTCTGAATGAGTTAGCTTTCACACCAAGTGGCTCTCGTACGCCTGTCTAGCAACCTTAGACCTAAGTTGCTTCCTTTGTCTTCTACAGTGGTTGTCTCCAGCAGAGGCAACTGAGTGTTTCCTGTCCAAGGAAATCTGGCTGGCACCACCACAGTTCTATGAAATAAGAAGACTTGAAACGTTTGCCTCTCTCTCGGCTCTGTATAGATTTTCTTCAGATTGCCCATTAGAGATAACTGAGAAATGGCTGCCGATAATACTCTTAACTGCCGATGGCACCATCAGTCTTTTGCCAGGTGAGTTGGGGAAGTACCGGTGCTTTTGTTAGTATTCACCTTTGGTACGCCCAGGCTGCCAGCAGAGGCAGGAGTTACGGCTTGTTTTATAGCCTGTGCCTGTGAGTGTCGCCACACGTGTCCCCTGATAGCTATGTATGTAGCCCAACACAAAATACCATTGAGGGTTTTTGGGTTTTTTTTTTTTTTTTAAACTTTCTTTGTAATTCAGCTGTGTGGTTCTCAGACATAAACTTTGTAAAAACAAGAGGTTTGCCATGCCTGGTGGGATATTAATTTAAAAAAGGTCAAAGTCATAAAATATCCTGTGACAAATACCTTGACCAAAAGCAACTTTCGGGAAGAAGGGGTTTATTTCAGATGATGGGTTATGGTTTGTTGGTGAGCGAAAGCTAAGGCAGAAACTTGAGGGCAGGCTTGCAAACATTATACACAGCACATTGCTTCCAATCAAGGCACTCACTTCACAACCTGGAAGGTCCCTCAGGACCATGGAGAGTTCAGTTTGCTGGTAGGCTCACAAAGGACTAGGCTTAGTTAGCTTTAGTATTCAATTTGGGACTCCCCGACTAGGGAATGGTGCTTCCCACAGTGGGCCGGGCCCATCTACATCAGGAACATTCAGGACAGTCCTTCCACAGGCCAATATGATCTGGGAAGTCCTTCAATTAAGACTCTTTTTCTCGGGTGACTGAGGATGTATGGTTTTAATAATTAAAGCTAACTCTACGACACATAATGTTTACTTATTTTTGAGACAAGGTCTAAGTGTAGGTCTTAGCCTGGCATAGCATGTCTCGTGTATGCTAGGCTATCCTCAAACTTAGAATCCACCTGCCTCCATCACCCTATGCTGGGATCATGGGTATGCCACTGTGTTTATTTTAACTAGGGATTTATAAACTCCTATATTCATTTCTCACTTTTACATTTTGTTTTTCGAGACAGGGTTTCTCTTTAGCTTTGGAGCCTGTCCTGGAACTTGCTCTGTAGACCAGGCTGGCCTCGAACTCACTGAGATCTGCCTGCCGATGGCACCATCATTAAAGGTGTGCATCACCACCGCCCATCCTTCACTTTTATTTACATTTTTATTATAAATTATGAAAACTTGTAAACAGTTAGCTTATTTGAATTAGGAAATTTGTTGATGGTTATAATTTGGCAGACACTGGTTAGTGTTGTAGCAGGCCCTATTTGACTGGTCGTATGTCTTGTCTACCTCTTAAGTTCCAGATCATACTGATGAGATTGGTTTTTCACTCTAGAGAGGGACAGTGTAGCAGCTTTGAAAGAAGGATTTACTTCTGTCTTATGTATATGAGTGTTTGCCTCCATGTGTGTATGTGTATGTGTGCCTAATACCTGCAGAAGTCAGAAGAGGACTTTGGATCCCCTGGAACTGGAGTTACACATGTAATGAGCTACAATGTTCCCCAGAAGTACACTTGGTATTCTTAACCCCGGAACCATATCTCCAGCCCCTAGCAGTTTTAATGCAAGGAACTCTGGACCCTAACCTGAAAAACCTATGACATAGCTAGGCCAGACCAACTTCATGGTCCCCTGAACCCTGGCTCAAAAACTAAGAGGGAGAGCCGGGTGGTAGTGGCGCATGCACTCGGGAGGCAGAGGCAGGTGGATCTCTGAGTTCCAGGGCAGCCAGGGCTGTTACGCAGAGAAACCCTATCTCGAAATAAATAAAATAAAACAGACAAAACTCTAAGGTGGAGAGTGGTTGAGAAAGACCCTCAGTGTCAACGTCAGGCTTCCACACCTGTATACACACACAAGTGTAAGCATGTGTTTTCTGGCCCGTTAGGGTTCTGCAGCCGCTTCAGCCCCAAGTGAACACTCAGAGACTTGTATTAATTATGAAACTGTTCGCCATTGGCGTGGGCTTCTTATTGGCTGTCTCTGTCCTAATTATTAAGCCATAACTACTAATCTATGTATTTCTACATGGTCTTATCTTACCAGAGGACGCCTGACTGACATCCTCTCTTCCCAGGATCACATGATAACTCCTCTCTACCTACACCTCCCAGAATTTTCCTCATTGCCTAGACCCACCTGTCTTGCTGCCCTATTGGCCAGCAGTGTTTTATTCATCAACCAATAAGATAAATATATACAGAAGGACAACCCCATCACCAAAGTAAATAGAGAATTTTAAATATGAGCTAAAAATAGGTTAACTTTAAGATTACCAGACCAACCCATATTGAAACAAGAGAGTCGGAAGGAGTCCGAAACTTCCAGTGTGTGTGGCTGGGCATGTGACTTGGTGGAGTACTTGCCTAGCTTGCATCAAGGCCTCAGTTTTAATTCCCAGTGCTGCTGAAATATGTGATAAAAATTATAGTTCACAACGGAAGCACTTATAGCTTTCCATTATGATGTGCCCAAAGAAAATACTTGTTTTGGGGGCAGACAGAAGTAGGGACATTAAACGCAACCCAGAGAGCTGGCTAAGTCAGTGGAATGTTGGCCTTGCAAATGTGAGGTCTGGGTTGGGATCCTCTGAGCTGGGGCAAAGAGCCAGGCATGGTGGCAGGCGCCTGTTACCCAGCATTGTAATGGCAGGGTGGTAGGCAGAGCCAGGCAGATCCGTGCAAGTTCATGGGCCAACTAGCCCCACCTAATTTGTGGTATGCCAGGCTAATAAGAAATCCCATCTGAAACAAATGATGGAAAGTTCTAGAGGAGTGACACCTGAAGGTGGCCTCTGGCCTCCATGAGGACTTCCTTTCCTTTAGCCACGCACATACACTTGGTGGAGGGAGACACCCACCTCTTACAGCCCAGTCTGCATTACCTACATGAATACACACGTGTGCACGAATGCGTGCGCGCACACACACACACACACTCACACACTCTCTCAAATGTAGTAAAAACCTGAAACAGAGCCAGAGTCTCAGTGACTCGAGGCTGTGCTGCTGTTCTTTCAGAGGATCTGGGTTCAGTTCCCAGTGCTCACGTCAGGCAGTATGCCAGAATGCACATACGCCTATACATCGCGTGGATTAGTAATAAAGTAAATTTAAAAATAAAAGTAGCAACAAGAAACACTCCGACTAAACTTCAACGTGCAATACATACAAAACATACTGATCTATGTCATTAATACATTGGGGCGATTTATGAAACAATGTTTTGTGGAAATGAATTTTTTACTATTTTTCAGGAGATGAGCTATACCGGAAAGACTCACATTTCTTAGAAAACCCAATGTCTACTGACAAAAAGACTGAAGAAATCTTGAAGGAAGGCAAAGTAGTCAACCGAATGGTGATCCACGGTTTCCTTCTCTATGAAATCTACGTGTCTCTCCTGTCAAACAATAAGCGTGTGTACCCTAAGAGCTATGTAGTGCAAAAGAACCCGCCCGCCCACCTGTGAGGGCTGACTGCACTTGTCTGAAGTATAGGGAATGTGCCTGTCAAAGGCACATTGAGATGCTCCCTGTGCATTGTGCCGGTCTTCAAACTGCACAGCAAGCCGGCCATGACCATAAAAAGAATTACAGATCTTGTTACTAAGATAAATGGTTTCCCAACGGCTGTCCATTCTGTGTCTTATTAGTTTCACCATTTAAAAGAGGGGTCTCCTGCTGTCCTGTGTTTGGTTTTCTGATGCAAGGGTTCTCCCTATAACAGTCCTGACTGTGCTGGAACTCACTCTGTAGACCAGGCTGGCCTCAAACTCAAAGAGATCTTCCTGCCTCTGCCTCCCAAGCGCCAGGACAAAAAGCATGTGCACTGGGACTAGAGGCGTGTGCACCCGGACTAGAGGCGTGTGCACCCGGACTAGAGGTGTGTGCACAGGGACTAGAGGCGTGTGCACAGGGACTAGAGGTGTGTACACTGGGACTAGAGGCGTGTGCACCCGGACTAGAGGTTTGCACCCGGATTAAAGGTGTGTGCACCCGGACTAAAGGCGTGTGTACCACCGCCAGGCTCTACTTCTGTCCTCTAACTGCCCCACGTGTTAGCAGGTTTCTTGATGTGGGGTGGAGATTGAGTCCCGGATCTCTAGACTTTCTGCAGGGATTAATTCAGGGTACCTAATTAGAAGGTGTTATGGTTCAAATGTGAAGTTTCCTCCACATGGTCCCTAGCTTGCTAGCGCTGTCGTGGCAGGTTGTGAAAACCAAGGGGCAGACTTAACTAGGAAAAGAGGGTTTCTGGCACTGGTAGTCTTGTGGATTGGGTCCCACCTCTGTTCCAGACTTCTGTTTTCTGACCTGGGAAGATGTGAGCAGTCTGCCTCGGGTTTCACTCTGCCTCCATGCAGGGCACATTGCTTTCTGCACCGTGAAACTGGCTGAAATAAAACCTTACCCATCTATGTTGTCTCTGAGGCATTTGATCACAGCAAGGGAAGTGTTAATGCAAATAAACAGTGATGGAGACATCCTTCAAGGGAGAGGACATGTCCTTGTCATGTTTATAACTTGATAATTAGCAGTATTTGAGCTGGTCTGGGCTCTGACAGGCAGATGTCTGTGAGTTCGAGACCAGCCTGATCTACAAAGTGAGTTCCAGGACAGCCAGGACTGTTACAGAGAAACCCTGTCTCAAAAAATCAAAAATAAAAAAAAACTGTACAGTATTTGGTTTAAAACCAAGTAGCATTCATTTTGACATCTACATTTTATTTTTTTTTTTTTATTACACTTTGTTTTTTATGGGCTGGAGCACCCACACAGGAGGAGGGCAGAGAATCCGTTCTTTCCTGCTGCATCTATCTCTGTGTGGTCAAGCTCAGATCACCAGCTTTGCTTGGCAAGCCCTTACCTGCCAAGCCCATGCTGGTCCCATGTTCCCAAACTTTTAGACTTAGGAACCATACAAACCACAGGCTGGCAAGATGGCTGGGCAGGCAAAAGCAGACACTGCACGTGCCTGGTGACCTGATCTTGATCCCCAGAACCCAAGTAAAGGTGTGACGAGAGAGCCTCCTTTTCAGAGTTGTCCCCTACCTCCACACATGTGCCGAGGCATGTGCGCCCTCGCTCACATCATGCATACACAGACGCACACCATAAAACTCAAGGACCTTTGTGCCCGTAGCAAGTGGCAGTCAATGGATGTAAAGAGGTTAGAGAGAGAATGTTAAATCCACAGGGTTTAATGTGGGCCATTCCTTTTTGATCGTTAATGACTAAAGGGTGAGAATTGATAGTTAGGGCACAACTTGTTTTGTGCTTTGTCTAAGACGGGGTCTCCACAAAGCCCTGGCTGTCCTGGAACCCACTGTGTAGGCCAGTTGGCTTCAAACTGACAAGAGAGACGCCTCAGGTGTGTGCCACCACCCCCTGGCAGGACACTAACTCTGTGTGTAGCAGATCTTTGTGTTGTGATGTTCACTTTTCACAGACTGTCTTGATTTTCCTGCTGACACAATAAAGGCAGTAATAAATAAAGCTATACATGTGTGTTTTATTCCTAAGGGTGTGTGTGTGTGTGTGTGTGTGCATGCGCATGGGCCTGTCTGTCTGTCTGCTTGAGTTTATGTGCACCACATGGATCCCCTGGAAATGTAGTAAGTGATGCAGGCAAACAAAACCCCCTTCCTCCGGTGTGGGGAACCAAACCCAAGTCCTCTACAAGAGCAGTAAACACTCTTAATGGCCAAACCATCTTTTCAGCTCTTTCTCTGTTACTTAATCCCTGCTAGAGGAATGAGAGAGAGCAGTGGGCCTTAGGTTGTTGGGGCTGTCTGGAAATGTTTTAGTTGTTGCCACCTAGTGGAGAGATCTTACAGGTACAATAAGATAGTCCGGTGCAGGAGAGTGCCCCACAAGAGTTACCAAACCTTGGGTAAAATCTAATCAGGCCTGGTGGTACAGATCTGTGACCCCAGCTACCCAGAAGGCTGGGACAGGAGGAGGATGGAAAGTTCAAGGTCTGCCACGGTTACAAAGTGAGTTCAAGACCAACTTTGACAACCTAGTGAACCTGCCTCAAAAATTTAAAAGAAGGCTGAGTCAGATACATGCCCAGCATGTGCAAAGATGTAACTTTATTTTTTATTAATTCTTTTTTGTTTGTTTGTTTTCTTTCAAGATATGGTTTCTCTGTGTAACCTTGGCTACACAGAAACTCACTTTAGACTAGGTTGGCTTAGATCTGCCTTCCCCTGCCTCCTGAGTACTGGAATTAAAGGTGTGTGGCACCATAACCAGGCTCAAATTTATGTATTTTAACTGTGCGTTTGTGCATATGTGTTCCTGTTGGTGAGTAGAAGCTGTCAGCCACTCCATGTGGATGCTGGGAACTAAACTCAGGTCCCCTGGAAGCACTCTTAACTGCTAAGCCATCTCTCTGGCCCCAAATTTATTTTTTTTAAGTAAATGACCCCAATATGTAAATGTGAGATCCATAGATAATAATATTCTATGTGGCTTCTCAATCTACAAAAATTCTTGTGACTGTTGGCCTTGAGTGGAGTGTTCAAAAAGTCAGCAGGCAAAAGCACCTTGGCCTGAGTGCTGCCATTTTGACTTCGGACTCATTCCCAAGTCCTAGGGGAGCGGAGAACTTGCCAGTGGCTGACCAACCTCCTCCCTACACCATAGAAATAGTCATTATGCACCTTTAGTTCTCTAAGAACAAAAGGAACAAATGAATCTGATTGGTTGCACTAGGAGGCTTGCACTGTGTATCAGTTGACAATGATGGAGCATTCAAGGAAGCCCCCAGTCTCTAAGTCCTGATTGGTGAAAATTGTAACTGTAAATTGGCAACAAATGCCTGTGGATTTCACGCTTATACCCCCCACATCTGCCTCTGCTCAGAGCTGCAGGAGGAACAAAGCTCCTGAGTCCTTGTCCTGCAGTCCTGATAGATCAGTGACCACTTACTCGGGGATTTAATTAAATCTTTGGGACCATAAGTGTTGTCTCTTTCCTTCCTCTCGGTACATAGCAGGCTAGGTAGGTATAACTGTTAAATTCTCATGGAGTGTTACTGCTGGAAGGGACCTCAGTGAGGAAGTTGAAAAATGGATGCATACAGCAAGTTTCCACCCTGGCTAAGAAGAGAACTTGGGTCGGGCAGTGCTGGTGCATGCCTTTAATCCCAGCACTGGGGAGGCACGGGCAAGCAGAATCTCTGTGAGTTCAAGGCCAGCCTGCTCTACAAAGCAAGTTCCAGGACAGGCTCCAAAGCTACACAGAGAAACCCTCTCTCAAAAAACGAGAGAGAGAGAGAGAGAGAGAGAGAGAGAGAGAGAGAGAGAGAGAGAGAGAGAGAATAAACTTGGACAGTAGCCCTGAGCTATTCGAGCAGTTTTCACTCTAGTAATTTTAGGAGATGGCCAAGAAAATAATGACTAGCTTTCCTCATAGAAAAGAAATAATATAGGTATGATTGTTTCTTGATAGAAGGACTCTGTATGCGAACCAGGTTGGCCTAGAACTCTCAGACTCCAAAGTGTCCTCCTGCCTCTGCCACCTGAAATCTGGAATTACAAGGGTGTGCAACATCCCAGAGGTCTCTTGTTTTGACAGTCGTGTGTGGCCAGGCTGGCCTTGAAGTTGCTATGCAGCCAAGGATGGTCTTGACTTCCGGATCCTCTTGCCTCAGCCTCCTGAGTGCTGGGATTACAGGTCTGTGCCATTGCTTGCTGAGATCATTGATGATGTTTTTAATCAGAATGAAACGTGTCTCCCACAAGCAGTCATTCTCAGAAGCTCACACAGCTTCCTACATGCAGCTGCAGCCTGCTCCAACAGCCTCAAATAACAGCTGTTGGTTAGAGTCCAGGCCACGTTCATTACTCTTACTCATAGTCCTTTTCTTATCTCCTTACTCTCTCAGTGATCTGCCTGCCTCTCCCTCCAGTGCTGGATTAAAGGCGTGCACACCAAGCTGGGTCTCATTGGGGATCCCAGGCAGGTGCTCTACCAGTGAGCTGTACCACCTGCCCCCTTTTGCTTTTTCTTTATAAATCTTTTTGGGAAACGATCTCATTTTGTAGCCCTAGCTGGTCTGGAACTTACCGTGTAGACTAGGCTGGCCTCAAACACGGAGAGATCTGCTTGCCTCTGTCTCTCAAGTGTAGAGACTAAAGGAATGCACCATCAGGCCTAATAACAACAAAAAATTATGTGTGTACGTATGTCTGCTGGTGTGTGTGTGTACATGTGTCTGCCAATGTGTGTGTGTGTGTGCATGTATGCTGAGGTGTGTGCCGAGTTGTGTGTTTCTGTATATACATATGTCTGCTGATGTGTGTATACATGTGTCTGCTGGTGTATATACACATGTCTACTGGTTTGTGTACATGTATCTGCTAATGTGTTTGTGTGTGTGTGTGTGTGTGTGTGTGTGTACACATCTGTTGATGTGTATGCACTAATGTGTCTGCCAATATGTAGAGCCCAGAGGTTGTTAGGCATTATTTTCAATCACTTTCCACTTTACTTTTTGAGACAGGAGTTTCTCGTGGAACCAGTACAGCTCACCAAGACTGCTGACCAGCAAGATCCAGAGATCTGCCTGGCTCCTCCTCCCCAGCACTTGGATTATAAGCACTGACCATCACATCCAGTTTTTTTTTTTTACACATGGTTTTCATTCCGGGACAGGGCTCATAAAATTGTTCTGGCTGGACTTGAACTCACTCTGTAGCCCAGGCAGACAGTGCTTTGCCATCAGGCCCAGTGTGTTGATAACTCATAGGTAGGGATTGGGAAGATGACTCAGTGCTTTCTGTACAACCACGGGAACCCGAGTTCACATTCCTAGTATCCCTGTAAAAGTTGGACAGGTTGATCTCCTGTAACCCTCAGTGCCAGGAGGTGGAGACAGGCAGGTCATGCGGTCAGGGTTAATACCAGTCAGTGTAGCCAAGGCACTGACTAGTAGGCTCAGTGAGAAACCCTGTCTCCTAAAGTAAGATGGGTTACCCTAGCTTGGCCTCGACATGTGAGATTAGTGTGGTCTTCAGCCTTCATCTGAGAAACCTCCTATTGCAGAGACCCACAGCTGGCCAACGTGTAGAGAAAAAGGGATGGTGAAGAGCCTGACACTAAATGGGCCATTGACATCATTACCCTCTCCAAGGCTCGAGCATTGTGGAAGGGGTCAGGAAGAATGCAAGAGGGATGGGGAGATGGGCAGGGAAACGATGTCTTTTGGACTTGGCCACCATTGAATTCATGAACTCACTGCAACGGTGGTTATCTGCTCAAGAGTGGGCCTGTCAGCATCTCATCATGGATGGGGAGGGACTATTGACCGGAAGTGGTTGCTGGGTGATGTGGCAGCATTTTCTTTAGTGGTGTAGCACCCTCCAGTAAATAACCTCCCACCCACACTGGTGCAAGTCATTAACTCAGTGGGTCACACACAGAAAGACAGGAAAGTGGGAACTTGTTGGGCGGAGGAGTTTTAGTGGGAGAGGCAGGGGATGGGGATAAGGGGTTCGGATGACTAAAACTCATTGTGTATGTTGTGGTGGCAAATCTTGGTTTGAACTGGACATGCCTGGGAGAAGGGAACCTCAGCTGAGGCCTCCATCCTTTTGGCCTATAGGCATATTGGTTGATGGATGAGGGCTCAGACCACTGTTGGTACCGCTACCTGGAGGACCCGGTCCTGGACTATGTAAGAAAGCTAGAGGAGCAGCCAGGGGAAGCCAGCCACTAAGGCCTGTTCCTCCGTGGTCTCTGCTTCCATTCCCGAGTTGAGTTCCTGCACTGACTTCCCTCGGTGATGGACTGTGCAGCTTGTAAAGCAGATTAGCCTTGCCCTCCCCCAGGCCGCTTTTGGTTGTGTTGTTTCTTACGGCAATAGAAAGAAAACTAGAATGTACATGAATGGAAGGGTCAAATAACAAAAGATATGGGAAGAAGGGGGAAGTGACCATAGGAAGACAACCGGATGTCAACCTGTGGCTGCCGCACACACACACACAGTGTGCCAGGTGATTGTATGGTGATTATATAACTATATCTATACTTCCGATTAGAAAGGACGCTGCGTTTGAGGCTGGCTTAAGGCTGCTTGGTCTACACAGTAATTTCAAAGCCAGACTGGGATAGAGAATGAAACCTTGCCCTAATAATAAACAAACATAAATAAAATAACCAGCTTTTAAGGAACAAAAAGAAATAAGTTACAAACGTCCCATATCAGTAATGGGATAGTTGGACAATGTGTGTAAAATGGTGATGGGGGGAATTGTGTATATACTTAGCAATCCTGTATCAGTTTCATGTAAAAGCTATAGAAATAATCATTTGTATGTGGGCTCTGAGGTTTTTCTTTCTCTGAGAAAAGTCATGGCTAGAAATTCCGTAGATAACTGAAGGATTAATCAAATAAAAATCGTTGTAATAAGACATTTATAGTTTTATGTGTTTACATGCACTGTGTGTATGCAGGTACCCAGAAGGGTAGAGATAAGGGGACACCTTATCTCTATAGTTATAAAGTGTTGGTGAGAAATCTGATGCAGGTGGTTGGACCCTAACTTGGGCCCTATGAAAGAAGAGTAAGTGTTCTTAACCACTGGATTATCTATCTTACCCATAGAAGCATTTAGTAGAAACCCTGCTGACAAGTGTAGAAATCAATTAAACATAAGTAGTAACTCTGAAACACTTCACACATTAAAAGAATTGAATATTAGCTTGTTTCTTCATTGAAAACTCAGATTCTAGATTGCATTTTCATAAATTGTCTGTGGGAAGAAAAGGAAAGGCAATGAGGAAAGAGTAGATAGTTTCAAAAATGTTGACATTCCTAAATCCAGCCACACTGAACGTCTTAGAAGAGAAAGTGGGAGGTGCCCTTGAATGAATTGGTGCTGGAGACCGCTTCCTGAACAAAACACCAGTAGCACAGACACTGAGATCGACAGTTAATAAATGGGACCTCCTCAAACTGAGAAGCTCCTGTAAGGCAAAGGACACAGTCAACAAGACAGAACAGCAACATAGAGAATGAAAAAGATCTTCACATCTGACAGAGGGCTGATTTCAAAAATATACAAAGAACTCAAGAAGCTTGTCACCGAACACCAAACAATCCAATTAAAAAGTGGGTTACAGAACTAAATAGAGAATTCTCAATAGAGGAATCCAAAATGGTTGAAAGACACTTAATAAAGTACTCAACATCCTTAGCCATCAGGGAAATGCAAATCAAGGCAACTCTGAGATACCATTTTGCTCCTGTCAGAATGGCTAAAATCAAAAACACCAAGACAGTTTATGCTGGAGAGGATGTGGAGAAAGGGGAACACTCCTCCACTGCTGGTGGGAGTGAAAACTTGCACAGCCACTTTGGAAATCAGTATGGTGGTTCCTCAGGAAACTGGGAATCAAGTCTACCTCAAGTTCCAGCAATTCCACTCTTGGGCATATACCCAAAGGATGCTCATTCATACAACAAGGGCATCTGCACAACTATGTTCATAACAGCATTATTTGTAATAGCCAGAGCCTGGAAGGAACCTAGATACCCCTCAACTGAAGAATGAATAAAGAAAATGTGGTACATTTATACAATGGAGTGTTACTCAGTGGAAAAAATAACAATGGAATCTTGAAATTCCCAGGAAAATAAGTGGAACTAAAAGAAACCATCCTGAGTGAGGTAACCCAGTCACAAAAAGACAAATATGGTATGTACTCACTCATATATGGATGTTTAACATAGAGCAAAGGATCACCAGCCTACAAGCTACACCTCCAGAGAAACTAGGAAACAAAGAGACACACATGGTCCACAGGAGAAGGGGAAAGGGACAAGATCTCCTGAGAAAAGTGGGAGCACATGGAGGGGAGAGGAGAAGGAGAAGGGGAGGAGAGGAGAACATGAGGGAGCAGCAAGATTGAGTCGGGGGAGAACAGAGGAGAGCAAGAAAAGAGATACCATAATAGAGGAAGCCATTATAGGTTTAAAGAGAAATCTGGCGCTAGGGAAATGTCCAGATATCTACAAGGATGACCCCAACTAGCAATCTAAGTAGTAGTGGAGAGGCTACCTTAAATGCCCTTCCCAGATAATGAGTTTGATGACTACCTTATATGCCGTTCTAGAGCCTTCATCCATAGCTGATGGAAGCAGAAGCAGACACCCACAGCTAAACACTGAGCTAAACACTGGAATCCAATTGTAGAAAGGGAGGAGTGATGAGCAAAGAGGTTAAGACCAGGCTGGAGAAACCCACAGAGACAGCTGACCTGAGCAAGAGGGAGCTCATGGACCCCAGTCTGACAGCTTGGAAGCCAGCATAGGACAGAACCAGGCCCCCTGCATGTGGGTGACAGTTAGGAGGCCTGGGCAATCTACGGGGCTAATGTACGAATGGACATTGGGAATCCATTCCACATAGAGGGATTCTCTCTCAGCCTAGACACACGGGGATGGGCCCAGGCCCTGCCCCAAATGATGTGACAGATTTTCATGATCCCCCATAGAAGGCAGAAAAGGAATAAGATGGGGGTCAGTGTTGGGCATCGGAGAATGGGAGGGAGAGGGAACTGGGATTGATATATAAAATAAGATCGTTTCTAATTTAAATAAAAATAAATGTTGGTGTTCCACAAAACACCAAAAATGCCCGTGGGTGGCATGATGCAGTCAGGGGCAACAGGTAGAGGAGAACTATGAGAGAATCCCCAGCATCAGCACCCTCTATACCACACTTTAATTTATATTACTATCCCGGGTGTGGCGGCACACGCCTTTAACCCTAACACTCCAAAGGGAGGCAGAGGCAAGTGGGTCTCTGTGAGTTCTAAGCCAGCCAGGGCTGCATAGTGAGACCCTGTCTCAAAAGTTCAAAGAGAAATTATTATTATTGTCGCTGTTGTTGTGAAACAGGGTTTCATGCACTTCTTGCCCTAGCTGGCCTAGAACTACCTAAGTAGCACAGGTTAGCCTTGCATTTGTTACCCTCTTGCCTTGGCCTCTGGAGTGCTAGCATTACAGGAGTGTGTCTTCACAGCCAACTTGCAGTTGTCTTGACCATTCAGCGCCATGGGCACATCACTCTAGTTTCCACAAGCCATGTGGAAAAAAAAAAAAAAAAACAAACAAACAAACTGTACAACACAATCCCGTGGCATGGGACCCAGTCAAAGAAGAAAGCATTGGCCTGCATTGGAGACTGGGAGAAGCCATTTGGTTCCCCCCACCCTCCTGAGCCTTTAAACACATATTTTGAGGGTCCGTGTGAAATCAACCACATGTGGTGTGTGTTTTTGTGTTTTATGAGACATGTTCTTCTCATTACAGTCCAGGCTGACCTGGAATCACAACCCCGCCTCCTTCTTCTACTGTTGGGGCTGTGGTTGTAAGCTATCATGCTTACTCCAGGCTTACGCCATTTGTTCCTGCGTGAGTGCACCTATGGATGACAGAGGGAAACCTTGTGCGCCATCCCTCAGTAGCCATGCACCTTGGTTGTGTACATGCGGGTGCACTTGTGTAACAGGCACACGCACACGTGAACATAAGGAAGCCAGCATATACTCTCTATTGTAGTCTCTGGGGACAGGGCCTCTCACTGAATCACAAAGTCACCAGCGGGTGGGTTCCTGGGAGCCATCATGTCGTTCCCTCAATGCTGGGATTATCGGCACACACAGCCATTCCTAGCTTCCCCCCTAGGGGTGCTTGGGATTTGAACTCAAGTCCTCATGTTTTCACAGCAAGTTCTTTCACTCACTGAACCATCTACCTAGTCCCACTTTTTCCTTTTTGCCTCTTCACCCTCGTGATGCTTATTAAATAGGTCAGGCTTGCTGGTCATCTACAGCCCCAGGGATCTGCCTGTGAAACCAGGGATCTGCCCATGGCCCCAGGGATCTCCCTATGACCCCAGGGATCTCCCTATGACCCCAGGGATCTCCCTGTGACCCCAGGGATCTCCCTATGACCCCAGGGATCTGCCTGTGAAACCAGGGATCTGCCTACGGCCCCAGGGATCTACCTATGACCCCAGGGATGTGCCTATGTCTGCCTTTCTGTCACTGGGATTGCATCACCACACTCGGCTTTTAAAAACGGAATCTAGGTACAGAAAGAAACCCTGTCGAGAAAAACTGGGGAAAAAAGGACTCTAGGTATGGAACTGGGGTCCTCATATCTATGTGGCAACAAGCACTTTCCTCACTGAGCTATCTCCCCAGAACCATGCCTGCTTGTGGTTTTCAAGACAGGGTTTCTCTGTGTAGCCGGCTGTCCTGAAACTCACTTTGTAGACCAGGCTGGCCTCAAACTCAGAGATCTGCCTGCCTTTGTCTCCTGAGTCCTGGGATTAAAAACTCGGGCACCAACCCTCACCCCCTCCCCAAGCTTACTTTGAAAACTGGATGCTATGTGTACATTGTTTCCCAAACACATGGCCCTCTTTCCTCCAGTTTCCACGCTTCCTTTAACCTGTCTCTTTGCTATCTTGATTCTCGTTACCAGAAGATGAATACAATTGAAGGCAAATAGAAGCAATTTTGTTTTATTCAGAATTCAACCACCAAAGACTTCTTTCATAAAACCATTTGGGTCTACCCCCTCTTCAGAGTTGTGGTTCCTTTCATGTTAATGGACTATTATTCCACTTCCTTTTGTTTGTTGTAGATGCCGGAGAGAGCACTAATAGCTAGCTAGCGATTCTGGATCGATCGTGTCTAACTCAGAAACGCTGTATCTGCTCATCCCAATTATGAGATGAGAAAACGGAAGTTGAAAGAAGCCGGGTGCTACCACTACAACGAATTACAGGTGTGGGAGGAACCTGGCGCCTTCTCCGCAATGTCATCAGGTGGAAACGATGCCAGGAAGCCACAAGACCCAGTGGCTGGTTAGAAAAATCCACCATGGCTCCAAGCCAAAGTCAGGTATTGATACAGGAGAGATCCAACAGAAGCTCGGTGATGGAGGATGGAAGCTGGCCCAGGGGAAGTGGAGAGTAGGGTTTCCTGGCAGGCAATACTGCTGAAGATTTGGCTTGTGTGCAGCCACTCCATCTTCGGGGTGGGGGGGTGGAGGGACAAGATAAGAGCTCTGGAGGAGAGGGACCAAGTAGTTCACCGCCCCGCCTAAGGGCGGCGCTGTAGGCAGTCAGGCCGTTATCCAGGCCGTTGGCGCGCAGGTGCGTCCTTGCCCTCTGGAGGCCTGTGCGCAGGCGCAGGGTGAGCGCGGGCCGTTAAAGGTGCGTGCGCTGGACTTGCGAAGTCTCTAGTGCTGAAGGCCCCAGGCCGGCCAGGCCGAAGCATCAGCGAGCGAGCTGACCTACACCTCCCAGCCTGTGTGGTGTAAGCGACTCTGCAAGAGAAGGACAAGGAGGAGGCGAGGCGTCGGCGGGATGCTGGAGGTCCTGGTGCTAAAGGTGAGGAGCACCCCCTGCCACGCGGCTGCCATCTTGGGGCCCCGAGGCTCGCCCTAGTAGTGCAGGTTGCAAATTCGGTGGCAAATGCTACTATCCTTCAACTATCCAACATAGAAACTGGGCTCAGTGGAGCATGCAGGAAAATCACATTGAGTTCTGGGCGAGCTTGGGGCTACATACTGAGAACCTATTTCACAGACACCGTCTCTCAAAAATTAAATATTCATCGAAAGGATGTGTTATAATTAAATTTATAATATCATCTTTGGCCTTGTAACCTTGGTGCAGTCACTTATTCTAACATTTGTTTTGCCTGTGTTACCTGTGTGGGAGCCTATGTGATGCGGTAGAGGTCAAAGGGCAGCTGACCTGAGGTTGAACTCTGGTAGCCAAATCTGTTTGCACGTGCCTTTTACTGGTTCATCTTACTGACCTTGCTTACTTTAATATATTTTAGGGTCTTAACTCTGTAGCTCTGGTTTGCTTGATACACCCTATGTAAATAGAGGATGGCCTTGAACTTAGAGATTCACCTGCGTTTGTATGCCCCTCCAGTGCTGGGATCAAACCAAGTTGTGCACTACCACACCCAATCATCTTTACAATTTTATTATTTTGTTTATTTATTGGGTTTTTTTTTTTTTTTTTTTTTTTTTTTTTGAGACAGGGTTTCCTCTATGCAGCTCTGTAGACCAGACTGACCTTGAACTCACAGAGATCCTCCTGCCTCTGCCTCCTGAGTGCTGGGATCAAAGGTGTGCGCCACCACCACCCGACTATTCTTCTATTATGTGTCTATGCCTGGATATGTGTACATGAGTGCGGGTACCCTCAGAGCTGGAGTTCCGGGCGGCATGTCACCTGATGTGGGTGCTGGGAACTGATAAGTCAGGATTCAGCAAGAGCAACCAACCACTTGCTCTTAACCACAGAGCCACCTGTCTCTGCAGCCCATCAGGCACCTTTTCTAAAGATGATTGGCCACCTGTATTAGGTTCACTGGGAAAATGCCATTTCCGGCCCTCAGTCTGGTGTGTGTTTTGTTTTTGTTTTTTTTTTTGAGTGGTTCAGGTTTATGGTGAGTCTTAGGAGCTCTGTTTACATTCTGAATATCAATCCCTCACCTGATAAGTGATTTGCGAACATTTTCTCCCATTTCATGGTGTGCTGGTTACTTATAATTGACACAGCCTGGGAAGAGCCTCTCAATTAGGAGGTACCTAGATCAGGTTGCCTGTGGACGTGTGTGTGTGTGTGTGTGTGTGTGTGTGTGTGTGTGTGTGTGTTTTGATAATTGATGTGGGAAGAGTGTATCAGTTAGGAGTTACCTAGTCAGATTGGCCCCTGTGGGGGGTGTGTGTGGTGGTGGGGAGTGATAATTGATGTGGGAAGCCCCAGCCCACTGTGGGCCCTGGCATCCTGGATTGTATAGTTAAGAAAGTTAGCTGAGCAAGTAAGCAAGGATCCAGGCATGTGTTCTCACTCTGCTTTTGACTGGTTGTGATGTGCCTGGCTCCTTCCGAGTTCCTGCCTTGCCTTCTTCACCTCCTGCAACAAACTGCAGAGCAAGCCCTTTCGTCCCTTACGTTGTTTTTGGCCAGGATTTATCACAGCAGCAGGAAGGAAACCAGGACATATGGGTTCACTATTGTTAGTCTTTCTGGCGGCATAAATACAATTTTGATCAGTAGTTTACTTTTTCTTTTGTTGCTGTGACCTCTCCAAGCAGCCACCACCAAGCTTAATGTAAAGTGTTTGTATTGTTTGCATCTAAGAGTTTCTAGTCATACGTCTCACAATTAGGCCTTTGGTACACTTCGAGTTAGTTTTCTTTGTTTTACATTTTTTTTACTGTGGGTGCATTGTGAGGAGGCACATGCATGAGGAGGTTGTCGAGTTAATTCTCTTCTTCCGTGTTTACATGCGTTTCAGCGATTGAACTCAGGTTGCCAGGCTTCCCCAGCAAGTGCCTATATCTGCTGAGCCATCTTGCCAGCCCCTTGAACTAATTTTTATATATGGTGCTAATCAATTCATTCTGTGGCATGAAGCATTCAATTTCCCGTTAATGTTTTTGGAAAGACTATTATTGTTTCCCCATACAGTGATTTCGGTACCTTTGTCGGCGATTATTGGACCACATTGGAAAGCAGTTCACCCTGGGGTTTTTATTCTTCTGATCTGCATGTCTGCAATTATAGTATCACTACACCGTTTTGATTATTGTAGCTTCGTAGTAAGTTTTGAAATCAGGGATGAGTCCTTCTTGCTAGTTTGGTTTTGTCACAGTGTCTCCAGCTGAGACTGGCTTCTACTTCCTTTGGCAGCATAATCCTCCGCTCTGCCTCAGGAGTGTTGGGATTACGGGCATGTGACTACTGTGGTCAGTTTTAGGTAGAGCTGGGGATTGAACCTAGGACTTCATGCATAGATAGGCAAGTACTCTACTTGTTTAGCTCCATCCCCAGCACTTTGGCTTTGCTGTTTTTCAGAGGCTTGCTTAGAGTCCCTTAAAATTTTGTAAAAAAAAAAAATAATAATAATAATTAGGAATCGATAATAAAAATTGAATCTGTATCTACTTCTTAACATCTTAATTTTATCAATGGTAAATCTTCTAATCCACAAGTGTGGATGTGTTTTCATGATTTTTAAATTATTTTTATTTTATGTAATTGGTGTTTTGCCTGTGTTTATATCTGTGTGAGGGTGTCTGATCCCCTGGAACTGGAGTTACAATTGTGAGCTGCCATGAGGGTGCTGGGAACTGAACCCTGGTCCTCTGGGAAACCAATGCTCTTAACTACCGAGCCATCACTCCAGCCCTGATTTTTTTTTTTTTAAGACAGAATCTCACTGTATAGCCCTTCTTGCCAAGAACTCACTGTGTAGACCAGGCTGGCCTTGAACTTAAGGAGATCTGGGACTAAAGCCATGTGTTCTGGCTCTTCCTGTATTTTTGTGTCTCAGTTTCTCTCATTATAGTTTTAAGTTTCCACACTAGTTGTAATATATTTTTATAGAATTTTTAGGATTTTCTATGTAGACAGTCATGTTTGTAAAAAACTGGTATGTTTATTTGGCCGGGCAGTGATGGTGCACACCTTTAGTCCTAGCACCCGGGAGGCATAGGCAGGTGGATCTCTGTGAGTTCTTGGTGTATAAGAGCTGGTTCCAGCATAGGCTCCAAAGCCACAGAGAACACCCTGTCTCAAAAAACAAAAGAACACAACAAACAAACAAAACAACTGGAATGTTTGTTTATTTTCAGTTTTCCTGACAATCTTACAGGGTTATCTAACACACTCCAGTCAGTGTTGAATAAAGTCGTTATGTACACCACTATTAGATTTTATTTCCTGTATTTTACTTCCTGCCCTTTAAATATCTTCCCATTTCATGACCAAGCTTCTTTAGACACTATCGATAACCATCTGGTCCTTAAGGCCTTGAGCATACTTGTAAGCTTGTAAGAGTCCTTGCCAGTTAAGCATCTAGGTGGCTCAGGGGTCCTCCCTCTCTACCTTTCTAGCATAGAGCTCTGGGCCTTGAGGGGTTAGCAGGTGTCTACCACCATGTTATGGTTTCATTCTTCATATGCTTAGTGGACTTTGCTTTGTCCCTTCCTTATTCTATTAAGCACGAAGGTGACAGTTTTGCTGTTAAATACATGACTATAGACTAATCTGACTAATCTTCAGTTAACAAAATCAGCGTAAGTGCTGTCTCTCCTTCCCCCCAGTTATTATTATAAACCTTCAGTCAATCATGGTGGCACACACCTTTCATCCCAGCACTCAGGAGGTAGAGGCAGGTAGATCTTTGTGAGTTTGAGGACAACCTAGTCTACATGGCCAGTTCCAGGCCAGCCAGGATACTTAGTGAAATCTGGTCTTTAAGAAAATAAAATCAAATATTCAGAAGAGTAGAAAAATACTAAAGCAAACTTGTACCCCCGCCCTCTGGTGTGTAGGATACAGAGCTATAGTTTCCTCAGTAGGCAGAGGTAAACATACACTTGAAAAATCAGTGGTGGTTTTAAGGGTGTTTCTAGTTCAAATTTAACTTTTTCCACTTTCTAGCTTATCTCTAAAACTGGTACTTTGTGCAGTTTCTAGTGTTTAATTGGATGTGTGGTGGTTTGAATAGGGAAGCCCTCCACAGGCTCATAGGTCTGAATGCTCACTCACTAGGCATTGTCTGAAAAGATGGGGAGGTGTGGCTTTGTTGGAGGAAGTATGTCTCAAGGGATGGATGGGCTTTGAGGTTTTCAAAAGCCCAAGACAAGCCCAGCGGCTCTCTCTTCCTGCTGCCTGTGGATCTGGATGTAGAGCTGTCCCTCAGGTCCTTCTCCAGCACCATGCCTGCCTTCTTCCTGCCGTGGACCTAACCGCAGTTAAATGCTGTCTTTTAGAAGAGTCGCCATGCTCACGGTGCCTCTTCACAGCAATAGAACACTGACTAAGACTGTGTATCTGAGTATATACCGTGTGGGGTGTTGTCCTTGAGGCTAGAAGATGGCATCAGCTCATCTGGAACTGGAGTTACAGGTGGTTTTGAGCTACCTAGCTTGAGTTCTGGGAATGAATTCAGATCCTCTGGAAGAGGAGCAAGTGGTCTTAGCTGCTGCTTTCTGTCCAGCCTCTTATAAGTCTTTTAATTCCATTTAAATTAGTGTGTGTGTGTGTGTGTGTGTGTGTGTGCACGCATGTGCATGTGTGTGTGCATGCATGCGTGCAGTGTGCATGTGCATGTGGCAGCAAGCATATGGAGTCAGAGGACAACTTATCAATTTGTGGAAAGTTTTCTCCAACTTTATGGGTTCCAGTGATCAAACAACTCAGGACTTCAGCCTTAGCAATAGGCGCCTTTGTGGTAGAGCCATCTCACTATCCTGATCTAAAATACACACACACCTCAAGATAAATTCAGATAGCTCTGCCTTCAGTCTCCTATTCTTTTTTGGTTTCTTTGTTTTGTTTTTGGATTTTTTTCCAAGAAAGACCAATCATTTATGTGATATTTGCCTTATATTTTTGATATATATATATATACATATGTGTACATATATATATTCTTATATTACATATCAATCCCAGTTCTCTCTCCCTCCCTCCCATGCCCCCTGACCCTTCTCCCATCCCCCCAAACTCCACAGGGAGGGTGATGCCTTCCAGGAAGGATCATCAAAATCTGTCAAGTTATTTGGAGTAAGGTCTAGGCCCTCCCTCCTGCCTCTAGGCTAAGGGAGTATCCCTCCATGGGGAATGTGCTCCCAAAGTCCTTTCGTGAGCTAGGGATACATCCTGGTTCCACTGTCAGAGGTCCTTTGACTGCCCAGGCCTTCTAAATGAGACCCATGTTCAGGGGGTCTGAGTCATTCCAATGCTGGTTTCCAAGCTATCAGTCTGGGGGTCCATGAGCTCCCTCTTGTTCAGGTCAGCTGTCTCTGTGAGTTTCTGCAGCCTGGTCTTGACCCCTTTGCTCATCACTCCTTCCTCTCTACAACTGGATTCCAGGAGTTCAGTTCAGTGTTTAGCTGTGGGTGTCTGCTTCTGTTTCCATCAGCTACTGGCTGAGGGCTCTATGATGGCATTTAAGTTTTTCCTTTCTTAAAAACAGGTTACAGGGACTGGAGAGATGGCTCAGCAGTTAAAAGCACTGGATGTTTTTCCAGAGGACCCAGGTTCATCCCAGCTCCCACATGGTATCTCTCTCCTGCCTGTAACTTCATTTCCAGAACTTCTGACATCGTTACACAGACATACATGCAGGCAGAATACCAATGAACAAAAAATAAAAATTCAAAAAAGGTTATAAATACTGTCCATGGCTTGCTTATATGTATCATGCATATTTTTGAAATATTGGAGATCAAGGGCATCTGTTTACCATTTGGAGAGTAGAATTTGAAACAGGTGTTAGACTTACAGCCTAGACTGATTTTGAACTTGTGATCCCCCTGCCTCAGCCTCCTGAGTACTATTACATATATGTACTGCCATGCCTAGTACCCTGTTTGGTTTTTGAAATGTACACATCATTGATAATTGCTTGCCTATGCTTGTTTATGTCTTTGGGAATTTTAGCTTCAATCTGACCGTTTGCTTAGTTTTTATATTTTTGTTTGTTTGGGTTTTGTTTTGTTTTTCAAGACAGGGTCTCACCATGTAGCCCTGGCTGTTCTGGAACTCACTGTGTAGACCAGGATGCCACGAAACTCTACATAGATGTCCTGTTATACCAACTTCAATCTGACCATTTAAGACAAAGGTGCTTGTCAAGGTTTTGTTAGAGAAATTAATGTTAGAAACAGTTACAGTGAGTGATTTAAGGTTTTATATCATGTGACTCTACATCTAAATCCTACATTATTTTGTCATCTTAAAATATTACAGATTGAAGATCCAGGTTGCTTCTGGGTAATTATAAAAGGATGTAGTCATTTTTTAGAGCAAGAAGTCGACTATCAAAAACTCAACAGTGCCATGAATGACTTCTATAACAGCATGTGCCAAGACATAGAAATAAAGCCATTAATGCTGGAAGAAGGGCAGGTATGTGCTTTTCTACATTACCATTAGATCTAAACGTGCTTCGATCTCTGTTTAAAACAGCAGTCAAAATGCAAAGTGTTCTGTACCTAGATGGTGAAAGCCTTGGAATATTTCAGCTTCTCCTGTCATCGCCTGGTGCTAGTTTATTTTGCACAAGCTAGAACCTAGTCTTGGAAGGGGATGGTTAGGCAAGGTTCTCCTACCGTGTGGGTGGGCCCCCCATCATACTCCATTGGCCTTTACTAGCAGGGACCTTTACTAATAGAGCTCTCTCACCCACTGACTATAAAAGCACAGGCTGTCTTCCTGGGGCTGGGAGCCAGAATATTCTTGACCCAACATACACATGTAGGGTCTTGAGCAAACAGGACATGAGATTTTAGTTAGGGTTGGTGCTTCTTTTTGTTGTTGTTGTTCAGCCTTTGAGCAACTTAGTTTCTTTATTCCACTCTTTCCAGGTCATGGCCCTTTGTGTTCTTGCAACATAAACTCTCCTGTCCACAGTCTTGTCAGGCATTATTCAGGAGAGTGACTTTTAAATAAGGTGATAGGAAGAGAGTTTATACCATTTGAGTGCCCCCCATAATCATTAGTAACATGATGCATGATTTTTCACGTAATACTGGAATGTTAGCTTCAAAAGTAAAACTAAGTCAGCTGGTTTTTTAAGGTGTGTGTGCATGTGTGTCTGTATTTCACATAGCCTATTCACTTTTTTTTAACTCTCCCTTTTATTCTTTATATTTTGTATAGACTGGTAGCATAGTTAAATGTTTTGGATACATAGATTTGATCTCTCTCTCCCTCAATATTTATGCTGTGAACTTCCTGTTGTATTAATTTGGGAGGTGTTGAGATGCCCATGGGCTGAGAGTGTGACAACCCTCATCTTGCCATCGCCATTGCCATCAGTGTTCCCCTCAACGGTCTTCCCTCCTGTAGCAGCCACCACTGCCTGAATCAGCTCTTTGATTCTCATTTTTTGACATAAGATTTTTCTCATTCCCTCTGCATTCTGAGTTAGTATTCATAAAGCCAAAAGTAGAACTTTTCCTCATTTATTAACCAATAAAATAGGAAATGGTTAGCTGGGCATGGTGGCACACATCTTTAATCCTATCGCTTGCAGGGAGGCAGAGGCAGGTGGATCTCTGTGAGTTCGAGGTCAGAGAGCTATGTAGAAAGACCCTGTCTCAGAAACAACAATAAAAACAGAAGGAAAACAAACAGTTTGTAGTGTAAACCTTAAGAATCTTTTTAAAAGTTTATTTTATATGTTTATGTATTCGGTATTTTATGCTCTGTCTGCATGTACAACTTTATGCCAGAAGAGGGCACCAGATCCCACTGTAGATGGTTGTGAACCATCATGTGGGTGCTGGAAATTGAACCCAGTCTTCTGGGAGAGCAACCAGTGTTTGAATCATGAATCTAATTAATCTTAATCAATTAAAAAAATCAGGAGTCAGAGATCAGAGAAGCAGAACAGTAACCACCAGGGACTTCTTACCTCTCCTGAATCCTCAGACTGCAAAGGGGCAAGATCCTGTCTCCACCTCACTTTATCACTTCCTGTCTCCTCTCTGTACAGACCTCCAGACCTCTATGGTTAACTAATGGCTAACTCCATCCTCTGATCTTCAGGCAGACTTTGTCAGAATATAAACAAAATATCACACAAGTGCTCTTAACCACTGAGCCATCTCTCCAGCCCCCTAAAGAATGATTCTTACTTACACAATTTTTCATCTTAGTGATTGGTGCCCAGTTATCCCCTTTGGTATTCAGCTTCTCTATTTATTTACTTAACTTTTATTCATGTGTCATGTGCTAAGGATGGAACCCTGAGCTTAATGCATGCCTCTGATCTTTATCCCCAGCCCCTTTGCAGTTACAGTACCATCTTGATCTTTGTGGCTTCTGAGTCTTCTTTCCTTTCCTCTTTAAAAGCCAACGTCTATCAGATAGTTCCTTGATTCAGGGGCTCTGGTGCTGCCTCCCTGGGAGGGGCATCCTTCTGTAAACCGCTTTTCTTCTGCATGTGGACTGACAGAAGATAGGGCCCAAGCAGCATACAAGAGTACAGTTTGTGCATGGCTCAAGACCATAGTAATTTTACAGCATCCTGGGCATTTCACTCATGCCCAGGAAACAGGAATTAGAGCCCTGTTCCGGGTGCTGCTGCTCGTGTTTCCTCTTCCCCTCGTGAAGAGGCATGAAGGAGAAGGTATGTTTTTATAGGGAGGTTGTCACCCCCAGAAAGGTGTGTTATGGATAATAGGGATTGAAGCCAAGGTTTTGCATACAGATATGCCACTGAGCTACAGCCTGCTCATTATTTGTATCAGTGTTACACTTGATAGATTGCTGGAGAGTAGCAGTTTCAAAATCTGCAACGTTTCCACAGTGCCTTTGATTTTGGCATTCATTAGAAGTGTGCCCCTCATTCTTCGTCAGAATGTCGCTCCAGTCACTGACTTTTGAACTCTGTAAAGTTAGTTCTTTTGAAATGGCTGCCCTGTGTTTTCCAGTTTCAGTTTGCAGGTGGCTTATAAAATTGTTTACTTACCAGCACAGACTGTGTAAACAGTACTGGCCTCTTCAACACTTAGAAGTCATCCTGTCTTGGACATCAGGCCAGCTGTCACAGTACTGAAGCACTTGGTTCAAATAACCTCCAATTTACCTACAAATAGGCCT
Organism: Phodopus roborovskii; assembly: GCF_943737965.1. Classification (NCBI taxonomy): domain Eukaryota; kingdom Metazoa; phylum Chordata; class Mammalia; order Rodentia; family Cricetidae; genus Phodopus; species Phodopus roborovskii. The sequence goes on from NW_026126636.1 coordinate 2,738,549, forward strand.
ATAATAGATTTTTATTATAGTGTATTGTCATGATGATAATGTAACAATTTTCCTGTGGTCAACACATGGTTTGCCTGACTGGATTGCCTGCCAGTCAAGTGGCCTGTGGTCTGGTGGAGCTCTGTGGTTCAGTAAGAATGGTAAGGGTCATCTCTTTGTCAGGGTGGTTCCTTAAAGAGCAGCTGCAGGCATTCAGCAAGTAGCTTTTGAAGACTTAGTTTATATTGCAGGCACTGACCAAACAAACCCCAGATGACATCATATGGTCATAGAGCCAGGGATTATTTATTCCAGACAGAAAACAGACATTAAAGTGTGTGAAGCCGTGGGAGAAAGGAACCCAGGGTTGACGTTACTGGCAGAATTTGTAGGCTTTGTTCTTTGACTGAAGAAAAGAGAACAATGATTTTTAACTTGTGTGTTGTAACTGGTTTCTCTTCAGATCATACAACTTGCATGTTGTAGAGACAGCCTGGTTAAGGAGCTACCCTGCTGAGGCCCTCATCGAGATCTGAGTTACTGCAGAGCTTAATTTACAAATTAGGCCTATGAAGACACTGGCAACAGTAATAAAGTAACATCATCATGGCACCATACACTGTAATGAAAATCCACTTATAGGCTGATTTGTAGGTAAAATGAAGGTTATTTGAACCAAGTGCTTCAGTACTGTGACAGCTGGCCTGATGTCCAAGACAGGATGACTTGTAAGTGATTAAGAGGCCAGTGCTATTTACACAGTATGTGCTAAGCAAGTGAGCAATTCATGCACGGTCCAGGCTCAATGGATCAAGATGGTGTAAGAATTGCTTATGCTACTTGGAGCAGAGGAAAATCACAAATTGTTTACTTCTGGAATTTGCATTAATCTTTTCAGACTATAGTTAACTGAGCAACAGAAACTGATGAAAGGGAACTACTATAATAAGAAAACATTCCCTGCACCTCTGTCCCGATGGGCAGTGATTGTGCAGCTCTGTCCTGCACAATCTGAGGGACGGCTGGTGCCTCTCATATGTGACTAAAGATTTGTTTTCGTTTTGCAGGTGTGTGTGGTGTACTGTCAGGAGCTGAAGTGCTGGTGCAGGGCTGTGATTAAGTCAATCGTCTCTTCTGCAGACCATTACCTGGCAGAGTGTTTCCTTGTGGATTTTGCCAAGTATATTCCAGTAAAATCTAAAAAGTACATACGTGTTAATATTTCTTTATATGCCTTAAGGAGACAAATGGAATCTTTAAAGGGGAAAAAATAGTAAAAGAAATACATCTAATTTTTGTTTTTAAAACATTTAAAGCTGCAGGCAGCAGTGGCACATGCCTTTAAGCCCAGCACTCAGGAGGCAGAGGCAGCCGGATCTCTGTGAGTTCAAGACCAGCCTGGTCTACAAGCGCTAGTTCCAGGACAGGCTTCAAAACTACACAGGGAAACTCTGTCTGAAACTGAGCCCTCCCCCCCCAAATTAAAGATACATTTTCAATTATGTGTACGTGTGTGTGTGTGTGTGTGTGTGTGTGCGTGTGTGCTCACGTGTGTGCACGCGCGTGCCAGAATACCATTGGATCCTTGGAAGTGCAGTTAAAGGCATTTGTGAGCCGAGTGATGTGGGTAATAGCACCAAATTCAGAACCTTTTCTGTAGCAGCATATGTTCTTAACTGCTAAGCTATGTCTCCAACAAAATCAGTGTCCATTTTTGAAGCAAGGAAAGACTTGGAAACACAAGTGGTCAGAATGGGACTTGTAGGTAACTTGTGTTGTGAAAGCATAAGGCAAGCCTTTCTCTCTGCATCCGGTGCTTCTGCCAACCACTCTCTGGTCTGTTACCCTAGCTTGTTCATGGTCACAGTAGGTCTTAGAGGGAGATATGGCTTAAGAATGCTGCTGCCAAGAATCTTAGAAGAGGGAGAGGCAAACCACTGTTAGGGAGCACAGGGCAACTATGCAGGCGTATGTACTATGTTGTCTTGTATCACACAGAGAAGGTATGACCATCTCTTAAGGTAGGTCACGGAACCAAATGTCCATTGGGCAGGCCGCTCCAATGCAGGCACTGAATGTCCTGGTTTACTGAACTAATAGGCCAATCTTTGCATTGGTGCCAACCTTTCAGTAAATGTGAAGACCCTTCCTCCCATGGGTAAGGCACTGTGCAAAGTAGGCCACAGTTCTGTCAGAGGCATGTGGCAGGTGGGACATGAGGGTTTACAGAGTACAGGGAGAAGCAGCCTGTGTCCACAGCTTTACAACTTCAGTTCTTGTGTTGTTTTTTATTTAGGTCAAGAGAATTACATGATGAAAGAATTCAGAAAGAAGTTCAGCACAGTCACCATTTTATAGCCTGTCCTAGATAACAAGCCTGTGTGTGGTTGCCCTTGCAGAGATGGTGCGGGCCCAGGAAGAGGGCCAGTTGATATTTGAAATGGGATAGGTTGGAGTGCCCTGAGTCTGCCTGGAGAAAAATGATGTTAATGTACTGAACTTCAGTGTCCTCCGCTCTTGTGACAACATCTGTCTGTTGACAGACACTTTTGCTGCCCTGATAGTCTGTGGGCTGTGGGGTTGAAGTTTACACCACAGTACACATACAGAGGTCAGGGGATAACTTGCAGGAGTTAGTTCTCTCCCTCTCCTTCTGAGACCCATGTGGATCTCAGACATCAGACTAGGTGACCAGGCTTGGGGGCAGGGGCATGCACCCTCTGGGGCACCCTCTGGGGCACCTCACCTACCTGAATTTGTAGTTTTGAAACCTGAAATAGCCAGGCATGGCGACTGTGACACATGCCTGTAATCCTAGCACTTGGGACATGAAGCATACCTGTCTGTACTATGTGAGACCTTGTCTAAGAGAAGGAAATAAATGTTTATGTAGACTTGTTCCCAGGTTCAGTTATTTTCAGGGTTTCTCACCATTTGTAACCTCACTAGACATTTTTCCCTAAACTCCTGTGCCATGGAATTTTAATAACAGGTTATATGTGCATAATATGTATACCTTTATACATAAAACTTAAGTTTTCTTCTGCTCCTTAGGGAACAGCTGATGACCCCTTGGTCAGATGTCTCTAAGCATTGTTGTAGCTGTATCAGAAAAAGGAAGAATTATTTTCTATATAAAGTATATTAATTACATAAGTGTGTTTTAAATGAATTTATGATGTATATTTTTACTAATAATAGAATTATTTGTGTTTTATTTTTAAGCATCCGAGTTGCAGTAGACTCCTTTATGCAACTTCCTTATAGAGCAAAAAAATTCAGACTTTACTGTACAAAGCCTGTGACATTGCACATTGACTTCTGTGAAGACAGTGCTGAAATTGTGTAAGTACAGCTTTTTGAAAGCTTTAAATATTGGCACCCCTCAAAGTAAAATCTAGTTATTGAAGAAGGATTGAGTAATGCCATGGTGTGGCATTGTGAAAAGTCACGTTCACCTTCAGATTAAATCTTTGCTAAAATGATCTGACGTAAGACAGGCTCATTGAATAAGGAATAGGAGCTCATATCTTGGTTATCTTAGAAATGGAAGACATAGCCCGTCACACAGAATACTTGCAGTCTTTAAAGTCCCCTCCTAGTAAGCAACATACATGGGCAATGAGATGAGAAGGCAATGCAGTCATGAAAGACAGAACTCTGGCTGATTTCTGGCTGTTTGAGATTAAGGATAATGTAAGTGTCTTTTCTTTGAACAAATTCATAGTATTTTACGGTTGTTTCAGGGATCAGTAAAATAGCTGTTGTAATGTACAGTTTTTCCATGTGGAGACTGTCTAGTTACCTTTCAGTTCTTATATTGAGTGGCTTGCCCCCATACCCCACATAAAAGGTTATATGTGGTGGTGTGTGCCAGTAACCCTAGCCTGGAGGAGGAGCTGTGGCCAGCCAGTCTAGGGGAACTGATAAACTTGAGGTTTATTCTAGGGTTTGTTTGTTTGTTTGTTTTCAAGATAAGGTTTCTCTTTGTAGCCTTAGCTGTCCTGGAACTCCCTCTGTAGACCAGGCTGGCCTCAGACTCAGAGATATGCCTGCCTCTGCCTCCCAAGTGCTGGGATTAAAGGCGTGCACTTTTTATTTATTTATTTATTTGTGTGTGTGTGTGTGTGTGTGTGTGTGTGTGTGTGTTTTACAGAATCTCAAAAAAAAAAAAAAAAAAAAAAAAAAAAGATGTCAGGTGGTCAAGGAAAGATACCTGACCTTCCAGACATACCATATGTTAGGATCAAGTGGGGGGGGTATACCTCGGCAGGTTGGGGCCAATGTGTGCTGCTGAGAGCTCACACCACACAATAGATCTCATGCAAGAAATGTATGGGGGGATCATCTCAGAGTGGGAAGAGTGGGAGCATGAGGAGAGAGAGAGAGAGAGAGAGAGAGAGAGAGAGAGAGAGAGAGAGAGAGAGAGAGAGAGAGAGCGTAAGCACACTGAGCTGATGAGGGCAACCTGCAGAGACACCTGATTTCTCACACCATAAGTATGTGTATACACATGTTTACCATACACAAACAAAAAAACTAAGATTCTCTGAAAGGCAATGTTTTCCCACACAATGCTGTTAGTGGTGTTATTGAATGTCTCCTCTTGTGTTCTTTTGTGCTTATTCTCTCTCACATCCAAAGAGAGAGCCTTACCCATTCATATTCTTAAGGTTTCTTTTGAGTTCACTGCCCAGTAGAAACTTAATATATAATTCCTTTAGAAATTACTAGGTTTTTTTTTTTTTTCATGTATAGGATGACTTTGGAATTATGTCTCTTTTTTTCCCCCAAGACAGGGTTTCTCTGTGTAAAAGCTCTGGCTGTCCAGACTGGCCTCAAACTCAGAGATCCACCCATCTCTGCCTCCCAAGTGCTGGGACTAAAGGCGTGCACCATCACAGCCTGGCTAATTTTTATTCTTTTTAGAATAAAAAGTTTATAGTTTTCTTGAAAGTAATATGCTTTTACTCTCTTAGTAAAAAACAAGTATATATTTTTGAATGTCAGTCGTGTCCAGACACTGGCCATGTATGTAGTAGTCATTGGGCAACAATGGCATCTTCAGTGACTAAAACCATTGAAAACCCGAGATGACATGACTGCTCCTGGGTGTGGTTAAGGGGAAGGGTTTTATTGTAGATGAAGGGAGAGAACAGCTGGAGGCATCTGCAAGAGTCTAGGGCAGAGAGAAAGTAGTAGACTGGACATGGCCAGCAGACTGGACATGGTCAGGGCTGTGTGAAAGAGAATAGAAAATAGGGGATAGAGGGAGAAGCAGGAGCAGGGCTCAGAGGAAGGTGGTGGTGTAGCCTCAATAGCCATGCTGATAGGTGGTGTGTGTGAGAGAGCTGGGAGGGGTTTAGGGTAGAGGAGGAGGTGAGAAGGGCTAGGATGGTGAACTTTAAAATGTGTCCTGTAAGGAGTAAGTTTTCCCTGCCGCCGGTCTGGTCCCGCCGCCACGCCAGCCCCAATTAACACACCGAGCGAGACTCTGTATTTGATATAATGCTGTTGGCCAGTTACTAGTTTCTTATCGGCTAGCTCTGTCTTAAGTATTATTCCATTTCTCTTAATCTAAGTACTCCACGTGGTCTTATCTTACTGGAGAGAGAGGCTGCCAGCGTCCTGCTCTCTCCAGACTCTCCATCTTGACTCCTACTTCCTCTTTCCTCCTTGTCTCCTAGTCCCACCCATCTTGCTTTCCTATTGGCCAACGGTGGTTTATTCATTAACCAGTATGAGAAACATATTTACAGAATGACATCTCCCATCAGTGTCCCAGTGTCACAGAAATGGGATATTGAGGGAGCCTGGAGGGTAGCATGAGCTCTGCTGTGCCAATAGGCACCACAAGTAGCCATAAATCCAGAAGTAAGGGAAATGACTCCTTTTGGTAAAGGGGAAGCAGTTTCACAAATTGCTGAGGAATTCTGGCTTTTGTAACCATCAGAAATCCTCCTATAGTCCAGGTTGGACCCATTTGTGGATATTTGGACTGTCTTTGCCTACATTTGGAGTTGGGGAAATGCAGTTTCCTCTGGACCTAACAGTAGCAAGCTTTGTTTTATTTTTGTTCTTTCTAAACACTACTTTGTCCTGCCTTTGCCTACATCTCTTCCTCCAGCATTCTTTGTGAAGTGTAGTAAAGCTGTAGGCTGAGCAAGCTGGTGGAGATGAAAAATGAATGGGGCCAGAGTACTAGAGCCTGGGGGTGAGGGCCACCCACAGAGTGAAGCTTACTTTCCCATGATGACTCTGGGAGTGGTTGATCAGTGCTGCCATCCTCTATGTAGCAGCCGGTGATGGATGGTGCACACTTAGGCTTTCTCTCCAAGAAACTTGGACTCTGTGTGCAGGAACTGGGTTTGTTGCAGATAACTGGGGATGGTGGTGGGTAGAAGGTACGTACATTGGAATGGGGGCAGAGTCATCTCAGCAGGGCCTCTGTACCTGTATGAGCTGGGAGGATGGCATTGTCAGATACATCTGAAATCTGTACCCTGAAGCAGAGCTGGCATAGGCTCCTTGTCTGTGTTCAATGCTTGATATTTAGCATGGGACGCACCTACCATCCAGCTAACAAAATGGCAGTGGTATATTAGCCTATGCTTTTTACTTAATGACATTGCATCCATTTGCTCTTCCAGACCTGCCACAAAATGGGACAGTGCAGCTATCCAGTATTTTCAGAACATTCTAAGAGGTAAGGCCAGGGTATGTCTGCTTTGATATATATGGTGGCTTATACTTCTGTTGCCAGATGTCTGAGAGACTCATGCATCATGACGGTTTGGCCTTCCTCCTGGGGCTCCTTAAGTTACTTGGAGCCCCTTCTATGCTAGGTATCACATTGATTTTGCAGGTGGATTTGGATGCCAGTAATTCTCAGCTGAAATAAAGAACTGGCTGGTTGTGTAGAGGACCCCTCTCACAATAACAGTCCCTGCCTCTCAGATTGCTTTTAAATGCAGAGGGCACACAAAGTGAGTGTGTGTGTTTTCATGATCCAGCAGTTGATGAAAGGCCCTGCTTCTTTTACTAAGCAAGGGATAATAAGTGTGCATTTGTTATCTTAACAATTATTGCTAACTTAAGGCATATAAAATGTCTGTAACTGTCGACTTCTGCTGACCTTTGCATATTTGTCTGTAAGATCTTGGATTTGAAGACCTTGAAGAATGGGTGGACTACAGTTTAATGCTGTAAACACCTTTACTCCAGTTTCAGTGTACGTTTTATACATGAATGTAACAAAGAAAACAGTAATCCAAGGAAGGTTGAGTACAGACAAACAGGATCAGAAAAGCATGTAAATAATCTCCAGTAAGCACATAGTAACTATTAACGGAGCTGCCCTTTCCCAGGGCTTTCTCAGGACGGACCATTTTCAACACAGTGGCCTGGCACGTACTGTAGATTATATCTGGGAAAACGTGGCAGCAAGGCTGAAAGCCATATCCAGAGTCAGGGTTCTAAAGCTATGTTGTCATCCAACAAGAGGAAACATGTCTTATAAGTTGAATGTAAATGTTTGACATGGGGGGGACATGAATTACATCTGAGAACAATCCAGGGAACAAAATGCACCTGAGGTTAAAGAGGCTCTCTGTCTTTTTTTCCTGGAGTCTTTGTCACAAAGCATTGTTCACCATGAGTCATTTTTTGCCCCAAGACAGGGTTTCTGTGTAACAGCCATAGCTGTCCTGGAACTCATCTGTAGACCAGGTTGGCCTCACACTGACAGAATCCACCTGCCTCTGCCTCATGAGTGCTAGGGTTAAACGCGTGGGCCACCAACACCTGGCTCCATGCACCATCCTTCTGACCGAGTCTGACACTGTTTAGGTTGTAGTATCTGTCCTAACTCCTGCCAGTCAGTCCTCCTGTGCTCTGCCTACCTTTTAGGACTGTTCTGAAGTGTGAGTGGATGTGAAAGGCCTGATGAGAATATGCCTGCTTTAAAAAACAAAAACTTAATGCCAACTCAATTGTATGTCCATTTATTGCCATTTAGCAACTACCCAAGTGGAAGCAAAACTTTGTGCTGTGGAAGAAGATACTTTTGAGGTTTACCTCTATGCAACCATAAAAAATGAAAAAGTAAGTGAGAAATTTGGGGAGGAGAGGGTTGTTTTCTGGACTTAGTTTTTTGAGATCGTCTTCTATAGTTCAGGCTAGCCTCGTACTTTTCATTGTTACTGAGATGACCTTAAGCTTTTGGTTATTAATAAAATATAAAAAGATAAAACAAAAACTGTCACATCAGAGTTGGACAAAACAAACAGGAGGAAAAGAGCGCAAGAGAAGGCACCAGAAGCAGAGACTCACTTGTTCCCACACTCAGGGATCCCATTAAAAAACCTTAAACTGGGAGCTGTAACACACCAAGGCCCTGGCGCAGACCCATGCAGGCCCTGTGCGTGCTCCCTAGTGTCTGTGGGGTCTTACGGCTTCGTTTACGTTGATTGAGGCCTTGTGTTCTTGGTTCCCTTAGGGTGTCCTGAGGGGAGAGATTTGGCAGTCATCCCATTTAGGACTAAGTGTTCTGAGGTCTGTCTTCTCACTCCCTCCCCTGTGGGTCTGTGGGCCTGTGGGTCTGTGGGCCTGGCTGTGGGTCAGTGGATTTGTTCCCATCTGCTGCAAGAGGAAGCTTCTCGATGATGTCTGAGCAAGGCACTGACCTGTGAGTGTAGCAGAATATCATTGGGAGTTACTTTATTGAAATGTTTTTATAAGAATACTAGTATTTGGCTTTATCCTAGGTCCTTGGGCTATCTAGTCACCCAAGCCATGCATGACTACTTTATACTCTTAATTTTGTCTCCACTGCCAAGTGCTAGGGTTACAAGCAGAGGGCCCTTATACCTGGCAAGATTTATATTTTGGAAATGTTTATCCTTATTTTGAACATGACTTTAATAAAATTCTAATTCTCACAGTGAAAGTTATTTTAGCCTTTGAAGGGAGGTATAGCTTAGAATAAAAGCTAGTAGGACTATTCCTTCAGTCATTTATTCCATGTCTGTGTTAATCCGTGCACATGTACTAGTGAGCGCCAGGCAGACACCTGCGGCCATACTGGGCCTGCTGCTCTGCCTTGAAGCTTCCCTCCTAGCCTTTTCTGTTGGTTATTATAAACATTGACCTCAAGCCTGGCAGTGGTGGTGCACACTTTAATCCCAGCACTCAGGAGGCAGAGGCAGGAGGATCTCTGTGAGTTCAAGGCCAGCCTGGTTTTCAGAATGAGATCCAGGACAGCCAGGGCTACACAGAGAAACCATGGCTTGGAAACAAACAAACAAAAAAAAATTGACCTCAATCATTTTATGTAGGCAGCATTTTTAGTTCTTTATTTTATTTAGTGTGTGCACATCTGGCTTGCTCATGAATATGTATATGAAGGCCAGAAGTCAGTATTCTTTTACCCTATTGCTTTGCAGCCTGTTCTGTCAGTATGAGTCAGGCTTTCACTTCACTATTCCCTGGCTGTCCTGGAGCTCACTATGTAGACCAGGCTGGTCTCGAACTTAGAGAACCGCCTGCCTCTGCCTTCAGAGGGTTGGGATCAAAGGTGTGCACTGCCACATCCAGCTGGAATGTGTTTCTTCTGTGTCTTATAGTTTTCATTATAGAGGTCTTTCATCTCCTTAGTTAGGTTTTCTCCTAGGTTTTTGTTTGCTAATGTGAATGAGATTCCCCCGCCCCATTTCTTGATGAGCTTCTGAATATATAAGAATGTTAACCTTTTTGGTTGACTTTTGTGTATGTATGGTGTGCATGTTTGAGTGTGCAAGCACACCTGTGTGCAGGTACATGTGTGATTGAGTGTGTGTAGGCCCAGCGGTACTGTCTCTTCAGTCAATCTCCATTTTGAGAGTACGGCCTCACACTGAGTCCTTAGTTCGTCAGTTCTGCAGAGTCTAGCAGGCCAGGTTGGCTTCAGGATCTGTCTCTGTTGGTATTATATATAGGTGGCCGTCATGCCTGCTTAGCTTTTACCTGAGTTCTAGCAATCTGATCTCTGGTCCTTGAGCTTATAAGGCAGACATTTTATTGACTGAATTGTCTCCCCAGTACTGCCTGTATGTTCTTGTTATATCTGACTACTGAAGACATTTATGAAATTCAAGAGTATTTTTTTTTTGTGGAATCTTTTAAGGTTTTTCTCTTTTAAGAATAGGATCTGAAAATGGGGATAATTTCCTTATTTGTATCTTTTATTCTTTTTCCTTTTTGTATCTTTTCCTCCCTCTTCTTTTATTGATGTACCAGAGATTCTAGGTCTGTATTGAACAAGAGTAGACCTTCTTTTTTCTTTTCTAAGACGGGCTCATTTTGTAGCCCTGAATGGCTGGGACCCCCTAGAGATGCATGCCTTTGGCTCCTAAGTGCTGGAATTAGATATGAGCCACTCCACCCAGCCTCCTCTCCTTACTCTTACACCTAACTGTGCGAAGCCTGACTCTTCATTAGTCACAGTGCAGTTGTTATCAATGCCAGCGTTTACACACAGGAATTTCACAATTTAGCCTGCATTCCTGTGGGAAAGAAGTTTGTTAGTGCAGCCAAGACACAGTTGTCAAGAGCTATTCGGATTAGTTTCTGCCCTCCTATTCCTTCCCTGGACCTTGACTGAGCTCACCAGGGACTTTCATTTAGCTTATTTTATAGCTTGGTGACCAGTCTCATAAAACTTTGTTTTTTAAATACATTCTCTAGCCAGGCGGTGATGGCTCACACCTTTAATCCTAGAACTCTGGGAGGAAGAAGCAGGCAGATCTCTGAGTTTGAAGCCAGCCTGGTCTAGAGTGAGTTGCAGGACATCCAGGGCTACACAGAGAGACCCTGTACATATACATTATATATTACCTTGTTTTTTTCTCACTTTTATAAAGTTGGTTCCTCTTTTGTACCACGTGTTGTACTCTGAGAACTTGTTCTCACTTTAAGTGATGGCGTGAGGTAACAGGGAGTCCCATCCATGGCAGAGAAAGGGAGTTTATTGGATGCACATGGTCACAGTTGCTTAGAAGAGCTGTGAGCCAGCAAACCCTTTTGAGTTCTAAAGGAAGCATCGTGATCCTCTTTCTCAGCCTGGCTTCTTTGACTCAGGTGAAGGATTTCATGACTCGTCCAAGTTGCTACATCTGTCCCCCAGTGCTCTGTACCTTATAAAGAACTCTTCTCTGTGTGGCTGTGTGAAAGTATATTATGCAACATCTGTGTTTGTTTTGTTTTTTGAGACAGGATTTCTCTGTGTAGCCCTGGCTGTCCTGGATCTCTCTCTCTGTAGATAAGGCTGGTCTCAAACTCACAGAATTCCACCTGCCTCTGCCTCCCAAGTGCTGGGATTAAAGGCTTGCGACACCACCAGGCAAAGCATTAAGTTCTGATGGTATCTACTTTTTCTGTTTGCCCCGTATGCTAAGTGGCCTCTCACCAAATCTGTGCCTGGCCACATGGAGTTGGCCCTCTTCCTCCACAGTATATCTTGATTCCATGCAGCTTATTACTGTTTTCTCATGAAAATCATTAGGTCTTTGCTAACATAGCAGGAACCAAGAGGTGCTTGTGTCACATTATATATACTCCATAAAACGTTTTTTCAGGAATTTGGGGCAGACCTTGTTCACATTGAATGGTAACTCATAGAATGTTTGCATTTTTATAGGTTTGTGTTAATGATGATCTGGTTGCAAAGAACTTCGCTTATTATGTGTCACCCATGGGGAATAAAAGCCTCAATACTTTGGAGAAACCCAAGCCCCGTGTCAATCCGGTGCCCTGTTCCAGTAAGCTCAGCCCATCGCTTACCCTGTGGCCAATGCTTTTGCAAGGAAAAGACTACCGTGGGAGGGAAAGTGAGTATTTCATGTTGCCTCACCCTTAGTGTGTCAAGTTCTGTCTAAGCCCTTTCCTACTTGGAGACAGAGACTTGGGCTCTGTAATCATTAAGGGTTACTTCTTAGGCCTCTGTGGTCCTGAAGCTGCTACAGTTTGTATTTACGAGACTGGGAAATTCTGACTTTTCTATTAATACTGAGCTACATTTTCTGAAGTCCAGATAATATGCAGTTTACATATTTCAACAAAGTAAGGTTTTAAACATTTTTCAGACACTGTCAAAGCTTTTTATGACAATTTATGCTCCTCTCTGCACTCTGTTTTAGTCCCTCACAATGCCATCCCTTGCTAGGTCTCCTATAATTTTACTGCATAAGCAAGAGCAGAAGTAAATACTCATTTTTATTTCATGTTGCAGTTTTGAAATATAGTGTGTTCTTTCAGACTCACGGGGCTTAGATTTTCTGGCACAGTCTCTCCAGCATACATGGTGTAAGGACATTGTCAGTGACCTAGGGCCACCTGCTGCAGTACTGGGTGAGTCTTGCCAACTTGGTTTCTTTCATGGCTAGAACAAGATCATACTCTGTATGCACTGGAGAGCGAGCCCAGGGCCTCCCACATGCTCTGCCCCTGAGCTTTCGTAAACCTCAGCCCATTTTGTCTATTTCAGAAGTAGGTTCTTTGCTTGCTTCAGGCTCTAAGTGTTCTTTATCTACTTTGGGTAAAAGTCTCTTATCAGATGTATCTTTCGCAGTTATTGTCTCCTAATGTATGCTTTCCCATACTTTATTGGCATCTCATATAGTGTTTGATTTGTCAGTGTTGTTAAGGGATCTTGCATCTATGTCCATAAGATGTATTGGGCCAGCCTTGTCTTAAAGCGCTATTTTCTGACCTGGGTATCAGGATAGTGAGGGATGAGCTAGGAAGAGTTTCCTTTGCTTCTGTCTTCTGAAAGAGCTTGTGGGTGGGTACCATTGCCTCGCCCTGTGCTCAGCAGACTTCAGTGAACCCTTCTCAATTTAGTTCCCTTCTTTGGGACATTACTAATAATTAATTCAATTTCTTCAAGACCTACTACCCTTGTTGCCTATTTCTGTTTTGTTTGGGAATGTATGTCTTTTCAAGGAATTTTCGTCTAGATCAGTGACTATCAACATGTGGGTCCCGCCCCCTTTGGGAGTCGAGGCACTTTCACAGGGGTTACTAATTAGATATCCTGCACATCAGGTATTTACAACTCATAACAGTAACAAGATTACAGTTATGAAATATCGATGAATAATTTTATGGTCAAGGTCACCACAACATAAGGAACTAAATTAAAGTTTGGAAGCGTTAGAGGGTTGAGAACCCCTGATTTAGATGATCACTTGTAAGCATAAAGTTGTTCATTCCACTATCTCTACTCTTCTTGAAATGCTCATAAACGCGTATTGACTATCCTTTATTTGCCTCTAAGCATCCGTGGATCACTAGCTATGTCCTACTTTAATTTTTCTTCCCTCTTTTCCTGCTTCTCTCTCAATCTCCCTTAGAAATTTTGTTACTCTTTTCAAAACCTATGCTGTGGACTGAGTTCTGTGTCCTCAGAATTCCTATGCTGCAGTCCTGTCCTCAGAGTGGGCTGACTATGTCTGCAGGCAAGGTCTTCACGAGGAGACTTAGCTCTGTGATGTCTGGGGGTGGGTCTGACTCTGATGGACACAGAGCCCTTAGGAGAGAAAGAGACCCAGAGCTGACCATCTCCCCAGCATCTGCACCAGGGAGTCAGCACCCTGGAACCAAATTGGCCAGCACTTGGCAGCCTCCAGAACTATAAGAAAATAAATTTCTGTTGTTTAAGCAACTCACTCAGACTGATTGATACAAATAGTTCTTGGATATTTCTGTCTAAACAGCTTTTTCTTCTGTTTTTCCACTTTGGAATTTGCTATTCATTAGGATAGGAATATAACTCCAGTTTTCTTAGTGAGAACCTGTTAGTTACACTACATACGAATTAAGTTTGTAGATGGAAATGAAGGACAAGAGGTTAGGTAACCTTAACAGCTAGAACAGCTTTAACTAATCTGAGAGGTGGCATCTCTGATCTGGGACAGTGACCATGCCAGAGTATAGGTTTCAACCTAGGCCTCCTGTAGCTAAGGATTGAAAAGGGGAAGGGGTTTTGTTAGGGTCAGAATGGGAAGTTAGCCTTTTTCCTTAGACAGCTGTGTTTGACACCGCAGGGTCATTGTCTCTCTGCAACCAGCTGGCCAATTGCTTCTGCAATCTCTAGGAGTCTGGGCTCAGGGGCACCTGCTTTTCTTTGGCAATTCCCAAATATCTGGCTTCTTGGAAATTGAAGCTCAGTTTAGGGCCTTGGCAGCTTCCTTCCTTGCTTCCTTACTTGCTTGCTTCCTTCCCTCCTTCCTTCATTCCTTCCTTGCTTCCTCCCTTCCTTCCCCCTTCCTTCCTTTCTTCCTTCCTTGCTTGCTTCCTTCCCTCCTTCCTTCCTTGCTTCCTCCCTTCCTTCCCCCTTCCTTCCTTCCTTTTTTCCTTCCTTCCTTCCTCCCTTCTCAGAGGCGGGGATGGGGGTGTCCTGTACATTGCAGGAAGATCATGTGTATCAGATACATAATTGTGGCCTCCTCTGGAAAGTACTGTCTGCCAAGTTGGGAAAGTTGTTTTATTTTTAGTAAGTTGGCATATGAATTTCTACAATCTTTAAAAAAAAAAAAGACTGAAGTAAAAACTCTGAATTGCATTCATTTGGTGTGTATGTGTGCATTTGAATGGGCATACATATGCATAGAGACCCTCTGGAAGTGAGAGAGCAACTAAAGTAGTCAGTCCTCTCCTTCCTTCCTTCTTGTGGACCTGGGGATCGAACTCAGGTCACCAGGCTTGGCAGCAAGTGCCTTTAACCTGATGAGTTGTCTTGTCAGTCCCAAAGCAAGGTTCTTAACCTTAATCCCTACAAGTTTAATATAAAATCTGTTAGATAACAGTTCATGTGTTGGTATTTTATAGTAGTGTTTGATTTTACTGTTTTTAATCTAATTTTATATAAATAGTTTTCAGGGTGACTTTTTATTGTCTTCATTTTGCAGATAAAGCTGTAAAATATAAGGATTCCTTGAGAGACTCACCTAAAATTACGTTTGAGAAGAAACAGCAGTGCCTCCCTTTAAAGCATATAAACAAGGTTGTATGTTTAAGTGCTTACTGAATATAAAGCTCATGACATTAATGCTTTACTGTGAACAAAACGTGTTTCATATTTAGAACCCCATGAAGCATGTAGTGTGTGTGACTCCTCCTTGTTGAGCTTCTGTGTCTGGTGAGTTGTGACCACCCTGAAAAAGATGTTTGTTATGCTCACTTTACACAGATGTGTGACTGTCTGGATTTGGGGGACATCCACATAATTTCACTTCTAATGTGCCTTACAGCTCTTTCAACAAAGACAAATAAAAGTCATTGTAAGAGGTTTTAAACACTCATGTGAATGCCAATTAACCTGCTGTTTCACAGGTCTAATCTAATGACTATAGAGATGGCATAACTATCCAACTTTGACTGACTGTGTGTGTGTGTGTGTGTGTGTGTGTGTGTGTGTGTGTGTGTGTGTGTATGTACTGTTTGTGCCTGTGTGTGCACAAGCCTGTCTGCAACTATTGTTAATGAAAATAACTTACATTATGGTTTGGTTCCAAAATTAAATCTTAAAAGTGTGCATTTCCCCCTCCCTTCTCCCCTCCCTCCTTCCCCTCTCCCTCCGTTCTTACAGTGTATTGAGTCTTCAGTGTATTGGCCAACAAAAAGAGGCATAACCATATATGCTGATCCAGATATTCCAGCAGCAAGGTATGATTTGAAAATTGAGTTTAGCAGATCAGGGCCTTAGGAAAGTATAATACAGTCTTACATAGTCATCTCATCATGTTAGGGTGGGGTTTCGGGGGGGGGGGTCTTAGTTCCAGGATTACTGAGAATAGCAAACTGTGTGCTCAAATCCAGATTAAAAAGTGGCATGATAGTTACATATAACCTGCACACATTTTCAAGTATATTTTAAGTCATCTATAGGTGACTGCTAATACCTAACACAATGTAAATACAATATAAGTAGTTGTTACATGGTATTGTTTTAGGGAATAATGTCAAGGAAAGAAATTTACATGTTAATATAGGCAACTTTGTTTTTGCCAAATATTTCGAGTCTGTGGTTGGTTGATTGCACAGATTTGGAATCCTCAGATACAGAAGTTCACATGTACAGTATGTATGTAAAAGATTAATGATAGACATACCCCACCCCTCAAGAAAGTGGTCTGGGGAATTTTGACTCAAAATACACTACTTTAAAGGGAAAAAAATCTTTACAGCTGGTTAGCCAGCAACAGTGCCCTGAAAACTGGTACTGGGTCTGGAGACACAGATGAATCTATAAAGCTCCTCCAGGGAACAGCACAGGTGGCCATGGCGTAAGGACAAGGAAGTGCAGGCTGCAGCATCACAGCTTGGCGGTTACAACCTGGAGAAAGCCAAGTCTCCACCTGTAACCCTGCCCTCCTGAAACGACAGGAAGCTGCCTCACTTCCTGTGGGACGGGGGGGGGGGGGGGGGTGCCAGCCCTTTGCAGGACTTTGAGTGGCTCTGAGACTGATGTATATGTCAGCCCAGGACTCCTCTGAGTTCAGGGCTGGGATTACCAAGATTGAATGTGGCCTTGGGGCAGGACCCGAAGAAAACAGAGATAAAAAGAAAACAACTAGAACTCCTGTGCTTGGGCCAGAGGGCCTTGCCTCCTGTCTCTCTGGCATGGCAGGGTGGTTTAGATAACTACATCTGGCTGTGCAGTTCAGCATCTAGACTACCCTCAGCTTGACAGAGGAAAGGGGAGATGAAGCAGTCTCTAGAACATGATTGCTGTGGTCCCTGACCGGTTTCAGCAGCAGCAGAGAGGCTGTGTGGCCAGCACCAGGCAGGATCCTATAGTGCTTAGCCTCTGTTGTCACAGAAATGCATCTAGGTAGATTAAGTGTTCCTTAATGCTGCTGCTTAAAATTTCCCCAGACAGTTATCTTTGTGGTTTGAACAAACTTGAGTTTGCAGGGATAGGGAAACAAACTAGTAAGGGGATACTGTTCATTCCTGCTTCCCACTGCAGGCTTAACAGGCTGCCTGCTGCTTTCGGGATGCCTTGTTCACCAGGGATTTCACCCAGCTTGGGTTTGTTTGTTTGTTTTTATTTCTTTAGCAACTACCCCTGTGGTGCTAGCTGAGGCTTGAGGCTGGCAGCTGTCAGAAAGCTTCATGGGGTGGCTGGGTGGGGCACAAAGACGAGGACAGGACCCTGACCCCGGATGGTTTCTGTCTTGCAAGCGAGGCCTGTGGTTCCCTCTGCAGCGGGGTCTTACCATCTAGCAGGCAGCCAGTAGCAGTGGCTGTTCCCGGTGACCGTGTGAATAAATCTCTCCATGTGTTTTGGTTTCCAGTGGGTTTACCCAGAAGCCACATGAGAAGCCACTGCGGCTGACCGAAAAGAAAGACTGTGATGAGAAGAATGGCTGTGTAAAGTACGGGTTTGTTTATTTTTCCCCTGACTTGAATTGCTTATTGAAGTAATTGTATAAAAATGATAAAGCCAGTAAATATCCAGGAAGTCCCCTGTAGGCTGTAAGCTACATCAGGGTATTGCCTGGAAAAATATGGGTTGTAGGCTCTGGCAGTTGGGGGAAGATTGGCTTAGCAGCAGCAGGCAAGTCAGAATCGATGTAGTTGAAGCTTGAGGGGGCTGATGGGATGTCTGGCTACCTCCCAGGTGTCTCCCTGGTATTCCTCAGGGGTGGTGAAGGGATCTGCCAGTCTGGTGAGGAAGTAGTGGACTCAGGTGCGACGCCATCCACCTTTAAGGCAGTTGGTGTTGTCATTAGGACTGTGTAAGGTCCCTTCCATGTCTGCTCTAGGGTCCGATGTTGATGACTGCGCTCAGGGACCCAGTCTCCTGGGTGGGACATGTGGGATTCAGGGGGGAGTAGCAGCTTTATAGATAGCCCCAAGCTGTGAGTCAGCTGTAAGGTTTGGATAGACTGGAAGAGGTCTCGGTCGTCTAGTTTGGCCAAGAGTTCAGATTGGAGGTTGGGGATAATAGGAGGGAGAGTTCATACCCTGTGGGGGGCAAAGGGAAGGAGGGCCACCCAATCTGCACCAGTCTCTAAGGAGTTTAGTTAAGGTCTCTTTTGAAGACCTATTGTCTGTCTGTCTGTCTGTCTGTTTGTACCTGTCCTGAACTCGAGTCCATATGTGCAGTGTAACTTCCAGTCTGCCCCGAATGCAGTCAGATACACAGACAAGACCACGCCCGAGGGCTTGCTGCCCCCAAAGTCATTGGCTAAAGGGATTGAAATCCCACAACACCGTGTTCTTTAGACTGCTTCCTCTCGTTTGGGGGTGCCAGCATCTTTAGGAACCTAAGAAAGCTGGGATTCTGACCAAGTCCTGGACAAACAGACTGTTTTATCCATGGTCCGGGCTCTATGGGATCATTTGGGGCTAGGAAAGTTCAGAGCCAGTCTGTGGGTCTGTGAGGTTGGATCACCTAGGGCTAGCCACTCTGAAGCTATCTGGGATACAGACTTTGAGGGAGCATCTGGACCTGGCAGGGTGCTGGACCAGATATATATTAGAGACAGAAGGTTAAGGAAAGTAATTTAGGGGGAAATTTTCCTTAGGTATATGTTTGAAACTTTTAGGCCCATGGTCCTGGTAGTTGAGAGGGGGGAATCCCAAGAACAGAGAAAGGGGGGAGAGATGCCACTCTCAGTAATAAGCACATGGAGAAACAGGCTATTGATTGACATAACTACTTATCTGGAGTCCATTTGACCCAGGAGAGGTGGATTCAGGCCAATTCCCTGAAGCTTAGAAGAAGAATTTTGACATTACAAAATAAAGTTTTAGACATGTTAGCATTCCTACTGTTTGTAGTCTACTGCAATCCACAGTGTAGGAAAGGCAGTCAGTTCACCCCTTTGTGTGATAGTAGCAGCTTGGAGAATGACTTTTAAAGCATGAGCACTCTATTATAGGAAAGGCAGTCAGTTCACCCCTTTGTGTGATAGTAGCAGCTTGGAGAATGGCTTTTAAAGCATGAGCACTCTATTAGAGGAGCTCAGGGAGGCAAAAAGGCAAAGGGTAATGTACTGCGGTCATGGTGTCTTCACAGCAATAGAAGCTCGGAGACAATCCCTGAAAGATGGAGTGCTTCACCTTCCCAGAGAATACCCTTTGGTGTCATCTGCCTGTAAAAAGTCTGTGTCCTAGAGCTTCCTTCCTGTTATTTCCCCTGCAACCTGCTATGTCCAAAAAGAAGGCAGATCTCTTTAGGGATTTTTAGGTGTAAGAGTAGAACCCACTGTGTTTTTCTAAGGTTCTCTCTTGGTGGCAAGAACCTAAAAGTTAGGCCTAAAGCATATTGTAGCCTCTTGCCAACTTTATCAGCCACCCTTGGATATATGTGGGATGAGATTCCACTCAGTTTTGTGGTAGTAGCTCCCTGTAACATTCTTTTTAAAGAATATTTGGACATTGAGGCCAGATGTACTATGGAGTCTTTACTTTGTTAAGATAATCTGGTGTGGGTGTAGGAGAGTGGGTGGCTCACTTACGGTGGGTAGGAGATAGAGGCCACGCACCTGCACTGGTATAGCTCTGCTTTTGTCCCAGCTGGCCTCCAGCCAATAGGAGATAGGATTACCCGCACTTCGGGTTGATCTGCCCTCCTTAGTTGCCGTTTAATATGCTGATTGTATCAAAATGCCTTCATAGCCACACCAAGGGTGTGCTTTATTAGTGTCCTAAGATTATTATAATCAAACCAAGTTTGAAGCTAAGATTAACCATCATAGTGTCATGTCCTGATTTCACTGTGACTTTTTTCTGTTTTCCTGGAGGTGCTAATTGTTTAGGGGATGTGTTCTTGCTGTGACATTGCCATTCTTGATGTTGCCTTTCTGTGTTTTGTCTTCCTAAGGATGGAAGCTTTTCTCAACTGCCTCGTTCTGATTGTTAACCAAACAGCATAAGGGTCTAGTGAGCCAACCAGGGTTCACTGGCGTGTGGATTATGAGCGCCACTAAGTAAGCTGCCGGCTGCTACTGCTGGGCTCAACAGTTTTCATGTGGGTGATTGGGCCGTGCTCCCCAGGGAAGGCTCCTCCTGTGCCTGCTCCCCAGGTGAAGTACAGTCTGTGGCTACCCTGGGTGCTGAGTTGCAGAAGCTGGCTGGAGGCTCACTCAGTGTGCCTGCTTGTTTAGCTGCCTCTTCTCGTTGAGATCCATCTACTTGCAGCTGTGTGTCTGTTGCCTGTCGGCTGAAAGCTTTATTCTGTCCTCCCCAGACACCCAAGCCCTGGGCTTGCCCTGGGGTAGGTGGGTAATGGTCTGGTGTTGAGACATGCAAGAGAATCCAGACTTGGCCCCCTTCATCTCAGCCATTTACTGTGTCCCCACAGCCCAGGAACTTAGTCTTAATTGCTAAGCTTTGGTGTAAGTAATGTCGTTTCTCTCACGACTGGTTCAGATTCACTTGTCACATATCTGCTGAGCTAGTTACCACTTACCCATCTGTTTCTGGGCTTCTAAAATTACATTTGTTGTATCATTTTCTCTATGGTTATCCTTTTTCATTGTTGCTTAGAATGCAGCTTGTCCAAGACAGCATTGGTATACGATAGATAAAATACACCATCTCAAAGTGCAGACTGCAGGGCTTCAGGACACATTTACACTCACGCAACTGTCACCAGCTGTCTAATCTCATACCATTTCTGTCCTTCCCCCTGCGTCACAGTCACCCTTCATTTCCTCGTCCTCTGGCCAGCACAGATCTGTTGTCTGCATTTTCCCTGGTTGGAGTTTTGTTTAGAGAGTCATATTGTGGTTCTTTGTAACTGTCTGCCTTCCCGTGCCAGCGTGGCTCAGAATTCTACCCTGTTGCAGCAAGAGTGAGTCTGAGCAGCATCCCGTCCTACAGTGTAGCACGTTTTATTTAACTGCTCATCAGCTGAAAGATAGTTGGGTCATGCAGCTTTTTTATTAAAAACATTATCTGAACAGGAATGGGGCTTGGGGGAAGAATGTGGTTCACTGTGTGTACACTTCTCCCCAAGTTCTCACCACAGAAAATGGTGTGACTTCTCTGTTGCTGTCGCCCACCAATCCTTACCCGTATGGAGGAATGATGGGTCTGAGTATGAAGAAAAGCACTTTAAAAGTTCTTCTCTGCATTAACAGAGGACAAGTCCTTATCTAGTATTTTCTGACTACAAAATAAAGCTAATGATTAGACCAGTGGTTCTGACGTTTGTTAGCTGGGCCCTCTTTCAGACAATTGTGCAGGACGTTGGTGACAGGGGTAGGAGCCCAGATGCCAGCCCAGGAAACTGAGGTGACCTCCATGACCCTTGAATCTTCGTGAGGTCAGTAAGACAGAGCATAGTGTTTCCACAGATGGGCCTGGGGTGACAACCACCGTGTCTGTCCACAAAGAAGATTTAAAGCAGTGGTTCTCAGCCGGGAAACTGTAACAACTTTCTTCTTCAAACTGACCTTTTAACTGCTTTACAGATTACTACAGTTTTTAAACCCTGATCCTTTGAGAGCCGATGAGACCTCTGACCTGCAGCAGGTATTACAACCCTAAAAACAAAAGGGCAAATAAGACAGAAGACCCCTTCCTCCCTTAGGCCGTCATCTCCCTTAAATGGGCTTTCCTAAATGATGGCTTTAGCAGAATCTGGAGAATTACAGCTGTAGTGGCTGTGTTTTATGTGGGGAGACCGATGATCTTTAACTTGGGTGGTTTACGTTTTCCAAGAAGCATGCATTCCCAGGTTTTTACACGATCATCTTGTGTTTTCTTCTGCCCACTCAAGGAAGACCTGTCTGTGGTTGTCTAATGTCTGTGTTGATTAGTTGCAGAAGGTGAAATCGGGCACACTGCAGCCTGGTGTGGTACTTCGGAACAGGATTGAGCCCTGTCTGACCATGGAGAAGTCACCTCTGTCACTAGACCTGAAGAAGGTGAATGTGTTCTTAAAGCCAGACTCCTGAAGAAATCCAGCCTTTTCTGTTCTGTTCTTCTGTTCTAAGAACGATGGGGCTGGAACCCAGGGTTTCGTGCATCCTAGGCATGCATTTTATCACTGAACAATATACCCTAATCCCATAGGGGGATTTTAAATAAACAGTTCTAAGGCTGCGTTGGATAATTCTTACCTCTGAAATTCTTTTGCAATGTTTGTGATTATTTCTCATGTATTTGTAAGTCCAGATTTCTTTTGTAGAAAAGCCTATAGAGCAACTGTCAATTCTTTTCTGAAGTGTTTTTGGTTTTCTGAGACAGGGTTTCTCTGTATAGCCTTAGATGACTTGAAACTTGCTCTGTAGACCAGGCTGGCCTTGAACTCAGAGATTCTCTTGCCTCTTCCTCCCAAGTGCTGGGATTAAAGGTGTGTGCTACCACCATGCCCAGCTTTTCTGAACTTTTTAAATGGGAGCTTAGAACACATTGCTGGGACAGTTGTAAAAGGGTTTTTTGTTTTTTGTTTTTTTTTAATCCATCCTTTCTAAACTTTTTTTTTTTTTTTTTACAATCCTGAGATTTCACTTGGTAGATCAATTATATACACCTATGTTTCCTTCTTGACTTAAAAAATGGGAGCGGGCTAAGATTTGCTTTTTTGAACAGTAGAAAGCCAAACCAAAAGGCTGAACAGACTGAGAGAAAGGTTGCGAGGCCTTGAGTGGGAAGAGATTTTACTGGCCCTAGGAAGGTAGACAGGAGGCAGTGAGGCTGACTGGATATGGCAGGAAAGGTGGGTGGGACACGAAGCATAGCATCCCAAGCCTGCTTCTTGACCATGCATCACCAGTTTGTGTTTTTCCAAGGGGTGGAGGGGGATGAGTAGAGTCACTTTCTGGAAAACATTTCATGAAACTGTTTGAAACTGCCCCGGTCAAGATGGCTGCTTGCTACCCTGTCTTCCTGCAGTGTCCTGATGACAAGATTTGTCTCACCCTCTGCGCTGCTTATCGGGTTTGTGGCTCTCTTCAATATGAACAAACTGGTGATAGTCGGCATTTGATGATAATAAATCTTCACCTAAAAAAAAGAGAAACCAAACCACAAAGTTGGCATCACTGGGTGCAGTGCTGTGGGCTCAGCAGGCTGACACCCAAGAATTCTTTGAGCTCAGAACTTTGGAATCAGCATGTTGAGAATAATGAGACTCAATTTCTGAACAAGAAAACTACCCCCGGAGATGCAAGAAGATATTACCTCCATTTAAAAGCAACGAGGTTTTCTTTGTGACTCTGCTCTTAGGGTTGGAGATTTCCTTTCAGCTGGACCCAGGACCTTGCTGTGATTGGTCATAGTGACAGACACAAAAGGAGGATCACTTGATTCTGGATGTGTCCCCAGGCCTTCTAGGGGGCTGAGGCTGTTGCTTACTCACTCCATGTTCTCCAGGCCCTCCAGGAAACATGCACCTGTTCCTTTGGCGGCGGTACCCATGCTAATCTACAAGAAGGGTGATACTGCAGACATCAAGGGAAGGAGCACTGTTCAAGAGGGGCCCCATCAGTGTTACCGCATCAACGGAAGGACCACTGTTCAACAAGCACAATTCATGGCAAGAGTCAGTATGTGTTTGGATCATGTCCAGCATTCCGGAGAGCTGACTGGGGGAATGGAAGCCAGCGAGAAGTACATCTGGGTTGAACTGTGACTCCAGCCTGCTCCACCTGGAGAAGGAGTTTGTGAGAGCTAATAGAATAGAGCTGAGCTGCTGGATCTGTCTCTACGAATTCATGGCTCACACTGTAATCTCAGTACTTGGGAGGTAGAGATAGGAAGAACAGAAATTCATGGAAAGCATGAGTTCCGTGAAACGCTCAAGACACACAGTTGAAGGAAAAAGACATTCCGAAAATAGTGAAAATATTTTTATAAATGGTAGCTTCGAGGTATAAAATGCAAGTGAACTGAAACAAAGATGGAAGTAGAGCACAGTTTAGGGTTCAACTTGGCATGGTAGCTGAAAATTGGATTGCTAGAACAAAGCAAGGGGGTCAGAGGTCATCTGAGGAGTGACAGTGGACATTGTGTGGCCCCGAGTGGCATGAATCCTCATGTTGACAGTCAGTATCTGGCTGGTGCAAATGAACGGACTTCGGTTAAGCACATGGCTGTTACCCATCTGAACTCAGACACACAGGTCATGAAAGCTGCTAGGAAGAAATGGTCCCAGCACAGGTCAAGTTTCAGAATGACCTCAGGTTTGTACCCAGCTTCTCTGGGGACCTTGGACTTGAGTATTCAGTCATTCCTGTCCTGCAGACAGGTCCACACTTGTGCTCCCAGTGAGCTATATAGGTAGAAAGGTGTTTGCAGAGTGTCTAGAAGATGTACTTCTCTACCCCATGTCCAGAAACTACTGAAGTCTCCACAAGGCTGTTGAGAATGAAGGTCACGTGAGCTGCGGGCAAAGAAGCAAGCCACCAGGTGCCGCAGCTCAGCCCGGAGCTCAGGGCATCGGGGACCAGGGCAGTATAGAGATGCCAATGCCTTTCAGAAAATTGTATTTGTGATCGCAGACTTCTGCTGAAACATTCTAGGTTTCAGTGATAGGTGAAGAGATTAATATGCCATTAAAAGCATAGTTTTGTTTTTCTTTGTTTTGTTCTTGTCTTTGTTTTTTTAATGTTGAGGTAGGTGTGGTGTGGTGTGGTGGGTGGCCCGTATCTGTAGCACCTGGCAAGCTGTGGAAAGAAGATCCAGAGTTTGGGGCTGGAGAGATGGCTCCACAGTTAAGAGCACTTGCTGCTCTTACAGAGGATCCAGTTTGGTTCTCAGCACTCACATGGTGGCTCAGATTTGTCTGTCCAATTCCAGAGGATCCAGTGCCCCCTTCTGACCTCCGCAGGCACTGCATGAAGGTGGTGAGCAAGCAATACATGCAGCCAAAACACCCACACGAATGAAATGAAAAGGGAAATGATGGAGTTTGGGGCTAGCCTGGCCTATATAGCAAGACCCTGTCTCAAAAATCAAATGAGGAGTAATGTTTACAAATGAGGCAACTGGGCTGGCGGATTGTTAGGAGAATAAGAAGACAAAGCCATTCTTCTGCTGTGTGCTGCTTTAGTTATCCAGTCAGAGGGCTGGCTCCTCAGCATATCCTTGAATGGGTTCAGAGGACCAATAGTCGTAAAGCAAGAATTTGGCCCCTGGGAAAGATTCATGCAGAACCTACAGTAGGTCTTGGGAGCACACCTCAGTAAGCCATGTGCCCGTGTGCTGGGGGGAGAGTGGGCTGAGTGGGGCTGTGAGATGGAGGGTTTTCTTTGTGGTCATTCATCGCCTTTTCTTCCCCTCTTCCCCCACCGTTTTCTGTGTAGGCTCTTCAAAGGAACAAGTTCCCGGGACCCAGCCACACTGCATCTTACTCTTGGCCTCCTATTGCACGTGGGTGTGATGTGGTAGTCATTTCTCACTGTGGGAATGACCCTTTGTTGTACTTACCACCGCTGCTTACGGTTTTGCAGATGGGGGGCTGCTACAAGTCATTACCAAGTAGAAATGGTGTAAGTTGGAGATCATTTTGAAATGGATTAAATGTTTGTTTTCAAATGACACATTTTTTTCTAAAGTTATATTACTCAATTCTTTTCTATTAGTCTGGCTTAATGACACAGGCCTATATTCCCAGTACTTGTAACACTGACGCAGTAGGATCACAAGTTTGAGGCCAGCCTGGGCTGTGCAGTTGGTTTGAGTTCAGCCTCACACACACATTAAGACCACGTTTGAACAAAACCTGGACTATTCTTACAAAATAGCCCTTGCTTCCTTACAGTCAGTCCCAGGTGGTTCTTGCCATGACTCTCATCAGTGGCCCTAGCTGGGCAGAAGAGGTGTGGCTTTTAGAGATGAATATAGAGTGTTACAATGATTTTACCTTCATTCGTGTAATTGTAACACCAGCCAGATGAGGTGGTCAGGCCATGCCTTGTTACTGTCTCACATGAGAACATCAGTGCATGGAAAACTGTTGGGTGGTAGGAGATGTCATTCTGTAAATATGTTTCTCTTACTGGTTAATGTCATTCCTAGAGTTTACATACTATCCTTCTGTGGTCTTTGAGGGAGTTGAAGACAGATAGTTATGGTTATAGTTTTCCTTAGGAATAAAAAGAAAGTTACATATAAGACTTTAGACTCATAAAGATAGGATAGATGATGAAATATTGTGTTTAAATCTTGCTAAATGTTAATGAACTAAATATTTTTAACTATAGTTTTATTTGATAAGTGTTTTGATATATATTTTACTATGTTAAAGTTAAAGCCCTTTTTATTTTAGACAGAGAAGAGATGATGGGAGATGTCATTCTGTAAATATGTTTCTCTTATTGGTTAATGAGTAAAGCACTGTTGGCAAATAGGAAGGCAAGACAGGTGGGACTAGGAGACAAGGAGGATTCTGGGAGATGAAGTAAAGGGTAGTCAAGATATAGGGACTTGAGAGAAGAGGTCTGGACCCTCTCTCCGGTAAGATAAGACCATGTGGAAACACTTAGATTAATAGAAATGGGTTAATATTTAAGACAGAGCTAGCCAATAAGGAATGCTAGTAACAGGCCAATAGCTTTATATCTAATACAGTGTCTCAGTGTGTTATTTGGGGCTGACGTGACTTTGGGATAAGGATGGAGGGAAACTACATGTAACAGTTGCGTTCTTAACTACTGACCAGCAGTGAATGTGTGACTAGAAGTTCAATTTCAAGCTGGGAGTTTGTGGTGCATGCCTTTGACCCCAGCACTGGGGAGGCAGAGGTATACAGATCTCTGTGAGTTGGAGGCCAGCCTGACCTACAGAGCGAGTTCCAGGATAGGCTCCAAAGCTGCACAGAGAGAGAAACCCTGTCTGGGGGGGGGGGGGAAGTTCAATGGAAAGATGAGGGAAATAAATGGTGGTGGATAATGCCTTGCTGGGCTTGACAGAGGACAGTTATAAAACTTCCATCCCAGAACTTGGCACAAAAGGCGCGGTCTAGAGGGTCCCACCATGCACCATAAAACACTGTGACAAGGGAGCATGCTTAGGGCATAGGACAATACTGGGGCTTAGTGTTTCCTAACCTGCCATACAGTGTGATGATTTATCTTTGCAATTTGCACGGGTTATGTCCTGACTTCAATGTGCACATTTTGACACCTTCGTTGGGTTAAGCAGCTGAGCCCCGGCTGATGATGGAAGTGCCATTTTGTACTGAGACAGACCCCTTTCTGGGGCAGAAAGTGACACCCAGCCCTTACTCTTGTGCCCTGCTTTCTCCTTGCCTCCATGGGCAGCCTGCTTTCAGGCCTGTGAGAAGTTGGTACTGTCTGGCCCCTCTAGAGGAAGGGGGATACCAGGCTTGTCTCAGTAGGAAACGTACCCACGAAATGTTAGCAGGCAGGTCACCTTCTGGGAAGTCTGTGGGCTGATGGGGAGCTGAGTTCAGAGGCAGCCTACGGAAGAGTCTGGCTCTTTCAAGGCCCTTCCACGGGCGACCATTCATTCATCCTGGTGCTTAGGAGCAGGAAATTGAGCCAGACATCTGTTATTTTCTTGCTGATGTGTTAGCTGCACATCCTTGAGGGGCAATCCTGTGAAGTGAGGAATGCTTGGCCCTACCCTGTAAGAGTGTGTTAGGGGTTAAGTGACTTAGGGAGTACTTTAGCTTAAGAACTAGTCAGTGTATCTAAACACACTGCAATGACATTGTATTTTCCCTTTTCTCATCTGTGTGATGATGATAGCTAAAGACTAGTTCTGTGTCAGGAGATGATCTGGATGTTACACATATACTGTTTGATTCCTAACAACTGTCCAAAATTGTCTGAATCTGTTTGTCTTTGCAGCCTCTTGCAGTCATCGTGTGTCCTGGGTGGAAAAAGGCCCAGTTTATTTTTGAGTTATTGGGAGACTATAGCATGTCCTCCAGGCCTCTTCATCCTGTGTTATTAACAATTGGACTTCACAAAGATGAAGCCAAAAATATGAAGCTTCCAAGGGGGTGTAAGCATCCTTTCCAAGCTGTTTGATTTTCTTTGCAGAAGACAGTGAGCTTGCCTAGGCAGCCTGGGTCCTCAGTGGCTGGCCACTGGCTCTAACTTGACTCCCTACTTAGCAGTGAAGGCTTGGTCTTGACTCACATCTCAGAAAACTGCATGACTTCACTCAGTTGTCATATGCTACTGACCATTCACTGTCAGAAGCTGAGCAGAGAGGAGGAAATCTGCCTTTCAGGTAGCAGAGCCTGTGGCAGCTGGGGGTGTGGTCAGATATTGCAGGCTAAGACAGGCTGTGTAGGGGCTTGCCTTGCTCACCCAGTAGAGAAATGGCTGCCAAGAAGGAAGTGGAATTGTGGTGAAGGACGCATTGGAGAAACTTGTAGAAAACCTAAGATGTTCATTGTTCTTTCTAAATGTAGGTGATGTGATTGTCACAACCCCACATAGCCTTCTGAGACTTCTCACATACCGGAGCTTATTATTTCTTAGACTCTGCCACCTGGTTCTGGATGAAGTACAAGTATTGTTCTTTGAAGCTAATGAGCAAGTAAGTATGGGCACGCCGGGCGCCTTGCCATCCAGTCTAATAGCATGTGTGTTTCTGAACTGTGTCAGCTTCAGCACTTGAAAACAGACCCAAGTCTTGTACTTAGGGTTGTCAGTCTGGAGTATTTCCCCCTTTTAAGTGGCTTTTTGTTGATGCGTACAGTTAATAGCAAGAGTGGGTTAGTACTGATTTAGAATTTAACCTTTGTAGGTAATGGTGCCATGTTCTTCTGCAGCATGATTGTTATTGCTCATAAGCATTACAAGTTATTTATTTATTTATTTATTTATTTTGGGGTTTTCAAAACAGGGTTTCTCTGTGTAGCTTTGGAACCTGCCCTGGAACTCAGTCTATTGACCATGATG
The DNA here is from genome assembly GCF_943737965.1 of Phodopus roborovskii. NCBI lineage: Eukaryota > Metazoa > Chordata > Mammalia > Rodentia > Cricetidae > Phodopus > Phodopus roborovskii. The sequence continues at coordinate 2,767,408 of NW_026126636.1, forward strand.
GCCTCTACCTCAGAGATCCGCCTGTTTCTGCCTCCCGAATGCTGGGATTAAAGGCATGTACCACTACCGCCCGGCTTTTTAGTTTTGTTTTATTTTTGGTAACTTATTTTAAACCCATGCGTCGTGCATGCTAGCGAAGTGCTCAACTGCTGGGCCACATTCCCTTAAAAGACTGAGTTTTTGTGACTGGGTGAGCTCCCTTGAAGTCTAGGTCCATATTACCAAGCAAGATGAATAGCTTTGTATCATTCATTGCCTTTCTGAAAGCAGTGGGCGGTCTGCGTTGCTGTCACCAGCACGCTATCACACCATGCATTCTGCTTGCCTGCCATTCGGAGATGTGGACCTGGCTTGCATTTTGTTTTGCTTTGCTTTGCTTTCCGATGCCAACTGGTAAACAGTGGGTTCCCATTTCCTGTGTGTTTAGTGTGTTGCTATTTCCTTGACTGGTTAGGTTAAAAATTAATGCAAATTGATCATTGTCTCTGTTCTTCGATGTGTTGCTTGTTTTTAGTTGACGGGTCAGTTTTCTATAATTGAGTTTTGAAGTCTTTAATATAAGCATGCTAATCCCTTATTACCAGGATGCTGTTTGTGGTTTTGTTCCATCCCAGTGGAATTTTAGTGTTTCTTTACCCAACGTTTCCTTCTTCTGAAAAACTTTTTTTTTTTTTTTAATCTTTGGAAAGGCTTTCCCTACACTACAAAACATGATAGTTTCTGAATTTTATGTTCTAGCTAATGCTTCATTCCACTTTGAAGCAAAGATTAAATTTACAAATTTTTCAGATGTTTGCCATATTAGATAACTTTAAGAAAAACGTTGAAGTGGAAGACCGGGAGTCCGCCCCACATCAGATTGTGGCAGTGGGTGTTCACTGGAACAGACACGTAGACCATCTGGTCAGAGAGTTCATGAAGGATCCCTACATCGTGATCACCGCCCTTGAGGAGGCTGCCCTCTATGGCAATGTCCAGCAGGTGATGGGGAGGGGCTGGTGAGCACACTCTAAGCTTGTCTCCACGCTGTCCGTTAGCTGGTAGCTGTGGGTTCACCCACAGACCTGTAAGTGGGATTATAGGTCTCTTGGTTTCCTGTGCATCCTCTGCTGCTACAATGATAGTCTCTCTGGAAGGAAGTGCAGCTGGAGAGCTGTGACACCTCAGAAAGAGGCTGTTTCTGTGTTCACCGGCAGGTAGTGCATCTCTGCCTGGAGTGTGAGAAAACCTCTACTTTACTCCAAGTTCTCGACTTTGTTCCAAGTCAGGCCCAGAAGACTTTGATCTTCACCTGCTCTGTAGCTGAAACAGAGATTGTGTGTAAGGTAAGCCTGTCCTCCTGTCGGACACTCTCAATCGGTGGGAGCCGTAGCTGAGTCTGCTGGACAGAAATGCACAGAAGGGGGGGAGAGATGCTCTGGGGGAGGGGCTGTGTTGGGAAACACTGGAAACAGGGACCTGGCATGGAGGAGGGGCAGTGCTGTGTGGCTGTGTCTTTCAAAGTGTGGAAGGGTTGAAGGGTTGGTCAGGGAAAAGCATCGCATCTGTACTCTTAAGAAAATCAAGAAGATAATAGTGAGGTAATATCACACAGAAGAACCAAACTAGTTGTTTTAAGATTTTTCTACTTAATCTTATTGCGAAAATGTAGAAACAAAGTCAAATACAAGAATAAAAACTCGGTACCATACCTTCCTTTCCCTCATAAAGCGATAACATATAGCTTTATAAGGCCTTATTGACATTAGTACACATAATTGACGAAGACACATACACACATGCATGTTATTTAAAAGAAAGGGAAAGTGTTTCACTCAAAGCTGATCTTTAGATAAAGACTATACAACCTTGGGGATGTTTAAGTTGATGACCTTACTGCTTTATGCTCTTGCTGGTAATTTAAAGTTGATATGGGCAGTCAACAGTAGAACCATTGACTGAGCTTACATGGTCCTGGTGGTGTACTGATGGCTTTGATTTATTTCCTCTTTAGGTAGTAGAAAGCAATTCGATATTTTGCTTGAAAATGCATAAAGAAATGGCTTTTAACTTAAAAAGCATTTTAGAACAGTGGAAGAAGAAGTTAAGTTCTGGCTCTCACATTGTATTAAGTAAGTATTTCTGTATTTAGACAAGGCTGAACTAGTAGGAATCATTTCTTCATTAATATACCTCATATTCAGACGCCTCATATTTAGCAGGCAAGGTTCTTTCTGGAGATCCAGTTTGGGTTCACCTGTATAGAAAGTCTGTGTTGGTCTGTACATCCATCAGTCTGTCCATTCACATTCATGCACATACATGTAATGATGCTAAGCTTAGTATGAAAAATATAATGCAGAACAAATGAAAAGTCTATGGGTAGCCTGCTTTATGATAGAGGAAGACATCTTTCAAACTAAGAGGTCACTGTCCTCTGGAATTTTAGCAGTAGGCTGTAGCATGGGGCGGGCGGGGCGGGGGGGGGAATTACTGTGCTTATGGAAAGTATGGTGCAGGGCTGTGGGTGTGACAGTGTGAGTCTTCACCTAGCAGAAGGAGGCCTAAGTCCAGTGCTCAGATAAAGAAGTGAAATGTGGTACAGAAACATGGTGTGGTATGGGTGCTAGGCCTGCGTATGGGAGTTCATGGGACCTTGTGGACATTCTTTTCTCCAGCCTTAACAGATGACTGCATACCCCTCCTGGCCATCACCGATGCCACGTGTGTAGTTCACTTCAGCTTTCCTTCCTCGCCAAAAGTGTTTGGTGGGCGCCTGTACTGCATGTCTGATCATTTTCAGAGTTTAACTGAACAGGTTTGATCCATATTATGTATTGTTCCACTATGTATGTGGGAGCGGGGCAAATTCAGAACTTACAAAGCTTTATTGTGTGAAATCAAATTGGTATGGATGATCTGCCGCTCTTATTCACCCCCAATCTTAAGGGTTCTCCTGCAGAGCAGGGAGATAAAAAAACCAAATCTGTCTTGCTGCTGACGGAGAGAAATGCAAGCCATGCTGTTGGTGTCCTTCGATACTTGGAGCGAGCAGATGCCAAAATCCCATCAGAGCTGTATGAGTTTACAGCTGGGGTCCTGGAAGCCAAAGAAGATAAGAAGGCCAGGAGACCTCTTTGTCCATATCTGAAGGCTTTCGGCTTTTGCAAGTAAGCCAATGCTTTTTAAAATTGAGTAGTAACGTGCATTAAAATTCTTAGGTGGTAAATTTGCCCCTTGATGGAAAATGTCACACACCTATTTCCCTGTGTTAAACCAATCAAAGCAAAAGGAGCACCAAGAGGGTCCCTTGGGACTGGAAAGATGGCTCTTCTCAAGGTCCTGAGTTCAATTCCCAGCAACCACATCATGGCTCATAACCATTTATAGTGGGATCTGATGCCCTCTTCTGGAATACATGAAGATAGAGTACTCATACAATAGATAAATAAAATCTAAAAAACAAAAAAAGAGGTTCCCATGGTCTCCCATCTTCTCATAGCTGTTAGTGCTAGCAAGCTATGTTTTTTTTTAATGACACATATTAATTGTATGTATTAATAGGATTCAGTGTGATATCTCCATACCTTTCCCAATTTCTAGCAACCACAGGTCTACTTTCTGGGCCACCTGATCTTTGTTTTGATTTTTGGTTTTGGGGATTTTTTTTCAAGACAGGGTTTCTCTGTAGCTTTGAAGCCTGTCCTGGAACTCACTCTGTAGGTCAGCCTGGCCTCAAACTCACAGAGATCCACCTGTCTCTGCCTCCCGCATGCTAGGATTAAAGGCACGCGCCACTACCGCCCGTGGCCTGATTTTTAAGTTTCCACCTGTAAGGGATACGCGGTGCTTGTTTTTCTGTGGCTGAATTGTTTTACTTATTTCCTCCATTTGCTACAAATGTTAGGACTGCGTTTTTCTTCCTTACTGAATATTGCTATGCTCTCTGTGTGTATGGCCTGTTTTCCTTTCCCCACTGATTCATTAATAAGCATTGTGTTGGCTTGCTTTTTTTGTTGGTATTATAAAAACACTCTGGTCAAATGCACCTTAAGGGAGGAAAGGGCTTATTTCAGTATTTTATTTTGTGACTTCATGTTCTGTTGGGTAACTATATTACCATGTGTGTATGCACTTGTGGCTAATGAGCCTGGGGCAGCTTATAGTTGGGCTGCTCTAAGTGTGTTCATGCCTGTCTCTCCAGGGAGTATGTGTGCACCCCTTTGGTAGCAATAGTTAAGGAGAGCTTTGTCTTAGAGGTTAATTGGCTTTTGTCGCAGATTATGGTGATATGTCTTAAGGGACTGGAGAAGTAGCTCAGCAGATAGGAGCACTGGCTGCTCTTTGACAACCATCTGTAACTCCAGTTCCAGGGGATCCACATCTACTGGCCTTTTCGGGCACCAGGCATGCATGTGATATGCAGACATACATAGGGGCAAAAACACTTATACACATAAAAATACAAAACTTAAAAATAAAAATACCTCTAGGAATAATAGACCTTTGTCTTTTAAGTTTATGCGGTGTTGATTAAATAGTGGAGGCTAGCCCTGTGTGTTCATTGTTGGTGTTCTCTGCAGTTCCGAGTTCCTGCAGGTCAGTTGCTTGGAGATGTCTTAACACTTCATATTAACTTACTTTCTTCTTGTTTTAAAATCTATCTTGTTTTCCTTTTTTTTAAAGAGACAAAAGGATCTGCCCTGACCGGCACCACATTAATCCAGAAATGGATATCCCAAGGAAATTATCCAATGAATCTCTGCCAGTGTTTGGACACATTAGGGTAAGTTCTGCTAACATCCTTTGCTGAACAGTCATTTTCATGAAAACTTTTTGTTTTAACTTCTTAGTAGTTTTGGGGGGCTGTACACTGTGTTTTGATCATATTTATCCATCTCCTTCCAGATCCACTTCCTTACCCACCCAACTTTTTGTCCTCTTAAAAAAACAAAACAGACCTTTAATCCCAGCACTCGGGAGGCAGAGACAGGCAGATCTCAGTGAGTTTGAGGCCAGCCTGGTCTACAGAGTGAGTTCAGGACAGTCAGGACTGTTAGAGAGAGAAACCTTGTCCCGAAAAACAAAACGACAACAACACCAAAACAGAACAAAGCAGGAGAGCCCAGATGTGTGGCCCTGCACTGGGGCGTGGTGGTCTGCCAGGGGCTGGCTGCACACGCACACTTAGAGAAAATAGATGCTGGGTTTCTCTGGATATCCCTGCCCGTTCTGGAACTAGCTGTGTAGACCAGGCTGGTCTTGAGCTCACAGAGCTCCGCCTGCCTCTGCCTCCCGAGTGCTGGGACTAAAGGCGTGTGCCACCACTGCCTGGCCTTGTTTGCTGATATCTGCAGATGGTCACTTGTGCAGGTTTTATTTCACCTGTCTTCCATATATGTGCACTGTATTTATTTCAGATAATACCTTTTTACGTTTCAAATGCAACCAATTACTTTGGCCGTATACTTGATAAACACTTGGATCTTTATGCAACTCTCAATGCGGAAATGAATGAATATTTTAAGGATCCCAGTAATAAAACAGCTGCTGAAAAGGTGGAGAGTTTTGGGTTGTATGGATTAGAAGAAAAAACACTTTTCCAGAGGTAAATGATCTGTCCTGGCCTGTCTATAGCTGTGAGACATGAGCACACAGTTTGAATGCTTATTCTTAACTGTGTGTGTGTGTGTGTGTGTGTGTGTGTGTGTGTGTGTGTGTGTGTGTGTGTGTACCCTGAGCCTGGACACCTCCCAGAAGGGTGGTGCTTACACACAGTGCTCAGAACATTTGGTACAGATATGTATAGGACATCTACTAGTTCCTGAGCAGAGTACAATGGCCATATTCCTCCAAAACTGTACTAATCTATCACTGTGTTAATACACACTCCTCTGTAATACTCAATTTCTCTCAGATTCCTATAAAAGAGGCATTGTTCTCACTTTACAGAAAGCATATGGAGCTGTGGTCTTGTTGAGGAAGTTACCTAAGGCCAGCTCAGTGGTGGCACAATTAATGTTCCATCCTGGCCACCCAGCCCACGTGCTTATTCGCTCCTCCCTTTCTGAGTCCACAGGTCCACACTGTTGGTGTTAGCCTCTTCTCAGAAACTAGGGCCTTCACGTGTCATTTACTGGACACAGAAGTGCTGCCTGTTGCATGGTGATATGTGTTTTGGCAGTGGCATATCAGGGCTCCGCTGATGGAGAGTAACACTGCAGTGTGCAGAACAAGGTGGCTTCCCTGATGTCTCTCCTGTTCTTTAGGGTTCAAGTATTGGAGGTGAGCCAAAAGGAAGACACCTGGGGTTTGGGGAGTGTCTTGGTGAAATTCATAGATGAAGGCAGGACCAAGCTCATTGCTAGAGACCAGCTGCTGCTGCTCCCAGAGAAGTTCCACACTCTGCCCCCTCAGGCAGTGGAGTTCATTGTTTGCAGGGTGAAACCAGCTGACAGTGAAATTGAATGGAACCCAAAGGTGGGTTGCTTTAGCTTTTTTGTTTTATTGACTTAGGCAATATGTTTAACCTACACTATTCAAAGCGTTGGTACTTATTTTAAGTGTGTATGTGTGTGGAGATTTTTTTTTTTTTAAGATGGGTCTTTTTACTATGTTGCTCAGGGTACTCTTGAACTTCTAGATTCAAGCAGTCTTTTTGGATCAGCCTAGTAAGCAGTTGAGACTGTAGCTCTGGGTGTTTATTAGAGTCTTAATTTTGAGCTTTTGCTTTGCAGTTTTAGGTCACTAAGAGCATGGTTTGCTGGGGTCTCTACTGTTACAAGACAGTACCATGTGCTTTAGATTCATGCTAGAGGACAAAGCTCCACTGACATTGTAGTGCCTAAGCGATCCATGAAATAAAAATGCCTCTAATATATAAGTCCTTGCCCAAAGACAGGTACTCTGAACATGCTGTTTATGGGCAATAACAAGCCACATGTTTCACTCTGCTTAACAAGTTTGTTTGACTCAACTGCACTCGATATGCTTGATCATGTGTAGGGGAAAGGTAGGCAGGCAGGAAATACATCTGAAATATGCCCCTGACTGGATGTAAGTAGGGGTACACACGCAGGAAAGGGCATCAGGATGTGCGCTTGTCCCGTTGGAATCTCATGACAAGGGCCAACTCTCTTCCTTTCCTGCCTCATAAGGATTCAACATGGTGTGAGAGATAACTCAGGTCTTGTCTGCTGTGGCCTTTCCAGAGAGGAAAGTGGTAGCTTACCTGTGAAAGAGCAGGGTCCTCGGTTGTGTATCTTTGGTTGTAGAGTTCTATGGCCATAACACCTTCTGGGGAAGCAAGCAGAGCCCCGACTTCACTCCTGATGCTGATGGTTTTCTGAGGGTTGATAGAGAAGATGGGTCCACCAGCCATAGTGAGAGACAGCATTGCAGGTCCAAAGGCATGGACCCCACCTGATCTCAGAACTCACAGGAGGTCTTGGGCAAGTTCCTGTACCTTTGCACTCCTGCTCTTGTTAAACTCTACTGCACCTTTGACAAGAAAGGGAGCTGATGCCTACCTCTCCTCATAGAGCCATTGAGAAGCTGGTGCGGAGTGTAACATGTACTTTGTACCATACAGCATGTGTAGAGGTGAGATGCTTCCCTCAAGCCTTAGTTGAATAACAAAATGTTTTGTTATTTTCAGGTTACTAGATACATTCATCATAAGATTGTTGGGAAAACACATGATGCCAAAGTGGTACTAGCTTTGGGAAATACCCTTTGGATTGATCCAATGGTAAGTGTTCAGTTTTCTTCAAAATAAAGCTGCTTGGATGACCCCCACAGTGATGTCAAGGATCCTACTCTGTGCTGGAAATGAGGCTTATTTGGAGTTCTTGTTAAGGAAGATGTTTTTAAGGTTATTTGGGTCATGAGTTTAGTTTGGTATGGGTTTTGGTTTCGTGATATTTTACATGATGACAGTGCAGGCAGGCACTGTGTGTAATACACATCTGTAACATAACCAGCATTCATGCGTGTGGAATTTTCCAGGATTTATGACGGTGTTTCATTTTACCCTTTGAATTATGAATCAACTATAGATCATTACAGGGGATTCTGAGCCCACTGCCCACCCCATTTGAGAAGTCACAGGTCAGTGTCTGCTGCCACAGTCCTGCCTTTCCTAGTCCCTCAGGCCCTGGGGCATGCTCTGCAGTCCTCATGAGGAGTCCAGTCCCTGGCACTTGGCTGTTAACAGTTTCTGCCGGATTTCTTCCCCAGGCTGGACTGAGTCCCATGTTTATGTCCTATGGATGGACTGCACGCTTGAGTCCTATGTGTGCGTCCTAAGGCTGCATGCCTGAGTCCCATGTGTGTGTGTAAGGCTGGACTGCACGCCTGAGTCCCATGTGTGGGAAAGAAGCAGATGAGGCTTCTCACTCTGTGGGGCCATAGCGGAGAGGGAAGTGTGACACAGTGACATGTGGCTCAGTCCTGTATAGCTCTGCTGACCTTGTCCCTTTCTCCTTGCACCTCAAGAATTCTTCACAGGTCTACATTAGGCAAGCTTTATTCATTCTTATTTATAATATTCAAAGGAATTCGGTTCCCATCTTGTTGAAAGTAAAACTTAAAAGAATGGAAAAGCTTTAACACATAAAAGTGGGAGATTTGGGTATAAGATTTATGAAGTCATTTTTAAGAAAGAAAAATATCCATTACTAGAGCAGGTAAGTAGATATATTTAGGAGTTTTAAGTGTATTGTCATAGTTAGGATTCTAATTGTTCTTAGAGAAAAAAACAAGTGAAGATGGAGGTTTCTGTCCCACCTTGTCCCACAGCCTTCGCCCCAAATAAACCCACAAACGTTATATTAATTTTAAATGTTTGGCTGATGGCTCAGGCTTCTTATTGGCTAGCTCTGTCTTAATTATTAACCCACTTCTATTAATCTATGTCTTGCCAAGAGGCTGTGGCTTACCCCTACCTAATCCGGCTGTTACTCCTTTGGCAGCATGGCGTCTCTTTGCCCTTCTCAGCCTTCCTCTGCTCAGCCTTCTCCTGGTTTGGTCTCTCTGCCTATGCTTCTGCCTGGCTATTGGCCAATCGGTGTTTTGTTCATCAACCAATAAGAGAAACATATATACAGAAGGACATCCCCTATCGAACAGGAAGCTTTATTAAGCAGGGGATTTTTTTGCAGGGGAGGGGAGGGAGAGTTCTAGACAGGGTTTCTCTCTGAGTAGCCCTGACTGTCCTGGAACTCACTCTGTAGACCAAGCTGGCCTGGAACCCATAAAAATCCCCCTGCCTCTGCCTCCTGAGTGCCGGGATTAAAGACATCCACCACCCAGCAGGATATGAAGTAAAAAAGAAAACCCTCTTGGGAAACATGTTTCCACAACTGCAAAGTGTATGGCGGTGTCTGCTGACACACTGAGGAGGGGCAGCACCCAGCTGTCTGCCCTTCCCAGAGCATCCCCTTCACCCTGAGTGAAGGCAGTCCCTTCTGTGTGTGCCCAAGGTTCATTCGGGCTGTGCTCAGCACGACCAACCCTGCCCTTCCACAGAAAGGGGCAACCCCACAATTGAGGGTATTCATAGCTTGCTTAAATTGCATACATTGAAAGGTTTGACTAGAGAAAAGACAAATAGATAAAACAGTGTGGAACACAGGACTTGGAGCCTTGACATGAGGACTATGAGCCTTGTCAAAGAGGCTACAGGAGAGTATCTGGCTATAGCGTACTAGATTGCTGTGACTTAGATGTCATACCAGGGTTCTGCCTATAGTTCAGGATTATCTCAGCAGCGTGAGGTGGGACTTAGAGGACTCTGCCACCACCTTAGTGATACAATGACTGCAGCAGGAAACACCTGATGTGCAGGAAGACATGAGGGGCTGTGAGTGTGCTTGTGTTGTAGTCAGGATTCAGATGTAACTCTTACAAATGTTTTCCCTTCTGGTTGAAGGTGCATGTTACAAAACTATCAAATCTAAAAACGTCTGTCATTGATTATAATGTTCGAGCTGAAATTTTGTCCATGGGAATGGGTATTGATAATTCAGAACACATAGAACAACTGAAAAAACTATACAAAGAAGCCAAACTGCCAGCTTTCGAGGACTTCCTGGGCCAGACCTCGTAAGTGCATTCCCGTCTCCCTCCCTTTGAAAAGCTGTTAAATTACAGGCGTCCCCATGTTCTAGCACTCAGATTTCAGGGTACACCGACTTAAACCCCTCCAGTGCTGCTGGGGTAGCATGAACAAATCTCAGGCATATTATTTTAACTGTTTCTTTCCCAGAAAGGACTTTGGTTGACATTTTATTTGCAGGTAGCCCAGTGTGCTACTGGGGACCCCAGAGGACAGAGATGGGGCTCTCTGTTCTGTGCGTGGTTTGAATGAACACATGTGCTTTGTCTGCTCCATGTCTGGCTATAGTGTCTCACACTGAGCATACAACCCGTCTATCCTGTGTGTAAAGCTGTAGATCTAAGTGCACACTCTTAGTGTCCTTTGAGTATGTCAGGATCTTTACCTGGTGTGCTGTTGGCTAGGGAGGTATCCAGTCAGGATGCAGTGTGTATTCCCCACATTTCCTTTATCCATTCACCTACTGGTGGGCAGCTAGGCTGATTCCATGGCTTGGCTATTGCAAATAGTGTTGAAGTATCACACAGATGTGATTTGCCAACCACTTTCCATGCTGGATATGCCAGCTTAAATGCCCCTGTGTGGACTTGCAAGATGGCTCAAGGGGTAAGGGCACATGCTGCCAAGCCTGATGACCTTAATTTCATTGACAGAACTCACATGTTGGAGCAAGAAAATCAACTCCTGAAAGTTGTCCCCTGACCTCCACATGTGTGCTAATGGGATGCAATGTCCCCCACAATATATATAATAAATGTAAATATTTCCCAGGTAGAGCAAATTTTAAAAGTAACAATATGTATGTCGTGAAGTCACTCTGAGAAGGTGTGATGATTAATAATGTCAACTTGATCGTTCTGGACTCACCTAGAAGACAAGCCTCTGGGCACTCATTTAAGGGATCTCAAGATTGGGTTAGTGGAGGTAGAAAGGTGTACCTAAATGTGGGAGCACTTTCCCACAGGCTGGGCCCAGGCTAAATAGAAAGGAGGGAGTGAGCTGAGCACCAGTGTTCATGTCTTGGTGCTTTCTGACTCTGGGTGCCATGCACCCATGTCTCCCCCACAGTGGACAGAACCTTCAAACTGTGAGCCAGAATATGAATATGAACCCTCCCTTAGGTGTCTTGTCTGTAAATGAGAAAAATAACTAATGCAGATGGAGTACTGGCAACCTCAGACAGGAAGATAGACACAGCCTGTGTGAACTCCAGAGGATTTGTACCATGCTGGCCATGCTGGTTCTTGCCTGTAATCCCAGGATTTAGAGAACTGAGGCAGGAGGATTGCTATGCATCGGAAGCCAGTCTGGGCTCTTGAACATCAATACAGATGAAGGCTATGGCAGGGCCATAGACCCAGACATGGCCTTTGGCAGCAGCCCAGGCTTAGATGACACCATGGCCTCAAGTGGCATCTCAGGCCACTCAGATCTGTATGGCTCCAGCAAATCTACAACCCTCAGATACTAACATGGCCCTAGGAGGTGGCCCGGACCCCTGTTGTCCATGTGGCCCTTGGTGACATGAGCCATGGATATCAACATGGACCCCAACATGGTCCTTGTCAGCAGTCCAGGCCAGGATGTCACCATGGCCCTGGTTGGCAGTGCATTCACTCAGATTGGCATGGAACCAGCAGCTGTGTAACCCTAAAACACGAACATGGCTTCAAGTGGTGTCCCCAGCCCCCAGGCATCTGCATGGTCCTCCATGGCACCAGGAGCCTTGAACATCAATGCAGATCCTGGCTGTGTCTGGGCCACAGCTCAGCCCATACAATGCCATGGCCCCAGTTGGCAGCACGTGTCAACTCGGGTCTGTGTCCCCCATATTCCCCCAGCAGTGGCATAGGCCTTGGACATCAATTTTGCCACAGGTGGCAGCCCAGATCCTGGGTGTCTGTGTAGCCTTTAGTGGCAACTTGGGCCATATACATCAGCACACACCCAGGCTTCTGTAGAAACAGATCAGACATGGTCCCTGGCAGCATTCTAGGCTCAGGTATCATGGCCTTAGATGGCATCTCAGGTCACCCAGGCACCATAGCTCATGGTTGAACTCTGTCCACCCAAGGCAAAAGTCCTGGGGCAGAGCTGTAGCTGAATTCCATGTGCCTGGGCCTCATGGTGGTTGATCCCTGCCTGCTCCTACTGTTGACATCTACTCCCAACTCTGGGCAAAGGCTGTGAAAGTCCTTGGAACTGAGCAGAGAAAAAATTTAATGTGGTTGTGTTGGAGCCAAGGTCAGGGCTGAGACAGATGCAGAGCCTTTGAGGTGTAGGATGAGGCTGTCCGGAAAGACACCTATCACATAGCACTTAGAGAATTAAGTTTAGGGAGATTCTGATTGAGGGTGCTGGTAGTGGCAGAGAACCTCTAGGGTTATGGAGAGACAGCCTTTGGGAAGAATTCAAGACCCAGGAAAGTTTGGGGCATTAGAGTCACAGTAGATGATAGAGTGTAAGTGGGCAGGTTTAGCATCTCTGGCTGTGTAGTTAGACCATGATATGACAAAGGTATTCAGAACTCTAAAACAACTGAAGGCAGTGTGTGGGAATGAGGAGATAGGATGCTCAGTGAGATGGGTTAGCAGGTGGAAGTGGTCACTGGGACAAGAGGAGGACGTTCTGGCACTGCCTGATGGAGAGGTCACAGGGCTGAGGGGTTGACGGGCATGGGGACCGGAGTGCTGAGATGCAATGACAGAGGATGTTGGCACCATGAGTAAGAAGAGATGTTTGGGTGGAGGCAACTCACTGGAGTTCAGTGCTTTGGTGGTGGCAGCAATGGAGGTTCTCTGCCTAGGTTCATAGAGGTTGATGAGAAGCCTCTTTAGAGACGTCTGTATGTGTCATGTGAGTGTCAACTGGAATTCTCTCTGAAAGCCTGGGAACCGGGGAGCAGGGTTGTGAGGAAGTGTTGACCTTGTATTGACCTTTTTCAGTTTGAAGTATGTGACTGCTTAACACAGACCTGGACATATCTGGGAAGATGGAACCTGGATTAAGAAAATGTTTTTATAAAGTGAGGCTGTAGGCAAGCCTTTAGGGCATTTTTTTAAATTAGTGCTTGATGGGGGAGGACCCAGCTCTCTGTGGCTGGTCCCACCCTTAGGCTGAGGGTCCTGAGTTGTATAAGGAAACAGGCTAGACAACCCATGAGAGGCAAACCAGTAAGCAGCAGCAGATAGATAGATAGATGGATGGATGGATGGATGGATGGATGGATGGATGGATGGATGGATGGATGATAGACAGACAGACAGACAGACTCATACATATATATGTGTATAGAGAGTAGAAGAGGGAGGCAGTCACCAGAATGAAGTAATCCTAATCACCTAGTAGTCAAAATCAAAGGGTGTTGTGTTAGATGTAGTAGGTTCCTGTGTGCATAAAAAGAAAGATGTAAATGGAATTTTTTAAGCCACATCTTAGTCTTTACATCTCAGCCTTCCTGCCTCATCAAACCTTGGAGCTTTTGTCTGAAAACCTTTCAGACTTTTGTCTGAAAACAGTATTTCTAGAAGTGGGTCCAAACTGTGGCATAGACCCTGGGAAGACATTCTAGGAGGCAGGTGAGGATACAGACTAGCATCGCGCCTGGGCTCTTTGAGTCGGGAGCTGCATGTGCCCTTCTTCTCAGAGGTTCAGTGAGCTTGGGAAAGGCTGGTTGAGTAGTGAGAGAGTGCCTTTCTCTGATCACATGAGCTCCTCACCCACCATGGGAGCAAAGCTGACTGGCCCTGCACTGTCATTGTCCATAAGTCACAGAGGCTCCGTGTAGGCCTGGCCCCTGCATGACAGGCAGGCTGTTTAATGTCTATGCCCTCTTCTGTCTGAGTCTCCTCAAATCCAGCTAACCTCTGACTCTTCTATTCAGGACACCTACCACAGTGGAAGATGCCGTGTGTCTGCAGGGCACTGGGCAAGAAGATGCTGGTACACAAGGAAGAGCTGCTTCCAAAGTGGATTCAGACGACCAGAAGCCTGGTTGGTACTACACTTAAAAGATGCTTAACTCCAACTCAGCATTTTCCCATATTTAGACTTTCCTTTTGGAATGGCTCCAGTAGGCCTGAGCATGGCAAACATCTTGCCCTCCCCCATTTCCTCTGCCTTGCTAAAGCTAGCCACCAAGCTAGCTTGCTAAAGCTAGCCACCAAGCTAGCTTGCTAAAGCTAGCCACCAAGTCCATTCCCTTATTTGAACACTTCCTTCTCTGAGGCTGACTACCAAGGTCCAGCTATCAAAGTATAAAGGTTCAGCAATCAATGCCGCTTTGGACGGCCCTAATTTACATGCCCAATCAGAACAAACCAATTCATCCTAACAGGGGGTTCCCCTTTTCACTCTATAAACTGCCATTTGCCTATGGGCCGTATGTGCCTCCTCTCTATCCAGAGAGCCCTTTGTCCCTCTGGGACAAATACCACTCCCCCTGTCCCCTGTCCCTCTTCCCTTCTCCCTTGTCCTCTGTCTCCTGTCTTTATCTCTTATTCCCTGCCCTCTGTCTCCCTGGAGACATAAATCTCCATTGTGCTGAAGCCTTGGTCTCGGGTGCCTCCCCTGATCTTTTCACCTTTCCCTGTGATGAGGAGCACAGTGCTGGCTGTCAGCGATGCTTTCTCTGTTGAGTGTTTAATGAAGGAAGTGAACAGTGCTATGGATTTTGTTCCCGCCCACACTTAAATCATACTGGTTGAATGTTTCCAGAACCTTCCCTGGTGATCCAACTCTTCTTTTTCCTGTCTCTATGGGTTTTGAGATTGAAGCATGTGGCTTCCTTCAGTCTATAGCATTGTATATAGCCAGTGTCTTGGTATTTTTAATTGTTAGGTTATACTCTATAATATGAATATACCAGGGTTTATTGGGAAACTCTTAAGGTCGTTTCTCAGGAGGAACTATTGTGATTAAAGCTGCTTAACACTGTTTTTTGTTTGTTTGTTTGCATTGCTGTGACTCAAACAGACCTAGAGCCTTGTTTTAATTTTTGAGTGGTAATGCTAAATATTTTTGATAGAGAAGTCTAAATTCCATTGTCTTAGAAAATGTGTGCTCAGCAGTAGTTTGGTCAGAATGCTGAGCTGTTGTGGAAGCCTGCAGCTCCTCTTCAATAGAGCAACTACTTCCCCATTAAAGTTTACTATTTGAATGCTGGTTGTGCTTCAGATACTGTGTCAGATGCCTGAGTTTTTATGAAATTTGTACTCTTTTTGATGTTTGAGACAGGGTCTCTGGATGTCCTGATCTCACTATGTAGACCAGGCTGGCCTCCAGCACACAAAAATTGGCCTGTCTCTGCCTCCAAATACTGAGATTAAAGGCATGAGCCACAACATCCAGCTGAAATTTATACTCTTTCCTTTCTTTCTTTCTTTCTTTCTTTCTTTCTTTCTTTCTTTCCTTTTTCTTTTTCTTTTTTTTTTTTTTTTTTTTGTTGTTGTTGTTGTTGTTGTTGTTGTTGTTTTTTGAGACAGGGTTTCACTCTATTGCTTTGGAGCCTGTCCTGGAACTCCCTCTGTAGACCAGGCTGGCTTGGAACAAACAGATCTGCCTGCCTCTGCCTCTGGAGTGCTGGGATTAAAGGCGTGTGCCACCAATGCCTGGCTGAAATTTATACTCTTAACATAATTCTTCATGTAAAAGTTGCCTTAGGTACAAAAAAAGTGCTTGTAATATAAATAACCTTTGGGGATTTTCCATTGATCTTGTACAGAAGTTGTATCTGAAGACACTGGCAGTGCATCCATTAGCAGAACTACACAGCCACATGTGAGAAGGTACGTGCGCCTCACCTGGGCGCCTCGCCTGGGCACCTGTCCTAGACTGCCACGGGAGCTGACGAGTACAAACCCTTCTCTTCCCTTGCAGCTTTCACCCACAGATAAAGTGGTTTCAAAAAGATGATGTGGTCATCCTAAAGATAAAAATAAGGAATGTCAAGGGTTATAAGTGTAAATTCTTTACAAACAGAATCATTTTCAGGTAGGTTTGTGTGTCTCTGGTTGATTGAAGTTGAAATTCCGTACAGCATTTTAGATGGCCAACTTTATTTCTTCTCGTAAACCCAGTGCCTGGGTAGGAGACAAGTTTTACTTGGCTGATTTGGAACTGCAAGGTGACATAAGGAAAGATGACAGCAAGTGCATAATTAAAGATGACGAACCTCTAATCACACTTGCAAAAGAGAAGAGGGCATGCTGGTGTGGCCTGCTCAAGCAGAAGGTGAGTTGATGCCCGGGCCTGGCTGCTCCTGACCACCAGCACCCGGCACGTCCTTAACCTAGACCCGCTGTTGTGTCGCACAGAACCCTAACGTGGCTTTCGACTTTGACCACTGGGAGGAACACGAAGAGGACAGTCCCTTCTCCAAGGGTGAGATGGGCAGGCTCTGCTCCAGGGGTGGGCAGGCAAAGTGGGGGGCACACCAGCTGCCGTAGAGACTCTGCCTTTGTAGAGATAGGCTATTCATGTAAGTCCCTAAAGGCTGGAGTTGATCTTGGTGCTAAATGTTCTGGTATGGGGTACATGATGACCCTTAGTAATAGAATACCATACACAGGTTGACCCTGTGTATGGTAGGAAAGCACTATACCATTGACCTACACCATCAGCTCCTAAACACACCTGGAAAACTCTCTTATGACCTCCTTCCTAGGAGAACTAGGTGTTTAAGAGCAGACACATTTTGCTTGTCATTGCTTGCTTAAATAATTTGTGAGGAAAACAGAGCTAGACCTAAGGGACATTTGCTGCATTGACCAAAATAATGGGGGTGGGTAGTTAACCAGTACTAAACCATTTTTAATAACACCAAACCTTCTAGTTGTAAATTCTAAAAGCCTGTCCTGCAAAGTGGCAGCGTTGGCTGAGAACAGCGGCACCTCTTCAGACACCACTGACGGGAGCGAGAGCGAATGAATGCGTGAACTGGCCAGAAGAGTAAGAAGGCTGAACAGAAGCGGACACAGCTGTGTGACTAAGTTAAGAAAACAGTCGTGTGTGAAGCTTTCCACCTGGGGAGTGAATTATCACTGTCATTGGGTGCCACTGGGATGGGGGGTGATGAGAGACTCTTAATTGACTTGAAGAGAGTGGGTGGACATATTGTCAGGACAGTCCAGGAAGGGTCTGTGTGGTGATATATTGTTTATGATCTAATAAAGCCACTGGAGATGAGAAAAAGCATAGCAGCCAGCCACTAGCTCCCACCTCTACCTCAGACTGAAATGGGTGACCCCTCTCCCTGAATCCTCAGGGTGCAATGCTCTCCACCTGGACACTGAACCTCACCCGAGGCCCCTTGCTTCTTCCTTTTATACCTCTCTAGTGCTGGGATTGAAGGCGTGAGCTCCGTTTCTCTTTTAGACTGGTTCACACTTGTGTAGACCTGGATGGCCTTGAACTCACAGAGATCCATCTGCCTGTCTTCTGAGTCCTGAGATTAAAGGTGTGTGCCTTCATGGCTAGCTAGTATGGCTGCTGGGATTGAAGGTTGTATCACCACTGCCTGGCTCTATGGCTCTGGTTAGCTTTGCGTTTTGATCCCCAGTTGCCTTATTAAATCATAAACAATATACCACCACAGGTCTGCAGTCAGACACAGAAAGTTGGGGACACTTTTATTCTCAGTACTCAGGAGATTGGAGCAGGAGGATTATAAGTTTGGGGGCAGCCTGATCTATATAGGAAGAGTCTGTTTTCGAAAATGCCTTTTCAAGTGAAGGTCTAATGTAAACCAAGCTTATGCAGTGTATGCTTTCATTCCTTAACCCATACTGACTACTCAGTATAGAGTGGCTGAGAGCAAACTGTAATGTTAGGTAATAGATTGTACTAAATGGAGTTAGTCTATCATTTGCCATGTAGACCTGTGTGTGACACTGCTCAAAACTCGCCTTACACATAGAAGCTGCTTTCCATCTTACAATTACACCCAGCTGCTGCTTGCCAGACCCTTTCCCCGTGACATAAATGGATTTGCTACTACCATACAAATACTCCATACATTTTCCAGGCTTTGAGATACTAAGAAGTAAATTGACTTCTTTTCCCAAAGGTAAGAGAAAGTTGCCTCAGCTCAGGGGGACCAGATGACCTGCAGGAGCCTAGGCAGACAGGGGTAGAACTTTGTTCCAGAAAAGTTAAAGGATCTATGTCTGTGTGGTGTAGTTGACCTTGAGAACACCCAGGTCAGGTGAGTCCCGAAAACGCTAAGGGCAGCTTTGAAGGAGGCTGGGACACCAAGGTTTGGGGGAAGGGTGTGTGTGGTCACTGGAGTAGTGGGGACGGTGAGCCATCCAGAGCTTTGCACTCCTGTGCCTTAGCATTTCTCTGTTTCTCTGGAAGTGAGAAGGGGCGTGGATGAAACAGCACTGTTGAGTGGCTGCTCCAAGAATTTATTCCTTTTTACATCAGAAAGTACGTGGGAGATGGGCATGGTGGCCCAAGCCTATAACCCCAGCATTTGAGAGGTAGAAACAGGTGGGCCAGAAGTTTCAGGTTGGCCTGGGCTATGTAAGACCCAGTGTTAGAACCCTGAAAAAAATAGAAACACTGATGTCCAGACTTCTGTAGTCCCCAGCAGTGAGCTGCTGCACGGCCTGGAGTAAGCTCTCTTGGCTCACTGTGCTGGCTCTTGGTTTTCTCATCTGTAAAATAAGACCATAGCAGCACAGCAGTCCAGGGGGCTGTAGGGTGGGCACCTGGCTTTCCCAACGACTGCGAAGAGGGTCAGAGGCTGTCCAGCCTGGGCAGCTGCCAGGAGCACATCCTTCCTGCCGCGTGACTCTCAGAGCGGCTCTGGAAACGATGGAAAGCATGGTGTCTTGCCGGAACAATTCAGCTATGGGGCCGGGCTTTGTCAGTGTCCATTTGTGAAGATGTAAGTCCACCCAGCCGGTGGAGGGCCAAGGTGGCACTGAGTACACTGAGTGCAAACAGCAGGCAGTCTCAGAAGGTCCCGGGAAATGGTGGGGTCAGAGCTCTGTTTAAATCATTTTTCTCACGTGGTCAAATCTTCCAATATTGGAACCTGTGAGCAACACTTTGTAGCACATAGCAGGGAGGCTGGCCATGCCAGCAGTCAGCTCTTGCTTTTCTGTATTACCTGAAAATGTACTAAGTGTGGTAACCTTCTGAAATGTGAGGCGGAAATCCTTGAGTGGTGCTCGAGAATCACTCCTATATGATATGAGCGTTCCTGTGGTGAATCGTCAATAAAGCTCCAATGTTCTTACAGAAATATCATTGATCACAGCAGTTTGCTCTGTGTCAAATGCAAATTCACACTTTGCAGAAAGCAAAATGCCAGTGAAGGCAGTAGGTTGGGGCATGAGTGATGCCGACACCAATAGAGTTCCCTGGGACAGTTGCGGCGGGCACAGACCAGCTGAGCACAGTACAGGGTTAAAAAAAAAAAAAAAAAAAAAAAAAAAAAAAAGGTAGTGGCAGCATTGTGTGGTAAGGAGGAGCAGGATAAAAACACATCTCTAACCCCTGCCAGTGATCTCCTGTGCCGAGAGCAGGAATAGCAGCAGCTTCACAGGAGTGTTTAGGGACTGCCTATGGTTACTTTGTCTGCCAGGACAAACGCAGAGCCTTGCATGTGCAAGGCAAGAACAACTTCACAGCTGTGCCTTGCTCAGTCAAGTGTGATATGCTCTAATGGAGATGCCCTTAGGCAGCCCTTCCCTAGCCACCAGCCCTCTCTTAGGTAACACCCCCGATAACGTGTGGGGTTTTGCTTTGTTTTTTATTTAAGACAGAGTCCTGGTTGACCTGGAACTCACTGTGTAGACCATGCTGGTCTCAGAGTCACAGAGCTCTACCTGCTTCTGCCTCCTGAGCTTGCACTACTGCATCTAGCACTCCCAATAACTTCTAAAAACATTCCTTACCTCTATCTAAGACCCTTAACTCACAGAATTAAGGATAGCTAAAAATAATACTACACATCTGAATGCATGTTTTCACTAAGAAAAACAAACACCAGGAAGAAATAACCACAAATAATTGCCTACAAAAATAAATTGATTGCAGCTTTGGACTATGAGTGGTGGACTTTTTATTCCGGGTCCTTCTCTGGTGGGACAACTTCCATCAGCAGCTGCAGGTGCTTGGTGACCGGCCCTGCAACAGAAGCCACAGCATTAGTGCAGTTAGAACGATGTGGTCCATGGCTTCGCTGTTCCAACTGTGCGTTAAAGGACAGCTGCCCTGTTTGCTGCGCCAGTTTTTCAGAGGTTGCTTATTTCCTACCAAAGAACCGAGAACTCGCTGTTTTATTTTCTTCCCGACAATGTACACTGAGGGAAAACATGACCCAATTATGTGTGTCTGCCACTAAGCACTGACGAAGCTAAAGCAGCCAGGGCTACATTTTGTTGAAAATACAAAGTTGTTCATTTTTCTTTTCATCACCTTAAGCCACATCATTGTTTTTGTGTTTTAAGACAGGGCGTTGCTGTTTAGCCCATGCTGGCCTCAAACTCATGGGCCTCTGCTTCTGCCTCCTGCGAGCTGTAGGCTATAGGTGTTTGCCGCCATGCCCTAACAGTTCTCAGAGTAAGAAGCTTGCGACTCAAGATTGCCAGCCAACTGCAACTTCATTCTGGCGTCTGTAACTTTCTGCGGGCTCTACTCTCTCAAGATCTCAGGAAAGGGGAGGGTCATAGTTTACTTCGGTCAACAGGAAATATATCCTCCTCCTCAGTTCTTCTGCCGCTGTGAGGTAAGTGAAGCATCAGCATTCACAGCTGAGTAAGTGTGGGCACAGGGCCTGGCATCGCTCAAGCTGAAGGTGGCCTTCCCCACCTGGGCCCTGCTTGGCTCTCATCCTGTGAGTCCCTGTGTTAAGGTACGTGTGTGTGTGTGTGTGTGTCCATCACATGGAAAGGTTAGAGGAACATTCTACTTACAAAGAAAATCTGTTTTGTTTCTCTTGGAATGGGGCCTCTCTGGTGGACTGCAGGCTCACCCTGAGCCCAGCTACAAAAAGGGTTTTTAAGTCACACTCAGTTAACACCAAGTGGCTGTAGCACCCAGCACCCTGCGCTGGACCCAGGATTAAACTGCACAGCCCAACAGCCTGTCTTTAAGGAACACACCATACATGGAGGAGACATGGCAGGTCCCGTCACAACCCAGTGATGCTCAGGAGCCTCAAGACTTCTGTAAGGGGCGTCTCTTGCAACCAAATCTGCTTTATAGCAAAAAAAGCACTGAATGTGATACAGTTAGACTTTAAAATAAGGTGCAGCGGACACACCTATCTATAACCCAACACTAGGCAGAAAGAGCCAGAGTGGAGGTACCAGCCTAGGCTACAGAAAACAGGTATAGTTCAGTCTGCTTGGCACTGTACTTTCTGTCTAGAAATGAGAGGGTTACTGTAACCAGCTTTTTAAAACCCTTGTCTAGCTGGGCATGGTGGCCCACGCCTTTAATCCCAGCACTTGGAGGCAGACAGATCTCAGTGAGTTTGAGGCCAGCCTGGTCTACAGAGTGAGTTCCAGGACAGCCATGGCTACACAAGAGAAACCCTGTCTCCAAACAGCTGAGGATCAGGAAAGCAGGGCACACAGACCTGTGGCCTCGGTGTGGCATGCTCGGGCCCCTGTCCTGTACCTGGTTCTAGCGCTCACTTTGGAGTGTCTTTGGACTGTTACCAAGCGTCTTAGATGTCTGCCGAGGTCTCTCAAAAGAAAGCAGTGACCAGTGCTACACTGTGAGATCCTGCCTCAGTAAACAACAGAAGACAGTGTTCTGGAAAGACCCCATCTGATGAGATTATGTAGATGCTTCTTAACCACACCCTCAAGGGTGGTCTTGATGGGAAGTTGTTATCAATTACTGTGCATTTGGCAATACAACAGAAAATGGTTACAGTAATTGATGGGAACAGAGGACACCAACGGTGGATCCCCGAGGGTGACACAAGAGAGTGCAGTCTTGAAGAAGCAGTGTGCTGTGCTGGAAACCTGTGCTGAGTGGACAGCCCTCCCGTAGATACTTACTGGAGATTCTCTGGGCCCATCCGAACTTGTAGTGAACAAAAAGGAAGTAGAATATGAGTCCGCTCAGTATGAACAACACGCAGTAGAGATATTCCCAGGCTGGCTTACTGATGATGGGGGCCAACACCAAAAAGACAGAAATGAGAATCACAAAGATGGGGATGATGATGGGCACCTGCAAGTAGAGCATCAGCACGTCAGCCTGGCACTGCTCGGTTTCCCTTTGAGACTGTGTTAGGAACGGTGCAAATGTGGGAAGAGCCCGGAGCAACTCTGCCCATCACTTCACCCATCCCAGCAACAAAAGCAGGCGCTTCGTTTGAACTATAAAGTAAGTGGGCATATCTAGCAGATTGTCTTCCTGCTTTGGACTTCATATCACATTCCCTCGCTCCCCTTGCCTCCCTTGTCCTGTCACAGATTGCAGAAACTGGATGGCGGATGACATGCCGTATTTGGCTCTAGCTTTGTGAGACTTTTTCCTCCACACGTTAACTCTGACTTCCAGCAAACACGTGGTTGGAGGTGACAGAAGAAACACACACCTGACGGCTCACATGCCCTTGATGGGGGTTGCTGTGGCTGTTCAGACCTGACATGAGTGTCTAAGCTCTGAACCCAGGCTGCTCTCCTCCTGGCTTTAGTCTTCAGACCTCCAGTTGCTTTTCCTAGTATGGATCTGGACCTGATGCCCTTGCTACTTTGTTTCTCCGGCAGCTTTGTGAACAGGATGCTGAGGAATTAGTGAGTAGGCTTCCTAGCTGTTATCTAGGAATTCTGGTTGTGAATTCTGGCTTTTAGCAATGCATTTTTTTTTTAATCTTTGTCTTAAGTGATGCTTTTGAGTTGTTTGTGTTATAAAATCACAACCCATTTTCTATTTATTTATTCATTTGACTGATGTGGTAGTTTGTAATAGTTCCATCCCTTTGGGGGCAACTTTCTTTCAAAGTGTGGCCTTGTTGGAGGAGGTCTGTGACTGTGGAGGCAGGCTTTGAGGTCTCGTATATGCTAAAGCCACACCCAGTGAGTCTCTGAGCTCCATGTCTGCCTGCATGCTGCCATACTCATGATGGACTAAGCCTCAGACTGTAAGCCGCCACCTCAGTTAAATGTTTTCTTTATCAGAGTTGCTGTGGTCATGGTGTCTCTTCACAGCAATAGAAACTGGTATCTCTCCCTCTCCCTCTCCGTCTGTACCTCCATCCACCCCAAGACAAGGGCTCCTATAGATAGATGTATGCCTGAGCTCACAGCCATCTTTCCTCCTCTATTCCCGGGTGCTGAGGTTGCAGGAAGGCCTCCTGTAATTACAGCCTGCACCCTTTCATGGGATATGTTCTTCAAAGTCGGTGTGGCTGGATAGGAGGTGTTGGCTTGCATTGTCTTCCTTTGGGTAGCCCTGCATTGCTTCCTGGTCTGAGAGTGGTGAAAAGGGTCCTGATACTGCTGTCTCCCACCCCCCCACCCCACCCCCCGCTGCCCAGAAGTGAATTGGGGATGGAGGCAGGGACAAGAAAGAAGTGGATGCCCAAGGCATCTTTAAAGCTCCATAACTGTACCAGAAAATACTCATGTTGCCTACAGTAGCTCTGGCCTTCCCCTTGAAGCACTGGCTGTTGTCGTCTGGATACTGGAGTCCTACCTCCAGCCATCATCCTCCCCAGGGGGTGTATAGCTTTTAGAATTGTCTACGTCACTCCTTTTTCTCAGAACCCCTTTTCTCTGTTTGGCTTGCTCCCTTACATTCGTACACTTGTCATTTTGTCTGGCACTTAGCCCTCTCCTTCCCCCGCTGCTGGCTCCTTGCATGCTTCTCTGCTGGTGTGCTCCCTCTTGGTGAGTCCTGATGTGTCTGGATGCTCAGGTGTGACCTGGCCTCCCTGGGGACTTCCTCCCCAGCTGGGCACTGATGCTTTTCCGTATTTTCTGTCTCCAGCAGCTCTGTACCCTGAAAGGAGGTTCCCGTTCCAGTGCTCTTCCACTGGTGGCCCAGACCATCCCGCGGGGCCCCACCCAGTGCGCCCCTCCTAAAGCGAGAGCATTCTGGGTAACTGGTGCTTCTCCCCCCAGTTTGGGGTTGTAGCAATCGAATCACCCATTTTCTTGTGTGCTGACGGGGTTGGCTGTGAGGGTTTCCCTGTGCTACTCCATCCCTCTCCCTGTTTTTATTGGGGGTTTGAAGACTTTATACTGCCACTATGACCTTACCTGCTGGGGATACAAAGTGAATCCTAGATGTGGAGACGGCAAGTAAACAGCCGAGAAGCACCAAGTCCACGACGCGGCTCTAAACAATAGAGCCTACCGCTAATGCAGCCCCCACCTGCCCCTGCCCCTGCCCCTGCCCCTGCCTACTGCAGCCCTTCTCCTTTCCCGTAGATCTGTGCTTATCCCTTTCCAGAAGCATAAAGCAGTGTTGTTCGGCCTCCCTCCTCATGTGTGTAGGCATGCACCAGCCGTGTGGATGTGGGGGTGGGGCCGAAGCTCACTGTGCATGTACACAGCTGGGACACGACTGGTCCCAGCGTGCCCATCGGTGTGTGAGCATGTCAGAACTGGGTAGAGCTGGGACACAGAGCCTCTCCACGGCTGGTGCACAAGTGCGCCAGTGCCTACGTGGGTCATCGCTATCCTCTGAAATGAGTAGGAGGGTGTGAAGAGCGTTAGAAATGGCTGCCTTCCATTTCTTTCCACGGCTACTGTGACATTCAGACATAGACTTACCTTGATGGGCCTTTCCAGGTCTTTCCTTGTGAATCTCATCACAACGAGTCCCAGGACTGTCATCCCATAAAACAGCCACGAGGCAAAACTGAAATAATTGACTAAGGAGTTGATGTCACCAGGGATGATGTAAATGGTCGCTATGATACCCTAGTAGGAAGAAGAGTGACATTTTAGGTGCACACAGACATTGTCCTGTCCCACAGAAGCCTGGAGCAGCAGTTTCTCCTGTGCATGGCCCTCCCCTGCCTCCCAGCAGCAGGCTCAGCCTGGCCGACTGTGATAGTTAGACAACTTTTGAGTCTATGAAGTTGTGTCATAGCATATGTACTCTCTCACACGTGCATGCATGCACATGTGCACACACAATCTTTCTCTATAGCCAGCCAGGCCTGAAACTTGTGATTTTCCTGCCTCCGCCTCCCTGAGTGCTGGGATTACAGATATAGACCACCATCTCCGACCTTAAGTCATGGTACTAAGCAAGAAGAAGCAATAGACATATATATATATATATATATATATATATATATATATATATATATATATATATGTTTTGTATGCCAGTTCTATAAGGATGACTTTAACTTGGGGAGCCTTTCATTATGGGTAGTTGCCTGATGAAATTCAGGTCTGGCTGGGACTGCATTTGTAGCCAGGTCCTGGACCAGGGACTCCAGTTTCTGGGACTGTTTGTTCGTTTCAGAGTGAATGGAGAAATGGATGAGTGTAGCCCGCTGAGAAACCACAGACAAATTAACAGGCTAAAGTCAGAGGCCATTAGCCACCATGAATGAAGTTCCTTATTCCCCCACCCTGGGGATATAGGCCTTCATATCGTATGCCTCAGAACAGATAAGTACATACATGTAAGAAGTAGGGCACGTGAGCTTGGAAGATGCTGGGTTGTGCCTGGCTCGCTCAAAGGCCTGGGCTGGGCAGCACAGGCCTACTTCATCTCCTGCAGAGAGACCTCCCGCTTCCTAGCTGCAGTTGTCAGGCAGAATTCATACTTACATAAAATATGAGGGCAGGGGCAGGCGTGAGGTGCTTGACACTGATGTATGAGAGCACTTTAAGCATGTGGCCTTCTCGGCCTGCCACAAAGATGAGTCTGAAAGAACAATGCAGGGGCAGCACTGAGGACACATCTGACACACACCTCTGAGGTCACTGGCCAGGGCACACTAGCGTGTCCTCTAGCAGGGGCTGGAGGGCCAAGTGTGACGGTAACTGCCGCTGTAGGAACTCACGCTGGTACTGTGGAAGTCATTGGGTCAGGGCAAAGGTGGGCGTGCTCAACTCCCAAAACTTACGCAAGAAGGAAAAGTATAAAATCAGTCTAGAGTGTGGAACCTGGGGCCAGGAAGCAAACACACTCTAGTCCCTAGGGTCCCCATGTTCTAAAGGACATTAGGGTAGCTGACCAAACACAAGTGACAGACCCCTTCCCAAATTCCTCCTCCAGCAAGCAAATGTGCAGCAGAGAAAAAGGAAAGATAAGAAAGTTGCCATACGCAAGAAAATTTAAGAGCACTTGCTAATCTTCCAGAGGACTCAGCTCAGTTTCCAGTACCGTGGCAGGTGACTCCTAACTTTCTGTGTGATTCTAGTTTGAGGGGACCTGACACCTTTAGCATCCCCCACTCACTCTTACAGGAAAAAATAAAATGGCAGTTAGAGAGCCGGCTCGGTACATACTGCTCCTGCACAAGACTCAACTTGAATTGCCAGTGGGCATGCTGATGGGCCACAGCTGCCCGTGACTCCAGCTTCAGCGGACCTGGCGCCTCCTGCTTCCACGGCTGTTCTACTCACATGCACATGCTAACACACAGGCACACATACTGAAAATTGACCATTAAAAATCAAAACAAAATATTTCTCAAATACTTATGTCAATAAAGACTACAGTTACTAGCTACATTATAATGTCAATAAAGACTACAGTTACTAGCTACATTATAACATTGTAGTAAAATTACACAGGCCACAGACATCTATCATGAACACCTTGGCGGCCTCTTTGAAAGGCAGCCATGATTTAGGAAGAGGCACTGACTACATAAGTCTTTTGATAGAAATGTCTACAACATAATTCCATAATTTTGTAAGCAACTAAGAAAATCAGACAAGTCTCGTTTAATATACTGTTCCTTTTGTCTTTATTGCCCCAGGGATGAAGTCAGAACTTGGCATATGCTGAGCACAGTTCTGCCACTGAGCCAGTATTTCAGCTTCGTATCCAGTCGTGCATCGTGGAGCCAGTATTGCTGCATTAACATCACAAACATGGGATCTACTTTTCTCTCCACAATACACGACTGGATACGAAGCTAAAATTTATGTCAGCTGATACTTGGGGTTCTACAATCTAAGCAGACTTAACAGATTTTATGTTAACAAAACAATTTAAAAAGCTGCAAGTTTCTTTAGCTTGTAGAACATCATCAGCAACTTTAGCTTAAGGGGAGAAATTTTCCAATTGAAAGTCAGGATCTTGCCAGGTGGTGGCGGCAGTGCACACCTTTAATTTCAGCACTCAGGAGGCAGGCAGATCTGTGAGGCAGGCAGGCAGCCTGGTCTATGGAGGTAGTTCCTGAACAGCCAGGGTTACACAGAGAAACCCTGTCTCAAAAAAACAAAAAAACTAACATAGATAAATAAAAAATCAAGTTATTGTGTGAGCTAGCAATTCTATTCCTAGGACTTTACCCAAGATGAAAATAAGCTCCATATCAAAAAGTTTATACATGAAAAATACATAAAGGTTCATAATGCGCTTCACAGCCCAAAATAAAAATAACACAAAAGTTCAACTGGTGATAAGCAAATTGTTTACCATACAATGGAGTACTATTACACAAGGGAAAGAAACACACTGATAAACTGTAAGAATCAGTTACATCATTGAGAGGAAAGATCTAGAATCAGCACAGTATGGAGGCAGGAACTGATCTACCCAAGGTTAGTTGGAAGGAGCAACAGGTATCAGGTGTAAGGAAACTGTAGGAATGTTGGATTTTAGAACTGGGCTATCGATGATGCTTGCATGACTATATACTTACCACAAGTTATCAATACAAAAGTGTTAGAGAACTTGTAATTTTATCTGTAAGTCAGTTGTGGTGGCTCACACCCTTAATCCCAGCACTGGGGAGAGGGCAGATACAGGCAGATCTCTGAGTTTGAGGCTAGCCTAGTCTACCTAGTGAGTTGCAGGCCAGCTAAGGCTACAAAGTAAGTCTCTCAGAATATGTGTCCTTATTTTACCCTGCCAAGAAGCTATTGGAAAATATTTAAAATCTAAATGTCATAATGGCATGAAAAACATATGCAGTGCTTTGGGATAAATATGACAAGTTCAAGAACTGTATCCTCAAAACAAACAAAAAACAAAACAAAAAAATGGGTGGGGTGGATGACAAGTCTATGGCCATGAGCTGAAAGACTTAGTGTTCACAAGATGTCAGTCTCATACTGTGTATTGAAAGAGACAAGAGAGAAGCACCAATTCCTGTATAACGGGAAACCATCAAGATAAACTTCTCAACAGCAGTTGTAAAAGCCAGGAGAAGGGACTGTTGAGATTGCTCAGTGGGTAAAGGCCCCTGCTACCAGAGTTCAGTCCCAGGAACCCATGTGATGGCGAAAACTAACTCCCAAATATTGTCCTCTGACCATCGCCCAGCATGTGCGGGATGTGTGTACCCACACTCAAGGCCCACAAATGTAAGTTTTATAAAGCTGGGAGGACTTGGGATGAGGCAATACAGGGCTGAAAGAGTTGTCAACCCGCATTCTTACACCCAGTAAAGGTGTATGGGTTATAACTTCCTACAGCATAAACAGGCTAAAGGAATTCATGACCACTAAGCCGACTCTGCTACAGATACCTGAAGGAATCATTCTGACTGATGTGAAAAAATGTCAACGTCCTTGAGGCTGCAGGAAAGAATGATCCATGCTAGAATAATGAGAAAATGGCAGGTTCCAGTGCACACATTTCAGTGTGTGTATATATATGGGCTTAATTCACTGATCAAAAGACATAGCTAGCAAACTGAATCAAAAGGGGGAAACATGCTGGGTATAGTGGTGCATGCCTTTAACTCAGGAGGCGGAGGCAGGTGCTGTGAGTTCCAGGCCAGCCAGGCAATGTAGAAAAACCCTGCCTCAAATAAAGGAAAGGCAGGAACCATCCAACTGTTGCCTCTGAGAAATGCATCTCACCATAAATGACACATGATGCCTTAGGGTGAAGGGTGGAAATGGAATCGTCAAGCAAATGGTAGGGGAATAAGCAGGTGCTGCTGTTCTAATATATAACAAAATAGACTTCAAGCTAAAATCAGAAGGTCACATAATACTGTTTAAGGAAGCCCAAAAATCAACAGCAAGGAAAAACCACAGAACACACATAAATGCACAGAAGCTAAGCAACACATTACTGAATGGTGAATGAGGTTGAAAAAAAATTCCTAACTTTAGCACCCCCACATTCACCAATTTATAAGTTATTCTAACAAAAATACAGGAAAATTACATGACATCATAGAACAAATGGACTTGCTATCTACAGAATATTCCAGTCAATGTAGAAGAACACCTCAATGACCCATAGACTACATATTAGGACATAAAACAAGTCCTAACAAATACCAGAGTGTTGAAATAATTTTTTGTATTATGTCTGACCACAACAGAAAGAGAAAACTATAAAACACAGTCAAATGTATGGTGAATACACAACACACTGTTGAATGGTGAGTGGGAGTCAATGAAAAAATTAAAAAATGAAAAAATTCTAACATCAAATGAAAGAGCAGGGCACTAAAGTCTATGGGATGCAATGAAGATATTCTGTAAGGGAAGGGGATGGCTCTAAATGCCTATAATAAGAAACCAGGAAGTTGGGCAGGTGGCACACACCTTTAATCCCAATACTTGGGAGACAGAGGCAAGCAAATTTCTGAGTTTAAGGCCAGCCTGGTCTACAAATCAAGTTCTAAGACAGCCATGGCTATCCAGAGAAACTCTGTCCCAGAAAAAACAAAAAGAGAAACCAGAGAGATGACAGAGGACCTGGGTTTTGTTCTCAGCACCTCACATGGTAGCTAGCTCACAGCCATCTATAACTCTAGTTCCAAGGGATCTGATAACTTTTCTGACCTCCATGGGCTCCTTCATGCATGCGACGTACACACACACACATTTTAAGATGCTAACAATACTCAGTGTAGAAAATACAACCCCCTAACTAATAAATAGCTAAGAAAAGTGAATATCCATGTGTAGAAGACTAGATCCTTAACTCTTGCCCTACATAAAAATCTACTCCCTGGCTAAGGAGATGACTGAGGGGGTAAGATGATTGCTGTCAAGTACGAGGCCCAGAGTTTAGTCCCCAGCATCCACATTAAAACGAAACACACATCAATGTTGTGATGGTGGCACAATTCTACTGGGGTGACTGACCACTCCTGGATGAAAAACAAACTCCACAGAAAGGAATCTGTTCCTGGCGCATTACACCACCTTCAGCCATACTTAGAGAGAGATGCTTCCCTTTGCAGTAAACGCAGGTGACTACAAAGCAGCATGGCTGCCCAAGGTGCCCATCATGCTCAGCTCTCACAGGATAGTTGTACCACCCCCTTGGAAGTTCAAGAAACCAAGAGCGGAGTGGGAAGAACGTAACATCTGGAAGATACGGAGAAGGTCCATGTATCTTCTGGGCATGATGCAACGGTTCAAACATGGTCTTGTAGCAGGAGCTGGGGCTGCCAGCACTGGGCCCGCATAAGACTGAACCTGTCAACAGTCGGTCTCAGGTTGGGAAGGGACTCTTAGGACCTTCGCCTCCTTCCTGACTATTGGCTACTGGTGGATTCTGTGGGAGGTGAAGATATCATTCTCGGTTAAGTCCTTACTCCACCATGCTCCAGTGATTGGTTCCAAACCCAGTCTCACAGATGGCCCTGGTTAGAACACACGAGTTGGACAAGGGAACTGAGAGGGGTTTGGATAGGGCTCAAAGGGTGTGAGAAGTGACAGTAATCAGGACGCAGTATGTAATGGATGAAATGGTCAAAATAAAAGATAAAAGCTGAGGGGGATAAGACTAGGCATGGTGGGACACGCCTGTAACTCCAGTTCTAGAGAGAGGGGGAGGCGGGGGGATCAACTCCAAGTGGATCAAAGGCCTTAATGTAAGACACGAAACTTGGAAAACACTCCAAGAAGCAGACTCAGGTGAGGGCTTTCTGACAAGGACTCTAGTCACTAAAGAAATAAAACTCAAGTTGACAAACGGGAAATAATGAAACTCGAAGCCTTCTGTGCAGCAAAGGGGCAGTTATCAAGCGAAGAGGCAGGCGGCAGTGCGGTGAAATCTTGGCCAGCCGTACATCAGACAGTGGATTAATCTCCACATTACACAAATCACTCAAGGGTGAAACTAGAAAACAAGTCATCAAAACCTGGGCTAGTGAACAGAACCCTCAGAAAAAGAAATACAAATAGCTAATAAGCACTTTCAAAAGTGCACG
Organism: Phodopus roborovskii; assembly: GCF_943737965.1. Taxonomy (NCBI): domain Eukaryota; kingdom Metazoa; phylum Chordata; class Mammalia; order Rodentia; family Cricetidae; genus Phodopus; species Phodopus roborovskii. Next base: position 2,798,805 of record NW_026126636.1, read on the forward strand.
ACACATGTGGCTGACCAGCACAATGGCTCAATGGGTGAAAACAGCTGCTCTTAAGCCTAACAGTGGAGTTTGGTTCCTGGTGCCCACATCGTGAGAGAACCGAGCCCTGAGAGCTGTACTTGGCACAGCCATATCTGATGGGAATGGCAAATGGCATAAGGCCAGCACAGCTGCTTGACAAAGATCCAGCAGAGCTGAGCCCCACGATGGCCGCCATGCCACTTTTGGTTTTGATCTCTGCCTGTTGCACACTTGGGGGACTTTTAATATTTGTAAAATTTGGGGATATTGGATTGATGGAAATTTTCTTAGGAATCATTTGTGCCTTCTCCCAGGAGTACTGCTTCTCAGCTTCCCCAGGAAAGTCCTGAACACACTCCCGATTTTAGGGAGATCTCCTTATATACTTGAAGATCTTCCTTACTCTTTGGAGGTTGTCACACAGTTAAAGAAGCCAGAGGTCTCTTTATGAGGCTGTAAAATAGTCTTGAAACATCTGTCCCTGAACTTACTCAGGAACAAGATAATCAAAACAAAGTAAACTTTACAAGGTCAAACAAGATTAGGTGAGCTAGAGGAGTTGGCCACAGATCATACGACAAGCCTCTTTCTGATGTACACTCAGACAATTGCATGGCATTGTATAGTAACAAGGTTAAATTAGCTGGTTACCTCAGCCCTACTCAGGGACTTATATTGACTGGAAAAGAATGGTGTAAAAAGATGATAAAAGAATGATATGTCAGCCAGGCAATGGTGGCACATGCCTTTAATCCCAGAACTGGGGAAGCAGAGGCAGGAGGATCTCTGTGAGTTCAAGTCCAGCCTAGTCTACAGAGTGAATTCCAGGACAACCAGTGCTGTTAAGCAAAGAAACTATGTATTGAATAACAGAGAGAGAGAGAGAGAGAGAGAGAGATGTCTGGATCTCCCTTTTTTAGAAAAGTTAGCTCATGGGTAGCCACTGTGGTGTGACCAAAACCAAAAGAATGTCAGGATTAGACATGTAATCAAATTCTATAAAGACATAAGATATTATACATTGTATTATACCAACATTTGAATAATAAATACAACAGCTTTGGCTTAAGGATTTTTCTTGGCACTCTGACCATTAGGAGTTAATAATAATACACTGCTTGGGACATGGCACTCTGCCCAGACTGGCTTGGAGATTTTGTTTTGGCTGAGCATCCTTGAAGCTACAAAACCTACTAGCCTGAGAACAGGCTGTCACATGCTTCTAGATCCTTAAAGATTGGATTATGAGGTTAATGGGTAAAAAATGATTATAAAAGACAACTTTATCAGTGATGATTAAACTTCAGGGAAAATGATTGTAAAAGATAACTTCTGTCATGGTCTATCAATGACTGAAAGATATAAGAGGAAATGAAACACATGTATGTTTTGAAACAACATGAATCTATCCCTGCTCACTGAATTCTGTATAAAGAAAGAATCGCCTGGCTGCTAGTCAGTCAGGCTGCAAGATTCTACTGACCATCATGCCTTGCTCACGCTTCCCTCAATGACTCCAAACCTCCTCTCTGGGACCAGTCAACCACAGATGCACATGTACAAATAAGTGTGATAAAAACAATTTCGAGTTTTACTCTGAAAAAAAGTGTTCAGCATCATTAGCCTCTGAAAATTATTTGAGATTCCATTGACTCGAGTCAAAATGATTACTATCTAGAAAACAAACATCAACAAATGCCGGCAAAGATGTGTGGGAAGAGGAACCTTTATTCACTGTCAGCGGGATTGCAGACTGGTACAGTCACTCACTGGAAATCAGTGAGAGCCTCCTTAGAAAACCAAACCAGTCCTTCGGCCCCGCCCAGTCCTAACTTGTAGGTAGACACCCAAAGGACTCTAAGATCCTACTGCAGAGTAGATGGCTACTGCTGCTTTAGTGATGCATATTTCTAAACTGCTAAGAATTGATGTGAACTCGTTCTCCAGAAGGAAACGATAAGTATGGGAGGTGATGGGTAGGTTAATTTGCTCATTCTACAATTCAAGCAGGTCTCAAAACACCACCTTGTAGCTCAGAAACACGCAGTTATTTGCTAATTAGAAGACAAACTTACATAGAAGTATCGAGATCCTAGACTAGACAAAAGTGGTTTTCTTTAGTCTCTGTCTCCTCCTCCTTCACTGCCTTCTTTCCTTCTTCCCTTGCTAGGGACGGAACCCGGGACCCAGTGCGCGCTCAGTGAGCAGCCCGCCATTGATCCATGGCCTGAGCCCAAAATGCTTTTGAAAAACTCAGAGGTCAGGCCCTACACACACTTCACTGTAGCGTTAGCAGAATTATTTTGTGGTGTGTGTAATTTTTACTATGTGATATTTGGCAGCGCCACTTGGAAGTCTATTCATTCAGAGCACTACCCTGGGCAAAGATGTGTTCCAGAATGTTCCGGAACCTCAGCAATGTTCACACAAACAACTCACACTCGGCCCATCCCATAAGCTTTGTTAAAGCCATGTGTCTCACATAGAGAAACAGCACAGCTGTTAACTGTCCACACCAGTGGGCTCTAACAGTGGCAGGCTACACCTGTCCACGTGACTAGCCCCACAGCTGTCTGGAGCTCCACAGAGTTGAGCTGTATCAGAGACTGACACAGGCTGTAAGCCTACAGCATTATGTGCCACCTGCCCGTTTACAGGAAAGCCTGTCGATTCTTGGTCTATGCATATGTTAACATGACAGAATATGCAGAAGCGATCACTGGGGAGAAAACGCAACAGAAACTGTCACCCGGAAGCCGAGCCTTGTTCCCCTAGTGACGGGTCCCTCCCTGCCTTGTCCTGAAGTGGCAGCACTCCCTGGTTTAGAGCCCAGGCCCCCTGAACTGCACCAGCCATGCCCTCTCCGTCCTTGGTTGCTTCACTTTGAGATTCAAGCCACAGCCCTTGTCTAGTGTTCAGAGTTTGCCTGTGTGTGTCCCGCATGCCGTGGGCTCAGCTCCCACGTGGGGCTTAACCTGGCAGAGCCCTAAGGATGCAGCCATCCCCCCCCCTTGACTTGGTTGTCCCCTGCCCACCCTGAGAGAGTGACAAGATGGAGGCACCCTACCTGCCGGCTGTAAAGCAGGTCCCATTCGCAGCGCCGATGGTTGAAAAGGCCACAAAAAGTGGGACTACCCAAGACGCTGGGTAGAGGACACGGTCTCCGAAGGTCTGGGGAGAGCAGGGTGCGGTCCTTGAGGGCTTTCAGGGGGCGCCCACAGACCCACGCCACGCCACTGTGCTTTTGGGGCCCGGGAGAAGCCTTAACTCAGCACAGGGCCCAGCCCAGGCTCTGCGGCTGACAGGGTTCTCGGCCACCCCTGCCATCAGTCTCAGCCATCTCACTTCCTGGCCCTGCCTCACGTTAATTACCTCACTTCCTGGCCCTGCCTCACGTTAATTACCTCACTTCCTGGCCCTGCCTCACGTTAATTACCTCACTTCCTGGCCTACCTCACCTTAAATTACCTCACTTCCTGACTCTACCTCACATTAATTACCTCACTTCCTGGCCCTACCTCACGTTAATTACCTCACTTCCTGGCTCCACCTCACATCAATTACCTCACTTCCTGGCCCTACCTCACGTTAATTACCTCACTTCCTGGCCCTACCTCACGTTAATTACCTCACTTCCTGACTCCACCTCACACTTCCTGACTCTAACTCACCTTAATTACCTCACTTCCTGTCCCTACCTTATTCTACTTTACTTCCTCCTTCCTTGATCCCCGCACTTCGCATGACCTTGCTTTAACCACCAGTCTCAGGGTCCATGGACTTTTCTGCCACCTTGCTGCACGGCACCGTGCCTCAGCTTCCGTCCCACAGGCCATTACCGAAGTCACCTCCTCTCACTCCCCTGTACTACCCCTCCCCTTCCTCGTGGACGCTGACCCAGGGCCCTTCAGGCCTTGCTACATGTGGAGGACCGGGGCTTCAGGACCGGGGGCTACAGCCCACTGCACGTTCACAGTCTTACTCCACCTGTGGCCCCAGTCTTTCTGCTCCCCGAGTCTCCCTCGGTCCAAAGGTCACTGCCCCAGCAGCTTACCACAGCCACAGCCTGGGACTGCAGGAGCTCTGTCGGGGTCATCACCGTGAAGTAGGAAATATTCATGAGGATATAGCACACTGTCACCAGGGGAATCCCAATGACAATGGCCATGGGCAGGTTTCTGAGAGGGGCAGAGACATGGGAGGGAACCCAGAGTCACACCAGAGCATCCCGTGGACCTGGTAAGATGGGCATTCTTCCGCTTCCTCCCTCCAGTCAGCCCTGCCTCCCCGCCCTGTAGTGCACTGGGGTCCCAGATGCTCCTCTTGGGGCCACCAGGCAGGGGGTCTGCAATAAAGTAGCCCCAGCAAAGACAAGTGACATTTTCTCCAGGGCTGGAGAACTGAATGGTTTAAAGCAAAATAAGACAGAGTTAAAGGACGTCAATGTATTCCCTTCCAGTTATCAACCATGCCACTGTCCAGCAAAGATGAACAAATGGAGACAATGAGCACATAGGACACTGTGGTTCACTCAGGGCCAGGTACATGGCCCAGTGGTAGAGCACTTTCCCAGCATGCTCAAGGAAGGCCCTGGGTTCAGTGCCCACGGCGGTGGGGAGTGGGAATCCACTGAGTGGAAGACAGAGGGAAATAAGAAGGCAGTGGAAGGAGGCAGCAGCTCCACTTGGTGCCCCACAGAGGAGAACTATGCTGTGGGAGCACCACCCCCCATGCTGTGGGAGCACCACCCCCCATGCTGTGGGAGCACCACCCCCCATGCTGTGGGAGCGTCACCTCCTGTCCTGGGCAATGCTCTTACCTGTAGGGGTTTCTAAGCTCTTCAGTGATATAGTTGAGTTGATTCCTGGACAAAGAAAAGTAGGAAGGGTGACACTATGACATGCTACCTGACTTTCTTGGCTAAGTTTGTGGCTCATTTCAAGATAGCTCCCTGTCAGAGTGTCTACCTAGAATCCCCCAGTAGCAGGCTGGGGGGTGTAGTTCCACAACAGAATGTTTCGCTAGCAAGTGCAAAACCCAGGGTTCCATCCCCAACATTGCATCCAGAGCAAAATAAAATAATGCAGGGAATGGTAAGCACTGAAAAGGGGGCCATAAGGAGCGCTTTTCTACCCCAATGCAGGGTAACTTCTACCCCATAGGTCCTGGTGGTGGCAGGCCCTACAACGGCCAAGAGCCCAAGAGCTTCGTGTCTGCCAGTGAGCTAGGTCTTTGTGCTCTGTGGAAATCATGTGACTTTGAAAACATGGAAAGAGGCTGAAAGAAGGGATGAACTCTATACTGGGGGAGGGGTGTCGGGGGCGGGGCAGCGTCACCGTGGCCTAGAGAGATACATGCATAGTCCATCTATTGTTTCCCGAGCTTCATGGTAGTGCAGTGCCTCTGTTCTGCTCAGACAGGATTGCCCTGGTAAAGAGTCTAAATGGGACTTCACCAAGCCCTCACAGCGCCAGGCTAGGAAGGGGGGAAGACTCTGAACCCCATGAACTCATCCACAGAGTTGGGGGGGACATGGGAAGGGGAGGGTCTGGGCACTTCACATAAAAGCACTGTAAAGGCGAAGTTATGGGTGCCACTGAACCCCACAAAGAGATCTCTGTTTTCTGCAGCAGCTGCCATGAAATCACTCTGAAGAAGCCACTAGTAGACTTGGGTTTCCCTGGAGCACTTACCACCCATCATAGGCCCAGAGTCCATTGTAAAATGCCAGGCTGATAGCGCCCACTGAGGTCTGCGTACCCTCAAAAGAGTTCTGAAAGTTCTTCGTTTTTCCTGAAATGAAGCCAGACAGTGAACGGAACATCGGCTGGCCAGCTGGCTTTATCAACCCTTTTTCTACCAGCTTATTACAAGGAGGCAAAACTCAGGACGTTAGAGTCATGCCTGGGCTATGTAGTGAGTTCCTGTATCAAAAACAGACAAACAAAAACCAACAAACTAGCACAAACACATAAAACATAGAACACACACACGCTCAAGACTGAAGTCGCATGCCAGGTGGGGCCTGCTGTCCCACCCTGCTGCAGCTCACCTTGGGCCAGGAAGACCAGTCCGCTGATGACGATGATGGTCACGATCACCAGTTTGGCTGCCGTGAAGACATTCTGGACATAGCTCCCAAGCCTCACACTCAGCGCGTTCACTGTAGTGATGAGCACTGGGAAGGGCCAAATGGGGTGGCAAACTGTAGTCATGGTTTTCCCTGAGCTCCTAGAAACCTCTTTTCTATTCTTCTACCCCTCACCCCACCACACACACATACATACATCTTCAATGAAGGGAGCAAACTAAATAATCTAGCCTCAGCACCTTTAAAGCGCTCACAATATTGACCCTTGAAATCCTGCCGAGTCTCAGACCATGAAGGAGAAATAAATAGTCCTAGACGAGGAAAGCCCCTCCTGCAGCCCCACAGCCCTGGGGTTTACTCAACACCTGCTGGGGTGGCCAACCCTGGCCTGCTCCGCCAGACCTTGGAGGCCTACTGCGCCTCTCTCTGGGTGGGAAGGGAGAGCTAAGACTAGAGTTCCGAAACAGCACCTTCCCTGTCTTCATCGGGGGCCTGAGGCTTGGTACTCACAGAGGGCAGCGGCAGCCAGGAGTTTCACCACCACATTAGGAGGCTTGCAGCCTGAGTAAAAGGCTGCACACACATACTCGGAAAAGCTGAGGCAAATGATGGCGAAGGATGAGGGCTTTATGACGATCAGGCTGGTCCAGGAGAAAAGGTAGGCAGGGATGGGGCCAAAGGCCTCCATCAGGTAGGGGTACTCACCCCCCGACTTGGTGATCATTGTGCCAAGCTCTGCAAAGCACAGGGCACCTGGAACACAGAAGGGACCCCACCCCTTGTGAGGCTTCACCCTATTCCACAGAGCCTTCTTTCCTTGGGTGCTCACAGTCCAAATTGCCCAGTTCTGATGACCCTGAATCGCCAGAGTCACCTTTGTTTACCACACACCCGTTGGAAGGAACCCAGCTGGGAACGGAGGTTCGAGCCTACAATCCTAACACTCAGGGAGACTGGAAAGTTGGAGAGCCTGTGCTCGTGGCTTGTCTCCACACTGGAAGGGGAGGGGTCACTAGGGAGTCGCCTCCATTACCCAGTGTAGCCAGGATTCCACAGGCTGCCCATATGATGAGACAGGGCCCCACAGATTCTGTGTTGGCCAGCACAGACTTGGGGGAGATGAAGATCCCGGAGCCGATGGAGGTGCCCACAATGATACAGATGCCGCTGAGAAGACCCACCTGCGTGTGCAAGGACGGAGCTGATTCTACCAGCCAGGAGTTCACAGGGCAGTGGTGAATGCCCCCCAAACCCCAGTGTGGCCAGAACAACCCAAACTGACTCATGTCCCAGGCATGCCCACCCTGTGCCGCTGTCGTGGGAACACCGGGAAACTTTCCCTACATCCAGCCCTCAGAACTGCCCCAAGTTTTGGCTATACCCTATCACACCCATTTCACCAAGGAGGCAATTGAGGCTGAGAGGCTGAAGGCAAAGCTTAACTTGGTTCCCGCCTTCCATGCAAACACTGATTTAGTCAACAAGCTTCCAGAAACAGCCTGGGGAAAATGTCTCTTAGTTGGTTAGAGCAGAAAAGAGTTCTTCAATGGGCGGGATGAGGGACACCAGTCATCCCTGGGGAAGCTGAGGCATGACTTTGAGGCCAGCCTAGGCTACCTAGTGAAACTCTCTTTCAAAAAAAGAGAGAGCGCTGTGGAACAATCTTTGTGCATTGTAAATAAGTATTACTCTCATTAGTTAATAAAAGAGCTGACTGGCCAATAGCTAGACAGACAGAGGTTAGGCAGGACTTGCAGACAAAAAAAAAAAAAAAAAAAAAAAAAAAGAAGGCAGGGGTAGGGGAGAAGGGATGAGTCTTGCAGAGATGCAGAGAGAAGTAAGATGAACTTGCCATGTTAAAAAAAAAAGATACCAACAGGCTGGAGAGATGGCTCAGACATTAAAGGCTTGGCTCACAACCAAAAAATAAATAAAAATAAAAAAAAAAGGGTACTGTCATGTTGCTGAGCATCGATAAGAAACATGGCTTAATTTAAGTGTAAGAGCTCACTAGTAACAAGCATAAACCATCAGTCAAGCATTTATAACTAATATTAAGTCTCTGTGTGGTTATTAAGAAGTCCCAACCAAGAAAAAAAAATATCACCTAAGAAAGAGAGAGACTGAGAAGGAGTTTTCCAGCATCCAGACAAGACTCAAAGACTCAGAGTCCCGGCCAGCAGCACCAGCTAAGCAACAGGGACCTCACTGGTGACCTCACTGGTGACAGTGCTAGAACTTTCTTTAGTGTCACTTCAGGTGCCCAAGCTTTCTAAGAAAAACAAAACCCCCGTTGAGGAAGGCAGCCAGATGGCTCAGGCAGGAGGATCGGGAGTTCAAGGTCATCCTTGGCTATGTAGTGAGTTTGAAGCTTTCCTACAAAAGAAAGAAAGAAAAAAATCTGCACATGTTATTTTGTCTAAATTTAACACCAACTAATAAGTCAAAATATTAAGTAAGATTTTAAAAGTTGAAGAAAAAGGCTGACTCGGGTCTGTACTCAATACTGCTCTGCAAACACAAATAGAGGACATGGGGGGGGGTCCCCTCCAGCTTTAGGCTGGGCAAAGCTGCCTAGGCTTCCTTTCCTTCTCAGCAACCCCACCCCCCCCCAGTATGGGCCACCTGGAGGCCTCCAGAACTTTCTCCCTGCAAAGCATTCAGCCGTCTAAGTGTGGACACCTGGGTTTGCTTGTTGTAGAGGGCAGCTCCAGGGTCCCAAGGCCCCAAGAAGAACCTGCTGGAATCAAGACTCAGACTGACAGAGAGGACATTGTCACTGCCCAACACATGACTGTTGGGGACAAAGACTCCATGCCGACCCACAGTTGGGATAGATGATTCCTCCATCAGGCCACAAGCATCATGCCATCCCTCTCCAGTTCCTCCAGCTGCCAGGCAGTGGGTTCCAGTGGTCCCACCCAGATCCCAGGCCTTCCATGTTATCCTTGGAGCCATCTAGACCCAGATGAGCTGCTCTGGGGCCCTGGCTCTTCAGCCATGAGCCTGACGGTCCCCTGGCCCTTCTTGTCTGGCTCCTGCTCTACATACATAACTGGGACAGGCATGGAGTGGAGTGTCAGCTCCAATCTACCTCACTCCTACCCTGGAACTCCCTTCCCTCGGCCACACCATACGGCACCTCAGGGCATTCGGGAGGTCCCACCCGTTAGCCCTCGCTGCAAGCTTGGGCTGTTTGGTACCTCAGTAGCATGGTTGCTAGAGGGTCAACCATTCCCAGCACCACAGCAGGACAGAGAGGACCAGCTGTTGTGAAGAGGCTAGAGTCCCAGAGGAACCAACCACCGGAGGCGTCTCTGACCCTTTTAGAAAAGATCATTGGTTTACAGGCTTCCCAGGGCCCTCAAGATGGACAGATCGCTAACACAGAAGTACACGCATGGACAAGTCCAGATAACTGTTCCTTTTTTTAACGTACTTTACTAAAGTCAGCCAGGGTACTAAAGGGCAGGTTCTGCAGTGAAGGGAGGGCTGCTCTCACAAAGAACCCAGGTTCTATTCCCTGCACCCACATGGTGGCTCACAACTGCCTGTAGTTTACAACTCTGAGATGATCTGACACACAGACTGTGTGTCAGAAAACAAGAAAACGGGAAGAAAAAACACAGCCAGCCATCCCAATACTTAGGAGGCTGAGGCAGAAGGATCTTTAGCTCCAAGCCAGCCAGACAGAGCTACCTAGCAGAGGGTTTTGGTTCAGTAGACAAACAAGCAATCCTGACCTTCAAGGGCCGGTGGTTCAACCCTGCCCAGCTCTGATTGGCCAAGCCCAACCCTGCCGCTTCCCACCTCTTTCTGGAGATTTGTGGTCTTGGGTTCGTTGCTCTGGATTGATTTCTCGTCCTCTCTCCGTTTTCTCACGTTTGTCCCCTCCATCGTTCCCCTCCGCCAGCTAGTTCCAGGGCCTGGAAGGATGGTGTGAGCATGAACTTGAGTCAGCAGGAAGGAGCCATCACAAAGGGGGCTCCCTCAAGGTCTAGGTGAGCAGAGCACAGCCTTCAGTGTCCTGAGACACTCTGTTGCTCTCCAGGATAAAAGTCAGACAGGAATGCCGTCCGGGACACAAAGCTTCCTGAGTCTCTTCCAATTTTATTTTGTGTCCTCCCCCCCGTACATTTAAAATACACTCCACTGCTATGATTCCCCCCCATCACTGTTTCTCAAAACTAAAAAGAGATTGTTACACATTACACATGTAATAGCACACACCTGTACTCCCAGCACTGGGGAGGTAAGATCAAGGCTAGCCTGGGTCACCCAGCAAGTCAGGTCAGCCTGGGACTGGGATACATAGAAAGACTGTCAAAGAAAAAAAAACACAAAGAGGAAGATAAATAAAATAAGCCCAAAATGGAAATATACAGAAATGTCCCAAGGCGGGGAAGGTTTGCAGGAGTCAATAGGCTCAAGGTACAGTAAGTGATGGTGGTACCCTCTAACTCTAACTCCCTTCTTTACCCAGGACCCAGGCAGGACGAAGTGGGCCTTCCCATCACCCGGCCTTACCTTGACGATGCTTGCACAGCTGACCACCGCCCAGCCTGCAACTGCAAGACTGAACCCCGGGAAGGGCCATGTCTTGTGCCCAGGCGTGGAGGAAGCCAGAAGGTACAGAGGTCAACAAAGGTAATTATTAAACCCACCTCCGCCCCCCCTTTTTTTCCTTCTAAGCTACAAAGCATAGATAGTTACCACCTTACACGAAGAAAAGGGCCAGACAAGCCCAGCTTCTTCCAGAAATGTTTCGGTTTTGTTTATCTATGCTTAGGTCATTTTTGTAAAGAAATGGGTTCCTCCAGGTCGATGCCCTCCTGTGAGGAAGATTGTCCACAGGAACAGAGACTGCTCCTGTCTCCGGGGAATAGTGACAAACTTTGGAACCAGCCTCTCATTATCTTCCTGGGCTGGATCTAGAGATGATCAGGCAACTCTTAAGTGCTGAGTCTGCAATTTCACTTCCCAGTTGTTTTTCTTCCCCAGCTAGGAATTTCCTTGGGGAGTCCTGGTGCCCAGAGGGAGTGGCAGGAGGCAGGGTGAGGCCTGCCCATCAAAGCCAGGGACTCACATAGGGTGCCCCATTTTTACCAGAACTCTGGTCAAGTGACCCTGCCCCCATCACATGCTGCTCAAGGAACTCAGGACTTGGTCACTAGACATTATTAGAAGAGCGGGAGCCAGCATGGGGTCCTCTATCTCCATCCCCAAAGCCCCTCATTTAAATATAACAGCATCCTCAAGGGTGGGGTGGGACCGCAGGGCAGGGCAGGGTCATGTGGGAGAACGGCGAGTTTTTCCGTTTTTTTTTAAATTTTATTTATATTAATTTATTTTTTATTTTAATTTTGCATATCGATCCCAATTCCCTCTCCCTCCCTCCGTCTTCCCCTCTCTCCCACCCTCACGTGCACCCCACCCCCCTCCCCTCCCCTCCCCTCCCCACTCCACATATAGGGTGATGCCCTCCGGGGGGGGGGGTCATCTAAATCTGTCAAGTCATTCCGAGTAGGGACTAGGACTTCTCTCCTGTCTCTAGGTTAAGGCAGTTATCCCTCCATGGGGGATGTGTCCGCAAAGTCCTTTTGTGCACCAGGGATACATCCTTTCTTAACCCTTCTGGAGAACAAGGAATGCTCCTTGTCCCAGAGCCAGGGAAGGACTGAGAAGCCCAGGGTTCGTTTGTTTGTTTTTATGTTTTGGTCCCCTCCCTTTTTTTTTCCCCCTCCTGTTTAAAGGCCCCCAAGCCCCTCCCTTTATGCAATTATCTGCACCCTCCCGGCTAGCCTGCCCTTGGAGTTCAAAGTGTAGCAATTGAACTTCTCTTTCTGCTCCTTCTCTGGACACCAGCTGCAATCTGCCTGCTTGCTAGACACTCTGCCTGTCACTGTCCCTGAAGACAGCCCCTCACTGTCACTCCACCCTCCTCCAGCGTGGAGAATCCTAGACTTTCACCTCTGAGCCTGCCTACTTTCCCGTTTTCCTTTGTTTTTTGTTTTTTTTTGTTTTTTTTTTTTTTTTTTTAATGTAAACTTGAACATGCGTGCCAGTGAGTATGAGGCCAGAGGTCAACCTCAGCTTTGTCGGGTGGTATGCGCAGATGAGGAGGTCAAAGGACAACTTCTGGCTCAGCAGGGCAGGGCACCTGCTGCCAACTCTGACAACATTAGGTTTGATCCCTGGAACCCCACTTTGTTGTTGTTGGGATTTTGTTTTGTTTTGTTTTGTTTTGTTTGAAACAGGGTCTCTTGTTGGTCTGGTGTTGAGGTTGAGGCTGGGCCAGCTGGTACAGTTCCCAGCCAGTCCCCAGGAGCCACCTGCTCTCTGCTCCCCCAGCCCCTCACACTTGGGGGCAGAGCAGCTTTAGTTCTATAACTTCCAACTCAGCATAACTTTCTCTTCTCTCAAGCCCAACAAAACTGCCTTCAGCGTTTGTTTGGTGCCTCCAGCTCACCCCTGCACAATCCAGAAAGCCCCATCTCTCTCTCTGTCTCTGTCGCTCTCTGTGTCTGTCTCTCTCTCTCAAAACTCCACCAGCTCAGAGAATCTCTGAACAAAGGAAAAGCCCCGAAAAGCTTTTCCACATTCTTGGTGACCACTGCAGCTTCTTCCCCTGAGGTTGCCAGCCACCCAAGTCCCCACCTAAGCACTCAGCTTTTGACCAAACTTGGGCTCAACCCAAGCTTGTGGCAGACCGTCATCACCCCTCACCTGCAACTTATAAAATCTCCCTGCTTTAGTACTTCGGTATGACATCTCTGCCCTCAATCTCCTCAATCTCTGGGACCGGAGAACCCACTGGGAGTTTCTCTCCCATAAACCTGTTGTTACACTTTTTCAATTCGTCTTCATCTGGCTTAGTGTGGGGGTGGAGAAACTTTTTATGGGGAGTGGGCAGAAAATCTATTACTCAAGGATATTTAGAAGAAAAAAAAAGGTGGGGGCTCTGTCACCTCTCTTGGGGACACAGATCAGTTTGCCTGCCCAGTGCTCTGTGCAAAGTGCTCATCTGTAGGCACTGGATCCCTGGATGTTGGTCCATGCCAGAGGCCAGCAGGAGGCCTGTGTGCTCCTTAAGCATTCCTGAGCATCACACTTCTAGCACAACCTATTTGTGTCTGCACAGAGTGATCCTTGAGTCAACACTGCTGCAATGGCTGGGCTTTTTCTTTTCACTTTAAAACTGAGGAATCTTGACACATTGTTTATGTGATCCTCTTGCCTTTGCCTTTTGAACAGCCAAGATCACAGGTGGAGTGGACCGAGACGGCCCTGAAAGCCCCTCAAACTCACTCAGCCTCTATGCACAAATTGGATTATGGATCTGAAAGTGAGGCTGGTTATAACCAGACCTGGTGGCCTGGGCTTGTAATTCCAGATGGCTGAGGCAGGAGGATTATGAGTCCCAGAGACTGTTATTAATCCCAAGGGGGAGAACTAGGCCTCTACCACAATTTGAGCCAAATTTGAAGCAAGCTTGACTTGTATTGGGGTGCACTCAAGAGCTGAGCAGCAACTGTCTCCTAAGTCAGTTAAAGAGAACAGCCTAAACCCCACTTCTTGGGCCCCTTGTAAGGAGTAAAATCAGGAGGAGTTTCACAGAAGGGAGACAATGGGGCAATAAGGAAATACAAAAAACTTAGAAAAAGAAAAACCATCGTGTGTTCTCCCCACCATGTGATTACAGAGGCTCAGGGAGAGTCAGGGTGCCCTCAAGAACAAATCAAGGTCATGGGTTGGGGAAGGGTCAGTCCCAGGAAACAGAGCAACTCAATTCTCACAGTAAATAGAAACGTTTTTTTTTTTTTTTTTTTTTTTTTTAATACAACATAATGGCTTCTGCCTTTAAATTGGAGTCAGGCAGGTTCCTTGGGGCCATGTCTCCAAATGCAAATATAAGGACTGGGGTGTAGCACATAGCACGCACAAGGCCCCGTGGGTCAATCCCTAGCTCCAGAATGTGGATAGATGAATGGAGCTAGTAATGGTGTCCCCTCATGGAGCTGTGAGGATGGCCAAGGGATGCTCAGGGCCTCTCAGCGTGCTGAGTTTGCAGCATCTGGGTGATAAGGGAGCACTGTCAACGTCAGAAATCTTTATCTCCATTCATTTTGGTCAAAGGCAAGACTCTATTTTCTTGCCTGATCTCTTTCTCTCAAGACAGGCACATGAGCCCGAGCTAGCATGGAATTCAAATGCCTGTGCCTCAGACCTGAGTACCAGTGTTCATTACAGGTGTATGTGCCACATGTGGTAAACTCCTTTTCTCCCTCGTGTGTGTATGTGTGTGTATGTGATGTGCATATGTGTGTTGTGTCTATGTGTGTCATGTGTATATGTGTGTTTGTCTGCATGTCTGTGTCCTGTGTATATGTGTGCATGTATGTATGTTTGTGTGTGCATGTATCTGTGTGTGTCCTGTCTGTAAGTATGTCTGTGTGTGTCATATGTGTTTGTGTGTGTCTTCATGTGTCTCTGTGTGTCATATGTACATGCCTGTGTGCATATGTGTGTGCATATGTCTGTGTGTGTGTCCTGTGTGTATGTATGTCTGTGTGTGTGTATGTGCCAGATAGGATTTTCTGTAGCTCTGTAGCTGGGCTTGAACCCTCCTTCCCAAGTACTGGGATCCTTTTTTTTTTTTTTGAAACAAGGTTTCCCTGTGTAGTCCTGGATGTCCTGGAACTCACTCTGTAGACCAGGCTGGTCTCAAACTCACAGAGATCTGCCTGCCTCTGCCTCTCAAGTGTTGAAAATAAAAGTGTGTACCACTACCTCTCAGCCTGGGATTAATTTTTGATGCCAGTTTTCAATCTTCTACCCCCATAGTATAGTTCACCAGATATGGAGGTCATCTCACTGGAAATCATACGGATTTGATCTTTAAAAACAGGAACATTCCCAGCTTTTTTTTTTTTAAGATCGTGTATAACTGGCTGACACTACTTCTTGGAGGGCAGTTCCCTACTGCAGCTAATCTCCTAGGGCAACAGTTATCAACCAGGGGTCAAACCACCCTTCCGCAGGACACATGAAGACCATCAGAAAACGTGTATCTCCAGGGGTCTTAAGAACTGAGACACTGTCCTCTCTGTCTCCAGGCAGGTCTGCCCACATGTACATATGCCACATACAAGTACCTAGCGTGATGACATCATCACACCATCCCCATCACATACATTCCGAACAAACACAGGTATATGTAACAGGGTTAGTACCATAATGTCTGTCTTAGTTAGGATTTCTATTGCTGTGAAGAGACACCATGACCACAGCAACTCTCATAAAGGAAAACATTCAATTAGGGTGGCTCACTTACAGTTTCAGAGGTTTCGTCCATTATCAACATGGTGGCATGCAGGTACACATGGTGCTGGAGAAGGAGCCAAGGGCTCCACATCTTGATCCACAGGCAACAGGAAGTGAACTTGAGCATAAGAGACCTCAAAGCCCACCCCCACAGTGACACACTTCCTCCAACAAGGCCCAACTACTCTGATAAAGCCACGCCTCCTAACAGCGCCACTCCCTTTGGGGGCCATTTTCTTTCAAAACACCACAGTGCACGTATGCCGACAAGTCACACATGTGCAAAGAGCGGTTATGTGTTGAAAGCAGCAGTGTGGAGGTAAAGCAGCACTTCATGAATTATAACTACCGGGGTAAATGTAAAACCATGTATGGTGAAATCATCAGCTACTACAAAAAAAGTCTGTACCATAGGTCTTAGTTCCTTTTATATTTAGCTGTTGATGTGAATACTGCCCCCTTACAGTAGTAACAGGTGTGTGTGTGTGTGTGTGTGTGTGTGTATTAATCATAGGAAACTTTAATAAACTGTATTGACTGGAACTATGCCTTGTATCACCTTTTGTATTATTAAAGTTGTTACTACATATTTTTTCCATTAGAAAACCATCCCATGGCATGGGCCATGTAGAAAAGAACCTTAAGAAAAGATAGTGAGGACTTATTACAGTATGGCTTTACCCCAACAATTACAGCAGAATTGAGACACCAGAATGTGTTATTTGTTGTGAAGTTCTACCAGCAGAATCTACGAAGCTGAACAAACTAAAAGGCCATTTTGATAGCAAGCATCTGAGATTTGCCAGTAAGGAAACCAACTATTTTAGAAGCACAGCTGATGGACTCAGGAGCCAGACTTGACGTTGGTGGCTAGTGTGAGAACCAAGTTACATTCTAAGTTTTAATTACTATGCCTTAAAGATCCATGAAACAACAATGTCTCTGATCTGCAAGCCCCTTGCCCAAGGACACATAGTTCCTGAAATGCTGGAGGCTGGTGTTTGTGGGAGATATCACATGTTTTTACTCCCCTAAACAAGCTTGTTTGAGCCATTTGCACCAAATGTGCTTGATCACATGTGGGCGGAGATTCACAGGCTGGAGTTACATCAGGATGAATGCGTGCCCCTGATTGCCAATGAATCATAGGTTTTCCTTCTCAAGCTGCTGCAAACTGTGATTCTGGGCCATTTCCTAGAGATCTTGGTGTGGACCTGTACAGAGCCCATCCACATGGCCAGCATTTAATTAACGCTTACTTCACATTTGGCTCTAAACTGTAGTCTTATTCTTGATTGGTGGGATTAACACCCAGTACCACAAACAACATAGCAGCTGTTGAAGCCTTGTATTTGGCGGTGCTCAGAATCTCCAGAGCTATGAAACCTCACATTATTGCTGGGTTTGCCAGTGACCAAAGACAGTGTTCAAGTTATGATTGGAATCAAACATGCTATGCCATTGGATGCAGTTTCCTTACCCAATGACAGTGTCCACAGAAGAATAGATGACATGTCTGCTGACATTGTTAATTAGGTAATCCAGGAAATTACATCTTCTCCCCTTCCAGTATTTAGTATCCAGCTCGCTGAGTCTACAAACCTGTAAACTGCTCGCAGTTACTGGTTTATGTGAGGTACCTTAGTGATGCCTAATAGGTTTTCCATATCATGATAAGAGGTTTCTCTGCTGATGCAGTAAGCCAGATCAAGCTGAATAGACAAAGTAGAACAGGTTTATTTGAGCAAAGCAACTCCCAGGTGAGTTCTTTACAAACCCCACCCTCTCAGAGAATCTCCAAGAAAAAAACCAAGGTGCCAAAACGCCCAGTTCCACATTCTTGGTGGCTATGGCCGTAGAAATTGAACAATTAAAACAAAGAATTACTGAAGCTGATGAGCGCAGCTGCCATCTGCCTAGGCACTACCCCTTTTCTTGTGATCCCTTTAGTGGGGCCTCTGCACCTCAAGGGATAGAGGAGGAGGTCACAGATTTAATAATCAAGGTAGACTCATTAAGAAAGGAAAGACAAGCTTTTCCTGTGATTGAGACAGCGGACCCTCAGGGTAACAGGGTTAGGGAGCACAGCACGCTAAATTTCAAGGATCTAAGACAACTTAAGGAGGCCATCACTGCCTATGGCCCCTGCTCCTTTCACTCAGGCGATTTGAGTCTTTTGCATCTTTAAGTTGCACCCCTAGTGACTGGATGCAGCTCTGTAGAGCCACGCTGAGTGGGGGTGATTATTTGCTCTGGAGAGGCGAATTTCAATATTCCAGAGAAACCGCCCAACGCAATGCCACTGCCGGATTTCCTGCTAGGAATTTAGATAAGCTCACGGGTGCTGGGCAATATGCTGCCCTTGCAGCTCAAATTCTTTTTGACCCAGTGGTCTATGCACAAATTGCTGTTCCTGCTACTCATTCTGGAGGAAGTCTCAATTGTTCTTAGCAGGTCTGCTGACCGGTTAGCTGCTGGATGTATGAAGTAACAGCTGTCATGGTCCATGTACCGGGGTGGTACCTATGCCAGAGACCTCCTCTACAGATGATGAACTTGTGCGGCATAGAGGAAAGGAGATTTCAGGATGATGGCTGTGATTGTTATTACCTTTGCCAGCCGCCTCTGCCACTGCAGCAATAGTTTCAAGGACAGCCGAATCCCAATCTGTAAATACAGCAAGCACAGTGGATCAACTATCAGGTGAATTGGCTGAAGCCTTAGCCACCCAAAACACACTCGATTATTGCCCCGGCCCTCGGTGTCAGTCGACAGGGACCCTGAGGGAGGGAGGGAGAATAAAAGGGGACAAGAAATGTGAGAGATGGAGACAAGACAGTGTGCTGATTGATAACGTCTCATTTATTAAATATATCCACAGGGTTTAAGTAGTGGAGAAAGGAGGGAATGGACCAAAGGGAGGATGTGAGGGAGGCAGAATGCCCTTCTGAGCAGGATGCAGGTGATCTGCTATAAGATAAATTGCTATATGATAAGCCTGCAGCTGGGACTCTTTCAGGGTCAGGGTTAAGCATCATATGCTTAATGGGAGAAGACTCATAGGGGAATGAAAATTACCAGTATGTTAGTATCTAAGAGAGTAGTAGGAAAGATGGCTGTTAAGATGCTAACTTTGTTCTGGGGTCCCCCACAGATTATCTAGTACAAATTGGCCTTTTAAAACTAAATCTACAAACTAGCCTCTTATAGGAACAAATGTATTTATTATGGAAGGCCCATGTGGCTTCTTGTTCTGCCTCTTTCACACTTATCTGTATTATACCTGCTGAAGTTAAGAATGCATCAGATGTAGTTACTTTTCTCCAGGAGTCGTGATCAGTTTTTAAATTCCACCCATGCTTTAGCCATGCAGATCATTAACATCAATGAAACCCGAGTGCCACCTGCCAGTGCGGAAGCAGATTAGAGCACGAGCAAGCTCTCCTCACTGGGGCTCCTAGCCCCTACCCTTGGTGCTGGCTGCCTGATCTGCCACAGCATTATGCAGGCCCAGGCCAACTTTAAAACAAGACAGATTCTCCTGTCTTTAGCTCAAGAGAACGCCTCTGCCCAAGGATGGCTGAACTTAGATGAACTAATCGCCAGAGACGGGTAAGGCAGAAGGGGGCAAATATCCAACCTGAGACAGGAAGGTTACAGGCCTGGGTGACCTCTCCAATGATGGGTAAGGAATTATGCTGATGTCCTCTGCCACCTAAGACGGGCGTTAGTTTATATTAAAAGAAAGGGGGGCCTGTGGGGCCCGGCATGGACCTTGAGCAAGCCTGAAGCTGTTGGCTGGAACATCTTGCCCCAGAGTTGTTATTGGTACCCTTCCTGTTTTGCTAACACACATCTGCTGGGGAGGAGCTAAGCCTGAAAACCCTGTTGTTTTTCCACTGTGCTGTGAGTCAGAATATAAACCCACCCCATCCCCTCAATATCGGATTTCAGCATTTGGCATTCCCACACTGCTGTTGAACGAATGGCCCACTGTCTTGTCTCTTATTTCAATTTTTAGGCCTTCGCCCAATTCATGGAGCAGATTATAGCCTAGGCGCTACAGAAGCCAGCTTCAAAGCACTGGGGACAAAGGCCCCATGTGCAGGTGCCACCAAAGCATGGTCATGTCTTTGCATCTTTGTCTTTTCTTTCTCACTCTGGACTGGGGACTGAGCTCAAGTCTCTGTGTGAACAAAACACACGGTCTGCCACTGAGCCCCACCCAGGCCACGCCTGTCACTGTTCCGGGTAACGTGGTTCCTCCTGGGAAAGCAGTGATCTTCCATCACGCTCTAAACCCCGTGACCCCCCTCCCTGCCTCTAGAGTCACTCACTCACTCACCACTGTCATCACCAGTAGTTTTGTTAACATACATATTTACGTGTATGGTGTTTTGCCTGCACGAACCTTTGATAGACATTTTAAGATCCAAATCACGACAGGCGGAGAACGCCATTTTTCAGCTGTGCAGTACTTGCTAATCGAAAGAGAAATAAGCACAAGCAGGAAAAGGCTTGGCCATTTCCTTTTTAAGATGTCACTTCCACTCCTCACACTCTTCTGCGTGGGTCAGCATGAAAACAGAGGCCATCTTCATGTCTTACGTTAGCGCACCAGGACCAGAAACACCAGCCTAGTTTCCTATCAGCCTGGAGAAGTCAGACTGCAGCTGCTGCTGACCAATCAACACAGGACAGGTGCACCAATCCTGAGGCTGTTGCTAGGCAACTAGCATACCCTATTATATGCCCTGCCCCACTGCTGCTGGGGTCCCTCGTGCTCCCGCTGTGTTGGGTGACAGAGGAGTTAATTATAAAGACTTTGCTTTTGCACTGCATCTGGTCTCTTGGTGGTTTGGGGGGGGGTTCAGGGTCTGGGCACAATACCTCTATCCCTCCTTCAGAGCCAGGACATCCCAGCTCCTCTATGAAGTGCCCTCGATCTTTCCTGTCCTGCAGGCTGTCTGCCCCTCTGCAGCCATGCTTTCTCTGCTTTGTTGTTTGCCCGCCTGTGTGCTGTGGGCTCAGCCTGTGGCCTGTTTCCTACAACCAAGTAGGAAGCTAGGCAACATACAGGGACTATCCCTTCTCTGGTCACGATGTGGTCCTGGGGACACGCCACTTGAATGTCTGGGATATAAGATGAAGCAGCAGCATAGGTAGAAAAAATGTTCTTATGGAGTGAAGGCATTCTCTGGGTTGTGACAATAGCTGTGTTCCGGCGGACAAGCCACTGCCAGCATGAGACTTGCTGTGCTGTCTTCAATTTGGGGACAGTGGGTGTAGAGTCCTTTGACAAAACACCAAAATTATCTGCTAGGTCACCTCCTAGGGAGATGTCACAGTTTTAACCCCTTTCTGGCAGGCATCACAGAGTATCTCCATTTCTTCCAGACCTTAGTTAGCCGCCCTTCTAGGAGCCTCACTGAGCCAGCCTCGGGGGCAATGTGACGAGAGGCTGTGGTCTCACTGACAATGGGGCACATCACTAAGAACAATGTGGAGAGGGTGTGAAGGGGCACTCTGGTAATCCCAGCACTCCGGAGGGTAAGGCCTTCCCCGGGCTGCACCGTGAGACCCTGTCTCAGAAGACAGGTGCTGGGATGTAGCTCAGTGGCAGCCAGCTTGCGTCACCTGGGCAGACCCCTGGGTTCAATACCTAACACTCTTTTAAAAAGAAAAATAAATAAATGGAAAACTAAAGCCAAAAAGAGACATGGAAATGCATTTGATGCCTGGGCTGCTTTATTTCTTTCTGAGTGCCTATGACACTCAGTGGCTTCCTTGTCACACTGGCTCTCCTACCCACCAGCTTTGGGGAAGTCCCCTCAGCTGAGGAGGCCTATGCCAGGGACTCCCCCAGACTCTGGCGGGCAGTGGTAGCAGGAAGCTGTACGTCGCCATAGCTGAAATCGTGGCCAACCAGCAGGTCTCCCTGAGTGAGGCCACCAAAGCCAGTGTCCTCCCGAGCTCCGCTGTGCTGTGTGCCTCCCCTCTCCAGGGTGGCCTGGAGAAGGCCTCGCATCCTCTTGTTCTCCTTGGCAGTGGACTCCAGAACCATTTCAAGCTCACCTTCCATTTCTCTGAGGAAAAAAAAGAGGAGGAGGGTTGGAAACAGTGCGCCTGAAAAGGAAGTCGGGGGCTGGGAGGGGGGGTGGCTCTGTTAGTCAAGGACCTGAGTTCAGAGCCTTGGGCTTGCTGGCCACTGGTCCAGCAAGCTGGAGAGCTGTGGGTCTAGTGAGACCCTGTCTCAGAACTGGGGAGAGTGACTGTGGATGGAAGACCCTGAAGTCAGCTTCTGGTCAACGTGTATGCAGGTGTGTGAACACAGACAGACAGATAGACACACAGGCAGACAGGCAGGCAGACAAACAGACAGGCAGGCAGGCATACAGGCAGACATACAGGCAGGCAGGCAGGCAGGCAGACAGGTAGGCACGCGCGCGCACACACACACACACACACACACACACACACACACACACACACACGTGAATAGCAGCTGGAGAGAGCTGGCTCAGTGATTACGAGCACTTGCTGTACAATCATGAGGACTGGCGTTTGGATCCCTGCCCCAAGTAAGAAAGCAGGCACCCAAAACACCCATGCAACTCTAGCTCCTAGGGTGGCAAAAGACAGAGGCTCACGGGGCTGGCTGCCTTCCAGCCTAGCTGAGAAAATGTAAGCCTCAGGATCCCAGAGAGACCCTGCCTCAAAGGAGCAGGTGTGGAGTACGAGAGGTGCCCTTCTGGCTGCCACCTGCTCGTTTGTGCGGGCTCAGCCACCCACCTTTTCTGCTGCAGCGCCTCGTCCAGGACCTCTTGCTTTTCCTGCAGCATCCGCTGCAGGTGCCTCATCTCCTTCTGGTACTGAGCTGCTTTGCCAGCAAAGTCCTCCTGCTGCTCCATCAGGCGGTGATGGATGTCCCCCAGCTTCAGGGCCGCCTGTTTCTTGTACCCCTGCAGGGAAGGAACTCAGTGAACAAGTGGCATTTTGGAAGTCAGAGCCCACTGGCCGAGTGTGCCTCAGACAATGCTGACCTGGAAGGCAAGTGTGGATTTTAAAAGGACTGGGGGAGCAGGAACAGCTGGAGCTTGCGTAGAGTGCTTGCCTGGCATTCACACAGAGCCCTAGATTTGATCCCCAGCAATTCATAAAACTGGGTAATTCCAGCACCCAGGAGGAAGAGGCAAAAATGAGTTTGAGGTCACCCGAGTGACATAGTGAGACTCTGACTCGAGAAAACAAAACAAACAAAAACAAAAACAAAAAAAAAAAAAAAGATACAAAAGAATTTCAGGTATAAGAAAACCCGAGAGATAGCTCAGTGATTAAGAGCATATATTACACAGGAACCAAGTTCCGTTCCCAGCACCTATGTGGGCAGCTCACAACCACCTGTTAACTCCAGCCTCAAGGGTTCTGATGCCCTCTTCTGACTTCCAAGGGCACTGCACACACACACACACACACACACACACACACACACACACACTCACACACACAACTGAAAATAAAAATCGGAAAAGGAAAACCAAATGTGTGATCTATATCATATCTAATTTTTGTGGGTTTAATATGCTAAACATGGAAAACTAAACATAAAATATCTGCACCACAGAACCAATTGGATGTTTTTTGTTGTTGTTTTGTTTTTTTTTTTTTCCAAATGAATCTATTTCTGCAACTTTCATTTGTTTGTTGTGTTTTTGAGGCAGGGCCTTGGGGAGGTAGCCCATATGTAGCTGGAGGTGACCATGAGCTCAGGATCCTCCCATCTCCCCCTCCTGTGTTGGGATTACAGGTGTGCACCAGCAAAGCCAGCTTCATACGATGCTGAAGATTGAACTCAGGGCCTCTCGCATATTAGGCGAGCTCTATCCAGGGAGCCACATGCCCAGTGCACTTTGCATCGGCAGCCCTTTCATCAACTGGCAGCTTAAGAAAGAATGCCCACAGCTGTCAGCGCTGTTTTCCTTTAGCATAGATGTCTCAAGTAAGAACTCAGCAAGGGTTGGGATGGAGCTCAGCGGCACAGGGCTTGCCTGGTGTGCAAAGGTTCTGGGTTCAGTCCCTAGTAATAACAGCAAAAAGATAAAAGACTGCCTCGTCACCTCCCATCCCACGTGACTCAGGTCCTCCAGCATCCCCTAGGCCTTTCACATAATATTTAAGGTTCTAACCATCGAGCAATCTCTCCAGTCCCTCCAGCCAACTCTTAAGGCAGAGTGAATATGAAAACTGATCACCAGGGTTCATTAGGATATCAATTAAGGGAGTTAGGTATCTAAATCTCTGACGTCAGTTTTAGAAGCGCTCAGAGGGCTGTCGAGGTGACGAAGTGGGTAAGACGCTCACCGCCTGATGATACCTGAAGCCCTGGATTTGATCCCAGGAAACCTGGATAAAGCTGGAAGGAGAGAAGGTTGTCTTATGACACCCATGCATACTGCATGCAACCAATGCACACATGCACCATGCACAGACACCACATACAATAAAGTTTTAAAAATGAATCTTGGGGCTGGAGAGGTGGCTCAGCAGTTAAGACCACTGGCTATCCTTTCAGAGGACCTGAGTTCAAATCCTAACACCTACATGTGGTTAATAAACATCCCTAAGTACAGTTTCAGAGGATCAGATACCCACACGATGGCTAAACATATACACAGACACGATTCTATATACATAAAATAAAAATGAGTAAATATTTAAAAAAAAATAGCCAGGAGGTGGTGGTGCATGCCTTTAATCTCAACATTTGGAAGGCAGAGGCAGGTAGATCCCTGAGTTCAAGACCAGCTTGGCCAAAGACTGAGTTCCAGGACAGCCAGGCCAACAAGAGAAACCATGACTTGAAAAACAAAACTAAACAAAATAAAAATAGTAAGAAGTCTATCTAGGAGGCCAGAGAGATGGCCAGTACTTAGGACCCAGGTTTGGCTCACAACCATCTCTAACTCCAGAGTTCGGGGGATCTGCTGTCTCCCGACCTCTGCAGGCACCAGGAATGCTCGTGGTGTACACTCACACACTCAGGTAAACACTCATACACAGAAAATAAAAATAACAGGTGGGACTAGGTGGTGGCAGCACATGCATTTAATACAATCTAGGAGTTCAAGGCCAGCCTGGTCTACAGAGCGAGTTCCAGGACAGCCAAGGCTACACAGAGAAACCCTGTCTCAAAATACAAAACAAAACAAAATGAATTGTGTACAGCTTCTACATATCCAGATTTTTCTTTTATTTTTTTTTTTTAAAGAAAAACCTTTTTTTTAAATATTTTTTTTTACTTTGTAGTGAAATCACTTAACCATAGACTTCCCTGTAATTTCTTTTAAACAATTGCACGGTGTTTCATTGTGCAGCAAACCATAGCTCATTTGAGGAGGGACAAGGTGCTGTCTGCCAGCAAAGCCTGGCACACCCTTCTGTATGAGAGACACAGGCCCCCTTTGAAGCTTCCTCTCCCATGGGGAGACCACGCACTGACACGCACTGACGGCCGCTTACCTTCACCCTCTCCTCCAGCTTTCCCAGGCGGATGTTGCCTTTCAGGATTTTGTTGAGGACTCCATGCTTCTCAGTTTCTAGACACTGAGCCTGGGGAGAGGGCAGAAATAGAAGCATTACTTTAGCTTATACACACACTCCTATGAATAGCTCTGGGATTTAGCCTGAGTGTTCAACAATTGCCTAGCATTTGTGAGGCCCTGGGTCCAATCCCTAGTCTCTCTCTCTCTCTCTCTCTCTCTCCCCTTTTGGCTCCCTTACTTCCTGGGAGAGGGCTGTGGGCAGAGCTCGGACAAGGGCTAAGGACCAACAAGGACAGGGTACACACTGTGCACCTCTCCTGGGTACGAAAGGGAGATCTGGGGTCCCTCAGACCAGGCCTGTGCTAGTGGACACAGCGTTCCTGAGTGGTTTGGTCTGAATGAGTTATGTCCCCCACAGGCTCAGGTATTTGTCCCCAGTTGGTGGTGCTGTTCAGGACACATGGGACCTTTAGGAGGTGGAGCCCTGCTGGAGGAAGTACGTCACTGGGGGTTGGGCTCTGAGCGTTGACAGCCTCAGCCCACTTCCAGTTCATTCTCTGCTTCCTGTGTGAGATATGACCTCCAGGCTTCCTGCTCTGGCTGCCTGTGGCCATGCCTGCCATTATGAACTCTTCTTCCTGAACCACAAGCCAGAATAAACTCTTCCTTCCTTAAGTAGCTCTTGCTCATGGCTCCTTCAGTAGTATTCAACGAATAAGTGTCGTGACCGAAGCAAGCTTGTCGCTTGCCTAATTTGATCACAACGACATATAAGGGAATAACGGAAACACACAATGCTCTTCTCAAATCAACATGGCAGACAGGATATCTAAGAGAGACATCACCTACAGACAAGCAGTGTGCACCGACACCAAGATGGCAGACAAGCTCCCACACACCAGTAAGGGTTCCAGCTGCTAAAATTAAAGAGAAAGATATGGGATGCCTTCCTCCTAAGGCAGTCTAGTGGTGGCAGTTGGCTTTCTAGAAAGGGAAAATCCCACAGAGAAAGTTAAACACAGGAAGAAGTATCCAATTAGCAGTTACCATCTCCATTCCCCAGACCACTATGTCTCCCTCAGAAAGTTATAAAGGGAAGTAGCTGAAACCAAACAGGGAACTATCCAGTTCCATGTGACCCCTGGCCACCAGCAGACACTGCTCAGAGCAGAGACCCTGGAGAGCAGGAGGGATGTGACTAGCAGGGAAGTCAATGTCACCCTGGTCTGGGTTATACAGGGCCCCAAGTGCCCTGCCTGTCCTCCCCCCATGGGACCTCAGAGGTCTGCTGACTAGCAGAGCCAGGCCCATGACAGTACCTCAGTCCACATCCACTTCTGACTCAGTAGTCTGGCTTTCAGGCCATTAAACAATCAAGGTGGCTAAATTTACAACTTCTAAAAATTTATACAGAGCGTGTGTCTTCTACTGTATTTCCACGCCCAGTCCACAAGGCTAAGGTTTGGGCCTGAAGGGGCCACTTTAAGTTGGACAGTATCTCCACTGCACCACAAAAGACTGTGCCACTCTATGGCCCACGTGGGAGGCGAGGTCACATCCCATGTGTCCTGCCCCGCAGATAAGACGGCTCTACCGTTACTGTGACACTGTGTGGCAGGCAGGTGCTCAGGAAGGCCCTGCAGGTGAGCAGTTCCGCTTGGCACCTTCCAACGAGCAAGCATTTGCTTGGCCTCTCCTCAGCCCAGGGGCACGTGCAGGGAAGTGGGCACTAGGTGCTGTGACAGGAAAACACCAGCAAGTTAAGCCTGGGGCCAGGACAGCGACTTCAGGAGAAGCCCTAGTCAGAAGATCTGAATGGCTTCAAGGTTCCTGCCACGCTGGGTCAAAGTCAGGGAGGGTTTAGAAACTGCCATTAACGGGGCCTGAGAGACAGCACAGTGGGTACCCAGTGGAAGAGAGAAGGTTGTCTTCTGACTGTCACTCATGTGCAGTGACACACTCATTCCTGCACAGTAATAATAAGTTATAGATCTAAAGCTGCCAGTAATGTACGAGACTTACTAGAGCCAGCTACTGTCACACTGTGAGAAATGCCTTGTAGCACTAAGGACAGATAATATCAAGACACATCCAATTAGCTTTTTTGTTCATCCCCCTCAAGCTCCCCGCTATTTCGGCTTCTTCCTCTATAAGCAAGGGCTAAAACCTCCGCCCACTGCCCTGGGGCAGAGCTTTTTAACACTTCCCGACAGCCCCCACCCACATCTCTGGCTCTCATGATGCCTCCCCCTCGGTCTCTCATCAAGACACTCATTAACCGCTGCCTTCCAATTTGACACGCTAGCCACTGTGATCTTGAAAAGCCGTGCAAGCTTATATGCAGGGAAAGTTTTATGTGTCCAAACCACACGGAACAGAAAATTCAAGTAAGTAAGAAGGCTTATAAAATGTCACCTGGAAGTCCACCCCCTTGGAGGCAACTCACTGTTAGAGCTTGGGGGAATCTATCAGACCTTTCTGAATGCAATGGCTTGACACAGGGAGCAGCTGTCTTCTTCGACCACACAATCTGCTGGAGCCATCTTTTTGAATCAGTGTGGGAATGTCTAGAACCGTGCCAGGTTCTTGCTGGCTGTGCGCTGCTCCAGCATCTAGGACACCAATAATTGACTTAATTCCCCCCGCTGCTACTGCATCTGTAGGTGATCTCTGCCTAACTACAGGAGTCTGCTTCTCTCTCCCTCCCTCAGTGCTGGGAATCAAACCCAGGGCCTTGCACACATGGGCCATGCATTTGGCGACGGCGCTGCATCCCCAGCCCTGTGTCTGGGATTCTCAGGATCTTCCGCAGTGAATGAAGGGATGCAGGGACACACCCACCGCTGCGTGACGGACACAGGCATCACCATACCTGGCCCCACACTTCACCTTCTAAAATAGCATTTGCTCTTATTTAGAAGTTCTGGTTGATTTTCCTTAAAACATGTTTTGGTTGAACTATAATCTCCATGCTTGGGAGGCTGTTGGAGGAGATTCGTGGGTTTGAGGCCAGCCTAGGCTATGCAGCAAAACCAATACTGTGTCTCAAAAAAAAAAAAAAAAAAAAAAAAAGACAAGAAAAAAAAGTTTTACCCATAGTTAAGTGATAAAATCTTAGAGAATTTTGGAAATATGGTTGAAATACCGAAATAAGAGGATTTGCTAAGAAAAAAAAAGGCCTTAAAAGTCACATTTGCACACAAAGCTTACATTCACAGAACATAACTTTGAAGAAACTCACCAAATACTTAAGACTGTCTCGTTCCTTGGTGACATTCTCTGCCAAGCCCACCAGGTTTGCCAGGTACTGGTGGGCAGATATCTCCTTCCCCATGGCTTTCTCCACTTGCTTCCTGAGGACATCAATCTTCTTTTGGTATTGCCTGCAGGGGTCCCCAGTGGTGGAAATGAGATCGAGTGAAACTGTGTGGAGCACGGCGGAGTGCACACAAATATATATTTAAAAACCAGCATGTGTGTGTATCTGTGTATGTGCGTGCATGTATATAGTTTTCGTTTTTGTGTACCTATGTATGTGCGTGCATGTATATAGTTTTCGTTTTTGTGTACCTATGTATGTGTGTGCATGTATATAGTTTTCGTTTTTGTGTACCTATGTATGTGCGTGCATGTATATAGTTTTGTTTTTGTGTATCTATGTATGTGCATGCATGTATATAGTTTTCGTTTTTGTGTACCTATGTATGTGCGTGCATGT